>NC_057946.1:19650881-20850881 GCF_018555375.3 Anguilla rostrata
ACACACATAATTCTGGGTGATCCACTTTTTTCTGGAGGAACATTTGTCTCGGTTAAATCATGAAGGAAAGCGTGTCTCCTTTCAGTGCTCTTATCCCTGATGCGTCCTGACAGCTGTTTCATCCTCACTGGTGTCCGTCCCGGGCTGCCATTCTTTCAGCTTTGTGTCTCTGGGGTCCAGCCCATTGTAATCGCCGTCCTGCGGTCTGACCGAAAATTGCGAGATGTACAAAATAATTGAAATCCATCGGCATGCGATGTACCAGCGCAATATTGCTCTACGCTGTCATCAGTCCTGATTTTGCGGGGGAAACCAAATGTTGATACCAGATGTTTATGATTTCATTACATGAAACTGCCTTTTTGATTTTTTTTTTTTTTTTTAAAGACTCTTTGTTGGACATATTTCTCTATGGTGAACAAATTATTTATTTTATTTAATATGTATAAAGAAACCCCATTAACTTCTTTTGAAAACAGTTTTTTGACTAACAGCATGACTCCATTAATTGTTCTGCTAAATATGTTAATCATTATAGCTTTAGTATAGTATGGTTCTTTTATGTGTCTAGTCTTTTACCTAACCTTTGCCATTCATTCAGTTTTCTATAGTCAATGTAAAATTGAAGAGGCTGGATGAAACAGGAAGTGACACGCCACCATGAAATCTACAACCGAGAACAAACCTATTCTAAGTGCTATCTTTTACATGTACAGGCCATAATGTATAGGTTTTAACGCAAGATGAAAAACTGCAGTTCTCAGTGGGGTACCCTTGTGCAAACTAAGTGAATTAAAGACTACACTGCATAAATGGTGTTTCCAGAATACACAGGAAACTTTGAGAAGTATAAAAATATTCGCCGCAAGATGCCCTCAACCAGGGTGCCTGCTAAGCACACCCAGTTATCGGCCAAAGTTTCCCTCAAAAGTTTTTGAGGATGACGCCGACCCACAAAAGTTTGACTCCAGCGCAAGGTGTCCTGCCAGGATAAGAGCTTTGCTTTAGCCAGCAGCCCTGACGAGCGGGACTGCAGTGCCCGCGATGCCAGCAGCAGAGGCGGCGCGGCTGCCAAGCCGGAGCGCGAAGCGTCGGGCGAGAGCACCTTCTGTCAGGGCGCCTTTAAAATGCTGAGCACGCAGCTGCTATCCGCCAGGAGCGCTCAGAGGAAGAGCGCGGCGCGGCGCGGCGCGGCGCGGCGCGGATTCAGTCAAATTCAGAGTGCTGCTCCGGGGAACATCGGCTGCATTATTTATTAGCTGCAGATAAGGCAGCCAATCTCTAATAACTCCACCAAAGATGACCCCAAATTCTGTTCAGTCTGCAGTTCCTCAGAATTAGGGTGCCTCACGACGGTCAGGGGACGGGGGGACGGGGGGACGGGACGGGGTGGAAGGGAGTGATGTGAAGTTGCGGGCTCTTTCCACCGTTTGGGAGGTGGGAGAAGGTCAAACCCCCCGCTGAGGCCAGCCTTACAGCGGTGAGGACGACATGAAAGGACTGGGATGATTAAATCATGAGCGCTGAGAGAGGAGCGCCCGCGGGCTCCACGCCGCACGCCGCACGGACACTCCGCCGGGCTCCGACGTCCCCGCGCCCACAGAGGAGGGTCAATGTGCGTTTGCCGCTGCACAATTCCTTCTTTTCTTTCCACTGCAGGTACGGCTCTCTTTACCTACCCCAGGGCTGAACAGCAGTACAATTAATACTGCCGTCTCCTGGCTGTACCTTCATTCACGGCATGGCAGCGGGTTGGCTTGGCGGCATGGGCCACGATGCACGTTTCGCACTGTGATGCTGTGCAAATGCAACGTAGCGCAACGCACAGGACGGCGTGCCGAGCTCCGAGCTACGGAACAAGAGCCCAGCCTGAAGCGTGAAGCACCCTCAACGCCGCCACCGCCGCCTCCCCCCTCCCCCCCCATCGCCCGAAAAAGAGGGAGGAAAATGAGTTTCCCAGCGCGGGGAAGGGGGTTCGGGGCAGGGCCGGGCCGTTTGAAGTGTGAATGTTTGGGAAGGGAACTGCAGGGCTGCAGGCCTGAGTAATGAAGGGCCTGGTTTGAGGACCCGCCCCTTGGCTGAACCTGGAGTCACTCCCGGGCCTGTGGCTGGAGTAATTAGACAGCCCGGGCTGGAGGGGCCCTCTCAGAGCCAGCCCTCAGCACACCCACAGGACCCTCTCAGCACCGAGGCGCTTTCTGCGCAGGAAAGGCTATCATTTCACAAGTATATTTTGGAAATCACTTCTGGCTGAGTGAGAAAGAGAGGGGGTGGGGGTGGGGAGGTAAGAGGTAGAGAGAAAGGCCTGTATTCAGTCAACACTTGCCCTCAACTTTAGCGTACAAGCGAATGCAAGCCTTTTTTTCCTCACAACCTCAGCTGGTTAAAATTGTTTTAGCGATTGCTGAACTCTGATTGCTGAAGAAAAACATTTTTTTTCCCCCTTTTAATTGTTAAATTAAGGACAGATGTCGATTAAATCCCAGCCAAACAAGCATGAGAAATGAAATGCTGCGCAGTTTTATTTGCGTGGCGCGTTTTACAGAGACACCGTCGTAAAGTCGCTTCACAGGAAAACAGGAAACAGGAAAAATTGGGCAAGACCGAGCCTGAACCCCCAAAAAACTCCCCACTGGGAAGGAGAAACTCCCCAATGGGAATAAATCTTCAGAGGAACCCAGATAGAGAGAAAGAAGCCAGAGAGAAGAAAAGGGGACTATTTCATAAGCCGTGTCATGTTTTTAAATTGTTTGGGTGCAGTGAAACTGAAAAAATACACTGGGTTTGGCAGAAACTCACTCCAACGTATACTAAAATGAGAAACCACAGGCAAAATCTTGCTGAGGGTGAAATGAAAAGTGTATCAATTTACCTGTTAATCTAACCCAGTCTACTAACTGAAGCTTTTTCTCATGAATCCTTAAGATAATTCTAATCCTAGGTACTGTATAAACAATAGACAATGCCTTAATTCAAAACTGTGCCTTTCTTTCAGCCTTTCTCTTAACACTATTAGGCCAGTAACAATTTGCTTAATATTGCACAAAATGTCTGGGAACCAATTTTGTTGTGCCTTTAAAAAAGAAAGAAAAAAAGGTTTAATTCTGACTGAAGTTACCATATTTTCACTGACAGAGCCCTAAATATTTTCTTTTAAGTTGTTACTTAGCAACTGGAGAGAAGTTTCCAACGATGTCATACAGGAAAGAAATTTTGAAAAATCAAATAAAAAAACAGGCATTTACTGGGAATTTTAACATGAAAATATGAACAGTTAATGAAAGAAGGCTCACGTATGGAGTCATGTTGTACTTTGGATGAAAGGATCGTTGCTCTCCTGAGCCCACCAAGTCTAGCAGTAAAACGACTTCAGGGAATACACAGTAAAAACTTGTGCGCTCCCCCCCCCCCTCGCCCCCCCCTTGACATTCTATAACTCTGGAGCCAGCATTCCAGGTTTGATGTTCTTTTGGCAAAGGACGAGAACCCAGAGCCTCGGAGTTGTGTGAGGCAGTGTAATCTGCACGCTGTTCCATTCGCGCTCGGTTCCAGAGGAGGGCGAGAACGTGTTTTCGTTCCCACATTCTCCGCTCTCCGTGAGGAAACGGGAGTGCGTTTATCCCTGGCTGCGGCAGCGAGCAGCGCTACTCACCGACGGTCGTTCCTCCTGCGACGGAAGAGCTTTTTGGTGTGCGCGATTTCGGCTTCAGTCGACAGGGGCGGGAAGACCTGTGGGAACACAACGAGGAGAGGCATCGGTCTGGGCTGTCTGGCGCTCTCACGCTGAGATGCGAAATGGCAGGAAATTACGAGGCCCGATAGCTGTGCAGACGAGCAGCCATGTTCCCTGATGAGCCTGCCAATCAAACTGCCACCTGTTAACCAAGCACACAGATGAAAAGGAACGTCAGAGCAGTCCATTATTCATGAAGTGACAGGGCTCTGAGCGGAGAGAGAGAGAGAGAGAGAGAGAGAGAGAGAGAGAGAGAAACGCACGACTCCCATCATAGAGTCCCTGCAGTTCTGCATCTCTGCTCCGGCAGGCTTTCTGTCACAATAAATAAATATGAAATACAATCAACATCCTGAAGTGCAAACACCAGTGTACCAAGCAGAATTCCCACGTCAGCGAGGAAAGCCATCCATCTTTGAGAAAGAATATTACCTACAAACACAGAGCTGCTCATGAACAAAACTCCCACCTTCACAACTATTGCCTTTTCTTCGATGTTAACAGAGTAGAATGCTCGGCTCAATCATTACAGGAAATGCATGAAGTTAAAAATATACAAGGTCACAGTGTACTGCAATGCACTTCTGGCAAAAATGCTGAGTGTTCAGCTGCCCATAAAGACACAACAGAGAAATAAATCAAAATGTGTTTTCAGGGTGGGAATGAATTAAAATTTTAAAGACATTCACTGTTTCAGCAACAAAGGGGATTCTGGGGGGGTCATCAGCAAATATGAATCAAAGTCAAAAAGAGTAGCATCACCATGCACACCGATTACAAAAAATTAACTGTATTGGACTTCAAAGCACCTGATCAATTTTGCTAATCCCGTTTTGTCACACCCAATGAAAAGGACACCCAACCTTTATTTTTACCAGAGGTTCTGCAACTATAAAAATGCCACAGAGATTTTGCAACACCTAATTTCACAGATACCGCATTTACGCCACAGAATGATTTTATCCAACCTTAATGGACCTTCACTTTTTACCTATCTGTTCTGTCCCTTTTCTGAGTGGCAGTGCAGCCCACATGCAGGGATACTGACTGGCTGTTGGCTTTGTGCTCTCAGAAGAGCGCTGCCAGTTGGCCTGCATCAGGGCCCCTTCTCTGTAGAGCCAGAAGTGCGCTTCTATTCACTCCGACTGAAACAGTCTGCATGTTCCCGCAGTGCCTATTGATCACTGCTCCTCACCTTGAAAAGTACTGGACTCATTCTGACTGGTGTCACACTCAGAGCACACACAAGTCCTGATTTTAGAGTGGATCTATATGTACCTGCACATCAAAATAATCACATGTGAACTACGTAAGAAATAAGTCTAGGGTTAGGCGGCATCCAGGTTTTTACACCACCATACCAGTCCTGAAAAATTCCATAGTATATAGTATACGGTCTTAACAGTAAAAACTGAAAAATGTTGCCAAATTCAGATGTGTCATTTATGTACTGTTCATTATGAACCAAATAGGCATAATTCACAGCATTTGCAGAGCCTATGTCACCATAAATATTTAAAAAGAAGGTTTGTTCTTCCAAAGGTGCTACTCCCTGTAATTTATTAAATTATTTCCTACTGTAGATGGATGACTTGTACAAATGGCCATCTGGTCACTTACAGTATGTCACATTTACGCATTTAACAGATGCTAGCTCCATCCATCTCGCAGACCAGAATCTATCTATATAGCTGGCAAGCTATATCAAAATCCATCTATATAGCTTGCTAGCTCAATTAGGCTTTCACCATATTTGACTGTGCAATTGCCTCTCTCACAAGAGGGAGGATGCCTGCAGCCCAGTGCAACTTTGGACAATGGCTGGAGCTGATAACAATGCTTATTGTATGGAAAAGAATTTGGAATTAGAATATAGAATTTTGCTATTTTATTTCAAATAAGGGACAGCATGTATCCTTGAGGGATGCAAAGCAAAAGGTCAAAGCAGAGGACTGTCCCATATAATGCTGGGTATTTGGGTATCAATGGAGCAAAAAACAAAGCTCACAAACTTTCATTAAAACGTTTATTTGGCTGATGCACAGGTTTAGTGGGATTCGTGCAAAGATTAGAAGTGTGGACTTCCTTAACTGTAACTGAAGTTGGCAGATTAGGCCCACCCCATTTAAATCTTTGGGTTTCTCTTTATACTGTGGTATAAAGCCAGCATACTGCCTAACTGGAGCTGTCACATTTTCTGACAACCACATTTTGGGCCTCTATCTTGTACCTTTACTCCTGTCAAAACCACTAGCCAACAGCATAATGTGTAACATATGAATAGTAATCTGATCCTAAAACATAGTTTGGTGTGTCATCACTATGTCTTGCAGGCATTTGTGCGCAAAATTGTGTATTAGTGGAAGATAGCCAGAGCCCTGGATGAGTTCCTGCAATCAGAACATAATGCTAATGCTTAGCTTTGGGGAAGTGTCTGCGTAGGAGACGAGCCCTTTCCTCCCCGTCATTCCCACACAGGAAATGAAGGATTTGTGGGTAAAAACGGCTGTGACTCACAGCGCTGACGAGGAGGGCCGTGCCAGCAGTGTCACAGTCAAAGAGGAGTCTCGCGCCTGGCGAGCGTCTCCCCGTCACAGCCGCCGCGCAATCCGCTCGGCTGGGCGCCGCAGCGCGAGACGCGCGAGACAAATTACAGACCCCCGTCCCCGGCGTTCATCTGCAGGCAAGGCTGCGCACACAACCTTCCCCTCCCCTTCAGTCTTTACAGAGCAGGGCTGGCAGCCTGCAATTTCCCCAGACAGCGCATGACACGGTCAGACAAAATCAGCAGGAGGAAAAAAAAAAAAGAAATGCAAGTCTTTTGCAGGTGAAGGCGTCCGTTTCAAAGACGTGACATTCAAAAAGTGCTCCGTGCTCTCAAGCGCCTGCGTCCGCCATTAAATCAATCTGAGAGGTGACACTCAAATTCCATGTCTGGCTGTAAACCAGGGGCGCCAGTTGCCTTGGTTACAGATGCACTATTGGCCTATTACCAGTGGGAGGAGATGTACGGGGGGTGGGGGGGGTGGGAGTGGGATGAGGGGAAGAGGGAGGGAGCGACAGGGAAGGCAAAAGAGCTGTTTTCTCAAACAACTCCGGAGCGGCGCGGGGCCGCGGTTATCTCCAGATCGACGGCGTCTGCACAGGAAGCGGAGCGGCACCCTCTCCGCCCCGCCCGCCGGCACACGCCCAGCGTTTGACTGCGCCTCTCTGTCAGCAGGGATCACGTGTGCTGCAGGAGCCGCGCTCCGCTGCCCTCCTGACCCCTGCCTGGGCCTGGGCCTGGGCCTGCCGGTACGGGGCCTGGCTGCGTGCTGTCAGGAGGGACAGTAGGCCACTCTGACACCGCACACATTCATCTGCAGGGTCTAATCTAAAGCCCTTCTGAGCACTGCCCGATTCACCTCAGCACACAGGAAGGGAGACTCACCTAGACTGTGAACATTACCTGCACATATACACACGTACCACTGTGTATATTTATATCTATGCAACCTTTCCTCAGTGACATTAAACCACTATCGACAACTTGCCAATCGGTTTTTGAGAATGATTTTTAAAGTTTTTTTTAAAACCATACAGTAAGAGTGTGTGCAGGTGACCACTGGTTTAAACTGCTGTCAACACTTTGCCATCTCTGAGAATAATTAGAGCTTTTAATCATCTTCACACTGCTGGGCTTCCAGCAAATGGCCTGCTGAACCAATCGCAGCACAGAGCACAAGACAGGGGCCCCACTGTGCTGTCATAAATCATAGCATGTACCACTGACTAATTTTTGGATCCCGCCAAGAATTCATGCTGGTCTATCAAGATGTACATCTCAATTCAATATTCAAGCTGGCACAATCTGCCTCTCAAAAGAAGGGACCAACAACCAGAGATTCATATTAAATTAAATACATCATTAAGCACGTACATCTATTCCTATAGCAGGTCTGACCTTCATGTTCCCGTTTAGTTGTTTTGTACGAATTAGCCTAAAGGACCCCCAGCTCCACAAGCAGAGCCCAGAGCCTCAGAGAAGTTGGCACGGCAAACATTCCCTCCTTCCCTGCCTCCCTCCCTCGTTCCCTCCCTCCCTCTCTGTCTTACTCACTTTTTCCTGGAGGACCCAGCGACTGCAGCTGGGCCGCTCCGATTGGCCGGCGCAGATTGAAGACAGATGTGGACGCGGCCTCAGTGGCGTCTTAATAAGCGCTTCTGACACGCGGCGCCACCCCAGCAGGCAGGCCGAACAGGACTCGGCTCAGAACGCCGCGCGGGACCGCGTGTGCCGCATATCCTGTTTAGGAAATGAGCAGCGCGGCGACGGCGAACGCGCTGTTTTCCAGCCGTATCCCAGCTATCCCTCCGCACAGGCTGCAGCACATCTCTCGCAGTTTCACGGCAGTTTGGAGAGCGCGCCATGGCGGAATATTTTCTCCCCTTCCCTTCAGTCATGGGAAGTGGCGTGTAATCTTCTACTCCCAGTCACACCCAGCCAGTGTGCACTGCATATTACTGAAAAACCATACCTACATGCCATACCTATAGTGAAGAGGTAAGAAGATCAGGTTTCATGAGTGGGAATTAAAATAAATATGCTGATAACCACATCCGATTACTCTTATGATCCTGTTTTATGAGCCATTAACGCTACAACATTCTATATACACCAGTCTTGCAAATGTTGTGCAGTCACAACTAATAGTCCATTGCTCCACTAATAAGTCACATTAGTTCATTACTCTTGAAATGATAAATCTCATCAGTGTCAGACTTTCAGTTTGCTTGCTTTAAGTGAGAGACCGAGAGAGGGAAAGAGAGAGGAGGGAGGGGCAGAGAGAGCAAAAGATTGTTGGTTTAGCTACTGTTGTTTTCCTGAAGGATATCATTAGCAGTAATTCGGTTTTATAATTGTAACCAGATGATAATCTAAACTCTAGCATAATTATTTAGTCATCAAAGCTAGAAAATTCATAAATATTTACATGCTTCCTACTTCAGGGGAAAAAATGCTAGACTTGACTCTTGCAGGAGACTACACAAAATGTTCATGATGGCTCAGTTTCTTCTACGAGGTTGTGTTTATTTATTTTTGTTAATTCGAAAAAGGAAATCAAGTAAAGGACATGAGGAGCCTCAGTGGCTCTGTGTTTAAAATGGCTATCCTGGCTTACCCTGCAGAAAAACTCAATAACTGAATTTATAAATAGTAAAAGAAATAGCAAAACAAAAAACTTCAGTGCTATCTTTTCATTGGTCCAATCGAATTTATTCTCATTCTGAAGTATCTCAAGAATGCAGATTTAAACTAACATAAGATTTACAGAAAGATAAAAGTTAAACCATAATTAATCAGTAAAATCAGCGGTTCTTGTAAAATGGTGTACGTCATTTCACAGAAGTCTGTAAAACAGACTGTTTACTGTGCAGACAGAGAGTCAGCAGGTGTGATAAAGAGTAAAAATGCGCTCAATTGCAAAACATCTAACTGTATCAGCATTATGTGAACCATAGGTTCTCCAGAATACTATTTAATTGTTTTGTCTTGTTGGAAAGCCGATGACAAGGGGAAAAAGTTGGTGCCTTTGGTGGTGGACTGCTGACTAAAGATCTTGATACTGTACCTATGGGTCAGTGCCCAGCCAAAGACAAAGGTTGACCTGGTGTGGTATACTTACAGAGGTAGTGCAAGCAGAATCACTGAAGTACTGTTTTGTCATGATTGTGTCTTTATTTGATGACTTTGTGTTTTGCTTTTATCTTTTGGGTATATAAGGGGAAACGGCGAAACGTGTCAACGCGGACTCCTGCACATATGCCAGAGGCACATCTGCGTCTACCGAGATAGACAGTCATCTGTATACAGCCACACTACTGGGGGACAGCAGTCTCCTCCATCTTTGCATAACTGTTACCACACAGGAAAGGTTAAAACGTTATTTTGGAGTCAGATGATTGAGATAACATTAAATGAATCCCGTTCCAGCAGTAGTACCAGGTAAGATTACACGCGTTCCTTCGCCACTCAGATACTTCCGCTGTTGGGAGTGTCTGATGGGTTTCTCACAGTTGGTGACCTCGATGTGAAAAGTTCTTGTTTCTTACAGTTGGTGACTCCGAAGCTGGTATCAGAGGGGTTTCTTACAATGGTATAGCTAATTTTTCATTTTCTATAATAAAATTAAGTTCAAATTTGCTACCTGAGCATATCTCTGTTCATTTTTTTTTCCACTGACCCCCTGCCCTGACATAAAACAGTGACCGCCCAAAAAATAGCAGGGGGCCAAAATCAATCCTAGATCAAACGCTGCTAATGAAATTTGTTTTTGCGCTGGAGATGTTCTAGCTCAGGACACTGCAGTTTCTATTGTACCCCTCATTGTGTTGCAGGAAAAGAACAGCAGGAAAAGCGGCCTCTGAAAGAAGACCAGCAATGGCCAAGCCAAGAGCGTAGCACGTTCCCCCAGCCAGTGCCCTTTCACCTGGATCTGTACGGCGGTGCGCGCACCGCCGCCTGTGGACGTGACAGTCGGGACGTGCGGAGGCCCGACCAGGAAGCGCACGTACAGCGCTGCGGACGGATCCTCCCCTGCGCCGGGCAGGCTGCATTCCACGGGGTCAGGGGTCGGCGGGAGGGAGCTCTTCGCACACTGACACCGGGGGCCTCGGAGCGAAGAGGGGGACAGAAGAGCGCGGGCTGACAGCCGGGCTTAACAGGGGGAGCCCCGCTCCAACGGGCCGGGGCATCCAGGAGCGATGAGTCACCAATGATGTCATAAAAACAGCAATAATAAAGCTGGGCACATCTCTTGGCTGGTGCCAGAATTCTTCCCTCGCGTCAAAGCAAGTGCCATGAGGCTTGATGGGACCCCATTTCAGGGGCATGATGGTACTCAGGAGCAAGTACATGCATCAAAGCTATACTGAGAAGATTTGCCGTGGTACAGTGCACTTGAAAATGTCATAGATACACTGGTGTTTGACGACTTTTGAGCGCAAATCCACCTTGTTCCATTTTGAAAACCTATTATTTAAAAAAACCTTTATGAAAAGGTCTTAATAACTTTAGGCTTTTGCACGTTTCTGAGGAGAGACTGTTGGGTGCGCATAAATATTAGACACAATGCAGGGTGTCCACAACAGGTCACAAAGGCAAAGGGGAAGCACTCCGTCATTCTCAAGATTCCACTTTCTGTGAGCCTAAAGGAGAACCATACAGGAATTCCTCTGCTGGCTCCTTCAGTGCAGAGAGGCTGCGCCAGTCTACCACGTTCGCAGCCTCCGCGCCACGGCGTACATGGGGGTCTATATAAATTCCATACAATGCGGGGGAAGCAGACAGGACTCTCGATGGAACCGGATCATTACCTCCACTTCCTCAGTTTGATCGCTGGGAGTTGAAAGAACCAGAGAGAAGGAAGCAGAAAGTTGGCCGTTTGAGGGGGCTTCCTTCAACCCCCGCCCCCCCCCCCCCGTTGGATTTAGTACATACACAAAGCATTCTATCCATTGTCCAATCACTGCTTATTTATGCTTTATTGGCTTCCTCCCAATGACATTGAATCAAGCCAAAGAAAATATACCAATTTATCATACAATTTCCAGCTACAGAAATAACTTTCCTTGAAAGCTTCATAATTTGACCAAACGGCAATTTTTCTGAAAAATTATATGACAATGTAATATACTCTGGTTTTCATAAACAAATATCTGTCTTAGGCCTGTATTCAATTTAACAGCTATGTCCGGACTTTAAGAAACAAATTTAAAATAGTATTACTTTTCTCCCTCTCCCTAAAACATTCAGCAGTTGGTGATGTTAAAGAAACGTTTCCTGTAAAAAAAAATTAAAAATGGAACCTTAGCTTGAAATTGTCACATACATTTAAGGACAAAATATATAGCAGTTAGGCCGAACAGAGACTTATAGTTTCCTGGCACAGAAGCAAGTTCAGCTAAGGCTCAAATGCAATGATGCACGAGTTTGAATTTATAAAGTAGAAAGAAATGCCAAGGCTTTTGATAGTTCAGATTACCTCAGACAAACTCAGGTTTTAGAGTTTCAGGAAAGTGGTGAGTGCTATCAGCAGGCAACAGTAAACATAAGCAGCTATGGTTTATGATTGGATGGGATCTGAAACAGCCTGGTGCTAATGAATGATGACAAAGACGAATGAGTGTCAAGAAAAATGTATCCTTTCATTGTGAATATTCTTCCAAGAGATTTATAGGAAATATTTAATGTGAAAATCTACCCTTCAGTCCACTGTGCATGTTGAAACTGTATGCTGAAAATGATAATCCTGTCCAACTCAATCGCAATTTGGAACTATTTTTTTTTCAATTTACTTTAAGCTTTTCAGACATATTGAGGAAGTAAAAAAAAAGAAAAGTCTTATGAATGTCATGATTGCTTTCCTTGCCTGAAAGTTTGAATTCAGCTACTGTAAAAACAGAAGGAACTGGGACAAGGAAGTGATTTATTAAAGATTTATACATCAATGGCTTCCTCTTCGAAGAGTGGCCGATCCTAGCTCAAAAACCCAGGTAGCAACTGCTTATGAATGGCTCAATCGATTAGCTGCTTTCAAGTGGTCAAAGATGACAATGAATCACTTCTTGTTGGCATTAGTTGTACACTAATAAGAAAGGTCTTGTGGGGAAATAATGGGAGAAATCCCGATCAGCCACTACCGAACAGAAACCATGGACAGCTGGAGAAAGTAACTGTCAAAAGGAAATAAGAGACAGGATTTTAGCTTGTTTGATAAAGTCACACTTCAGAAACCCATTTCACTTCGTTGGCTTTAAAGCAGGGTTTAGCCACGCGACGAGCCTGTGTGACAGGTCACAGGGCCGACTGGTTTCACAGGAAGGACGTGCAGGTTTCTCTCCAGTTGCGCCTGGGCGTGAGTGGTACTGCACAGCCGTGTGCGGTGGAGCCGCATGGTGCCACACACACTAAAAAGCACAGGACCGCCACGGTGAATCTGGAATCATTCCTCATTGATATTGACCTTGTGGGTGGTAGTGGTGTAGGAGCGTGGGCATGTCAGATACATTGATTTGTCCTCCGGCACAAGTAGACGTAGGCTTATTCGAGTTTGTGTAAAGTTCACTCTGCTGAAGTGTGGACAACATCACAATTAATCCATCTGTATTGCGGGGTGCTTTAAACCCAGAGTGTTTTTTATGCTCAGCACGAACCGCGGAATACATATATGGAATATTTATATGGTACATGGGAACGCACTGTTCTGCTCCACAGGTCTTTGGGACACATGAATTCTGGGCCGTTGCATAACACTTTGCAGGTACAGCGAATTAATGGCAGAAAGTCTTTCAGGGACTTTCTTCCCTGTCATAACGGGCTTACACGTGTTTTACTGCTTCCCACCGCACCAGAGACTGCGATACACGTCGCGCCTCTCTACACTTGTGCTTCAAAGTGCCATTCATGCAGACTTAATCACAGTAATGGAGGCTGCGCTGAGGCCTGGATGGCATGTCACAGATCACCAGCATTTCTGTGGTCAGAAGCAGCCTGTGATTAAATCTCTACAGGGGGCATGGCAGTCACCTGCATCACAGTTACTCCCAAGTTATTTCAGAAATGTATTCAATGTTTTCAGCACAATGCATTTACGGACACATCACAGAGAGGTCATGGAACACTCAAAGATGCACATGCATTAAGCAAAGGCTCAACAATTGCAAGATCAACAAAGAATTTCCATTGGTTTTTCCATTCGTGTTGAATAAAATATAACCATGAAACCGTGAACATGCTTTACATTCAGAACATTGGAGAATTTTAAATTCATGCAGTACGAATCGATATTCTGAACTTTCTGTTAACTCTCAGAACCTCACAGGCCCAGTGTTGACATACACGTGATGATCTCTGTACTACCCCAAGCTATCAGACCATTCAGAGTGATTATTACCCTCTGTGAATGGTGGCTATAGTACTTTATAATCCAGTCACAGCAACAAGGCAGGGGAGTCCGCCCTCCCTAGTATACATTTATGATAAGTAAAATCATAAATAATCATTTTCATAAATTTTTATAGTGATTATTACCATTTGCACACAAAAAGGCCTTTTATTTATATTTGTAGAAGAAACGCACATTTTAAATAAACTGCAGCTTGGCCATACTTTGTCTTGTTTCTAGGGATGTCATTACTTAACCAACAGATAAGGGACCCAAACAAAACAGCACTGACATCATAAAGCAGAGGGCGAAAGAGAGCAGCCATAGGTGGCGGCATGATGTCATTTATTCTTCTCATGCACCTGACGATGTGGTAATTAAACAATAAACTGGAGATAATTCAGAATGAATGTGACGATATTTGACACATATCTTAAAACAGAGACTCCACTAACCCATGAAATGCTAGTAAGCTAAACTAAATGTCTGTTGTCCAACTACACTACACCTATACAAAAAACCTTCCAAACGGCATCTACTCATTTACTTGGTCTTCTGTTTTGACTTCTGACCCCACTATGGGATAACAGGCCAATAACAGGTAATGATGATGTCATCCTAACACTCAAACAACATCCTTACTCAAAATTTAGCCAAGTGTTTTTGTTTTGTTGAAACAACATAATACGTCAAATACAAAGTGTCAATTACTGGGCAAAACAAAAGCCACTAATATCCCCACTATCAGTAGAGCTATACAGCAGCAGTTAATATATTTACATACCAACTGTTCGCTATGAAATGTTCAGTCAAATTGGCAAAATAAAGAACATCTCTTAAATAAACCAAGAGTTCGCAACGTAAGTCCTGCAGGGATACAGTGGCCATAGTGTCACCCAGGGCAGGGAGAGCAAACCCTCTGGTTCTTCAGGCACTGCGATTTGCCTGCACCAGCTACATAATACTGCACACGTGCGGTATTCTACCACAACCAGTGGATTCTGTTACAAAGCTAGGTTTCTCGCAGTTTGTCAGAAAAAATGAAAAACAGACGTTTCTATCAGGACAAGGAAGGGTGCCAAGAGCCCAATCATAACAGTCCTGGGGCTGGTCAGCTACATGAAAGAGGGCTCATTTTACAGGTAAATCAAATCTTAGGTTTTTGTGGTGTGCTCATTTAACGGTAAAAAATAATAATTGGGCATGCAAGTCAGTACCGTAGATGATATGAAGCATCGTATGGATAAAACCAGAAACTTAAAACAAAGCCGGCAGTGTCTTCAAATTAAATTCACAAATGCACAGCAATAATAATTAATAACTTACAATATATAATAAGCACATTTGTACACAGGTTGCATTTCAATGTGATTTACAGAACAGTAAAACAAATGGAAAACTAATGGAAAAAGTATGTTCTAAAAGTAGATAAGAATTGTAAAAGAAGGTAAAAATATATGGATCATTTTCTATGAAGTTCACGGATACTAGAACAGTCGAAGTGTACAGATGCATGTTGACATTTGCCACCAGAGCACGCAGAAATATGATGATTTCAACTTTTTCTTTCAGGAAAACACACACACATACAGAAGAAAAATGTCCACAGAAATATGGCTGAAGTTGCTGGAGCCATTCCCTCATCCCTCCTCCTCACCCAGTCCGGGTTTGTTTGGCTCCTTGGGCGTACACCCCCCCCCCCCCCCGACACCCCCCCCGAGGATGAGGCGCTGCTCTCTCTCCCTCAGGCGCTGGGTGAAGCCCCTCTCCCCTCTCCCCTGCCTATTACCCAGCTTGTGTTGAGCGTCGCTTGGCAATAGCGGCGCTGATGCTAACACAACCCAGCTTCGCCGTGCTTTTTTTAAACGCTGCGGGGACGGTTTGTTTATAAACGCTTCGTCTCTCCCTCGGCCTAATTAGGCCGCGTACCAGAACTGCTGGGACCACCTCGAATTACCGGCGGATGGCTGCTCCCACGTAGAAGATTCGCTGCCATGACCTTCTAAATTCAATTCGGCCCAGCACACAGGTCACATGCACTCTCTGTCACTCGTCGTTTTGGTGCTTTTTGGCTTTCTTTTTTTTTAAAAAAAACAGCTTATTCAGTGTGTAACGAGCGGACAGATCTGTAACTCTACACGTGACGGAGCGAGCGGAGCAGCCCAGCCAATTGGCACGCGCTGATAACTTTGCGTTCCCTCCTGAAACGCTGCTCCAAGTTTCCCCCGCTGACCTCAGCCCTCCGATTATTTCATTAGGAAAGGTATTCGGGAGAAAGGGAGGGAAAGAGGAACCAGAACGGGCCAACAAAACAGGAAATGTTAGAGAATGTCTTTCCACAGAGCGCTTGAGCTCCAGTATGCCGTCCTTCTCAGCAGTGAGAACTGAGGCAGAGGGACACGAAAGATTTGAATACGACCACCATCACTCCCTCCCCCCACCCACGCCTGATGTTTATGTAACCCTGCCAGCATTATGCAAGTCCAACTGCAGTGTTCAGTCAGAGAGGAATTACAGTTTGGGCCAGATGTATGGCACAAGATATAAAATATAGCAATTACCTCATGAGCCAAGTGTCAGTATAACTACTCTACAGAAAACAAAAGAAAAAAATCTAAACACGACTTTAATGTAAATCTTTCAGCACTGTTTATTGGTAATTAAGATGGGAGCATTGGCTAGATGGTTGACAGGTTCTCCATTTTATGTTACTGAAAATGCATTGCCATGAATCTTCCCAAATGCACGAGTAAAGCAATGAGTCAAACAATATTGCTTGGTAAAGCACTTCACAGATTCTTGAATTTGAACATTCATTGAATTAATTACACTAATTTCATATAGGTGATATTCTGTGAAATGACTTCTTTAAAGATTCTGTCGGCTGAGCTCAGTCGAATCCACAGTGTAGGCTTACTTGCTGTACAAATTGCGGAGGGAATTGATCTGGAACAGCACTACATTTCCTCCTCTGGCATTGGTGCTATAAACTGAGGTTTGGTGAAGGGAAAATTTTTCACTCTGCTGCCACTGATTAAAGCAAAGAACCAAAAGGAGATATAATACTGAGTCTTCTTTTTTTGTTTTCTTTTTTTAAGCAACACCTCAGCCTTGACCGTAGACAGCAAATTCTGTGGGTATTCTGTGTGACATCATGAGCTGCAGCTCTGGTATTCTGCGTGACATCATGAGCTGCCACTCTGGTATTCTCTGTGACATCATGAGCTGTAGCTCTGGCATTCTGTGTGAAGCTGCATAAGCTGCAGAAAAGCAATTGTGAAAAAAAACTAAATAAATATGCTATTCTGTCATCACAAAATACCTTTTGCGATACCTGTTACATGTTCAAGCGCAAAATCCTGGAGTCTATCATTAGCACTGAATTTGGTATTCCAGCAGAAAAAGGCAAAGCACAGTCATAGTAGACAGCACCGTGTTAGAACTGAAGCCCAGTATACAATACGTTTACACAGAAAGCAGGGAACTATCTGCAGGCAGAATATACAGCACAGCAAAAGCCAAAGCCTTCATTTGGCAGTAATCCTGCAGTGGAAGAAGACCTCCGTTCACTCCCCTGTTCTATAACAGCAGGTTGGTCAATAAACCATACCTTATCAAGACACCTTCCAGATGGGAAAAAAGACTACTCAGAGTTATAAATATACTGAATAACTTGGAAAGACTTGAAATGGAGTTGAGATCCTTATGACAAAATGCAAAGGTTCATGATAAATCACTGGCAAATGACAAGCCCACATGAGGTCGCTGCCTCATCAATTCCCCATATCCACATATTAAAGGTCTTCCTCTGACTCCACCCTGTGCAAGATTGCTTCTGTGAGTATACTGTACAAGAATGCAGAATAAATGTGAGGTCACCTGATTGTGTTTGACTGCATGTGTGTGAGTGTACCTGAGCATATTTCTTTTAATGCGTGTGTATGTGAGTTTGAGTGTGTGTGTGTGTGTGTGTGTGTGTGTTTGTGTGTGTCAGACAGTGTGTGTGTATCTGAGTGTGTATGTGTGTGTATATCTGAGTGAGCATGTGTGTGTGTGGGTGAGTGCGTACGTGTGAGTGAGAGAGAGTGTGTGTGTGTATGTGGGTGAGTTCTGGCAGACGGTTCCTCATTCCCAAGGACCCACGTTCCTCAGCGGTCAGTCAGAACTGTGACAATGGCAGGAAAGGGAGTGGGAGGGGGCGGCGCGGCATGCTGACCTCTTTATTGTTATCTAGTGTGTGTGCCTGGGGGGGGGCAGAGTCCCTCTGTCCCGCAGTCTGCCAGCCCCACCAGGACTCCAGCCAACTGCAGACGCACAGTCATGTTTGTCCGGTCCGGGGGGAGGCGGGCGTGGCAGAGCCAGGCTCCCACTGAGACTCCTGCTCTACCGCACGTACGCTCGGGGGCCGAGGAGTCTGACCGCACCGGGGCTCTCCCCCCCAGGCGCCGGACACGCACCCGGCCCAGCCGCCAAACCGTCCGCGCGGCTCACTGACTTCCTTCTTTCTGATAGGCTCCCCCACCCGTGGGTAAGCAGCCAGGGTAACGGTGGAGGGAGGGGGGCGCCCCTTCAACAACCCGAGGCCGGGATTCAAGAATAACTCTGCCGCTTTTTCCAGGGACCGCCGCGGGCCTCTCCGAGGGTCCGGTTGCGGTCGGGAAAGTTTCCAAAGGCTGGAAGCGGCGCGGGGAGAGCCGCTGCGTGTGAGCGGGAGGCTTCCCGTGCCGTCCCAGAGCCGCGTGCCGTCCCTCGTGCGCCGGAGCGGACCGGCTCAGCCGCGCGGCCGTCCCAAACCCGCGGCCCGTCACCAAGACGACGCAATCAAACACCAGCAATCCCCGGCTGCATACGTGCCGGACGACTTCCGGATGAGCGAGCCAAAACGCACGGACAGAGCTCCTGGTCGTTACGGTGCTCTTAGGGAAAAGGGGATGCGCACGCATTATTAGACGGAGTGCTGTTGCCGACACGCTGAACCCCAGGGGCGTTGGTGCGTGTACGCTCCTGCACAAACACACACACACAGACAAAAACATGCCCTAATGGCCGCCGATAACTCACAGGCCGCTGAGGTGTGAGGAGAAGGTAGGAACACAATCAGGGCATGTTCCCTGCATCGCCGAGGAACACAAACAAAGCATGACACACTGTCACCCAACGCCACGCTTTCACCTATATTACATTATTAATACCAGTGATGCGTGCAGTCAAAACTCCCGCAGAAGGCGTCCTCTGTAGCTCTGGGGTGCTTGACAATGCAGGCTAGCATCCTTACATATTTCACATTACAGCCAAACAGCATGATTTCATACTGAAATCGCTGGGTAAATCAACCAAGCAGTCTGCTGTGAAAGAGAATTTTATAAAACTCTAAAATCTAACATCCATATGCATGTACCACAACCTACACTACGTAAATCATATTAAGCTCTGTACTACTGCCATTAGAATTTCAGTAGGACCAGTTCTTATCCTTTAATTTAAGCAATGACGTTTCATCATTCAATTTAGCCCACACACAAAGCCAATAAAGCAGCATTTCTTTTGGGTGTTTTTTTTCATATGAACAGAGCACGAAGGCATCTGTATGAAAATTCTAGGTGTGTATTAAACAAATACAAATCTACATTTGTTCCCCATTTTTCATAAAACATACAGATTTGATTTCTTTTCTGTCTCCAGGCCAGACATTTTGCAAAGGTATTCTTTCTATCTAATGTTAAGTAATAATGGTCACAGAGCAATGCATTGTTTTCCATTTCATTTCATTTCATTTGTTGCTTTACATGCTTTGCTGGATAATTTTTTGGTTAACTGAAAAGGCTAGATCAGTCTGAATCCTGAATCAACTCCGAGTTGGAAACCCTGACTGTATCTTAGGAAGTGACCATAAATGGGCATCCTCTTAACCTTCAGGTAATCTGGGCTCTCTATTTTATGAATGCATCAATAACAGCGCAAATGTTATCAAAATCTAACACAAAATCAACAATCTATCAACAAAATGAAAGTTTTGAAGCAGAACAGTGGCTAGCGGTGTTCAGACGTTGAGTGCTTAGTAACAGTCCTTTTTATCAGTGCAAGGCACCACAAGCTGCGTTAAACTTCCCATCACCTTCTGCAAGAGAACTTGCTCATTCTCTACCACTCCTCAAAGTTCTTAATGCATGTCACCGCCAGAACTGGGCCCGGTAACTCATGGATCAATATTCCTGAAAGCACAGCTCTGATATTTGCAGCCTAAAAGTGCGCTTGTTGAGGATGTGACCACAGGGCAGTTGGCAGAGACAGGCTGTTTTTAGTAAACTGCTATGACTCACAGGGTTCCTTGTGTTTCTTTTCATTTCCTCTAGATGGAAACCCCACTGTTTGGCTTTTCTCTGTATCGATTCGGACAGAACAAGAGGAGGAACGTATCTGTCTGAAAGCACTGGGCCTCTTCACTACACAATTTACACAAGACCTACCATCATGCATGTTTACACCATTTCATCCCATTCTGTTTCTCGTAAAAAATTCATTTCAACTGCCATTTATAATTTTTTTCCCACTTTTGAAACAATCATTTTGTAGTTATATCTGTAGTATAATTTAATTAAATTCTAATTTTACTTTGGACCATAAGTGAATATATGAAACTTCATAATAAAAAGGCTTTACTGGGCTATGAAATGGAATATGAAAGAAATGGTCACATAAAGAAGCCCAGCGTAAGGAAGATACTCACATGTGCCCATCTGTAAAAAATTATCTGATGAAAAACATGTTTTGAATGTACAAAAACACACACAAAGCACTGCCTATAAGTCATTCATTCAAACTAGTGAAATCTAGGCCTGACATTATAAGTATTGATATTGAAATTACATGAAGTTATAAGAAACAATATCGGCTATCTTATCTCACACAAATTAAACAAGCTGTATTCCAAAGTAACGCTACCCAATGTTTCCTAAATTCCTGCCATCCCAATTATGAAAAGGAGTTAGCTTTCTTTTTCACAGACATTCTACTTACATATATGCATGGATTTACACGTACAGTGTATGCAAGGGTATGCATATATGCGCATGTGAGCACGCACACACACACGGACCCCAGGAAGACTAGCTGACGCCATGGCGTTAGCTAACGGGGATCCTAATAAACAACAATTAATACGCACACACAGACACACACGTAATTTACATGGTATTTATGATCCGTATTCATCTCTAATACCATGTCATGAATTCAGAAGTCCTTTCGTTCCCCGTCTAAACCGATATTACAGACAAGCGGAAGAGAGGGAAGAGGGGGGCGGGGGTTTCCAGCATTCCGCGGCCGCCGCCGCGCCGTCCCCCAGGGAGGACTCTTGGCCGGGAAGGCCTCCGTTTGTAGAGAGGAAGCTGCTTTTCACCGCGAGCTTCCTGCCTCTCTCAGGTACGTCCCAGCCAAGGCGCCTGCTGCGCCACCGGGGGCCGAGTGGAAGTGTCAGAACCGTTGCCGGAATAGCTGACGGGTGACACGTCGCGATGCGTCACGGAAGCCGCTGTCCGTCCGCCATCCGGCGCCTGGGATTCCACATCAAAACATACAGGCGTGTGCTTTTAATACCACCGGCTCCGACACGTGCTATTGTTAGCACTCCATTATGACTTCTCCCCCCGAGGCTATCTACCTGTTCATCTATCCACAGACATGTACACGTGTGCACGCACACGCACACAGAAACAGAAACACACACGCACGTACAAAGAATTTTTTTCTTTTTTTACCCATTCCTGAAACGGTGGAAGAGTGGAAAAGAATTCATCTAAACATCTGGTGAGAAAAGATGGCGGCAGAGTGGAGTCCACACGGCGCCTTACTCGCGAGCGCTGCCTCGCAGCCGAGCCCAAATGCCCCGCAGTGTTCTGCAGTGGCGGGCCCGAGCCCTCAGCTGGCCCGAGCCCTTAGCTGGCCCGAGCCCTTAGCTGGCCCGAGCCCTTAGCTGGCCCGAGCCCTTAGCTGGCCCGGCCGTACTGCACTGAGCTCAGCTGAGGACAGGAGGAGGCTGCGTGGAGTCACGCTAATGAGGCTCTGGCGGTAACGGCTCTTCACAGCTCACTCCGCTGAGCGGCATGGCACTTGCGTGGCTGACGAGCGCGCTGGAGCGCGTTCAACACACGGGCCACATGCGTGGCTCCGCCTCCTCCGTCTGATCTGTCCATCTTTACAGAGACAGGCCAGGGAATCGTGAAAGCCTTATTTATTTCCACTCATGACAGTGTCATCTCCTTGGGAAAACAAACTAATTTTGAATAAAGACATGACACAGCGATGCCACATTCTTTACAAACGACCTGGCTGAGAACTAAGTATCGAGGTTGCTTGTTCTCTGAGGGAATGCTGGTAACACCTCTACCAACATTCTCCTTAAATAACGGGATGAATAACTCACTTAAAATGCTAAAAAGAAGTTAAAGTACACACAGTGTAACCACAGTTTTCATTTGAACGTGTATACATAAAATTACACAACTGGGAAAAAATGATAAATTGTCACTGTGAAACTATAATTTGTAGATGACACACAGTTTCTTGTGACACAATGAGCTGCAGCTGCAGCGAGGACCCCAGCTCCATCTCTCAGCCCGGTGCAGTACTCACTACAGCAGAATTATACTGGTGCAGCTCAGGAGGACGTTATGCAACAAAACATCCACAAGGGAGTGCCAATTCACATTATTTGCCTTTAAAACCACTTCTTCACAGGTTTTACTTTTGTTTTGAATATGAACAGATTCATTTCAAATACACGCTTATATTCAACAAGCATGGATTCATATTTTTGCACATATTACTTATATGAAACAATTACACTAATGCGCTACACTCTCAACTAGCAGCATAACAAAATTCATCAACCCTGAAAATCAAAAGTCATGTATCAACATAATAGCAAGCAGCCTGAATTAAACATGATGGATGACTTTAGTGGTTGTTCTACTGTAAAGAAATCCAATTTACTTTCAATACCTACTACAGCTGCGGGATCCAAATAAAGGCACTTAATCTGTTTAAGGTTAAAACGAACCCCTCTCTGATTAGTCCAGCACCTTACTGCAATAAGGTCTGATTTATTTGCTGAGATCCAACACTGGAAGTAAGAGGCTCTTGCATCTGCAAACCTAGGGTTTCCATTGATTGTTCAGTTACTACTATAATCTTGGCTTTCTGTGCACTTTGTTTAAGTCCATGCACTAGAACAGTGCCCAGCAGCCTCCATTGAATGAGGCCAAGCTAAGAAAAATTAAATAAATGCCCCTCACAACAGCCAAGTCATCCATCCCAGGTACCAGAATTTTCAGGGCACACATTTTCTTGTTTCTTGGATTTTTCAGTCTTTAATAACTTTATTGTTTGCTGAATTAAAAAAAAGAAAAAGTTGAGTCTGATTTGATCGAATTGCACACACTTGCTTAGAGTGGGAGAAGTGTGTTTGATTCAGTCCTGGGAAAGAGCTATTGTGTGTGTAAAACAGCACAGCAGACGCTAACTACAGCTGGCAGAGCTGCCATCATTAACTACAAAAAAAACATGTGGCCCAACTTAAAAGTGAACGTACAAAAAATGTTGAAGCTGGCAAACAAAAAAAAAAAAAAAAAAAAGAAGCCTGTGAGATACTGTATAATTTCCATAAGTTACAACACGGCACCGCAAAACATGTGGGGACACCTGGACTGCAGCAACAACCTACCATCCGCTCGCGTTTTATACGCAACAAGCCGCCAGACATTTGGTTAACTAATGATCACCACCTTGGATTAATTCGCTCGCGTACTTACTCTGAAACCCACAGCCTGGCAGAAAGAGTGTGAAATAAAGGGATCTGCAGTCTAATGAGTGTTAAAAGGAGAATGGAGGAGAGCAGAGTGGGGCTGTCAGCAGGGAGGGCTCTCACAAGACAAACAGCCCCCCCCCCCACCACCGGCGCTCCCTCTCTCCCCCCTCCCAAAACGAGCGCTGAGCAGGTAGAAGGCCAGGTTCTGCTCCCCTGTAGTTCCCCTCGCTCACAGGCAAGCCCCCCATTCACCCTCACTGAGCACGAGAGCCTCAGTGCTCTGCAAAACAACAACATACCTACACTATACTATACTCATGCAGCCAAATAATTACCTACAAGATCAGTATTACCATTTATCATAGTGCTCATAATATGTCAGCAATGACCTGGGACAAAACAGACATGGTGCCAAATGACAACCTGTAAGTAAAACTGCACTATAGTATGTCCCATTCAAGGAAAATACAATGGAACACAGACAGCATCATCTCATAAGCAAGAATACACAGATGCAGCTTTTATATATAACCTCTGAAAAACATCAGAAGTTCCCTGGTAGTGGCTAAGCAAATACTACGCAGAGCAAATTAACATGCCATACTATGTTTCTCCACCAGATGTCATTGTTTAACCACAGCTTGTAAAATTACAACATTAATATTCCTAGCAATGTGGTTGTAAGTGCAGTCTCATATAGAAACTGATTTAAGCACTGAAGTCGGTTATGAGTCGGTTATGACTTTTTCTAGATAGCAACACATGGAGAAAACATATCCTGACATTTGCAATATGGGATTATATTCCAGTTAGAAAACTGATAAACCAGTCCCTCTCAAATTGGAATGCTCAACCTTATCCATCAGCGCTCACTGCCACAACCTCCACTATTGATTCGGGAAAGCGCAGACCAGCACCTCCTCTCCTCTGAAGCACGTGATGCAGGCCACCGCTTATCACACTGCAGTCTGCAAGCTGAGCACACAGACAGGAGCCGGAGGAAGACTCTCCGAGTGCAGCATAACAGATGGACTAATGGGCACCCTACTGAACACAGGGCATCACGATAAGACACTGTCGACCCAGCTGACTGACCGCCACACCCCAGGGAGAAAACGAGCCGAACGTGAGCCGCTGTTTGCGCTGCCATCTAATACAGCCGGATTGGATAGCAGACCACGGGCATCCATGAGCTAAAACAGACCACGGACATCCATGAGCTAAAACAGACCACGGGCATCCATGAGCTAAAACAGACCACGGGCATCCATGAGCTAAAACAGACCACGGGCATCCATGAGCTAAAACAGACCACGGGCATCCATGAGCTAAAACAGACCACGGGCATCCATGAGCTAAAACAGACCACGGGCATCCATGAGCTAAAACAGACCACGGGCATCCATCAGCTAAAACAGACCACGGGCATCCATGAGCTAAAACAGACCACGGGCATCCATGAGCTAAAACAGACCACAGACATCCATGAGCTAAAACAGACCACGGGCATCCATGAGCTAAAACAGACCACGGGCATCCATGAGCTAAAACAGACCACGGGCATCCATGAGCTAAAACAGACCACGGGCATCCATGAGCTAAAACAGACCACGGGCATCCATGAGCTAAAACAGACCACGGGCATCCATGAGCTAAAACAGACCACGGGCATCCATCAGCTAAAACAGACCCCGGGCATCCATGAGCTAAAACAGACCACAGACATCCATGAGCTAAAACAGACCACGGGCATCCATGAGCTAAAACAGACCACGGGCATCCATGAGCTAAAACAGACCACGGGCATCCATGAGCTAAAACAGTGCTCTCATAGGATTGGTAACCAAACAGTCCCCCTGAAAATAAATTGTATAGCCTACATCTATTAAAAAAATGTTTCTTTAGAAAATACTGAAAAAGTCAATATTTTATAAATCAATATTCAAAAATCTAAAATCCACAAATGTCAGGTTGTAGGGTGGAAGTCACAGCTTAAATACAGATACTGACATACAGTATGAGTGACCACAGCAGTACAGTACCCCTCGTTCCACTAGAGGGGGCTCTTCGCTAAATTTAGATTTTTCCAACCAAAAACAGAAAATGGTCAGATATTTTATTTCTGTCAATTTGTGCAGTTTGTAAGGACTCTCAAAATCAAATAACAATCGGATAATAAATATTGAAAACCCCCCAAAAAAGTAAAATATAACAAACGGTCCTTGAAAGTAGAGGTGTAGTGAGCAGAAGTACTGTGAAACTAAAAATCTCATTAAACATGGGTGCATAAGCAAGCGGGGAGAAGGTATTATATTCTCATCATCATGCTCACAGTTATATAGTTACAAAAGCAGCCCTGCTGTTCTTGCTCCTGGCAAGCAATAGAATATAGTGTTTAAGTCTCAACCACCACAAATAGGCCTAAGTGACTGGACTTGGGAAGTGGTTTGAAACAAAAGGATTTCCCACAGAAGAAAACTTTTAAAATCTTGTCTTTTATTAAGAAAACAATAACACAACCTTTCTCCAAATGACGCATTTCATATACGCTGATTGTAAATTTTTTTTAATACTTTTTCAATTTTATCCTGATTTATGATGTTGTTAAAAACTATACAACCGATATCGCGTCATCAAGCTCTCGCTAGCCAACTTTGAGAATGCTGCAGAGAGCTCAATGACGTAAGCGTCTGTTGTGTAGTTTTTTAATGATACCGTAAATCAGATGATAACATTTTAAAAGTGTAAATTTTTACAATCAACTGATAAGCGAAACACGTTGTTTGGAGAAAGAGGTTATGTAACTGCTTGCTCATGAAAAGATATGACTTTTAAAGTTTTCCTGAACAGGAAATCCCATTGTTTCAAACCACTTCCTAAGTCCAGTCACTTTTTTTGCAGTGGGCGGGACTTTAAGCACACTACGCTATAGCAACAAGTACTTGTTAGCAATAAGCAAATATTGACCAATAGTCAGTGAAATCCACGGTGATGAAAGGCGGGGCATACCATCTTTCTCTTGTTCTGATAGGAAGAAAGGACTCTGCAACTCCTGTGCACCTACTGCTGCTGTATAACCGCAACTCTTGTCTATGTAGCACCAACTGACAGCATAAGCCAGTTCCTGACAGAATTTACCTTCACTCATTTGCAAAAATTTTTAATATACAAACATACAAATATTTAGCATGGGTGACAGCCAATCAGAACTGAGCATCTATCCAAGCCAAAGTGTATATCTCCCTAAACAGGAAACTCAAGGTTCCTTGCATTTCTAAAAATGCGCATTGTATTAATAATATAACACAATCAAAAATGTATTAACCCAAATTCGCCTCACTAATGACCCTCAAAATTGAAGTAGTGCAGCCTGGCATGTCATAAGTTTTGCGGGAGACAGTCTGAAGTACTCCTACGTAAATACTATCACGAGGGAGATGATTGTGTAATGTAGGCTTGTCGTCATGCCAACCTCTGCAAGAACAATGCTAATTGGACCCTGTATCCTGGTTAATTCCACATAATCAATAACAGATGACAGCCTAAAAACTAAATAGCCAGTCTATTTTCAGTGAGCGCGCTAGGAACAGAGCCCTACACTTACCGTCAAGCCAGGCAGGAACTTCTCCATGTCGTTCAGGTCGATACCATCGTCATCATCGAATTTGCCTTTCATCATCCTGGAGAGAGAACAGAGGCATTGTGAAGTCGAACACGTGTGATTTAGCATCTGATTTAGCAGTCAGCTCCAGTGCAGGTCCAGTACCAGGCTAATTTGAGTAGACTCATAAATCCTGCCACTGTGGCACCGAAGGCCTGGAGCACCGGGGTGGGGGTGGGGGGGCGACTCGGCTGAGCAGAGCCAAGAGAGGAAACATGGCTATTCACCCACAGGCTGCTGCACGGGCACTCTTGGCTGCAGGAACATGAATTCATCTCCGCGTCTCTGTGCCGTCGCTCTTTGCCCTAGATCAGGGCTGCCCAACCCTGTTCCGGGAGTTCCACTGTCCGGTAGGTTTTCACTCTAACCCTTTCTTTATTATGCATCGTTCAACAGCAAGAGATCTCGCTGAGCAGCTAATTAGTAGAATCAGGTGTGCCAGATTAGGGTTGAAATGAAAACCCAGAGGACGGTAGATCTCCAGGGGGAAGGCTGGGCAGCCCTGTTTGAAAGAACCCAGGTGGGTATTGCTCTGTGCAAGGCGGGAGGCGGGGGGGGCAGAGTGTGCCAGCCCGAGGTGCGCTCACCCCTCTCGGTCGATGTGTGGGAGGTGCTTTGGGGTGCCCCGGAAGGGCTTCCGGTGGAACTGGGTGAAGTCCAGCTTCTCTGGCTGCAGGTCCCAGGTCGCCCCACTGTGGAGGAAGAACATGGGACACTCACTGCCTGCACCCTGCAGCTGGGACGCCCTTGGCAGGGCGACAGATGGGAGTCCGATTTGGGATAACATTTCTACACCCCTCAGGCTGTGGGTCACACTGCAACGTCCTGTTTGCCATCCTACAGAAGTCACAGACTTCCACATACAATTTCCAGTCCATGACCCTTATGACAATGCATACAGGAGGCTACATGTGCAAGCACATCTTCTCTACCGCAGTCAGGGGGCTCATGGTTCTGGACTGTGATAAACTGTTAACTGCATTAGCCAGCACATTCACAAAAACTACATTTCAAAGCATGAGCTTGTTTCTGCTCGTATGAATATTCTGTTTGTAAGCAGAGATGCGCTGGTCATTGGCGGATTTAGGAGTAAGCTGATTACAGTGTGGACAAAGACAAGTTCTGGGCCCTAACCTCTCTCTGATAGGCTGATGTGATGGCATGGCAACTCAAATAACAACAAAACCCTGTCCTTCAACTCCCTTTCGCACACACACATGTGTAAACATACATGAGCACACTCACACAAACACAGAGACACAAGTGCACACACGCACGAACGTGCATACCCTCACAGACACACGCACACATCTGCACACCTGTGTTTGGAAGAATATAATATTATATTAGACAATATTAGCATTATTAGATTTCAAATAAAAGGTGGGTGCTCATCTTTCCATCTTTCCCAGTTTTATTCATTAACCTCCTGCAGTTTAATCCTGGGAATATCCTGTGCTGAGTACTCCTGCGTGGGGCCTCTGTGAGGACTAAGTCTTTTGTTTAAAAATATCCACGCACAAGCAACCTTGTCCCAATAAGAGCTGCAGCTGCACCACACCTCACAATCCTAACATAACTGTGCCCTCGTCAACAAAAGAAGCAATGCATCACCTCAGAAGTAGGACAAGGCATGCTAAATGTGGAAGAAATCCAGAGAATCCATTCCGTAGCACATACATTTAGTCACACAGAACAGATTCTCATTAATTAGCAACGAAGGGAATAGAGTTCTGTTAAGAAAACAGATTGCTCGAGATTAAGGCAGTGCACTCACTTAATTATATTTAGCCTGGGGCTTACAGGGTTCTAATTTAGATGTTTTCTGTCTCATGACAGACCCTAACAACTTCGCCAGTGACAACAAAGCCCATTTTCTCTCAGACAGCATTCACACTGTCAGCCAACTGCTGTCACTCCCGGACCACAGCAAACCATCACATTCGTTAGCAGCTGGTACCTTTTTAAATCACAATATAAAATTATAAAAGAGCAACAGATCCACTGAGTCACTCAACTGCAAAGTGGACTTTTCACTTTCCATTGCTTGACTGTGTGTGTGTCGGACATGGCCTTGATGCTATCATTTTCCATTTTATGTTTTGCTAACATTAATCTGTCTATAAAGTTAAACATATGAAATGTGTTACTAAACAGCTAGAGAAATGTGCATTACTGGAACATTCATGCTATAGTCCCTGCTTTAATGAAGCCATCTGATACATGAAGTGTGCATTTTCACTGTATCAATTATGCATTAACAACCATGCAACAAAATGGCCACTTGTAGGCAATCACTGACCATTCTACCAATTCAACTGAAGCAGAGTATGTAATCTGGATTTAGGGTCAAGCATCTTGATCACTGAAACAGGACATATCAGCTGCCACTTTAAAGAAAATTTGAGCTCAGCGTCATCAAAATAAGAGTACATTAATTTAGTATGATGCTAATGAATATCACACATCATTGACGTATAACAAGCTTAAAACACCCATACAATCTGCAGTTTTCACCAAGACACGCTCGTCTAAATGGCCACATTGCTCAGAAAATGTGACGTGAAATCTTACCCATGTGAGTCCAGGGTGTTGGCTGCCCATATGTCTGTGCCCAGGATGTCAAAGGACCCCTCTCTGTTTCCGTTCTGAAAGGGGAAGAAAGACTGTCATTGGGCTACCCCTCAACAAGGCACTTAACCCCGAACTAGAGGTGCTTTGCAATGTAATGGTCCTTTGTAGTTATGCTCTTGCCTGTATAATAAAGCCGTTTTACTGCCATATACATCAGGTAATCTGCCAACTGAATTTTAAAACAGAATTACTCATGAAGACCTTTTACCATTTCTTGGAAAAGTATCCTTTCTTAATAAATCCACTTTGTTTTGCCTTACTTCGAAAAAATACCATTCAGTCATTCAATCATAGAAATTGTCCCATAGACATTTAGCAGACACTCATATCTACAATGATTTGAACATTTTACATACCATCCATTTATAAAGCTGGATATTTACTGAAGCAATTAAGATTAAGCACCTTACGCAGTGATGTGACTGGCAGTGCCCTAAATCCCATGCTTAAGAAAATATGCACTTCTGTGAAATAAGTACAACACAATGCATGTGCGTCATGCCAGTCACCTAAGAAAGGGATATCTGTAGGGGAATGAAGCTGAAAGAAGAAAGAGGGCACATTGCAAAACACAAAGCAGGGAAATGCAATCAAGCCAGCTCAGCTGGAAAGCTATCAAGCACTTCATGGGCATCTTCGGCTTTCAGACATTGCAAGACGTACACAGAGTGAAAATACCGTCCCATGCAGTACCTTTGCCGGGGGTCTGAACTGATTGTTTCTTCCGCGGCTGCCAGACCTGGACCCGGAACCAGGTCGTGACCCCGAGCTGGGCCGGGACCCGGTGCTGCCGTTGCTGCTGTGCTCCCACTCGTCCTGAAACACAGCGGAACACCTCTCAGAACAGAGCCACGCCTCGGGGGTTAACACAGAGGAACACCTTCAGAGCTGTGCCACACCTCTGGGTTTAACATAGCAGAACACCTTCAGAGCTGTGCCAGAGCTCTGGGTTTAACACAGCAGAACACCTTCAGAGCTGTGCCAGAGCTCTGGGTTTAACACAGCAGAACACCTACAGAGCTGTGCCAGATGGCTCTGGGGTTTACACAGAAGAACACCTTCAGACTGGCCAGAGCTCTGGCTTTTAACACAGCTGAACACTTTCAAGTTGTGCAAGCTCTGAGCTTACACAGCAGAACACCTTCAGGCTGGCCATCACTCTCGGTTTAAACGAGGAACACCTTCAGAGCTGTGCCAGAGCTCTGGGTTTAACACAGCAGAACACCTTCAGAGCTGTGCCAGAGCTCTGGGTTTAACACAGAGGAACACCTTCAGAGCTGTGCCAGAGCTCTGGGTTTAACACAGAGGAACACCTTCAGAGCTGTGCCACACCTCTGGGTTTAACACAGAGGAACACCTTCAGAGCTGTGCCACAGCTCTGGGTTTAACACAGAGGAACACCTTCAGAGCTGTGCCAGAGCTCTGGGTTTAACACAGAGGAACACCTTCAGAGCTGCACCAGACATCGGGGGCTCAGTCACTGTGGTGGTTTAACATGGGAAAGAATTCCTCACAGAACCTGCGGAACCAGACATAACTGTGCTTTCTAGAGTAGGCCTACAGTCCTGATACTTTTCTACAGTTGCTGAACTATAAGCTTACCAAATAAACCCATACAAATATGAACACAGCTAATAATGCAGGCCCTTGTCCACTCTCAGTGTTAAAATCTGATTCGCATTCCAGCCCTTTTCCCAGGAGGATCAATTTCTGTTACACGACACTGAGCCTCAATTTGGACAAAGCAGCTATCAGTAAACTATCAAAGAAATAATTAGTTCATTTTCCTTGCTTAAGTGACATACATTGCATTTGATGAATTTGCTGCTGTACAGTTCATTATAAAGGCTTTTACTTTTTACCGTCAACTACAATATGCTATTTATCCTGATTACAGTTTTACAGCGGACACATTCAGTCACTCGCTCACACAGCAGGGCTTTCAGGAGTACTTTGGAGCAGGGCACAGAAACTGCACTCCACCGGATATTTGACTAGAAGCATAGGGCAGAAACGGCATCACATTCTGCCATGCTGGACAACACAGAGTAACAGTGAGACTTAGGCCCTGCTAAGCCTTAACCGCCATGAGCTGTATGTATACACTGCACCGTTAAAGCCTCATTATGGCATCCTGTGAGGGACAAACAATACCGATACCACTGCAAAACCGTGGAAGGTAATCTGTTCCTGACACTCCATGCTTTGTGAAAGCAAATGAACAGGGGACACTTGCTGTTGGTCAGACATAATTCTCAGGGCATGTACTACGGCTGCCTCTGCCTGTGGCCTTTGTTGAATCCATTAGGAGATGAATGTGCCGGCATGGTGTAATAATGCTGACAAGGCCGGTAACCCCTAGCAACCTGAGCTCCAAATGCCATTTGTGGCTCCGAGCGGCCCATTATTCCACGAAAGCCTATACCGGTCACATGCTTCTTGCAAGCTGATTTGTTCCAACCCTCCTGCCTATTTATCAAAGGCAAGGCCAGGCTGGGGCGTTTACTTCCTGGTATGAAGCCAGTCCCCCACTCAGCCCCTGTACTCCGGAGAGGACTCTCAGCCTGAAACCCGAACCCACGGCCAGCCACCTGCTCCCAAACCACTAACCTTCGTACGCAGACCAAAACCACCGAAGAGAGCGCAACTTATTTAAATTACTTTTAAAAACTACAGTGTTGACTGGAGTATCAAATACTGAAAATACTATACAAAAACATCGTAGAAGCGGTACTGAAATAAAACATCAATAATGACACACAGGAATTATTGCCATTTGTGCGCTTGTGTTCTTCGCAGTCGATTTTCTGCAAGTGCGCAGTGAGAAAAATAAAAAAAATGTAATTCTGCCTCGTGACATTAAAAGAACGAAAGCAGCATTCTGCCTACCCTACGAGACATGTGCGCGCGCACACACACCTTAGAGGGGTGACGGTGTGTGTGTGTGTCTGCGCCCCTCCTGCAGTGAAGCGCAGCTGCGTCACACACACACTGATCGCGAGGTCACTGAAACCCGACCTCCCCACCCGCGAAGACGGCCACACGGTAAAAAGCCCGGCAGAGCCGCGCGCTCTGCAGGAGGAGGAGCGCTGCAGCTCTCTGCTCCGAGCCCGTCAGGCTGAGTGCGCTGCCATGCTAACAGCTTACCTGCCGCGCCAACTGTGCCATGGAAAAAACAGGTGAGGGAGACAGAGGAGGAGAAAGGACAGGCTATGTTCAGCTCGTTAGGGAGCGGCCGGTGTTCGGAGGTCTCCCCGGCGCACCGTGCTAAGCTGACGCCCCGCTCCGGCGCTGGAGGTACGGTTCACCGCGCGGCCGAGGGCAAGAAGGGGGACAGTTCTGCAGCGCAGCCAGGGTGTGTCCCGCCAGCGGGAGGGAGGGAGGGAGGGAGGGAGCGAGGGAGAGAGGGAGAGAGGGCTGCCGGGGAAATGAAAGTGAAGCCTCCACAGTCAGTGGGAACAAAGGGCAAACACACATGCGCAGCCTCTTTCATTTCCCCCTTCCACACCCTGCGCACACAGCAGGCTGCCCTGGGGACTGGCCTGAGCACATGTGTGTGTGTGTGTGTGTGTGTGTGGGTGTGTGAGTGTGGGCGTGCGTGTGCGTGAGTGTGGGTAATTGCGTGAGTGTGGGTGCATGCGTATGTGTGTGCGCGCGCATGTCTGGCACTATGTAAAAGCAGACTAATCAGGGCCCAGAGAAACTTCAAGAAGGTGCTGATGACTGTGCATTATAATTAACATTAGCCTACTGCATTTATCTCTCAGGCAATATTGTTAAAACAATATGATATCCACAAAAAAGAGGACTTCAGTGCTCTCTTTATAAAAGCTTAAAATCCCTAACATTTTGACAGAAATACATTACGTATGAGTGGATAGCATATTACTATTAAATAATAACTAAAATGCTTGTAGAAACCTTGGTACGTAGAAAGTGCATGATTCAGGTATTAGCAGCTTGTCTTACACAAGCGGTGTTCAGAATTACACAGTGAACAGAAAATCTGAATAAAAATAATAATAATAATAAATTGGCAGTAAACCAGAAACCAGTGTGAAAACCTTTGCCTTTGAGTCACAACATCTGTCACATTCATTAGGCTGTTCAGTATTTTCCAGTGTTTTAATTAGCCAGGACTAATTAACACTATATATAAGGAATCAGCACCTAGCCTGCAGTGCATTCTACTTCTGCATCTGTGAACAAAGTTTAACATAACATAATGACGAAAACAGGCCATTCAGCCCAACAATGCTCACCATTTTCCTGACTAAATTGTACCTAGTGCTCTAATTACCTACAAACTAAATAATACCTAACATCATATTAAGCCTGGTCTTGAAAATTCCCAGAGGTTCTGCCACAACTATATGACCTGGAAGGCTATTCCACACAATGACTACTATCTGTAAAGAAACAATGTCTTGTTAATGCCAGTACGGAATTCACTTTTTGCTCATTTCCATTTATGTCCCCTTGTAATGGAACTCAACCAGATGAATCCCTCATAGTTCATTTTGTTAATCTCCTATATGATTTTAAAAGCCTCAGTCAAGTCACCCCTAAGTCTCCTTTTACTAGGCTTGAAGAGATTAAGCATCTTAGGTTTTCCTCATAGCTTTTATCTTTCATACCAGGAATCCTTTTGGTTGCCCATCTTCTAACCTTTTCCAGAGCCTCTATATATCTTCCTTGTAGTACGGTTCCTAAAACTGTACACAATACTGTGTCTTCTCAGCTCTCAACTCTCAGCAAAAGAACTATTTAAGGTATCAGCAATATCTTTATTCTTATAAAGCAATGATCCTTTCCTCATTCCAGTTGCAACTGGCATCCTCCTTCACCTTCCTTTTCCTAAAACATTATTGAAAGAATGACTTTTTCCATCTTGAGAAATGTACCTTTCAAAAAGCCTCTTAGCTTCCCTTTCTAACCTCAGCACACATATTACAATATTAAGCTTTATTACTCTCAGTGTTGACATTTTTAAATATCTTACACAATTTCTTTTTTTCCCCTCAAACTCCCCTGCCATTTTCCTGGCTTTGTTTATCCAGGGAGGCTGCTTCTTCAACTTACTTTTCTTTACCTTTGGAATAAATTTACATTGTGCCTCAAGAATTATCCTTGAACATGCCCCACTTTTCATTCAGTCTTGCAGTCAAGTTGCACCCAGTCAATTGTACATAAATTAGCTCACATCTTGTTAAAATTGGCTCTTTTAAAATGAGAAAATTCTGGCCGTAGAGGAGGCCTTGTTAATTTGCCAAAATACATTAAAACTAACTGCAGAATGACGGCTAGTCCCAAGTGGCTCAATTACCTCTATGCTACAAATCCTGCCGGGATCATTACATAGCACCAGATTCAGAATTGATTTCCCTCTTGAAGGCTGATTGACATACTATGCAAAAAAATTGTCATGTAGCTATAACATCCTCCTCACTTTTTCCTTGTCTTGTCATCAATTCCCAATTAATAGTGGGGTAATTGAAGTAATCCATATCAATAGTCTCACATTCCTGACAAGCTAATAGTGGGGTAATTGAAGTAATCCATAACAATAGTCTCACATTCCTGACAAGCTTGTTCCGAACAGCATTGAATTCACATTACTATCTGAACCTGGCGGCTGGTAACACACGCCTACCGTAAGGTCCATTTCATGTTCCTCGATGAGCTTAATCCAAATATCCTCACTAGGAATGAGCTGGTCAATTTCTGCACATTTTGAATGAGATGTTGGGTGTCAGGTGTCCACATACCTTTGGCCATGTAGTGTACCTGGTTAAATAAAGGATAATTATATTTTTTTAATGTTATTTTTAAAGTAAATTAAAGGCTGGTGAGCTGCTTGTTAAAAAATCTAGAATTTCTTCAGTGTACACAAACGGCAGGGAATTTTCTTTTTGAGTTCAGACATGGACTCCTGCTCCCTGCCAAAAGAAATAGGCAAGAATATAGCTAATATACTTGGCTAGACAGCCAGCTTGTGTTATTAATTTTCTGAAAATATGAAACATGGCTAGGGCAAGCAGCAGTCAGTTTGATGACAGCGATGAAGAAGAATTGAATAAAAGCTGGTATGAATTTAATGTGCACTTTAGTACAAATCATTTTCAGCCAGATTCGACAGACGGGGACCTGCAAGCGCACTAACGGCATCTACTCCAGCACTGACACAGAAGCACAAACCAGGACATTAGCACAGGAAATGGGCAAACTGGGTCATATAAAACTGTATCAGCTGTTAACAAATACTGATAAGCACCCTCAACTTTTTGTAAAAAAAAAAAAAGTAAAATAAAACTAACCACAGGGGTACGAATACAATTATGCTACGATTGAGTTGCTATCTCATGGTACCCTGCTGGCCACCGCTAATTCCTCCAGAGAACTCATTCAGATGAAAAACCTGCACTGTTACATATAGCCTACCCTGTGCAGAGTAGGGGATAGGCAATTTGGGCTTGTGACAAAAAGGTTGCAGGTTTGTATCCACCACGTGGGGCACGGCACAAGGTGTTTAACTTCAACTTCTTCAGTAAATTCCCATAACCTTAACCAAAATCTGAAATGCCCTCTCTGTAAATTGGCCAAAAACAAAAACACTTCCTAGGAAGAAAAAAAAATTCCTTTCCAAATCAAGAAGGCTGAGGTTAAGTGGCTATTGGGTTTGGTATGAAAAATCACATTGGTTCACCGCAGAGTACTGCAGAAACAACCTTTTATCTCAAATCATGAGTGATTTTGTCATAAAACCTTCCCTGGCCTCTACTGCATGAATAACCCACTCACAAATCAAAATATCAGGATCATTTTCAAGCTCAAGCTTCAATATGTGAGTTAAAGGAGTAACATGGTGGTTGAACGTGACACTTCCCAGTTGTCTTTAGGCAACAACAAAACAAATGTGCATAATTTTTTTTATTATTCAGTCATTTCAATGTACTTTAAAACGTATTTTTCTAAGCCTAAATTTCCCACTATAAAAGTTCACCCGAACCGTCTGGGCATGGTAATGAGAACTGTCAGTTAGCTATGACTGACAGACCGTGCCCCGTTACCATAGCTACCCCCATGATACGCGCTCTTTTTGGGAGACTTTTCACAAGCTAGCTAGCTTAGTAGTATATCAAGTATCGATAGATAGCTAAGGTAAGGACGTTGACTTATATCCAATTATAATTTTTGCTATCTAGCTAGCCAAGTTAAGATAAAAGCACAACTATAACATTATACTATATTATACTATAACATTGCCTTATGAAAGCAAACTACCTAGCTAGCTAACGTTAGCTAGCTAGCTAAATGAATATAACCAGAAATAATCTAATAGTCCTTAAAAGGACTATTAGTCCACTCTAATTTAAGTGAACCTAACGTTAATCAAATATTTGCATTGTCTTGCCTGTAAGCCAGCGGCGCAAACTATGGGTCTCGAGTTATCCATGGGTTTACGGGGCGTGGAAAGGGGAGTGGTTACTGTGTTCGTGACGCACTAAGTTGACAACTTTCTCAACCGGTTGAAAATAGGACGATAAATTTAAAACGCATATTTCTCCAAAAATACAGAACGGACATATTTAATACTTTACTCATTGTGTTTCTTCAATGCCTCTTGTGCAAACAGCACATAAAACCGAGAAAGTGTGAAAATCACCATGGTACTCCTTTAAGCAACACTGAAGAAAGATTAAGCCCCTTCAGAAATATGATATTCTCATTCTTTGTCCACAAAGTGCTGTATTACAGAACAGTGTGAATGCATGTGAAACACCTTCCTCCTGTTAAGGTGCTGACCCAAGCCAACGCTCTCAATTTTCACATGCACCAACCCATTTGATGCTCCACCCAGGACTCAAGCCAGCAACCCCACATCCTTAAACTTTTACCACCACACTGACAGATACATCTACCTTTATTTTACAAAACAACTGTGGCAAGGATTATGGTTGTGCAAAGCAATCCTAGTTTAGCTCTGTGGGAGAGAATGAACCCATGCAATACTCCACATACTGCTCCAAGACACGTTATCGTGTTCACGATCAGAGAACAGCGGAACCGGTAGACATGAAAGGCGTGTGTGGGGCTTGCCGATCTTGCCCGACGGCCATTCAGCTGGCAGACGGTCCCGTGGAGGCGCTCACGCATGCCCAGGGCACCGTGCCAGCAGTCGCAGACACAAAGCGGGAGGCGGGGCCAAGGGAAAGGCCCTCATTGGACACGGCCAGGCTGCCGAGTGTGTGCCTCAGACATGACCTCAGCATCCTGAGAAAGGCTGCAGGGTAGCACATGGACAGGAGCAGAGAGCACGCAGCACTGCTTCCACTGGCCTCGTGCACTCAATTCAGAAATAAGCAAATGTCAGACTTGGTTTCCTAGCAACCCTTCACCCAATACACAGGCAGGAATAGAGGTATGAGTGAACAGGGGGATGGGGCGTTTTTATTTAACCTGTTTATAGAACACGTCTGCTGTGTCCTTCCTATTTGATTTAGAGAGATATTCAAATGCTGAAAGCCTAAATAAAGTATGTCACGCCCAGTGGGTGAAAACATCCAGAGAGAACTGCCTGTCACCCAGCGTAGATATCAACCTTTTGTTTGAAATAAATTTCAAAACATACATGATTGCTGCATAGTGTAGTTGCAAATGTTGCTTGCACCCGAAAGCCCCTTTTCAAGCACTGGACTTGTCAAGGACACTTCATTCAACATGTTAGTTCTAAACATTTCTATTGAAATAGTTCAGGCTTTAATGTTTGATTTCACACAGGAATGATTTCCAAGATAAAATTTTTTTCACAAGAACAACTGTACAAACATGCTTTACCCTGTTTCGTAAGCAGGCATTTAATGTTCAAGTCAGGAGAAAAAAATGCCGTCATTCATAAATTGCACGACTTCAAAAGCTCAATGCACAGCGCACCAGTGGCCTTTCAGCACGCGGCTAACAACAGACACCCAATCGGCAGTAAACAAAGTGTCACATGGCCAACCTTGCATGACATTGAAAACTGTGCTGCTGTGCAGAAGGGGGCTGCTGCCTCAATTCCGCCCCTTTAGTTCGATCCGGGCACCCCCATTTTAAACCGCTCAACAGAGACCGCAGCACAGCAACAAAGGCTGCAGCGGAGCCGTGGCATCGATAAGGTCTCAATATCCCCGAGCTGGGGGAGGCATCGCTCCAGTGCTCACGCATGAACACCACCGAGGCCCCGCCCACCCCCAGGCCCGCCCACAGCCCCGCTACTCACCGGCTTAGAAGAGCCCCGCCCACGAGAGGACGACCAGCTTCCATCTATCTTGTCACTGCAGTTCTCAGTCCACTGCGTGAGAGGGAGAGAGGGAGGGAGAGGAGGAGGGAGGAGGAATGAAAGAGGGAGGGGGAGAAGCAGGGAAAGGATGACAATGACGGATGAGCAAAGCTTGTTCTCATTAGCATGTAAAGATCAGCTCTACCACTGCAAACAGGCTTGGATCACTTCACACACAGTGGGTATATGCAGAGTAGATAAAGGTTCAGTTATCTGCACAGACCTTGGGGACAGTGGCCAGTGTAATATGAATTGGTCACAAATTTGTTACCAAATGCATTTTGGTCAATACGTTTCACTCAAAAACACACCAAAAAGCTCAAGTAGACAGCAGCCTTTATAAATCAGAGGATGCATGAAACCAAAGTGAATAACTAGGAAAAAAATCTTAAAATATACCATCAACAAAATAAACTGTTGCTAATAAACTGCTTCAGAACAGCATTTATTTTATTTTGGTTTAGTAATCTCAGGTTATAAGATGGAACTGAACATTTAAAACACATGAATTTTCTCCATTCATACTGTACCACATCTTCTCATTGTGGGTATATTTCTGAAAACATTTTTCCTCCATGGGAAAGCAATGTCTGATAACCTTTCTCACCTCACACAGAAAGACCACACAGAGAAGAGAATTGCCTTTTCTTAACAATTTTCTGTTACGTAATTTCTGGGTACTTTGGGGAAACCAAAGAAATCATACTCCTTTGTTCAGTAAGGCATTGCTAATTGAGGTCACCTTAATAATACATTTTCCAGGACTGTATTACAGTGGATTATGAGCTAAACTTATAATTTATAATCACTGTAAAATTACAAAATATATTAAGAAAATAAAGACATGAATAAATCTGCACAATTCTCTAAAAAGGCCATTGACCACAAATTGAAATTCATTATACTATTCTGTGAAGGGTTTCATTTTAAATGCAGGCAACTCCATGGGGTGCAGATTAATCTGATTGCCACGGCGCCTCTTGATTTCATGGGTTATTCTTGATGAGCAGGGGCTAATCATGCTGTCCCACATTGTCTGCACTCCTCAAAGTGACTTACAAAGCTCAGGAAAAGACCTTGCTGTTTAAACTGCTGCGTTTCCAGGCCAAAACCTTTGTCCTGGAAATACACCAATTTGCATACGATTTAGGTACTACTGCCAAACCGGCCATACCGGCTCAAAGAGAGCCTCGGGTCATGCTGAGCCAGAGGAAGCTTTCTGTGAGTGAGAGGTCATCCACAGAGCCTCCTCATCTTATTAATACGACCAGCAGTAAGCCTGGCCTGTGCACAGGAGGGCCGCTCCTGCAGAAAAGGAACTCTCTTCACAGCACAGATCCTGGACTGTGGCGCGCTCAGATTTCCATTAGCTCCAATCTTTAATGCTGCCCTACTGCTGCTTCCACCACACTGGCTATTTTTAGAATTGTAATTTTGGAAGGAGCAATTTGTGTGTATTCATGCAATGCTCTGCTGCTCCCCCAGTTCATATGGACTTCTGTATAACCGGGCAGAAGAATACCCCCTCACCCCTCAGAATGGTTATGCGGTTCTCTCTCAGCAGTTTCATCCTTAGCCCCGAATGTGAGCATCCTCCTTTTGGGAGCACGGACCCACAGCGGTGCCTTAGCCCAGTTTTTGGGGGAGCGCTGCGGTAAAGCCGGTTGGGTCTGCAGCACCCGCTGCAGCAGGAGATGGTGCGATGGGCGGGCTCAGTGGAGATGGGGGGGGGCACTGACCTGTGAGATGTGGGGCTTCTCTCCGTCGGCGTCCGCCTCGCTCTTGTCGCTCAGGAGACCCTGCACCTGGTACTCCAGCACGTAGCTGTCGATGAAGCGCTCCAGCTCCTCGATCTCCTGCGAGCGCGTGCTGCCCGCCTCCGACGACGCGGACGCCACCGACGAGTTCTCCATGGCAACCAGCCACTGGCGGGGGAGGGCAGAAGGGCAGGACCTGCAGAAAATGGAAAGCTGCATAAGTTCACCAAGCTACAAAGACCACGTACACAATTCTGTCTTCTGGGAAATTACTTATGATTTTGTTCGGTTTCCTTGCTCATGTTATGAACTCGAAAGCTGAAATTCACACAGAATTTTCCATAGAAACCCATAGCATTAACGCTTACTGCCCACGGGAGAACTCCTCAAGAAAAAACTAAAATAGGTTTCCTGTACTGCCAAAAAAAAAAAAACATTCCAACAAAATTGCAATGTAGCAGTCTGCCAGTAGGGGCCGCTGAGAGCCACTCTGTTTACAGTGCAGCAGCAGCTGATGCCCAGCGCTCTCATTCACTCCTGCCTGCGGTCCGGAGACACAAACATAGTGACTCGCGCACGTTCGGCTGCCGCCCGTCCCGCCAGCTCAGTTTGGCACGGAATGTCACGCTGCCCTCTTAATCGGTCTGTCGCCGCTCATTCTCATCTCCCCGACTTCCTGGGGACGTCCCCTCCGGCCCTGGTCACGTGACGGCTGGCCGAGGGCGCTGGGCCAAGCACAGCCTGTGGCTAATCCCCTTTAAATCACCGCCTGAGCGTTCCCCATGCAAAGAGGATTTGCAGCTGCTGCAGGAATCTTGCTAATAACGTTGTGGCTTGGTGTTCCCTTCGTGCCGAACACCAGAGAATGGTACGGCCCAGACAATCTGCACCACCACAAGCCCCCAAGCTTCTCTTTCGCAGGAGTCTGCTGACCTGTCCATACAGTAATGATTTTCGTTTGTTTATCTTTGTGAACTGTTCCAAATCTCTTAAGACAAACCTTTGATCTTAATGGTGGTTGTGTTTGTCAAGAAAAAATCCTGATGCAGATTCAATATCCTACATTGCAACAACACCAAAGTGCACATCGCTAGGCAAGGTTCTGAGCTTCTCTTATCATGACAGATGCCAATCAAAATGCAGACAATGTTAGCTTTTAATCTGCTGGGTGGGCAGAGTCAAGGATTGCAGCTGACACAATAAACCTGCAGCCTAATTGGCCGGTATTGACTGTGCGCATATATAACGCCTTGCTGGGAGTTTCCTGCTCGGTGCGAGTTAAACCAGCTCTGAACTAAAGACAGGGTGCACAGATAAGTATTCATAGAAACCCAGGGCCTGGGTACGGGCGAAAGCCTGAGTGCACGCTGCATAGTTCACATATTTCTCACATACCAGAGACGTAGTCACACAGAGCACACAGTGTCAAGAACAGACAAGTCAGAGATCACCTGCAGAACGTACACAGATAACCGACAACAACAAACCTGAGAGAGATCCAAGGCCAGCACAGCACGTCTGGCATTACAGAAAGGGGGGGTATGGAGGAGAGATCACTCCTATGTTTGAGGTAGACCGCCTTCTAAGAGAACACAATCTGATTAATGAAGGATAAGCCTTCCATTCACTCACTGCAGGGTAAAGCACATTCTCACTCCTCTAAGGAGCACATTCGAAAGCAGGCGCCGATGCCCAGGGTGAGAATGGCAGTTGTGTGCCTTGGGCCCACAGGTGCAGGGAGGATTTAAGAGGGAAACAAGACAGAGGAAGGCTGGGTTTGTGAGGAGCGACAGCACACACTACAGTAGGGAAGGGCGCTAACTGCTAGCAGACAATGCCTTTGGCAGACTGACAACTATCCAGAGCGACAGACAAATTCACAACCAAAACCCTGGGACGGCAGCTATTTTCATTCACCAAAGTTGAACCATAAAATGTTTGTAAAATTTCACAAGAGAACTCTAATCCCTTAAATTCCACAGACAGAAGGATAAAAATGTTTTTTTAAACAGTTTTAATAGGCTTATGGTCAGGCCAAGGAGTTCCCAGTAGAGGTTCACAGTGAAAATAATGCAACACTACCATGCTTCCCTCTTATTTAATATAGGCTACATAAAATATAATCACTGCCCCTTTCAGTAAAATGATATCCATGACCTGTCCAAATGGCCAGTCAATGAAGTGCACACTGGCTGGCCAAGTATAACCATCCTAATGGACTGCACTGGTGAAGCCCTTATCACTGCAGTAGCAACACTGATGGAGCTTCATGTATCATTGTGTGGGGCACATGTGTCTGACAGGAAAATAAAGCATTACCCAATACAACAGGGCAGAGTAAGTGTGGACAATTCCAGGTCAAGGACAGCCTGATCAATGAACTGCCATGAGTGCTGGAGAGCTCTGGCTTATTGATTTCACTGAAGCATTTACCAATGAAGCCCATTCACACGCCCCACACCCCTGCCAGTTACAACGGTCTTACATTATTACACCCACTAATGAGTTTCTGCCACTGTTCCTGCTGACCAGGAACTACACAGAAGCCCCAGCATTCTCTCCAAAACGGCAATGACATGGCATGGCTGTGCTCATCTACAGCGGGCTGCTCAAATTCTGTGGGGAACTCCAGCCCACTTCTGCTCCTCTACGGCCCTTACTGTACGGGAGCCATTTCAAGCCGTGGGAGGATCAAAGCTGGACACCATGTGTTTGGTTTGGCTTCTCTCTTTCGTCAACACTGTCCAAAAAACGAGGAGACTAACTGATCCATCAACCTACAGTACAAGGCTGAACAATTTACAAAGTGATCTACCATACATGTTTATACTTAATCACATCACATCAATTACTCAAATACCTAATCACATCACAGTAACAATCACACGGACATCGTAAATGTCACTATCCTCTAGCTCCATTGCAGCATAAAATCATCTGAAAACTTTATTCTGACATTTTTCGTCTTCTTTAAGCCCCAAGTTAAAATGTGTACATACTTCATCCAAATTTATAAACAGTTGATTCAATTCAATTTTAGCTATACAGCGCTTTTTTACTTCAGAGTGGCAAGGCAAGAACATGAATTTAGCAGCAGATTAATCTGATGTGAAGTACCTATGTCATTTCTAAGCATGAGAGCTGGAGGCCTGACATGCCTAGACTGCAACAGATTCACTGGAAATTCACATCTGATTGGCAGCTCACCAAACAGATGTACTATTGCTTGTATTAATTGTAAATCGGCATGTTCTTCTCCAAAAAGACCAATGCCAAATCCTACTGTTGTGGCCAGCATGAGAACTTTTTTGGTTCCTCTTTGAAAAAGTTGGCAAAAACGTTTGATATCGGTGATGTAACCCAGGAAATAGGAATGCAGGGCAGGAGCTGTGCATGTACAGCACAGACTCTCCTTGGTGAGAGTTTTAGCGTTATATCACTCAACCACAGCCCAGCTCAGCCCACACAGGCAGCTCAGTGCACCTGACTGACAGCACTCCCATCTCACAGTGTGGTCAAAGCACTGGGGCTGAGCAGCTTAGACTGAGGATCTCTGTGTGCGTTTCAGACTGCAGGGAGGTTAACTCTAACAGAACCTACAGACTATGCACACAGTCAGCCCTTGCATTCCTTCAGTCTTCTCTATGTCCCCACGACAGGGGTTTCTGGTGCAATATTACATATTGATAGAAAGGCACATCCAAGGTAAGAATATCATATCCATAGTCACAGTATTGTCCCCGATCATGCCCATTCATGAATATGCGTAAGATACAGTGTTGGGCAGTAGTGCCGCTACTTATAGCGGCGTTACTAGTTTAACTACATTTCTCAGTAGCGTGGTGGTAGCGTCGCTGTTTTCTGAATCAAATAGCTTTTCAGTAGCGAAGCTCTTTTATTGATCAAGTAGTGCGGTAGCGTCCACACAAGCTACATTTTCCCAAGCATTTCTGAAGCTCAAGCGCAGCGGAGCTTTCTGCTGCGGTCTGAAATAAAACTGCTAAGGATCAGTAAATGACGGCACAGCCATACACAGACTTGTAGGCTATGTGTAGCCGACAGAAGCACTGTATGACGGTGACATCACGTACCAATCCTTGGGCTGATGCCTGGAAGACAGACACACGCGAGCTTGTGTTTACTTGATGGAAAGATGTAGGTATGTAGCTGTTTATTTTAGTTATTGCACTCGTGCCTACTTGTTTAATTATTGCTTGTATTATTTGCATAGGCTGCTTTGCTGAGTTTGTTTGTGCTGATCAGTTTAACCTACAGGGTCCAAGTTGAACTAGCCGTTGTTCCCTGCACATGGAACTGTAGGCTACTTTCCTCTAGGGTTTTCAACACACTTGTCCCTGGTTACGGTTATAGCCTACACTTTGTTGTACATCGCTCTTGATAAGAACATCTGCCAAATGCCTGTAATGTAATGCAATGTATCATATAGGAGGGAAAAGGTGGGGAAGAATGAGGGAACAGAGGAAAAGTTGAAAAGTTTAGATTACTCTGAAATATGACTTCTGTAGTTTTTAACGTTGACCAGCAGAGGGTACAACAAAAATGCAAGTCTCTACAAAACCAAAGTATGGTGGTTAATCAAAATGATTTGCTTGAAATTTATGTAGATATAGTTACTAGTACAGAGTGGGCCTAAGAAAAATACCACTTTTTAAACTGCCAATCATATAGATAGATAGAGTACTTTATTAATCCCAAAGGGAAATGAAAGTGTTACAGCAGCCACTTGACATAAATCAAAATACAAAAACAATGAGGTAGGCTAGGTAAAAGAAACAAATACAACTAAATGCAACTATTGTATTATATACAATAACTAAACAGACTAACTCAAATATAAAAATTAATAGAATAGCTCAAACTAGAATAGAGACTAGAGAACCATAACTATAATATACTATTTGCTGAGTATACACTGTTCAATTATGTTAATATCAGGTGGAAGTCAGATGGATATTGCTATGGTAGTAAGGTGCATGATTGTCCATGGATGTTAGAATTAAGTGTGCATTGATACTTGAACAAGACAATATACAATATTGTAGAATTTTATTTCTTTTGTAGAGGATTCACCCAACTAAAATGGCCTCCTTGGAATGAAGTTGGTTCAATGTAAAAAAAAATTGCTTTGATGTAGTAAACTACTTTTGCCATGTTGCTGTAGCTTAGCTTGCTACATTTTTCTGGGGGGTAGCTTCAGTGTAGTGAAGCTTCATTTAATGTAGAGTAACTGGTAGCTTAGCTCACTACACTTTCCAAGTAGCTTGCCCAACACTGATAAGATACAACAAATTGGACTGGTTCTGCTTCAACAGTAGGAGGGACAGACCTTTCAGTGTCAAGAAGCTGAATAATCAAGGGCCTATAGGAAGGAATATTATGGGTAGGCTAAGCCTGCTCCACTTGATGCAGACAGGAAGAATTTGTGAACTGGTAGCAACTAACAAGCTTTAAGTTGGTGCTGCTTGGTGGTAGCAATCTCTCAGACAGAAACGGGGACCTGAATTAAATAACTGGAACAAACACAACTGCCACTCTAAACAGAGCACGCAATCTCGCTACCATTCATTACACAGAGGGAAGCCACCTGACCGCAGATATCTGACCGGATTCGTTATCGTCCCAGGAATGTGCTGTGAAATTCCTGGGCTGTGCTGCTGTCCCACAGAAATTGCTGTAATCCGCAAGGGACGCCCTTTCATTGGCCAGCTGTTCATAAGCTGGCCACTCCCAACCCAGGGCTGTACTCTGGAACACAAGGGAGCAAAACACTACAACATTCTCCCGAGTACCACAGGGCATATCAGCTGACAGGGAACAGAGAGGAGATCAAGTCGCACGCTGCAGAGACAGGAACCGCTTAATGTCTCCACAAGAGAATTCACAAATTTTCACAATTCAGAAATAGGTGGAGAAGGACATCATAAAGCTTAAAATTTAAATGGTGTGATGCAGCCATGTTACAACGTTGACAGAAAAACACAGCACTGTGCTAATCAACACCCTCTTAAAATCTCTTCAAATAACAGCCTTAATAAACAAAATGACAAGCACTACCCAAAAGGGCTCTGTGACCAAATGCAGAAACAACAGACTACGCAGCACCACCAGCAATCCACACATCAGCCTTTGTTGCCGGGAGACATGCAACAGCCAACCAGCTCCTCTGGGAGAGAGAACAGACACGGGAAATGACACCTTGCTGCTCTCAGGTAGTGTTCAGCAGGAGCGCAGGGGCAGGCTGCATACCAGCAGGCATGATCACACTGCGGGTGGGATTCACAACAGCACCACCTCTTTCCAGAAGCTTCCGCAGATCCGTGTTGTGCTGGAAGTGGCCCGCGGAGAGCAGCTGTGCACACACGGCTTGGCACAAGACCCCACGGGTCTGCCACACCACGTAATTACAATTACAGCGCATTAGTCTGAGATACAATTACGCTGCTGCTTCCAGGAAGATATCTGCACTTCTGCGTTCGCATTGGAAGTCAGTCTGGTTAGGCCAGTACAGTAAGGCACTGTAAAGGCGACGTATCCACAGGCCTGTCAACGCAGCCAGTAAAATTCTGACAGAGTTAACAGACTTTGAACAATATCTGACTGAGGGGCGGTGGGTGGTATCTGACATGCTCCCAATAGCATTCATGACTCACATGATTCAGAATCTAAATCAAGCATGGCAGCAACATCTTGAAATTACAACATAAGTCAGTCAGTTTGTCAATATGGATGATAAGAAATCCTCCACCATCATATCATCACAAATCCTATGAGGGCTGTCAGCATTGGCCAAAAATTACATCTGAATTGTCCTTCCAAAAAAACAGACATTTGAATATATTCAAATATATATTACTAATATATATATTTATATATATTTTAAATGCAGAATTACATGCCAGAATTTGACCAACTCTCCAGCTGTGTTAATGCGGGTTATGTCCACAAGACTAAACCAGAACAATGAGAGACACAACTAGGGTAGGTACATTTTACTTAAGCATAAACATGAACGCAGTTAAGTTGGGGAAAAAAACATTAACATCCAAGATTGCTTTATGTTAATATTATATATTAACATAACAATATAGCCTAATCATTGTTGATTAAATACAATGAAGGCACTAAATTTCGAGAAATGTACTAAAAGGAATTTTGATCCTGATCAGGGGTTGACATGTGGCAACAAGTATGCATGAAAGGCAATTTGACAATAAAATATATACGTATGTAGGCCAACATAAAAATAAATAACAGTAAAACTGTCGTGCATTTTAACCTTTTTGCCGTGCAAGTGTACTTGTGTACCATTTATATCAGCATGGAAATAGAAAAATGTAAAACTAATTTGACTGGTTGAGCCTTTTATGCTAATGTCAGACCTGGAGGTTATTTGCCAAAAAACGCTCAACTTGTGAAAAGGCCAGTGGCAATCTCGTATTTTTCCAGGAGAGGAAAAGACATGTTCCAACTGCACCAAGAAGCCAGAGATGCAATGTTCCCTGTCCATCAAGTAATTCTTGTTCTTGGCTCCTGTTAGGCCTAAATTGCAGCAGTAACTCTAAACAGAACTGCAGGCAATTTGTCTGTAATTAACAGATACAACAGTTAATCACGGAAATACAAAAAACAATCGTTAAAATAATAAGCATGTCAGGGTGTCACCGGCCAGAAAAGTACCAATGGTTATTCATTATAAATTACAACTCACTCAGGTACCACACAATACATATCAGTGGTGTTCATAACTCCCTTACTCCGCTGGCGAGGAGGGTGGTTTCCCTGCATTATGTCAGTGCACAGCTGAGTAAGTAGAGCTGGCTGTGATTTCTGGTGTGGGCCAGCCCCGGCTGCAGTCAGCAGACTGTGTAACTGCACTGCTTCTGTCAGCACTCAAAGGGGCGCTGATGGAGGATCTGAACAAAGGAGCAGCCTGCCCTGCTGATCGCTCTCTTTCGCCCCAACCTTCAAACAAAAGAAGAACAAGTAACCCAAAACAACATGATGCACCGCTATTGTAGCCGACCGGCACGACTTCCAGCCTTTTCCTGTTTGGAGAACGCGCTTTACCTGTCCACAGTGACGCGGGGCTTTCTGAATGCGCGTGATGGGGTGTGCTACAGCTCCAAAGAGCTCACAGAGACTACTCCATACAGTCCATGCTCAGGCCACACTAGCTCCAGCTCACACCCGACTAGCTCCAGCTTCAAGGCAGAAAAGCGATAACAAATAAAATATCCTCCAGCATGGAGCCCAAGGCATAGCCTCAGACAAGTTCAATATAAACTAGATTCTAAAGAAACTCTTTTACCGTGTGAGAAAACTTGTTTCCCTTTGTAATATACATCATGCTCTTGTATTTGTTATAAGTACAGTATTTGAAATATAGCTGTGGGACAAAGGAATATATACTTTACTGCATTTGAAATAGTACATTTTGTTCCAATTTAATGTTTTAATTCTTAGCAGTAATGAATAAGATAGTTGGATAGATATAAAGCATTAATACAATCATGCTATTACCCTAGTTGCTATTGCACAGTTAACCTACAAGAAACCTATATAGCCTATAAAATGCCTGAAACATGCTATAAAAATACAGTGTGCGTCGAAGCATGCAAAATGCATGTTGCATCTGGCATAGGTTACATCACAACAATCAGAATCAGAATCAGAATCAGAATCGTATTTTATTGCCAAGTACATTTACACATACGAGGAATTTGTTTTGGTCAACACACCGATATACGCAATGTATAGTATATCAAAACATATACACTCTAACTAGGGATGGTAAAGTACAGTTGATAAACCTCTTAATGGTTGGAGCTACAATAGCTTGTTAGAACAAATGAAGACATTTTGCTCTAACAATTAAATACAAAGCATTTACAATTAAGTCATTTAGCAGATGCTATTATCCAGAGTAATTACAAGCTTTTATTTATTTTTTAATAAGCTGTCAATTTACACAACTGAATATAGGCCAACAGAAGCATGTAAGGTCAAGCGCTCTGCTCAGGGTACAACAGTGACCCAGCTGGTAATCAAACCTGCAGGCTGTAGCCTTGTTACAAGCCCCTTTCAAAACAATGACTGCTTCAGATCAAATCAAGTCATTGACAGAATACACCGGCTCCACCCATTTTTGCTTTCATTTTCTTTCATTGCTTTTCATCTCACTCTCCATTCACTAACTCTAACACCTGACATTAATCCCATATAACACTCATTCATGACTGACAGATCTTTTCTTCAGGCATGACGAAACTGAAAAGAATGCACAGTATTGTTCACTAAATTTTGCATTCTTACCCTCTCATTTGTTCAACAGCAAAGACCCTCAGCAGCGTGAACGGCCCACTGACTCCACGAGCTAATTCAGTTTTACGGGGAATGTACAGAGCACGTGAGCTTCTGTCCACCGTTTGAGATCCCAAAGCACAGGGCAGAGTTTATTATTGATTACATGTACAGGCCTCAGAAGCCACAGATGCTTTGTAATGCACAGGGCCTCCAAACAACAGAGCAGTCAGCATTTTGCAGCAGTTCTACAGGGACATGAGGACAGAGGAGCGGGCGATTTAGCACTGAGAGCGAGCCGGGTATTCCACAGAGGCTTCATCAGGTAACACAGCACACATTAAAGGCTCTAACACAGACAGGTAGTGCTGCATTGCAATTCACAACCCGAAACAGCGACACAAGTGCTGAAGTTAAAAACGATCCATGCTATGAACGGCAGATGGCAAAACCTCCATTCTGTAAACACAAACAAATCCAGCTGCCACAATGAGGTAGCCTAACTGGTAGGCTACATAGAATGCATGCTGTCACAATATCAGTAAAAGCCCATGCATCATGTGGGAGATTAATCGATGATATTACTCAAGATATATTTATTAATAATTAATCATCAAACAATTAATATTCAGGTTTAATGAAAATAATCTACCAAAAAAACACGTTGATAGCTTATTTCTAATTGTGACACTATAAACACGCAGCCAGTAAAAAGGAGACATGTCAGGGCTAAAAGACAGGGCTGTATTTGCAAAATCAAGCAGTCTAAATTCACCGTTCTCAGATCCTGATGACAATTCCTTTACCATGTGACACATCCACAACTCTAACAAACACAGACCAGAGCAGACACTATAACAGCATTTACAATAGTAACAGTTATCTCTGGGGTTGGATTTCATAAATCTTACCTGGCCTCAGGGACACGATATGCCACTTTGCCACTTGTCTCAACAAGAATGTAAGACTTGACATGAAACACACTCCTGGTACTACAACATTATAAAGCTCTGTGAACATGCTATGAACCAAGTTGGGCGAGATAGGATTCCACCACCCCTGCCTAAGGGGTTGAGGGCAACAATGCTCACATTGTTACTCGGGCTTGACCTGATGGGGCATTCAGTGCAGGCCTGGCACAGGGAAGCCAGGCAGCGCTGCAGGGTCCACAAAGCCTCTTCATTGTTACATGCAACGGCACATAAGCACAACTACACGAGGGGGGCTACAGTGATGGAATTCCTTACAGTGGGCTGAACTGGGTTTTTAGAGCATCCTGCCTACCGTCTAGCAAGCTTCGTGTCTAAGCCCATTAGAGAACATTTGACCAATATTCACTCAGTGAAAGTCTTGATGCACAATACATCAATACATGTGTCTTTGACACAAAAAACAGCTGTTCAATTCCAAAGACCGGATGAAATTTATCAGAAGAGAAATAATGCATTCACCGGAACCAACTGTGGTAATCCTGTTTTACATTAGCACTTGCTAGGTGCAGACTCAGCAAAGCATAGTGCAATTTTAAGGATAGCATAGGGCTAGCTCTCAAATTAAAAGGAACCTTTAATTCTAAAAATTAATGTTCTTAATTAATTTTCTCACCTCAAGAAATGTCTTTGAACATGACAATAACAGCTCCCTGCAGAATATTTTTCCTTTTTCCACAGTTAATTAGCCCAACAAAAAGGCTTCACAAGGCCTCATTTACAAAACGAACAGTCTCACCAAGAAAGACCTTGCTAAGGTTCTGCTTTAAAAAGTCTTTGAAACATCAAAAATAACTAAAACAAATGTCATCATTTGCCAAAATTAGTGATTTGGGGGCTGTGTGGAGTTACAATCATATCCATAATGATATAGGCAAAGTCTTTAATTGGCTAGTTTTCATGAAAAAAGTGTTCTAAGGCTATCTAATAAGAAGCCAGCTGGGGAACAACATTATTATAATCAACAAATCAAATAGGCTATATAGTACAGTACACATAAGACAAGCCCAAATGCAATGCAGAGAAGTGTCTTTGAAAGGCCTCTGGCCTGGAGACACTGGATAGCTCACCCTGATAAAGCAGAGGTTCTCAGAGCAAAAATGCACCCTACAATTTGGCACTGGATCGTGACCCTAAGTGCTGTCCAAAAAGGGCGGGTTTCAGTCAAATCCTGACCCTCAGAGTTTCCCAGGGAGGGAGGGATGGTTACAGTCAGCAGGGCTGTCCCCGTCTCATTGCATAAGCAATCGTTGATTGGGCAGCTGTAGCATTCCCGATATCTCCATGCAGGACTGCCACTCACCTCCTGGTTGGACTCCCTGACTCTGCAGCCAGGCCCCTGCACCTTGTGTAAAAAGCTGCAGCCCGATTGGTGTTCAAGCTCCCCGGAGGCCGGCTATATAAAAAACTTTACACCCGGGACTAACACTGAACATTCAGTCAGGGGTAAATTTCACGTCCGCTGCACAAGTTTGAGCATGAACAAACATCCGACATTCCTCAGGACTAAAATCTACACTCAATCCCGATTATTACTAGATTGGCTATCTGTCCCTTATAATACGGAATCATCCTGCATTGAAGAATGAAACGTAGTGTTCATTAATGAATCAATACGCAAGCAAACCAATAAGAGGAAAACATTTCCACAGCACGCAAATGAGGAGTTCACACTTTCATGCGGACAAACTTTGCATGTGAACATCAGTTGATATGAGTACCAGAAAAAGTCTAGCTGGAGAAACTGATGTCAACATCAGGCTTATTCTGGACATACGTTGGACTTAAGTGGAGACAAATAGCATCCGACATTAGCATAAGGGCTGGTCATACAACCAACTTATATGCAACCGACTCCAGGTTCTTGCTCATAAACCATTGGCTCTGCACTCTCCACCGGCTCCCTGTAGCAGTTCACCTTAAATTCAAAACTCTAGTGCTGAACTACAGGGCCTAAAACAAATCCAACCCTTTCTGCATCGAGGTGATGGTAAAGCTCTTCACCCCACCTCGGTCACTCCATTCTGCCAACACAGGTCGCCTCGCAGCTCGATCCCTGAGAAGGTCCCGCAGAGTACACACAAGATCACCACTCTTTCCCGTCCTAGTACCTACGCGGCAGAGCAAGCTGCCCAGCAGTGCCAGAACAGCAGTCATGAGCCATCATGCGCCATCTTCTGCCACAGACCCGGGACCCATCTCTTTGTGGACAGAACATATTTGTCTCGAGTTTCTGCTTGCTACATACCTGTATGTAAAATTAATTCAAAGCACCTTTTTTATTGTTTATTTTTAAAGGGACTGTGCACAAATAAAAGGTAATTGCACCAGAGTTAGCTAGCAGCTAATTTACATCTGTTGTCCCTGGGCCTTTATTCTATAGACGGTTTCATCAGTGGCACGCGCGTTGCCAAGGTTATGCGCTTGGCCCTAAATTAACTTCCGGTCTGTGTTTGTTTATTATTGGGTTTGTGTTTACTGGCTTAAATGGCACCGATTACAAATGGAGTGAAAGTTAAACTGATGAACAGACTGATGTTGGGCTCAGGTTGTTGTGCTGTGGGTGCAACCTGACCTCAGGAACAAACTATATTTCGAAAATTACATAATTTAACTTTGTAACCTCACTAGGAAATTGTGAAACGAATTGATGAATCCCTGCGATTATCACAGCTGGTGCTTGCCCGTTGTTACTTCGTATTTTTGAGAAATAACTGGACATCGTTACCTATTAAAATGTAAGTCCTGTAAAAATACACATAATAAACTGTATTTTAAAAAATCAACTTCATACATACACATTTAGTAATACTAATACAGCCTTATTTACTATATCAATTTAAGACAATGAATTATGTAATCGCGACCCATTAAAGTCAATGGCGCAGACTTTGCTTCATAATTTCAAACTGCTTTCCTAACGGCTATTTTGCGTCCTGCGACTTAGGTTACAACAGTGAATATGTACGGATTCCTAGACGTGCTGATGAGAGACGACCCTTTCTCATATTAACCTCCAATATGCAAGACAGGATACTAGCAAATTTATGTCAAGTTCCATTCATTTATATGGGGTGGTCGATACACGTCCCCTTAGCAACCAAATGCTAGCGCTGGACCACGTCTGACTTATTTGCTGGCACACAAAAAAACGTGAAAGTACTGAAAAAATAACCACAGGAGGATAACAAGGATATTTTTCCTACATAACTAGGTACAGGTTGTTACCGATATTTCGCCTATTTCATATATAGTTGCGAATCAGTTTACGCTTTCCTGTCTGTCGAACGAAGGTGGTCGAATAGGTGCTCTCACTCTAGCACTTTGTTTCAGGTAACAAACTCATAATAAGCGATAACTAAGCTGACCAGTAACACGCCTGAAATAGTTATGAATTAGCTAACTAAATTGATTGTAGCTTAATTAATTCATTCTAGGTAGCTAGCCACTAGCTAGCTAGCTAAACGTAGCTAACATTTTATAAACTATGCACAGTAACGTTAGCTCAATGCTAGTAGTTCATACGCTTTAGCTACGTTTTTTACTAACGTTATGATACCTGTTTCCAATGACTTGACAGCGTTACATTGCCTGATCATTTTTGTTGTGGTAACCTAGCAAGATGACCCAAACTATAAGAGCCACGATGTTTTCCCATCAATACATGCTATACAAATAAATAACCTACAGTAATTGCATTGGCTACACATGCTGCCCACTAGCCCCAGTTTGTGCTTCTAATCATCGTTTTTAAGCAATATCATAGAAAGAGTGCACTTTTTATACAGGAATGAATGTGCATGTAACCCAGAACAGTTATGGATTATGTAAGGAATGTATGATGCTCAGCAAGGTGCAATACTGTGAACAGTTATCTGTCACTTGATTTTCTGGTAATGTAACATTATCGCATTTCAGTTTGGCCAAGTAACGGTTCTTTTCTTCGACTGGTAACCCCAAATAATACGGGCTAGACATAGTTTTAACTAGCTAGCTAACGTAATTTACTTGTTATTTACTTTGCTTGTTATCAGAAATAGTCTAGAGGGACTCTGTTGTTATTGATTGTTTGCGGAAGTCTGCCGGAAGTCAAGTTAGGGCCAGAACAACGCACATGCGCAGTAACGTTTGTTTATGTTGTTACCGTTGAAACCGTCTATAAGTAACTCGGGATAAGAGTGTCTGCCAAATTATGTAAAATGTAAATGATGACTATATTGAATATCGAGCAGAAACTTTCTTCTTGATGCGTAGAATAATAGAATAAAATGCTATGTAAGATATGTGATCTTATGTTCCATAAAGAACATTCAGGCTGACCACTGTTGGGTACTTCCAACATGTAGCGACAAGTTATCACAAACTATCCAACCCAGTCATAAACAGCCACAGGAGTACCAGACAAACCAGACTTACCACTGGAAAGGCATTGATTTGCGGCTTCTCGTTGATGTTACTGCAAATATCAGTGTTTGTTGTCAATTCAAGGGCATGTTATCAGTGCGAGTTCTGGAGCCCTTTGACTTTGACGAGGTAAAAAAGGAGCTAATATTGCAGACACACAGACTCTTCCGCCCTCACTTTCTGGAAAGAATACCTACTCAACAACAATAAATATCAGCTGTTATCATCAGGCTGCAGATACAGGTTCCGTGTGCATAACCACAGCCCACATATCTTTTTCTTTTCCCCATGTACATTAACAAAACAAAACCATCCTTCTAATTCATAATTTTAATGATAGTTCCCACAGCATTAACACAACTAAACCATCCCAACAAATATACCATACTATCATAAAACTGTGTTAGGACATGTAATGTGGGTGCAAAAATACAAATTTCTCCAAGTGGATACAAAAACCATATTATTACTGAATTTGCCAAATAACCTTAGGGTATGTATCCTCGGGTAATTTGGCAAACTGCAAGAATATGTTACCACAAGTCCATCTGATGTGATATGCGACAAATCCAAGACTTTGGTCTGGAAGAACTGAAGAACATCATTTAGTACCTGAATTACTTAAGGACACCTTAGCAATCATGACAAAAGCCTGTAACGGCAGTCAACACTTAACAACAAATTAATCCATGCATATTAGGATGTCAGGTCACTTACAAATGTATAAATAAAAAACTGATATAGGAGAATGGTTCCAATCTCACTGGAGTTTGCTGTCCCCTCAAAACCTAATGAATGTGACACCAAAGCAACATTTTTTATAGTTGATCAGATAATATAAACAATCCGATGCCTTTCCTCACACATTACTGTACCCTAAGCAGAATCTTAAGTACACAAGCCTTTACAATTCCATGGAATACCCGTAGACCACTGCAATCCTTTGTGTCTGCAAAGAACCCTAAATAATGATCTCTCATGAAAATATAAACCTATGGATCTTTCCAGACACAAACAAAATCCATTGTACCTAACAAGTCACAAAATCAAAATTTAGGAAAGAAATAAAATGAATGTTAATTGAAATTTATTTGCTTAGAACACACAGGAATCATTTATTTCTGTCTAATGCCGACTAGAATGGAGCCTTTTTCCATCAGATATTTAATAGAAACAAAGATATTATCTTAATACTGAATTCAATGTAATAAATATGTAAATGCAAATGTATAAAAAGAAAAATACTCTAGACAAGCAACAGCTTAGCTAAAATAGAAGCTGATCAGGATCAGCGTCCCAAGTAGCACATGAAGATGGAATGGAACTAGGCATCAGTCGAACAGTCTGTGACAAATGTATAACACATTGTCTTAGAGTGTTTAATTACTGGTTCAATGCAAATATTACCACAGCAGAACCACATCTACTTAAACCCATAGACTGTATAAAAATAAACCATACTCCACATATCCCCGTACGTGGCACAATGAAAAAACCCATCCGCTTGTCTACATCTGGCAATGCCACTAGCTGTAGACACAGGTAATTGTTGCAAGCTAGCTAACTTCCTGTTGCTACAGCGTTAGTCCTGATTGACGAAGTGATGTTTTCAATGGGTCAGAGTGGAGTAACATTTTTTTTTTTTTAAGTAAGAGCCTAGAAATCATGTAGCCTACTGCACGCATGTAATGTGTGCATACGGCGACTGGTAAATGGCATAAAGCCAACTGCTAGCTTTAATGTATCCGACAGGCTAGTCGTGTACTACTAATAGTATACTCGAGGTAACTAATTCGTAGGCGTAGTTATACAGCTACGTTAAATGTCTAAATACAAGTAACGCAATTTAATGTTAGCTAGTGGGCTAACTGACTAATGTGACTGCTGCTACTACTGATAGCCTACCTGACGAACAGGCAGACGTCCGGGTAGCAAAGAACGGAGCGCCGGTATTTCATTTTTATTACAATCGGGCTTCAACTGTGAAGCAGTTAGCGGGTTAGCAAGGCAAGACATCAATAAATGACACAAGCACGCGTTAGCGAGTTACACGTAGTTAGCTAGTACTGATATTTCTGGTGTTCCCTAGTACCATAATACGGCTGAGACGAAGTAACAACACTGCATTTCTGTGGATAACTGGAACATTATACTAGCTACCTAAGCTAAATGGGTTTAACTAAATTAACACCTATCGTGTTTGCTAATTACTTCATATTTGATTCGGTGATATATGTTGGTAAGCTACTTGCAATAAATGTGTCAAGTCACAGTAAAAATGACCACATCTGTCCGGCCTAATGTAACGCCGCTTTCCCCGCCCTTACATTGTCTAGCCTTGTGTCTGAAACGTAACAAAGCAGAGGCAACGTTAATGCAACCATCTATGTTGACTCACGAATGACAGAGAAATCATGTAACAAGCTTATAATGTTCAGTTCAATCACGCGACAAAAATGGTTCTGAAAACCATCTGACACATGAAAACAGTTAACTTTGCGAGCTATTTGGTAAACGCGCAATCACTGCAGTAACCTTACGACAAGCGATTGCTAGTTTAGCCAAGTTCGGTAGTTTGCTATTGCTAAGTTTCACATCCTCTCCACTGGCTAACTCAAAACAGTCAGTGACCGATTTATTGGACGGATTCCTATAGTTATGACTTCAGTAAACTCTTGAGTTGGGTAGCTATCTAGTTACTCTGAAGATAATTAGCAGAAAATTAAATGTCTAAAATTACGACTGACTAGCATTTAACTAACTGTATTTCACAAATCATTGGCATTATCAGTAGTGCGAAAGGTAACAGAGTCTAAATTCGTTTTTTATGGTCTGTCTTGCCATCTAGCATTGCCTGGGAAGAGATCACAAAGAAAGGCAACGAATGAATATAACTAGCTGTCTGCTACCTAGCTTGTACTGTCAAAGATATTGAGGCCATCTGGCGAATAAGCGTAACTACAAGTTGCACAAAATCCAGCTCAGCCTCTAGCCTGCTAGTTAGCCTGTTAGCAAGCCACAGTATGGATGGTAAACACGCACCGGCGAAAATGTTTTAAGACAAACTTATCAACCTTAATTCGTTTAAAAATATTAATCCTCACCCGTTTCGTGGATTCAGATGGATGCAGAATCCGAAAGCACCTCCTGATTTTAAATCCCCTTTTGCAGTGTCATGAGTCCTGGCATGGGTGCTTTTTCGGAAAGAAATGTGTCCGGGGAGGAAAAGATTAGCTAGCTAGCAACGTCTCTGACACACGGACGGGAATGCAGGAATGTGACGTTTGGTCCGGTTTACTGCCAGGACGCGCACATGGAAGTTAGAATTCTGGGAGGTGGAGTTCTGCGGTTGTACCTCCATGACTTATCCAGTTCTGTTAGTTTCCGCAACGGGAACTAGCGAGAAGCCTATGTTCTCATTACAGACACCCACCTTACATGTGTAATCCTGGTGCAATGCGTGAAATGCCTGCCACGTCAGCCCAGGTTTATTTACAGACGTCACATACAGCTGGTAGGCAAGGCTACCTGTTTTTACAGCCTTTTTAAAAAAATCACTGGATAATTTAACCATAACAGCAGCAGGCTGTTTTAACTCAGCTCAGTAATATTTTTGCTATTAATTGCAAACAATGTGTCTTACTTATAAATCCTTAAAACCTTCACGATTGACAAATAATATCTGAATATTATTTCTAACATTGTTGGCTAATGGTTAGTGCACTAGCACTTCAAAGGGTTAATAATTTAACACACTGTATTGTAACACTGTCCACTTTCCAAATGGTTTTTTATTATTATTTATTTATTTTTTTACCTGGACATTACCTACCCAAGAGATGGAACTGGGATTTGAGAATTAGGATCTACTTCCTCTCTATAATCTGTGTTTAAAAAAAGGAAGAAATTACATTTGGTGGAAAGTCCAAGGATCAGAGAATAAAAGTTCTGCCATGTGTTTTTTCCACCCATTAAATGAGACAGCTGATTTCACTAATTTAATTTATTGTCTGACCCTGAATTTTATACCTCTGGTTGCATCATTCAAATCAGCAATCAGCTCTGCTGTTTATGTTTTACAACATCATGCTGCTGCACCATCCTGGGGGACATCCTGTTCAAATATATTCTTTAAACATGGCTTTCATGCGTGTTTGTGTTTGCATGCATGTGTGCATGTTCTATACAACAAGAATTAAGAAAAAATGATGATTGAAGGCATATGATTTTCAAAGCAATTTCCAGAAAAATATCTACAGCGCAATGATTAACTAAATATCTGATAAATCAACAAAATAAAAGTACTCAATAATGGATAAGTAATGTACTATATAGGAAAACAGGCTGAACCATTAACACCTATGAACACTTTGAATTATCAAGTGTGAAGCGATTTGTCTTGTATGGAATACAATATAACTGTAAATGCTTGTTTTGTGTTGTATTTTCTAAATATGCAATTTTAAGGGTAATGATTTTGAATCGCATTCGAAAGGAACAAAATGCTCACAGGGGACCTCTTGTGCCCATTAGAGAATATGCATGTTCTTGCGGAAGAAATTACTAGAGGCTACTAGAGCTCATTTGATAGCCAAATCATGCTGAGTTTGGATTAGAACAAAGCTGAATTTAAATGCATCAAGTATGGCATATAAAATATGGTTTTATTTTCTAATTTTCTAATTTTGTAGATGTGATAATTTGCTATCTGTTAGCATGTTATTTGTAAATTGAAACAGAAAAAAAGAACAGTTCTATTGACCTCTAGTGGTTGGTGGGTGAATTGCACCAAAATATAAAACACCCTGGTTTGGTGATTAATATATTCTCAGTCAAAATGAAGTTTTATTCTGTGGCATTTGCAAAAAGAAACTACTGTAATTCTGTTGGTGGAGCTTGATTATATTTGTTGAATAATATATTGTCAGTACCAGCAGACTTTTAAATAAATGTTTAACCATTGTGTTCACTTAATTCTCTGATCTACAATTGACCTAATAAACTCACAATTAACATTTCCATTAATGAGAATATTATTGATTGTGTCTTGTGTCTTTTAGAGACAAAGTAAGAAAAGCATACTGTATATACAGTACTGTAATGTATGTTCATAATAGTCTGACTGTATGACATCAGGACATTTCTGTTGACTAGTAATCACATTTTAAACATATCTCATAGTTGTACATATGGTACATATGGTCTTTATTTTGTGTTATAATATTATTGTTCCTTTTAAAATGTTGTACACTGTGTTCCTTATTTGAGAATGTAGTGTTAAATATGAAGTAATTGAGAATGTCAATTTGTGAGTAGATATATCATTATTATATATTCTATTATATTATTTTCTAAACTAATTGTATTTCTTGGGAGAACACCTGTGTTCACTTATTGCCATGCATGTTGTAATGACCTAAAGTAGGCCATATGTGCCATCTGCTAATGTTCGTGTTTAAAGAAGCGAAACTGAAGGAGTGCTGAAATGTATCATTCACCTCTTTGCTGTATGGTGTTTGTGCTTTCTTTTATATATAATGAACTGTATTTATGAGGTTGATCCTTTGATTTTTGAGTTTGTCTTTGGCTCACACTGAGCCATTAACATTTCTGACTTAAGAACTGGACAAGCCCAGTGTGTTTTCTTTTTGATTAATACTTAATGCAACCAGAACCTCTACATTGAAGGAACAGGGTAATGCCCAAGGCAGTTTTTTTCTATGTAAATGGACTTTATTATGGGGCCGAAATGGTAATGATATACTGAAAGGGCAGTATGAAATACTGACGAGGGAATCTGTCCATTTTTAAAGAAATAAGAAAGGTATCAAAATAGTTCACAGAGGATTACATTTTATCATCTCAATATCAGGCCATTTTAACATTTTTATGTTGGTCATTGTGTCACCCCTGAACTGAGACAAATTGCTGTGCTGTTTTGACTGTGCAGTGTACATGAAAGTGTAATTTTACATGCTGCATATTCCATTTCAAAGGTCAGTCTGAAATGGGTGCAGTTGTGTGACCCAGGGTACAGCGGCAATGTTCACGCTTGAACTTGAACCTCCAAGCAATATGCCAGATTCCCTCACCAATATTTTATACTGCCTTTTCAGGATATCATCACAATCTCAGCCCCTCACTAAAGTACATTTACTCACATTTTGTACATGGTCAACGTTTACAAACAATGGGGCCAGGTAACAGTCAATTTGATGATAGTGGTAGTTTGTCATGGTGACCCTGTGGGCTTTGGTAGGAGAAACTGCAGATATTAAACAGATAACTTACTATTTTACAAGTCTCAAAATTTGGAAATGTATATTGTATGAGAATGTCAAATTGAAAATATTTATGGAAGGGCCTGATTGCACATACTTTTAAAGGAAAAACCAACTAATATGACAAATAAAATAATGATTTTTTTTTTTTTTTTTTGCGAAGGCTGAAAAATCCATATCTAAACTGCTCTGCTGGTGCACAAATATTTCTTGCATAAGAAATTTAGTCAGGGTGATGTGTTCTCAATTTTCTACCGGCTCTGATTGCATCCGAAAGCACTTTTTGTCGGTAATAGTGTCATAGTCTGTCTTTAAAGTTCTGCACTCCAGATGGTGTGACAGTTTGGATTTCAGTGTCAGATTATAATTAATCCTCCTGGTGAGATTCACCTTCCTGCAGGCTTCGGCACCTACCGGTTTTCACCAAGCTTCCTCTTCATGCCAGCAGCTTCCCAAATTACCTAACACCAGGACTCCATCCAGGCAGGTGAGAGAAAACAGGACTGAATCAGGAACATCCTGCCATTCCTGTGAGTAAGAAAGCCGGTTCTCTTTATTCATGCCATAAACAGTCCTCATATTCATTTACATAACATGGTGCCCCAATTTCATATATTTCATTACTGTGTAGTAACGTCAGTTATCTGATTTCTGACCTTCTCAGATCTGAATTGGACTGGTTACCAGGTGACACACCACCACACATGTTTGTTTTTTTGCTCCACTTTTTCCCAATTTGAAATGTTTAATTGTGTTTGTATCCCCATACAATCCCTGCAACGTTCTCAAGTCATCACTTCAGACTTCATAACTGATGCTACAAACATACAGAGCCACAGATCCTCCATCAGACAGAGAACAAATCACTAATGCGTGACAAAACCAGGATTTCCCTGCTGATAGGATCCCTCCCTGCCTGGGTGACACTATGGCCGGTTGTGGGTGTGGGGTACATAATTGCACTATGACCTAGTGCTTTAGCTGTGTGTGCCGCCTAGAAGCCCCACATCTCTCTCTCTCTCTGTTGAGTTAGTTTGCAGCTGCAGAGTTAGGTGGCTGCTGTTAATAGGCAATATTCTTAAAGCTCTCAAGCAATGAACCTTGTGAAAGGTTAACACAAAGGGGACTGAATGTGAGAGAGTTGTGGTTTGGTGATTATTTTAAAATGACTGGTCTTTTATCTATGCGGATCTATAGTCCTACATTATTATCAACTACACAAACATATAAATAGCAAAGAGGAACCAAAGAGGACAGAGTGAAGTGAGACGGGCGTTCGCCATTGGCACCCTGTACGGAAATGATGAGCTGACATGAAGTCAAAGGTACCAAGGCACCAATTAGCAAGATGGGAGGATAATGATATTTCCTTGTGCCTGTGGCCACATGTCCCCAGTCTGTCTGTTAAAAAAGGCAATCCATAAACATGGAATTAGACAGTACAGTCCTTTCACGTGTCACAAATTGGCTCTTTCTACCAGGGCCTGAACCTGGTGGTGCACGCAGAAGTGTAATGTCAACAGCATTTGGAGCCCACCTATCATTACGTGTTTTTTTCCACCTGTCACGTGAGCAGTTGTGCAGTAGCGAATAGCATAGCCCCAGCGTTGCATGCCTCGACAGATGAGAAATGACTGCTTGTCCAAATGTGGGTACTTTGGAGACATCAATCTGGCTGGCGACATGAGAAGGGAGCTCACAGCGCGGTCTCTCCTCCAGCATTGTCCAAAACTCGGCCTTGCCCTCACGTTTCGTCCTGCCTCCGTTGTTCTAAAACCGGCAACAAGTTAGGAGGCATCACTGCTGAGGCTCAGGCGTATAAATGCCTTTTCTTGATTTTGTCTTTTACAAGCAGGGAGCCCCAATTGATAGGAATTATTTTTTGTGGGGTAAGATCGCCTCTGGAATGTGAGACCAAATGTTGTCTGTTAAGAGCTGAATTAACACTGGAGATTTTATTGCGTGAGGATTATTAATAGTTCTAGCATAAAATATTATGCATGCTTGTAATTGTAATTAGTATTAGTTGTGCTACAGATGGAATTATTCCGTGACAAGCATAACACTATGTACAGTTCTCAGGAAAACGTCTGGGCTCCCAAGGGATGTTACAGAAAAAAAAGAGCGGGGGAGTTAGTGGTCCAACTTTCAGGAACCTAAAATAAATCTTAAATGCAGGGTATGTGGGAGGGTGAGGTCCTTGCAATTACTCTGTACAGCAAAGAGGGTGCGCACGACATCCCCGCTCTTTTCTCCTGTCCCGCCGTGGCACAAATCTGACTGATACCTCCGTGAGTGAGAGCACCTCACTGACAGGTACGAGTCAGCGCCACATTCTTTATCATTACAGCAGCAGCTGAGTCGAACGCTGCAGGTCATTTTTCCATTTTGCCGCAAAATCCACGCACTATTTTAGGCCCCTAAAGATATGTTACTTTTAGCGTTGCTGTCCACTGGACAAGCGTCAGGGCGTGTCGGTGCAAAGCAACAGCCAAATGACACCGTCAGAGGGGAAAATGGGGGCCTGGCTTTATCTTACAGACACGACACTGGCAAGTCAGTAGTCTTCAAAGTGTCACATAAATAAAGGCAACCACAGACCAGACATAGCTCACGTATAACTCAACGCACCAAATTGCTTACTAAAGCTTACTGTTCCAAAGGGGCATCTCAAATTGCTCTACACTAAACCCTTACTACATAGCAAAGATTTTTTTAAAACAGAAACCCGCCACTGCCCCTTTAGGTAGAATGACTATTGGGGACAGGGGAAGAAAAATATCCAAGAAAAAAGAAAATACTTATGTTTTAATTATAGTTGCGACTGGATGGATGCGAATAATCTGATGCACTATATTAGTTTCTTAGCATGACTTTCCATCTGTTCAAATTGATGTGAGCTATTAGAGTGCAGGCAATGCAATGGAAAACCAGATAAGTTGGACAGCCAAGCTTATCTAAGTTCCAGCATGGCTTGTCTCAGCACAGTCCCATCAATAGCGTGGGACTGTATGGGGTCAGAAGTGATGTCTTCAGCGAAGATGGAAATGACGTCATCCACATGAGACCTGCTGTCCTGTGAGCGTATGGAAAGCTATATAAAACAGACACTCGGTGAAAGCATAATGGTATCCATGGACAATAGTATCACTAAGACCTGTGTGTCTTCTGCAGCCTGATAGTTTTGTCTGTAATCCAATCTCCCTGCAGTAGGATGCTAATACAGCCTGGTTGATTCAGGTTACCTGAATAATCTCAATATCTCATGTAATTAATACCAATTGCGTGCAGTTGTACCTCCTCTCAGAGCAGTGCTCCTGACCCGTATTTTTAAATTTTCTTCTTTCTTACTGGGACAATAATACATTACAGTTTACCAGTTAGAGAATCAGATTTTTTCAGCTAATCAAAAAACAGCCAACTTCACCTGAATTACAGGCTTCACAATTCCACTGCAGAAAAGCAGGATCCTACTTATCAATTACAAAAGCTATGATAATATCTAAAATAGCATGTTAGTCAATTTGCAAAGCAATTGAATAAAAATATAAAAGCACAGTATTGTCAAAATAACCTGCAAGCTCACAGTCTTGTCTTAACAAACATTGGAATGGTAATGTTATTTTCAACCTACCGTTTAATTATTTCATGATTCTAAGAGTGAAACGCCACCAAAATTGCCTGTTGGTTAGAAAGGTAATGGGACTGAAATGCTAACATGTCATTTCACCTTGAACAAAATCTTTGCTGCAAATAGAAAGATCAGAACAGTTGATTGCAGCTTTCTACAAGCCTCAATATACTTTCTTCATTAACTTGTTGTTATTTTTGTTGTTAACACCACTACTATATAACAACGTGTAATGCACAAAGCATGTAATGCAAAATCTTGTCATTTTGGAAAATTAGACTTATTGTATATGTAAAATTAGACTTATTACTATTTGCCTTGCACCAGGACTGACTTATGGACTGATGATTTATGTTCACAATGAATTAACGAATATGATAATAAGAAATATGAGGAAAATTTAAAATCATTTACAGAATTATTTCTTGGCTGACTAGTGACAATAATACATTTATATGTTTTACCCAAATTCTCTTAAATAACTTTTTTTTTTAAAGCTCAGGGTGTATGTTGTGGATGAGGGTGTATACTCCCTCTTGTGGTGCCTTTTGGTAGTGTTATCAAGGTCCTTCAGATATGCAGACACATCGGCAGTGCGTTCACACATATGTGTGTGCATGTGCGTGTGTGTGTGCGTGTGTGTGCACATGCTTGCACGTGCCTATGTATATGTGTGTGCGCATTTGCGTGCGCGCGCGCGTGTGTGTGTGTGTCTGCATGTGTGAGCACCAGTTGAGTAGGTGGGTGAGCTGGAAAGCAGTGGGAGGGGTGTGAAGGGGGCAGATGGACTGCAGGAGGAAGTCTTTGGGCTGTTTGTAAAGGATGGAGAAAGTGTCAGGTGCGAGGAAGGAAAGGGCGGGGGGACTGCCCCTGATGATATCTGTCTGCTACACAGAAATGCCCCCTCTAGTTTACAAAGTACCAACCGAAGCATCTTTTCCATTGTGCTCCTCTCCTTTCATTCCCAAAAGTAGGAGCGCAGTACAGTTTATAGCTTGTGTGGCTGAGATTTAGTGGAAACCTTTATAACTTTGACTTGCTGTCTGAAGATTGAGTTTCTCATGGCCCCTTTAAATTCAATGTAGATGTTAATAAGATTTAATTGGAAAAACGGACTTAATAGTATCTAATAATCACATAGCATATGCCATTTATGCACTACTGAGCTCACCATTCAAAATGGTTCTGAACAGGATGTAGGTCGCTGTACTGACCCCTCCAGGGATTTGATCAAAAGAAAATGGTCAATTTAAACCACATTTAACAGAATACTTTGCCCTTCAAATAGTACATTAAAAGAATCCAGTATTATTGATGATGCCAGTGCCCCAATTAAAGCAAAAACATCCATACATATTCAAACCATCCAGTATACATTCCTCTACCTCTCTCAATACTCAGGTATCCAGAAAGAAGAAATGCCGTGCTTGGAGTGTGTGATGTTTTTTCCATGACCACTTATCATTCACACAACTGATTCTCATTGTTTATCACAATTTAATCAGCAGTTGTACATTTTATTTTATATTTAAAGAGTCAAGATTAAGTGTTTGTTTAATCAGTGGTTTATCTGAACGTGTTAAAGGTTTTAATGTCTAGCCGTGCCAGATGTGAGAACTTTGAGCTATTTGCTGTCTGGATTCCTGATCTGGACAGTTGTCTTTGCTTGTATGTTTCATCTCCAGCAGCCTGTCTGTCATACAGCAACAGTGTTATTACTCTTGTCAGCTGAAGCAGTCAAGTGGTTTGAAAAGCATATGAAACAACTTTGCCCTCAACCAAATAAACAGGTACTGAATGGCAAAGGCTTTTGACGGACTATACAATTACAGCATGAAAAAGGTTTTCCCACTTCAAACACAAAAACGACCAATTTCCCATCAATTCACTCATCAACTCTTAAAATTTTTATATGATCTGCCTTTAAAACCCATTTAAAAATCATCTGGTCAACATGTTTGCTCGATAATTTAAGCCCTTTTCAGAACATTTGGAAAATAAAGAGCTCTAAACCTTATAGTGAATCAGCCCATTTGTAGTACAGAACCATTCCAGAAGAATATAATGAGCAAACACACTATTTACACTGATAAATAAATCAATGACATTTCCATTATTATTGAGCTAATAGCAATTGTTCTAGAACAGTGCTCTTGATATCACAAGAACAATGTAAAATAAAAAACAAGAAAAATTGTTTCAAGCTTAAAGCTTTACTTTAATGAACCTACAAATGAATCAATTAATGGCTCCATTGGCACCATAATTATTTTACTGACATTATTTGATAGTCTGACTTATGAATAATAAAACCAAGGGCTTGTTAGTGGTACTGTACATCCTCCTAAATCTCTGGAGTAGCAATGTACCTCAGAGGACTGAAATCCAATCTGACCTTGGCAGGATTGTTCCCATCTTATTGTGAAAGAAGGACACCTCTGGTTGATGGGGCGTTCTCTCACTGATTAAAGACTTAGCAGCCTTAATCTGTTTTCAACCACATTTCCTTGATATCTATTCTATAATAGCTAGAGATTATGTTTTGATTGTGGGTCATTGCAGACATAGATAGCTACCCACTGTGCTTCCTATGCAAGAGGTACTATTTAATTTACCCAACATTGTTAGGGAGTCAGCAATAATTTGTGTGGCTATTAAATGCCAGTCAGTGACACCGGTCGACAATACTGAGTTTTGATGGGTGAGATAGCCAGTAAAATTTGATCAATACATTTTACTCTGCTTCTCTACTGACTACAGTTTCAGCAGAAATAACAATACTTTTAAATTGATATGCGCATGAGCAGCCGGTTGTAATTATCTGTATTGGATGGCATGCACAACTCCCACACTAAACCATGCAGAAATGTGTGTAGGCACAGTAAAGGTTTTTTCCACTCTGATCATGGGAGGGTATGGTCCCTGCTCTGAAGTCAATCATACCCATAGGGAGGTAGTGAAGAGGTATAGGTCCATTATGTAATCACCAGAGACCTATCACAAAATAAAATTTTATGATTATGTAAACTATTACTGATGTTGGGAGTTGTGAATTTACCCTTCCCAAATTGGAATTTGTTTGGATGTGTGGAACAAGCCATCCATTCTGTACTCAATTAAATAATGAATATATGAATAAAATAATGATTGGATATATTAAGAAAATGTGGATTTATTTGCTTATCCAAAGATTTGTTTTGCTATTTCTATATTAAGCAATATATTAACACATTTTTTTAAAAGGTTTAACGGATATAAATATCCACATATATGTCATATGTTCAGAAGCAAAACTTCATATTTTTTATATGCCCTACATACTGAGAAATCTGCTATGTACTTTGTACACTGATAGGGTACTGTTATAATTTGTTAGAGTTCAGTTAACTGACAATTATACAGTGCTTGTACTATTATCCAGGGCAACTTACTCTTTTAGATCTGGCACATTCAAACCCCTAACCCTGCAGCTCACAATCCATGTCTTAATCATTACACCACATGCTCACCCAGCAGAGCATGGTAAAAATGACAGATGCCACTGACTCAAAAGCATGGTTTTGAGACACAATGTAGGGGAGTATTAGACTCGCACTGGTGCCCACTGTGGTCTAGACGAGACAGGCTAGGAGTCGTTCTGCAGCTAGGGAGGGGGCTTCAAAGCATGGACAGGAAGGCCTGAGAGCAAGTCATCTAGTTACAGCTGTGCCCGGTCAGGACATAATGTTTTTAAAATGTGCTCACACAACGCAAAATAAAACAAGTCTTCCTGGATGCGGTCCATACATTTCAAGCCAAACTACATCCCACACTAATGTGAAACTCATGGTTTCAGGCTGTTTAATTAAACTCCCCTTCATACAATTGTGGTTCGGGTGTATTATTCCATTTTATAACTTTCTGTTGAGTAACTGAGTTCTAGTTAGTGCATCCACTGCAAAATTACACGTGTGCTTATGTTTTTAGAAGTTATTGTCCTGGGGGTTCATTTCTGTGGATATTCCTGATTATGCACATTGTTCTCTGGAAAATAATAAGTCTGAGAATAACTTATTAGAAATGGTGGGAATTTTTATTTATTTGTTATAAATAAGTCCACAATCATCTGTGCTTTAATGTCACGAGGGCAGTCAGAACTCCCTCACATTCAAATGTTTAAAATGAGGGAATCTGCAGAGCGTCAGAATCTCAAAAATCAGATTCACTGCCAGCTGACTTTCAGAGTATTTTGAAAGTGTGATTGAGATGAGAGTGACATCTGTGTCATGTTTATTGCTAAATAATGTGCATTATCACCAAACATTTGTTATAAAAAAAAACTAGAAAACCAATAACAATGAAGGAAAATACATGTGCTCATTTTTTCCTACAAGTGAAGGAATATTCAGTCCCAGTGTTGGATTCTGGGGTTGTCTGTCTATTGTCTCTTGTGTTAAAGCATTGTTTATCTGATTGTGTAGAACATGATGATTCAACCAGCACCCTAGACTTTTTACAGTAGTAAAAAACCTAATAACCACAGTAAGCATCTATGATGTACCTGCATGCATATTGAATATTTCACATTATGTAAAAATGTAATGAAAGTCCAGAAAATAATTAGAGAAAAACATCAGTAGATAGTAATGGAAAGTAGATTGAAATGGTTTAATATTAAGAAGTGGCTTTTCTGGAAGTTGTTATCCGTATGTTTATGTCCGCATGTATGTTTTCATGTGCATGTGTCTGGGTGTGTGTCTGGGTGTGTATACATATGTTCATGCACGTGTGTCTCTGCAGTTGAGTCATGTCTGCACATGTCAGTCAGAAGACCAAAGCTGAAGCAAGTCTCTACTGACAGGTTACCCTCGTCTGACAGGGTTTGTCCTGTAATCATGCGTTCCCTCCCTCCTAAATACTGTAACAAGGGCACGTCTACAGGGTCTCCTAACAGGCAACCAGCCAGAGACACAAATATGTTTTTGTGAATAAGAAGACACAGTGGGTTCGAGCTGAAACAAGACAAAACAAAACAAAAAAGCATATTTCATGTTGACTTTCTATCAAAGTATCTATAGATCAGGCATGTTTTTTTTGCCTGTTGTGTTCGATTTAACACGCCTGCCTAGGTTAACAATCTAGAAAATATACGACTAAGCACATGTTGTCAGTTGGTATGTATGTTTTTTATTGGTTTTCATAGCACAGCTGTACGATAAAACTAACTGCTCACCATCAGGCAAAGTATAGCTGTACCATGGCTTTACTGCCACTCTGTCCCCTGAGCCTGTACAGAGTAAAACACAGCTGACAAAAAGAAAAGCAACAGGTCTTTTCCCTGTAGGAGCATCCCTGGCTCTCTCTCAGGCAACCCGTGTGAGTGTGGGACTCTGCCTACAGGGCAGTGTAAACCCGGCTACGGCTGATTTATGGCCCTGCCATAGGTCCAAGTAGCGTATAATTACCCTCCACACACACACACACACACACACATGTGCACGCACACACACACACACACACAATACACACACCCAGACATAACAGACAGACAAACACATAGACACACACACACACACACACACAAAAGACACACACCCAGACACAACAGACAGACAGACGCACATACACACACACACGCACACAGATCCTCTAGAGCTTAGATTTATTTATAAAAGAGCCATCCTTCCTGCACTTTAATGGTTTTATATTCTTTGCCCTTGTCCTCAGCTGAGCCTGACCGGGGCTGATTTGCTACTCGCAACCTGCAATTGTACTCAGGGCCAAATATAGGAGCTGGAATGCTAGGGTGGGCTGCGTATGTGTCACACAACAAAGCTTCACACAAGGGTGTTGCCTGCTTTTTAACATCCTCCCCCATAACCGCCTATGTTGTTTGCATGGAAACGTAGTGATTGTGCCCCATCCAGCTCCCCACCCTCTACTTCAGACCAGATTTTGCCTTCCCCGAAAAAAAAAAGAAAAAAAAAAAGCCCGGCCTGATTTAGAGGCTTCCTCGCCCTCAGCCCAGTGTGGGACAGCTGCTGCACGCCTCACACAGCACTCCACGCTCACCCCAGGCAGCGAAGAAAAAAAACAACAAAACTCCCAGTCAACCCCACTGGTTTTGCAGCCTCCGGTTCCCTCTCCACGCCCCGGCCGGCCTTTCCCTGGCACGGATTAACAGGGATCCGAAGACGGGCGAACGAGCCAGTCCTCTTTCGTCCAGTCATGCGGCAAAGTTTTGGCATCGATACATCACAGCGTGGGGCTGCGTTTGAGAATCGTGCTCTAATTTTACCCAGTTAATGGGATGGCTGTGTGATTTCACAGTTAATAAGAGTCTTGACCAATACGTAAATTGACTGCACCTCCAATCTTCTATCAAGCTACACATTTTATTATATTGTTTTTGTTTGTTCTATGTTTTTCCAGAAAAGCAAAACACTGATAAAGCTTTGAATTTGTTTAGACACACAATATTTTTTATTTGCTGACTGCATAAAAGAACATTGTATTTCAGAAAGTAATAGTAATACACATCATAATATTAACCATGTGACTATAACCATTAATTCTCGGATTTGTTATTGTACAGTTTGTGCTGTAGACATAGCCTATATAATAAGCTGACAATATTACCTGTCCTCGGCTGTCTTATTTTTCTTAAATACATATTTGTCCACTCCATACTACTGGCTGCTTGCTGTACTCATGCTCAGTATTCACGCTCTACTATTTTCATAAGTAGTATTTCACTCTTCTACATTATTTTTGTCTTTTGAAGATGTGTACTGCTGCTTAAATAGTGGAGTTTTTGTTATTATTGTGGTTCTAGTCCCTGGTGATCACAGTCACCCAGCTGTTTTCACCTGCCAATAACTAAATGTGAGCTTTCCAATGTATTCTGTATAATCTGAATATTAAGACAATGTTTCTTGCCATATTCACAGACTGTAAAATTTGTTTGGATTAGCCAACAACTTTTCAGAAATAACTACAAATCTGAAAAGAGTCCAGACTTTAATATTAGCACACAATTACAAACAAGAGCAAGCTCGCTCCCTATGATTACAAATGTTTAAAAGCAGAAACCTGAGCGGCCATGTGTCTGTAATACAGCAAGATGTAAATGGGGATGATTATAGTTCATACGCAAGCGTACCCAGATTGTGTTGACCACAGAGCGCAGACGGGACCGTAGAGGTCAAAGAGGGAGTCATGGACGGTCCCACAAGCTTTCACTGGGGCTGGTCGCTCTGCTCCACATGTGGCACACAACCTCTCTGCCCAACCCTTGAGTACTGCAAGCACCATATTAAAATAATTGAAGGACCACATTTGCCATGATAAAACTTCCTCAGACTACTGGGCTGTTGGTTTCCGTACCGTGTGGTTTCACTGGAAACCCATCCGGTCAGGTCGATTCTAATCGGTGCTAGAAATGAAAATCATCATCCACACCAGCCATTATTTTGTACCCCCTTGCCCACCAGGAACCGTATCTCCATTCCCTGTCGCCCTAATTGTCGAATAAACTGACCAACAGGCCAGTGTCAAAACGAATACTTCTAGTGCGACTGGACATAGTTGGAATTTTTTCGGGGAAACGAGAGCGCCTCCCCTCCCGCGACGTGACTGTCTGTTCCGCGATGCCGCCGCGGAGGTATGCAGGTGTGTTTTGATTGCGAGGCGGCGGCTTCTGTCTGGGAGCCGCCAGCAGGTGTCTGAGCCCATGAGAGGTCTGTCATCTGCGAGACCCTCGGCGGCGGCTCTTGAGAGACGGGGCCCGGGCGAGGTGCGAGACGCTGCCCACCGTCTTTAATTTTCACCTCCTCTGCCAAGTCTCCTGTCAGCGCTGTGGCGGGAGAGAGCGCCGAGGCTTCGAAGTGCGCGCGCGGCGCTACCTCCTCTGCTTTCGGCGGGCAGCCGAACTCAGAAACGCACAGGCGGCGGAGCAGAGCAGATAAGAGGTTAAAGGCACAGGAAGCTCTGAGCCTGTGAAGGCAGAGAGTTTGCGGTTCGGAACGCTGATATACTGAACTGACCCAACAAAGACCTCCTCAATGAGAAGCCCACAGACCATTAATAACAATATTAATGACAAAGCAAACACGGTATGCCTGGCACCGGTGAATGTGCTGTAATACCGCGGTAACTCCCGTGGAGTTCATTAGCTGATGAAATGTTTACAGTGAGCTCTGTAGCCTTGAGGGCGCTAGAGCCAGGTAAGGTGCAATAAGCCAGGGAAAACAGTAATTGGGTTTTGCAAAAAGGAAAGGCTCGTAGTTTAAAAAATGATGTGCCATGTTTAAATACCATTGCTGCGCATTAAAATCTTACTTGTGAATATCCTTGTAGAGGTAAGCTATAGTAATATCACATGGTAATATATTCATGTCTCATGGAGTATATCTATTGAAGATTCCTTTTCTGTAGTTCTGTAGTCTGTTTTTAAAGTAGAATTATATGAGGGGGTTTATATGAATTATATGAAAGGTTAATAAATTATTTATTATCATTAATTTAACCAATCATCTCGATAAAACTTCAGCTTCCCTAAATTTCAACAAGGTTTTTTTTCCCTCCGAATATATTGAGTTCTGATTGTTATTCTCCTCTAACCAATTTCAGAATGTACAATCATAATGTCAGAACTAAGCACATGAACAGGTAATTTCTCTTTTTGCATATGCAAGTTTTTGCATGCGTCTGTCACTGTCCTCCTGGTATGTCTGGTTTATCTGTCTGGACTTTCAGTATAAATGACTGGAAATACACTTAGGGGTGGGAGGCTTTGTGGGTGAATGGGTAAGAATGCCTAACGGACATCTTGTGACATCTTCATTCTTATTTATGTATTTATTTACTTACTAGTTTATCGTTGAAGGTCAGCTGGTATTTGAGCGGCCACCTGTATAATCAAAAATCTCAATACAAAAAGAAAATGGGAATAGAGGGTACATTCTTTGCCAGAATATTAAGTTGAAAGCTTGTGAACTGCATAAAAATACACACTCTATCTAAAGGATTAAAATAGGAAAGCTAATGTGGATCAGTTTGGGTGGAAATAATGTAATGCTACATTTTCAATCAGGCCCATCTAATTTGATATCTTTGGCTGGCAGTAGCTACAGTTTTCTTTACTTCTCTACAAATCAAATCGTTAATATCAGAGCCTACTCTTCACATTCAAATCATTGATGGCACATGGCCACTGTATCCTTGACCAAATGAGACAGGTGTTTAATTGTAAGTGCAGTATTGTATGAGGTCTTTGCTTAGCAAACAGATTATAATGCTCATAAAAAATAAAAGTAAATGGAAAAACCATTATTTTATATTTACCTCATCTAAATCTACCCCCCCCCCCATAAAGGAAATAATAAATAATGGCAGTATATGTTTATGAATTGATTTCTATTTTAAATGAGGGGTGAGCAGGGGCTGTGAGATAAGTTGATTGGAGGTCGGTAAAAAAGAGCTTTCTCAAGGGGGTAATTTCTGAAGTCAGCACATGGACTTTGGTTCCCACCATTTCTCAGGAAGTCTGAGGATGAGGGGATGGAAACTTCTGGAATTTTCACTCCATCAGTAGGTGACGCTCAGATGGCCAAGCATGCCTTCTCTGTGTCATCGCCACCCCTGTTAAATTTGCACCAGGAAACTGGGAGGAAGCCCCCGTTAGTCACTATGGAGATAACCTTTGTAGACAATTTCCATGTATCTAAGTTGTAAAATACAATAACTCGCTTCCCTTCCAAAGAAAACTACTGTACTGTAAGACCTAGTTCAGAGAAGAGTATGTCAATACAAGTACAGTATGAGTCAGTATGAACTACATCAGTATGAACTACATGCCCATAAGTATATATCAAAATGAAATGTCTATGAAAGAATCACTGGTTCAGTACATGGTGTAATACTCTGTGACAGAGAAATCTATTTGTTTTAGGGTATTATTTGCCCATAATTTTCACCAGTGTTCAGCCACAAATAAATGACAGCTATAATATTGCTGGTGCACAACGATTTTGCCAATATGAGCCCAAAGGGAGAAACTGTTGAATATTATGCCAAGCTGGTCCAATCCAGCTCTGTGCTTAATGTTTAACACCAGTTTTAAGATATGGTTAGAATGAAAAGCTACAACTGACACATTTTTAAATATGCGGATCTAAACCATTTTTGGTGGGTTTTGTAATTTTGTATCCCGCAGTGAACATTGTGTATGAGCAAAAGGAAATTGGTCACAGAGGGCCTTATTAAACACCACAAATTACAACTCTTTCCTTTTCGGAAACCACTGCAGAAACAAAACGGTTAAAAAGAGGTGGCTCGACGAAATTAAAATCCTCTGGTCAAAGCCTCCCCACAGCAATAGTCTTTCACCGATTTTAAAGCTGGGAACTGCATTTCTTTGTGGAGAAGGATTAAAAGTTTGCCTTTAAAAATAGTTTCAATCAAAATATCACACATATGAGATCTGGACATGAGTACTGCACTGAATACCCTGTTTCACACAAAGCCTATCACAGGTACCAGTCAAGTGGCAACTTTGGATTCTTGTAAACTGTCAAGATGTGCAATAATATATTGTGTAAATGTTGCATTTTCAAATAAGTTGATGAACAATAAAACTATTTCAAATGTTCCCATTAACAAACCAAGGTCTCCTCTACAGTTTGTGTGCCAGTAGTGGAAGCTGCCATGCATTGTTTCTGGGAAAAACTTCAGTTGATATGCCTCTCCAAAAATACGTTCCTTTCAGAGTGTTTATATGGCCTTATATCAGGTTGGTGTACCGTCAGGGACAAGACAAGTGGCTGTTCACAATCTGTATGAGCTTGTTAACAGAGAGCAGGGTCATGTGGCCACGGTTTCTGTGGAGATTAATCACCTCTCATAGTTCTCAACACTGTCTCTGCCTTTCCATTAAAACAAAGGGCACTGCCTTAAGTGAGTCGGCTGTAGATGACCTAGAAACAACCCCACCACCTTCCACACTGAACATCAAAGTCAGCACAGATGGCATTCTGTAACTATGTTACTGTTGCTTCTACTGTATACCTTCTGCAATTATTGGCTACATGTACCATGCTGGAATATAAATTGTCGAAAACATATTTGAATAAACAAATGTTTTTTTTTTCTTGTGCATTTCTTTTGAGAAAGAACATTGAAAATCTACAGTATATATCCTTTAACTATAACAGGAAGTCATACCCAATTTACACATGACTTGCTCTCTGTGCTTCAGCATTATTGTTAGGTTAGTGTGAGATCAGAAGAATGCCACATATCCACTGGACAGACATTACATTGTTTTAAATGCAAATGCACAGTAGGGTCACAACTTAAAGGTTATGTATGTACATTAATTGGGTTTAAGACTGATAACCTTTCATTATCAGGATTAAAAATCTCATGCTCCGTGTATCTTTTCAGCCTCACGGTCTTGCATATGCTCCAGTTTTGTGGTTAGACTCATGATTCATTATCAGTGTCCATCAAGGTCCCAGGCTCACAGATGTGCAGGGTTTTTTCTTTTTTTTTTTGGAGATAACAAGTTGCACCTCTTTTCTAGGTGTCCAAATCAAAAAATGATCTGCTTGCATTCGTGATCTGGTTGCTGTGTCAGCACTGGATTGACACAAACAGTGTCTTTGATGAGGGGTTAGATCTTCAGAGGGCAACGCGTAAACCAACACTAGTGCTCCTTTTTATCTCTCTATGACTATAATAACAAGTTGGGTGGGTCTGAAGGTTTGGGTGAAGTTCATCCAAAACAAACAGTTTGTACTAAACTGACTTTACTCCTATCTTTTTGTTTGAATTGTGTTGAAATAATTGGAACTGTTCTTTTCTTATTTACATGTGCACTCTTCCTAGCAGTCATTGTAATAAAAATCTTTATCTTTTTTGTCTATTTGATTCATTTAAGAGAGTGAATCAAATAGACAATCTCTCATTCGATTGCCTGAAAATGTTTTATTTCTGAGTAGTAGATTATGTAGCTTTTCACTTTGAAATGTGCTTTTATATCTGTTGAGCAGGCATGGTCTTTCCTGAAGTTATTGTAAAATGTAATCTTGCTACCAAAAAAGGTAAGAAAGAGGGTATTTTCAGATTCAACGTCAACACAATTGGCTTTTCAAAATATAATGAAACAGACTGAAGCAAGCTTACTTTTGCACTGCCGTTTTTCTCTTATTGAGATTGATGGAAATGTTGTGTTTAATAAATAAACTCTAATAACCTGTACAGCACACAGTACTTTAATTGGATCCGTGGTTTAGTACTTATTAAGGTCTAATGCTAGAGTCACGGGCTAAATAGAGCAACGGTACCAGAATTTGTTTTTAGTATCCATAGCCATCCTCCATGAGTTGCCCCTTTCCCCATTCTCTCATTCTAACAGGGAATTGACGTTAAATTGATGGGATGGATTTGGGGATTGGATGCAAATTTGAACGATGTAGTGTCAGAGAGACTATTTGTCATTCTTGAAATGTGCTTCAGCCTCTGACTCTCTCTACCTCCTCAGAATCCATAAGTGTTAATTATAATGACTCAGTGTGGCAGACCGGCTTTTGCCTAATTCCTGAGTGGCCTCGGATAAACAGAGCCATGCCTTCGCTCGTTAGCAGGTGTGTGCAAGTTAGCCTCTTTATTGCTGGAATGAGGGGAAGATCAGTAGTCCCGGGGAGGTAGGGCTGGCCTGTGGGCAACTACTGCCCGTGGAGCTGAGGTGATTACAGTGAATCCTTGTAGATGTCAACCAAGGGAGAATTAACTATTCATGGAATTTAATTCCATAAAAATGTTTCAGTTGGATTGGTACAGGTTCACAGATAAATCCTGAAGTCAAGCCTACAAGCCAATCAGAGTTATGTGCATGCTTAACATTTATTTATGTGTTTATTTACACTACAAAAAGGTCAAACAGATCTCATTATTATCAGTTACTTGCTTTCTATAATTTGTTCTGACCTCTTTTCTTTTCATGACTACACTATATCCAATTTAAATATATAGAGTGAAATGTGGGCTGCAAATAATACCTGCGAACATGGTACTTGTGATACAGTCAACCCTCACATGTATGACTGTGCCTGTTATATAATAATAGGCAAATTTTCTATGTACACATGTAGTATGGCTCACATCCCATTTTAAAGCACTTTAAGCAATTCTGTTAAAATATAAATAAGTAATTATAGGTGTGTTGTGGACTACTCAATATGTCAATATACCATTTATATTAGAGTTAACACAGATAACTCCACCTGCACTGATATTCTGTTCATTCCCTGAAAAGAATGCATGTCTTTGGTTGCCATCAGGGGGCTGATGTTTTACTGTTTAAAAATCCAATTACTCAGATGCAATTGATATTCGACCATATAGCCCATCATCTTATCTGTTTGGGAACAGAAAAATAGGTACCATGCAGAACAGCCTGCCAGTGTCCAGTGTAGATGTCGCTGCTTGGCTTTATACTGGAAACAAATTAAACACATTGAGCTGAACTACCAAATAAACAGACTTTCAAGAAGATCACACATTATTTAGTGAAAGGGAGGTTCTGACTCACTGCGGTCATTAAAAGATTCCGTATCCCTTACCGGAAGGAGCAGGGGCAGAGGGCGCCCTGGCACCGTCTCTAATCTAAACAAAGGGCTGTCAGACAATCTAGGCTATTAAATGCCTCCATCCCCAACTTAACTGTTATGTATGATGGTGCCCTGTGGCTGCTCTGCATCACATTGGGGATGCACATTGGTGGTGGCTGAAATGAGTCACCTCTTTACTGTAAAGTGCTTTGAAGTTGCAAATAAATACATTTCTGTATTATTATTATTATTATTATTATTATTATTATCATTATTATTATTAGTTAGAATGCATGTGAGGATGCAGGTAAAATGTATATTCAGTTTGAGGCAGAATAACATTCACAAAGAGAGAAAACAACTGTTATGTGATAATGCAAAGGTCTCTGACTTTGCTGGTGTTCACTGTCCTCCATACCGGCTGCACTGGCCCTTATGACACCAGAGTTCAGTTGTGTCTAGGCATGCTCCCAGAAAAATCTGAACAAAAGAGTGCGAAAAAGATCAATTGAAATAGAACTAGTCGAGAACATCATAAACACACAGAGCCCTGAGCGACATAAGGTCAAAAGCCCTCCCACTCTTCATTTCCCATAAAGGTAACCCAGAGATGAGCACAAGCCAGTGGGCGGACATGGGGTGGGGGGATTATCATAATCATGAACTCTTATCATAAGTCACATTTCTTGTAAAATGGTAATCATGTCTCAAGTGTAATTTTTCTAGTGATGTGTTTTCTGTGCACTGTGTCTGTGATTAAGACTAATAAGTGGCCTACCCTAAATTAGAGATACTATAGGTTGGTCTGAATTTAATTCTGAAAACAGAGAGAGACTCAATATGGTAGGTACAATGTTACTTTCAGCGTGATCTGCTTCACTGAAAAAGTCATATAAGCAACTCCTAAACACATTCCAAACACGGGAATGGTCTGAAGCAGCAAATCTATTCACATTTGGGCCATTATAGCTATACATACAGTAAAGCCTAACCACTTAAGTGCAATTCACCAGATTCTGAATGCTTCTCAGAACTATGATTGTTGTGAGAATCATTAAGGCAGATGACCTGTAATCAGAAGGTAACTGGTTCACTTTTCCTCTAGGCATGGCTGTCTTGGGCCGAGTCCCTTTGTGAATAATGCCCTCAATAAATTTCCAGATGCATCCATGCAGAATGCTGCATGTAAAATATACTGCAAGTCACACTAGATTAGGGGACCTGCAAAAAATAAAAATTTTAAAAAGTTGTTTTCCTGTGTGTTTCTTGGCCTCACAACTGGATCCCCAGGACACATCATGAGGGCATGCTCTGCACAGTACAAACTGCATCCTACCAAAAAGAATATAATTCATCAAAAAGATAATCTTCTGCATACATTCTGGACATTCTTATACACTCACTGGCCACTTCATTAGGTGACAGGAGTGGCACCCAGGTTGGTCTTCTGCTGCTGTAGCCCATCTGCTTCAAGATTTGACATGGTGTGCATTCAGAGATGCTCTTCTGCATACCTTGGTTGTAATGAGTGGTTATTTGAGTTACTGTTGCCTTTCTATCAGCTCGAACCAGTCTGGCCATTCTCCTCTGACCTCTGCCATCAACAAGGCATTTTTGCCCAGAGAACTGCCGCACTGGATATTTTCTCTTTTTCAGACCATTCTCTGTAAAACCTAGAGATGGTTGTGCGTGAAAATCCCAGTAGATGAGCAGTTTCTGAAATACTCAAACCAGCCTGTCTGGCACCAACAACCATGCCATGTTCAAAGTCACTTAAATCACCTTTCTTCCCCATTATGATTCTTGGTTTGAACTTCAGCAGATCGCCTTGACATGTCTACATGCCTAAATGCATTGAGTTGCTGCCACGTGATTGGCTGATTAGATATTTGTGTTGACGGGTACAGTTTGCAGTTGAACAGGTGTACCTGATGAAGTGACCGGTGAGTGTATATAAAATTCTTTGTTCTTATATTAACCTTAATGTGTTGCCTTCAGGTGCAAAGCTCTGATGCTGGGCATTTACAGAGAGTACATCTGAGATATCACACTACACCACTTTAGAACTGTGGTGCATGCACTATGAGATTTATATGTGTCATGCATTGTGTCTGAAATTTGTGTGATTCATTGCTATATAAGTATCTCTTAGTTTTGTATAACATTGGTAAAATAACAACCTAAGTGCGTTTGTTTATAGAAAGTGATCATATAAATGTATTGTTAGAAATGAAACTCCAATTACTTATACAATTTCAAAATGTTCAATTAAGCTCCATCAGTAGCAGACTTGAAATGATATTTGATCTGGTAGATAGCAAGGCTTAAATTATTAGACAAAAATGTCTCACTGAATTTTGGAGAAATGAGAGTAAAACACGCAAAAAAAAGAATAAAATATTGCATGTGCGCGCACTTGCCTGTGCTAGAAAGAGACTGAAAGCAAACGAGAGAGAGAGAGAGAGAGAAAGATGGCGGGAGGAAGAAATGAGAGAAAGGGAGAGAAAGAAATGGGGGAGCGAGAGAGAGTGAAGTGCGAGGTTGTCTCAGTGAGAGCAGCTGTGCGAAGGACAGAGTGGGTGGAAGTGGTGCAGCTCGTGGGTGAGCTCTGGGTGCTCCTGCCAACTGTCCGTAAACTCGCGGACAGTTCGCAAAAAAAAAAAACAGGAAAAACTGCAATATTTTATCGCTGTGCCTGAAGAGTGGGCCTCTTTGACAGATTTAAAATACAAAAAGTGAAAACCGAAGCTAACTGTAAAGGGAATTTGTTTATTAAAATGCATATGACATACCAAGAATATTATTAACGTCTGAATTATTTACTGTGATTAATTATTTATTTCCAAAAAAAGAAAACTAGAAATCTGGTTTGAAACGGCAGATTCCTTATTCTGTTGTATTGTAGTGCCATTTTTGCGATCAGACTTGTATACATAAATCTGATGCAGGTTAAAGTACAGATTGCAATGTAACAGCATTTTTTTAAAAGATGGATAAATTGTTATTGACATGAAGATAACTATAAAAAACACAACCATATTCTCAGTAAAAAATGCTAACCACAGCAGTTTCTCCTTTTTGCGTAGAAACTCGCAACAGCCTGTTCTCCGGACATATTCTCTTCAGGCACCTCAATGAGGACACGTGTGGCCTTCTGTTTTTTATATGGCTTTTGCAGCTGGGGGCTCAACAGTTGTTCAGTGAATTAAGCTCATAAATTGAAGACCTCATATGTCATGCACTGAATGTTAAAAATAAAAAAGATGATTATAAACAATGGCAATGTTTCTTTGAAGTAGACTTCGCTCGAGAAGTAATACAGACAATGGCGTGTCATTTCCTGTGACTTCAAATACGGCACTAAAGTTTTTCTTTCATGTGGTTTTCCTCAATCTCCTCTTTTTATGCGGCAAATAAGCCCCATTACGGCTCTTTTCACTTTGCACACAGGATAGCTCTATCCTGAAATGCCTACGGGTCTATGGGTCCATGTCACTCACAGGAAACTGCCAAGGTTCATACAGATGTCAGGAAATGTCAAAGAAAACAAGGGCAGCTGTGGGAAGGGGGGGAATCCAGAACAGATTTGCAATATGAAAATCTCAGCACGTAACTACTGTTACTGTAGTACAGCGACTTGCAGCTCTAGTGCTGCAGTCTCCAGCTAAGCAGTTTGTTAACACAGTAACATCTGTACAGGCGTTCCTTTTGCTAAACAACCCAATGCAACTGCAAAATGAAGAATTGTTTTCAATAAGGATTTAAATTTTAGATCTTTAAGAAAACCATTGGCCTCTCTCTCACACACTCTCCCACACTCTCACACACACTCACACTATAAGTACACTATATGACCAAAAGTATCTGGACACCCCTTGGTCTGGGGCTATTTTTCATGGTTTAGGCTAGGCCCCGTAGTTCCAATGAAAGCTCCACTCAAGTGGCCTGCACAGAGCCCTGACCTCAACTCCATCCAACACCTTAGGGAGCAATTGGAAAGCCAACTGTGAGCCAGGCCTAATCGCCCAATCAGTGCCCGACCTCACTGATGCTCTTCTGGCTGAATGGAAGCAAATCCCTGCAGCAATACTCCAACATCTATATAAAGCCTTCCCAGGAGAGCAAGAGAAGGTTGTAATAGCAGCAAAGGGTGGACCAAATCCATATTAATGTTAATCATTTTGAATGAAATGTTGGATGTCAGGTGCCCACATACTTTTGGCCATGTAGTGTATATGGACAAAGTACCATCAGAATGTTCAACAATTCTTTTTTTTTTCTGGTTTTGAGGATTTAATTTTTCTACCAAAATTTGGTTATGAAATTTAATATTCTCCTTCATGCAAAACTCACATTTTCAACACAATGTAATAAATTTGTAGGATATTTGCAGGAAATGTAGGACATTTTTTTTTTTTTACATTTTTCTTGTTTTCAGAAATAGTAACAGTAGGTACAGCTATGACTGTACTTTAGAGTATTGATGATTTTCAAATAAGAATCACAATTGGAACTTTTCTACAAAATGCATTCATTGAGAAAATATGCAATTGATCAATTAAAGCTGCTAATTACGCTGCTGAGCAGTAAATTCACCTCTTCAGATTGGAATTGGTTTCTGAGTTCAAGACGAAAAAAGCAGACTGATTTCCGTGCTGTCCATTCAGAATAAATGACAAGACATAATTATTTTTCCCCTGCTGTTTATCATTTTTAAATGTGCCAAGGGGGTTTGCTAGACCCTTTTGCTGACTTTCTTCTTTTGCTAAAAGAGAAACTGCCCAGTTGCTCTGACTCTGTAGATACCTTTCCTGAGGGTGAAAGATGATACTCTGCAGCCCTAAGAAGGTGAAACGAGGTGAAGGAGGTCAGCTCCAGCATGGCATATTTGGAAGAAAGTTTGTGGGGCTCCCCAAATGTACGGCGACCCAGACTGCCAGAGCAAGATCCTCGCAAGGTGTTTGCCTCTGACTGCAGGTCCCGTCTGAGAGGGAGGGCCAGGGAGTCTGCCCGTTTGCAGAGAGAATTGCAGGCTGCCACGCTGTGTGGAGACCGGAGCTATGATAAATAATGAGGGCGGCGGATCCTGAAATAGCCTCCCCCCTCTTCTCTGTGGTCCGCTCTTGTGAAGCTCCCATCCAGCCGTGACTTTCCAAGCGAACCCTCCCTTCAGCCTCCTCCGTTTTGGTTAACATCTCGGCTAAATTTGTTGCCGTGCTCCTGTAATTAAGCCAGCCCTGGAGTTCTCGATACACGCTGGCAACTGGACGCGGCTGTCACTGCTGCCGGAGAACGTTGAGAGGCCATTTCCCAATTACTGCATGTTTGAGCTCTTGGCTCTATTAAGCCATCTATATATGTACATTATAAATATAATACTTTATATGACTGTTTTATGGAATATATTTTGAGAATATCTTCAACTTTCTACCACTCTTGAGTACTGACTAGACAGAAATAAGCATTTTAGAGCTGAAATATACTTTAAAAACCTAAGGAATGTACCATATTGAACCATAGCACTCAATATGGGGATGAACTCATAAAATACATATTCAACTATAGCCTGTTGTTCCACACACCATTAATTTCGTCAAAAGTATATAACCTCATAAACAGCTAGAACTCATATTTTTCTTCTGTTTGTCATCAGCTCTGTGTTTAGCCATCTCAAGACACGGATTACCCATAAATGAACAAAACCCACATAAGGAAAAGTAGACCAAACAGTCTCTGAACAAACAAAAGTAAATCTATTATTTTAACCTTCTTGAACATGCTTGTTTAATTTGTTAAGTGCACCATGACAATGTATTAGTGGGGACCTAAGCCCTAAATTTAATCAAAGCAGCAAGGGAATTTTATTGAAAAGTACTGACAGATTCACTTTACATTAATATTAATTATGTTAATCAATGCTTTTCCACTTAGAATGAGTAACACTTTCCGGTAAAACCAGTTACAGTATATGGAATCTAGGGGTGACTAATACATAAACATAATTGGATGAATTGGTGATATAAATGCCAAGCCAGCATTAAGCACATGTTTTTTAATTTATTCCTTGTCAAACATCTGTACAGTGACATCTTGGAATCCTCTAATGCATACTATATCTGAATTTACTGTACTGATGACACACACGCATTCCTGGCACTGAACACTGAAAAACAGCATCATCAAATTAGGAATGAATTACCCTTTGCAATACTCATCACAAATAATTCAGTTGTAAACATTCAAATGAGTGGCAGCAGCACTCTATGAAACGTATTATCTCACAACCTTGCAGAAAAAAGGCAAACTACATCTCCAAAATTGCAGTTTCTGTTGTTGTTTGTGATACAAGAGGTTTTTTACCCAGAAAAATGTGTTTTCCTTTCAGTGAATATGACCACTACTGATGACATGTCAGATTTATCATGTGGCAGGGATGCATGGTTTCTGAGTAGTCTTTGATTCTGTATTGAGATAAAAGTCATGGAGGCCACTGTATGTTTGCCGGTGGTCAGACAATTCATTTCTGTCGCAACAACAACATATGTTTTAAAAATGTTATTTGATATTATTTTGAATATTTTACACACTCGCACAAGTCAGCTATCATTCAGTGATGCTCAGCAATTGATAGTGTGTCATTGAAGGCAGTGTGTCGGTCAGCGGGGTATCCTTGCACAGTAATCACTCTGGATCCAGCACCTGTGACCTGCTTACATCAGCTGCAGTGGGGGTGCAGTTCTTTGGTGCAATAAGTGCTCAGCTCAACTGATGGACTGCGGGGTGAGAGTGAGGCAGCTGGAATGCGCTAACTGAGGATGCATGCTTGTGTTCACTCTGCTGCTTTGACTTGTGTGTGGCTGCATGTGATCAGGCATTCCAAATTGGGAAAACAATGGGGGGAGCATAAAAATGTTATTTTTTGATAAGCAACCCTCAAAGTGCAGTAGGTCACTAAGCTAGTTCAGATAATTCTGCCAATTAGCCAATGTTAATTTAACTACCTTTAGCTGGCTACATAGCTAACATAAGAAATGATAATTGCAATTTTCAGAATGCTGCTATTACAAATTAAATTAAATTGCACTGAATAGCTATCTCCTCTTCATAATAATGTAGCATTAGGAAGCCACCTAAAAAATTACCTGTCCATTGCTTCAGTTTTGACCTTGTTTAATATGGCAACCAAAAAATTGCTTACTGCATCACTTGTATCTAGTCGGTAGATTTGAATAGTCAGAAGAGCCTATAGCGATGTCTGTGGTGAAAACAATGTTCCTGCTTCAGTTGGCACTTCTAGAGAGGCTAATACAACAGTCTCTGGTACTGCTTAATTGCTTGCTAGCTTCTAGTAGTTGACAGTAGTTACTTAAGCTGCGTTTCCACTGCAGGAACCAGGGTCTAAATTAAGTTCCGGGGACTTTATTTTACCCCCCAAAAAGTCCCTGCTCGGGTGTGGTACTTTCAAGAAGTACAGGAACTTTTGGGGTGGGGCGTAAGCGCTGATTGGTTGAGTACTCGCAGCATTTTATTTCAACCGCCGTTTTTAAAAATCTGCAGCCGCAAAATAATAACTTGAATTTCAAACATTATGTTATGCGGCGCAGTAGCCTACTTATGGTTATAGCCTGGCAACGTCTACAGATGAGAAATTAAGATTGAGGATTATTTCGTATGCTCTTCTGTTCTTTTCTTGCTTTAGCATTAAGTCTTTTTTATAAAATATTAAGCATTCGTGCTGGGACAGCATATTACGTACCAAAACATTCAAACGATTTAATTCGGTTGCTGAATATTTTCATCTGGATTTTCTTTGTTAGCCCGTTATAGGCTAATTGACTCAAAACGCTTGACACAGTTATGTGAGGTAAACGGTAGTTCCGCGTAATTTACATTGGGGATACGTAATATGCCCAAACGGCCGCAGAAAAATATTTCAATTTCAGGTGATTAAGTCGCTTTTTCATACGTCAGCGGACTAATTTGCCTAATCATCACGGGACTTTAGACCGCGGTGGAAACGCAGACAACAATGGGCTGAAGGAACCTTTTTGTTCCTTGAAAAGTAGTTCCTGGGACTGGATACTTTGGGTGGAAACGTGGCTTTACAATGAATATACTTGCAAACAAGATTTACCAGTAACTTTCCCAACACCCACACATAAATAAAACAAAAAAACTGTTTACTGTTATAATAATTATTGATACAAAAAATAATAGATCTCAAATGTAACTGAATACTGATATGATGATGATAAAAGTGTTCAATACTTTCATACCATGAGCCAACCACCACAATATAAATTGGTTAAAAAAGAAAAGAAAAGAGAAGAAACAGAACTGCAGCCATCTGTGATTTCTGTATCTCTGGTCTGCATCCGGTCTGATATCTTTCTCGAAACCCCTGATTCCCAGAAAAGATATTGAAACTGCTGCTTGACTATGTTAAGCAATTCTTTTTGTGTAATTTATAGTTTATGGAAAGGTGGACAATATATAAAAATGTGTTTTTGTGTGTACACTTTGCAACATATGTAAATAGAAAAGTAGAAGTAGCTGTCAGTCCAGGGTCAGCAGTGAGGCACTCATTGAGAGAGCCCCAGGAGGAGCCTGCATTAAAGTGATCTGCTCACCAGTCCTCATTTCACCAGAACAGACCTGAACTGAAAAGTGAAACTGCAAAGAGGGCAAATAAAAAAACTATATATTTTCCTAAAAATCTAAGTTATACTGTATATGTTGTATAATGCTTTTGTTGGCAAAAGACATGGTTGGGGTGCATGTATGAAAGACAAATTTTAAAATAAAATCCTGTCTTTTTTTTACCATGCACCTAATGATACTAATTATGAGTGATGATGAAAGTGGCCTGTCTCCAACTACCCTGCTAACAATAAATACAGTCAAGAGCACAATAAACAAAGTAGGTGTGCACGTGAGTGAAGGGGAGCCTGTAGCATAATTATGAAAGCCAAATTCATCATTTCCCCAACCACACCATCAAAACACACACACATATATATATATATATATATATACTGTATGTATGTATGTATGTATGTAAGTATATATATATATATATATATATATATATATATATATATATATATATATATTTATATTTAAAGGCCACAAAATGCACATGCCTGGGACAAAATATACTGGGGGAGCTGGAACAGTGTCCCAGTTTGCCCAACCCACGACAAAAAAACAAATAATGTTTTCAACATACAAAAACAGCAATTTACTCACGCATACAAACCATTATCTATAAGTCATTCATTAAAACTTGTAAAATCGAGGCCTGCCATTAAAAGTACTGATATCAAAATGAGGCCAGGTAACAACAAATAATATTGCCTGTATCTCAGCTCACACAAATTAAACGATCTTTTTTTCCCCAAAGCAATGCTACCCAATATTTCCTAAATCCTTTAACTGGCCCTTTGTTTTTTCATCAGACCAACAGAAGAGAATGTGCTCAGTCAAAGTGTTAAAGTGTATGTGTCAAATCAAAGTGCCAAATAAGTGGGCTGAAAGCCTCGGGCCATTAACCATCCTGAAGTGCCATACATTCTTGTATATGCCCTGGCATGAAATGGTTTAGATCTCTTATATTGTATCATGGCTACTAATACATGGAAACATTTAAAATAAAATGTACTTTAAGAACTTGTATTCAAATGCAAAACTGTAAGCTTATCAAAATCATCCCGTTTGGAACATCATTAAGAAGAAAGAGAGCACTGGTGAGCTCAGTAATCACAAAGGGCCTGGTAGGCTAAGAAAAAACTGTACCGTTTATGACTGAAGAATTCTCACCATAATATAAAAAAAACCCATCTGACAGATCAGAAACACTCTTCAGGAGGTAGGCATGAATGTGCCAGTGACAACTGTCTGCAGAAGACTTAATGAACAGAACTACAGAAGCTACACTGCAAGATGCAAACTGCTAGTTAGCTGCAAAAAGAGTATACAGTTTACAGTTTGCTAAGAAGTACCTAAAAGACCCTGCAGAGTATGTGAAAAAGATGTTATGGACAGATGAGACCAAGATTCACTTGTATCAGAGCGATGGCAAGAGTGAAGTGCAGAGGTCAAAAGGAACTGCCCAAGATCCAAAGGTATCCTTCCTCAACTGTGAGTCAGTACCCAAATTTTGGTCGAGGGAGATATTCAAAGGGTTCTGAAATCATTATCAGTTGCCCCGAATTTACACCAAGCAGGGCTTTTCAGTAGCACTCACACCAGAAGTCATTACTTTTCAATGGAGTGAGAGGCAACCCACGTAATTCCTATTGCACTCTGCCAAACTGCTTGTAATAATTGTCTTTGACACTCTTGCTTGGCTAGCAAGTTCTTTTTTAGGCCAGCGGTGCACAAACTATGGGTCAGTTAACTTAGGTCACGGGGGACATCTATTTGGTTGTGGTAATGTGGAGCTTACAGCAACATTGCAAAGCAATTAGGCCTATATGAAAAACATGTTAATATTTGAGTATTTGTGAGTATTCATTATTTATTAACAAATAAATGCTAAATAGAAAATTCACTACTCTTCAAACCTTGAAGCGGATGGGCTCCAGCAGCAAAAGACTATGCAGGGTTCCATTATTGTCAGTGAAGAAGAGGAAGATGAGGCTACAGTGGACACATGATCACCAAAACTGGATGATTAATGAATGGAAAACTATTACCTGGTCTGACAAATTTCAGCTGCAGTATGCAGATGGAAGGGTCAGAATTTGCTTTAAAAAGTATGAATCCAGGGATCCGTCCTGCGTTGTGTTAACGGTGCAGGCAGCTGGTAGTGATGTAATGGTGTGGGGAATATTTTCCTGCCACACATTAGGCTGCTTAATACCAATTCAGCATCATTTGAATGCCACTGCTTACCTAAGCATTGTTGTTGTTCATTTACATCTCTTCATGGCCACAGTCTAGCCTTTTTCAAATGGATATAATAATGCGCCATGTCACAAAGCACACAATCTCAAACTGGTTCCACAAACATGAAAGTGACTTCAGTCTACTCCAAAGGCCTGCACAGTCCCAAGATCTCAATCCAATAGAGCAGTGTTTCACAACCCTGGTCCTGGGGATCCACTGTATGCTGGTTTCTCTCCCAACTATAGTAACAAGAACTGTAATGTAATGAGCTGATAACTGTTCTTAATTAGACACAAACTGTTCTTAATTTGACTTGTTACATCTATTGAAGGACAATTTTTCACATTATTCCAGAATTTGCTTCATATTTTCTAAAAATAAATGTCACATCCACTTCGCATTCACATCCCAGGAATTTCAAACAGTCAGAACAACTTATGCTTTCATTTACAATGCTGTATGCACTATATGGCAAATAATCCCAAACTGATAGAGATTCCGTTTTTAATTGATTCAATTACAAACTGACAGGTGATATGTGTTGGGTCCCATTCACTGAGAGTGTGCAAGCCTGAAACCATCTGAATAAAATGAAAGTAGTTTACAGAGAGAAAATGGCCAAACCTGCATTGTGTTAGAATAAGTTGAACCACACAATTATGGTAAAACCTAAACACATTTTCCCCAACCTTAACTGATTAAGAGATTGTCTTTGACAAAAACCAGGCCCCCAGGCCCAGGGTTGAGAAACGCTGCAATAGAGCACCTTTGGGATGAGGTGGAACGGGAGGTTGCATGATGCTATGGAGGCAGCATGAACTAAAATCCCTAAGGAATGTTTCCATCACCTTGTTGAATCAATGCCGTGAAGAATTCAGACTGTTTTGGAGGCAAAAGGGGGTCATACCCAGTAACACATTAGCTCAGAGGTTCCCTACCTTTTTTCCCTTTTTTCCCTCATGGGGTCACGACCCACAGTTTGGGAACCCCTGCATTAGCCCCTCTGTTTTTGAAAACTGACACTGAGTGATCAGAGAGATGACGAGATGAGAGAGAAAACCTCACTCTTGCCGTTATTCTTGTACAAAACCACAGCAAGGAGTAAATGTCACAAAAAAGCTGATGACACCTTTCATAACCTTTTAAATAATCTATTGTCGAATAATAGCTCTGTCTTACTTCCTGTGTGAAAACCCCCAAGACAGATTTTTACACCATGAAAGTGTTGAAGCCGTCACTGATTAGATAGACTAAAAAGATGGTTATGTTTCAGTGTATTATGTAGATATTTTGTAACTGTCAGCTTTAACCACTGAGACAGTTCTTTGTATAGACCCAGACCATATCTCTTAACGTATTTTATTCACTTCTGTGTGTGTGTGTGTTAGAAACTACTCTAATTGCATATTTACACAAGGCCAGATAGTGCAAGTCATTGGAACAGGTGAAGATTCAATGGAACTTCACAAGTGATGAGTGAGATCCAAGGATGGAATAAATGATTGTTGCTCTCAAAAGTTTTATGACCATAAACACAATTTTTGTCGCATTTTCCCTATGTAACCATTGCCTCCAGGTATACCTCCTTGAGCTGGGAAGGGTCTTTTTCAGTTAACTCGGCAATATGATACTATACTTAACATGGCCGTAAGTAGACTTGGTTGAAGCAGGTCTGTATATCATAATGTTCTGAAATGAATATCAGGATATTTTCATTCACTCATGCTACAGTATGCACCGTCCATCAACAAGTAGTATAATAGAGGAAATGATTTTATTACACTATGTTACTATGGGAAATATTGCAGACTGATATAAATATATAGGCAACTGATTTGGCAACTTATTATTCAAGAGCGTTGCTGTTATGAATAATGCATGATGACAATACAACACAAGGGGTGACATTACATTGCCTGTACAGTGAACCTTGCAACAGGTCGGCAATCAAAACATTGTCGGCAGAACAAACATTTGTTGTATACAGGTCAGCTATCACATATTGCTTGCGTCTGGAAATTTCCCTCCCTATCTCATGGATTGACAAAAAGGCTGTTTTGACAGCCCAAGTTTGCTGATTAAAAGTTGTGCATATGCTTTGGATTATTTTGTCTTTCTCATCTTCTTCCTTATCTGCTTCTTAATCTTGTATTATTTCTCCTTAATTTTCTGGCCAATTAAATCACGACACATGCTCCATTTTGCCAATTATTAATCAACATCTGTTCATGTAGTAGCAGCTAACTGCAGTATGAACAGGCAATGTCACATTCCTTTTCTCTCAAAGCTCAAAGTTTACTTGCTGACTAATAAATATTAATATCATTGCTTTTATGTGTGTATAATTTTTGAGACAAGGCAAAATGCATTTCTAAAATTGAGTACAGTGCAGATTATAATTGCATGACAGGAATGAATTGCCTGGAAGAGAGATAATAAATGGACTGAATTTTAAGGTTCAGTTCTAATATTTACAGAGGCTATTTTAAAACATTATTTCTTATAATTTCTTAATTAAATCCTGTATCATATTGTTTAGTGGATCAGATAGCTAGTCTGACTATACAGGAAGCCATAAAACTCTGTAAGCAATTTAACCAAACAGACAGGAAGAGCCAGTCAGAAAGCCATATCTGCTATTTCTACTGGCTGGCCGTACAGCATTTCATTAAACAATTACCATCTATTTGCTAGCTGGAATCCGAAAATTAAACCAGCTTGACTGTGTAGCTAGCTACAGGTAGCTTGTAATATATACCACAATTACCCCATTGCTGGAAGGCTACTTGGCTACCTGACTAGCCAGCTATGCTTCCAATGTTTCTACTAGCTAGCTTTAGTGACATAATAACAATGATAGTTACACTTTACCAGCCAGCTGCATTGCTACATTTACTTTGTCAGCTCATTGTTGAGTATTAGCCCCTTTCACCTTAAGTTTGACATTTTTTTTTTTAAATGTGGATTTGATGGGCTGATTTAAACATGATGCTCATAATATCAGCTTTATATAACACCTAAGGTAGCTATCTGTAAGGTATCTTCATCAAACAGACTGATATGATCTCATAGGCTAATCATGTCTACCTTAGCCTGAAACACATCATATGCTCATTCACCGAACCTCTTTATAAAAAAGTGTAATAATGCTACCTTGACTGAGGTGGACTCTGCCGATCACCGAACCGAGACGACTCGACCTAGGGTTGACGAACAGTTAGCAGGCCTAATCTATTCAAACATGAACCAAAGTCAAAGAATAGAGCTTACAGCTTGCAAATATGTTCACAGCTAGACTTTAGACATATGAAGAAATGTGTCAGGTGCACCTGGTGTCAAATCCATTTTTAATTACTTCATCTTGCTTCTGACATAGACAATGGTGATTGTATCATGAATACAAGTAGACATGTTTAAAATATACACCACGGAATGAGGAATACCTGTCAATGTATCATATTTGCAATATTTTTGTGGTGTTTATGCTTCTCTCTACATAGAACAAGGGACTTCACTTTGGCTAGTCTGGTAGTTTTAAAAACTTTAAAAAGAATCTTCTCCCATAAACTTTGTCTGAACTGCTCTGAAATGGTTAACAGTGTGAGTGTTATAAACCTGCTGCCCACCCCCTCCTCCAGTAACCTGGGTGGGTAGGATGTATGTTGAGAGAGAGCTGTGTGAAAGTGTGTAGGAGAGGCTAAGAAAAACATTCCGGCCTGGCAGCAATATTGTTGGAGGGGAGGAGGGGGATGAGGGAAAGAAAGAGAGAGATGGGGGGGGGAGGGTGGGGGAGGGTGAGGTGAGGTAATTTTTCTAGAAGAGAGCAGTTAGATCACATTCCGCTTTCTGTCTTCTCATGCAGTGGGATGTGGGGGCTGGGGGTGGGGGGTGGGGGGAGGGGGACAACCAGTGTGAACCAGCCCTGCAGCTCAGGAGGCGTAGCCTTGGCACGGTCTTCCTGAACTTGACTGACAAGACATCCCCCGTCCCTCCCACACCAGCAAATCCACACAAACATTCACCTTGTGCTGCATGCACTCGTGAGGAGAGCAGCATGAACCTTTAGCTGAGAAATGCTCATGGTGGATTTGGCAGAAACAACTCCTGATTACAACGTCCCTGATAGTGCAATCAGCCATTACAGAAAGGGCAGATCTAGCAGAAATTCAGTGCTTATTAACAATCTTGCAAATAATGGTATTTTTGTCTTTTAATGTGACACACCCACATATCACAAATGCCCTGGAGGCAAAGGGTATGCTTTTCTATCAAGGCTGCACTTTCAACCGAGCACAGTGTATAAGGGTCAGCACAATCACTCCGATCAGGATGTATAAAGCATCTTCACCTTGAGCTTGTTAGTTATAGAATTCTGAGCCAGTGTATTTTGACCACATCCTGATTCATTTCACCGTTTAAGATGTGGGCATCAGTGGCACAGATCTGCTATTCTTTATATTGCATGGATCGCTCAATGTTAGTTGACATGGAGTATCGAACCACCTCAATAGCAAGCATAAAAGATCAGTGGATCTGCACAATGCAATGGCTGTGAATCTGGCAAGCCTGGAAGCTATGAAACCAACAGGAAAAACATTTTTAAAACAGCAAAATAGTGTTAAATAGTATTCTTTTTTTGTATTTGTAATCTTTATGATTACCAGTCTTAATTCAGAACACCTTTTTGAGCTAAAAAAAAAAACAAAAAACAAAATCATGTTACCATTGATTATGGAGTTATAGCTAGCCAGCATCAATTACAAATATCAAACTAGAATATAGCTAACTAGCTAGCTAATGTTAGCAAGCTAGTTAACTTTTAAAAAAATGCCTTACTTAATTCTGAAATTTACCATGTAGACTCATCAACCATAAGGCTTTAACTGCTATGTGTTCTGTTCATCTGCGAAAGCCACAGGGTGATGAGAATAATTATTCAATAATTGAATCAAACAATTTGAAAATCTCAAGGGCAGTCATCAACAAGTTCCAGCAAGTGAATAAAACTGGTACACAAGATAGCTTTGTATGTCCAAACAAGATAGATTTGGGTGTCAAAACACATCCATGGGCACCTTCACGTCTGCAGAAGCAGATGTTCTGTAGCTATGCATCCTTTAAGGCAGTGGTAACCAACCCTGTTCCTGGAGATCTACTGTCCTGTAGGTTTTCACTCCAGCCCTAACAAAGCGCGCCTCATTCAACAGCAAGAGATCTCGTTGAGCTGCCAATTAGTAGAGTCAGGAGTGCCAAATTAGGGTTGACATGAAAACATGGTAGATGGTAGATCTCCAGGAACAGGGTTGGTTACCACTGCTTTAAGGGTACTCTTAGAGGTCAGTGGTGGACTTTTGTCTCCTCCACGCATCTTCTCAGATCAATGGCCTATCTATTTGTCTTGAGTTGTATTTTATTAGCATATAGAATTTAAAAAAACTAAAAACTTAGCCACACCTTTCAAGTTGATTAATTCAATTAACATTCCTCATCATGCAAATTCAAATAACTTTACATTATATGCAGCAGTTGCTGCTATCCATTGATCTTTGCTATCAAAAGTAGCTAAATAAACTGTAAGTACAGGCTGTCTAAAGGAGGAAGACATTTCAGATTTGACTGTCAAACAAGTATGAAAGAGAAACTGAACCCTGAAGAACATACTGAAGGAACAGGCCTGGACACCTTGCACAACTCAGTACGTAAGTGTCAAAACTCTGGAACATGTAACATACAAGTGAACTGCAGAGTTCACTGAGCTTGCTTGTAGTTGTGGTTGAGCCTGATGCAGAATACCATGGCTTTGGATGCATCTTGCTGACTAACTCCTGGGGTCTTCTGTGGTGCTGAAGCTGTTGTTTTTAAATATTTAGTCACCTCTCTTCTGGCAAGGCCATGCTCAGGCCCAAGGATGCATGGCATGGAGACTGAAAATGAAACTAGAAATTGCAGACATGGAATCATATGAAAGTATCAGGCGACATGTAGGTGTGAGCAATGACATTTGTCTAGTCAGCTAGAAAAACAAACGATTATTATTTGCTGGGCTGTTTGAAGCCAAGCCTTGATGTGAGAGAGCCTTATAAAATGTCTCTTCAAACTCATAAACTCATTACTGTGGAACTGTCAAGTTTATACCTTTTTGTCTGGCTACTTTTAAGTTCCTGCATGACAGACCTGAGAAAACTTGTGATTTTTTAAAAAATTCTGTGAAATTTATGTACACAGGTCACAGGTTGCTGGATTCATTTTAAAAGCTACAGTCATGTAAATGTTATTTCTTCTCTGTGTGTAGGCGTATGCATAGAATATTAGAATTAAATGCCTTGAACTGTGCACACACACACACAAAAAAATGCTGTTCAAAAGCAGCTGCACAATATTCTAAGCTTTGTAACCTGTTTGCTTGAGCATTTGCTGTATGAGGACTAAAAGGTCTGAAAGGTGGAATCACATCATATACAGATGGGTGACAAATTATAGGAACAACCAACAGAGAGTGTCAGTAGTAAGGTGTTGTGCCACCACGGGCTGCCAGAATAGCTTCAATGCACCTTGCTATAGATTCTAAAAGTCTCTGGAACTCTACTGGAGGGATGGAACACCATTCTTCCAAAAGATATTCCCTCATTTGGTGTTTTAATGATGGTGGTGGACAGCGTTCTCTAACAAGTCGGTCCAAAACCAGTTGGGTTGAGATCTGGTGACTGTGAAGGCTTAGTGTAGTGTATGTGTATAGTGTATAGTGTATGATTCACATCATTTTCATACTCATCAAACCATTCAGTGACCGCTCATGCCCTGTGGATGGGGGCATTGTCATCCTGGAAGAGACAGGATTTCAGAAAACAGAAACAGAAAAGACTTGATTTAAACACATTATATTCATTTGGTAGAAATAGGCCTAAGATATTTTCTTGAAGTCAATTTCATAACTTGTGTTTAACTTTTTTTTTTTAAGTTTGCCATTGACTTAACATGTTATACAAAATATTGTGACCTTAAACACATGCGATTAGGGTGGCTAAAGTGAAAACAAGACTTTTGACATCATTCAATTTGAGGAAAGAGTTCAACTGCAAGAACACTAACCTATTGGTAAGAACCGATGCCTAGTAATGACTAATGAGATGTCAGGAACAGATGATCATGGACTGAAAATGATCCTGCATACAAGCTACATACTTCTCACTTTTAAATTATAGGTAGTTTACTTTTCCTGGATTTTGAAGAGCAAGTAATAGGAAACATATTTTAATATATTAAAATTTTAATAATTTATAAGTGGTAAAACCATGATATAGCTGCGAATCAATGATGGAATACTTTATAAATAAAGCACAGAGCTTTGAAATGAAGCAGACCGTCATTTATAAATACATGTATTATAATTTCAGCCAAACAAAGTTCACCAGAGGAGCAGTACAAAGGAGCTGCATCAAAATAATGGCGGCATTATTAAAATGGCTTCCGGCTCCATACATGCTATTTACTCTTATAAACACTTTTGCACCATTCATTTTTATTTGTTAAAATCGATTGTACACACACTTATCTTTCAAGAGCTAGTAATGGAATGCAAATAATGGCACACAAAGTTTATATGTTTCTACAATATATAACAGGACTTGTGTATTTTGTAAAGAAATAATAAAATTATTTTTATTGTTTTGAGTTACTTATATTGGATTAAACACAGTTCATCATAATCATTCTGCACTATATATACACATGTGGTATCTTTGACGCAATGCATTTTATTGCATATATAATTATGCCATAATTATCTTGAAGATGTATACCTGTTTTTCCATGTGGGTTGCTTACTAAAAACCCCACACCCTTTTTCAGGTGTATTTAATTTTACTACTTTGGCTGCTACACCCCATCCCACATCAGTTCCTGGCCCGCACTAATGCCAGAGAATATGCCATGGCTCACCAAGACCAAGCTAACCTCAAACATACACCCACAGACATACACAAACATACAGCATATACCAGGCTTGGCCTCATTATTTAAAGAATTAAATACTAAAGACAATCAAATGAAGTCCTTTGGTGCGTGGCATTAAATGCTATAAAATACCTTATCGTGGGTCTTCTGCTATAGTCAATTTATGTATGAAAAGAGACTGAAGACATGAACGCTACTCCACAGGATGTGGAGAGATACTCATTTGTTGAATCAGCCACTTCCCTAATCACACTTGTGACCATGCCCTATGAAAAATGTGAAAAGAAAATTGCACTGCAGAGTTGTGTCAGTACCAGCTTCTGCGTCAGGTACAGGAGTCAGGGCCAATGAACTCACCCACACACCTCACATATCCTCTTCATTTTTTCTCTCTCTCTTCTCTGGCAGTGTAGCTTGGTCCCAAACCCCCATAGTCTCCCTGCTGTACGTTGAAGCAGCGCTGAACAGCCGCGACCCGGGAGCAGGCTTACGGGCTGGGCTGCTGGGCGCGTCATTATCTTCTCAGCAGCACAGGTGGACACGTTGGGAACGGTGCCAAATAGTTTTGGTTTTGGAGGGAGGGGTTGCTGGTGGGTGGGTGCACACTTTTTTTATGTAACTGTTTAGTGGAAGGGATTGTCTTCCTCTCACGAATCAGCGGCACACCTCCAGCACAAAAATCAAGCTCTTCTGTCTCCCTCTCACTCACTTTCTCTTGCCTGAAAGGATACGGCTCTTCATCCTGACAGGACTTGGGGAGAAACAGGACCGGAACCTCAGCGTGCGTGTGCCAGGTCAGCAATGTCTCTCCTCCTTCACCTCGTTCTCGTGTGTAACTGACGACGGCAGTTATTAAGGTCATGCAGAGGCTGCTCTCTTCGTATGCTTTCAAATGTACAGTAGGGCTTCTTTTTGTTGGGTTTAATCTCCCGTTTGTGGTGGGATTGTTTTTAAAAGCTGGGTCGCCTCCACATCTCTCACATGCTCAAACAAGGGGAGTGCCATGAATACACTATATTCTCAGAAACCAGGACATACGATATGATTAATTGAGCTCACTGCTAACCCAGTTCAGGTCAATGTTTATACGTACCCTCTGGCAACTGGAGATGTTAATTCTGTGGTGCAGAGGTTTTTTACATTTAAGAAAATATTGTTGACGAAGACAATTAGATAGGCCATTTCATAATTTAATTCCAATTTTCCTTGAAATTTTATTGTGATGTAATACATAATGTCATACAAATGTGTTTTATGAGACTGTATAGTGAATGCTATGACACAAAACCTCCAGGCATGCACTGAGCTGAAATTAAGTCAGCCAACTTGTTGGTATTGCAGCTGAACCAGATTAGTCCTTCACATTTAGTGAGCTATCATGAAAACAATATAGAGAAACAGAGAAATACTTGAAAAGTATACATATTCTAATCATTATACCAGAGAATGTAGCCATTTAGGTCTGATGGAATTGATTTTCCATTGAGAACTTTCTGGGCTCTGCACAAACAAATGGTTTTATGTTTACACACACACACACACACGTATATATACGTGTGTGTGTGTGTGTGTGTGTACATATATATATATATATATATATATATATATACACACATATATATATACGAAACTTCAAGATTGCAAAATCCCTGGCTTAAATTTTAAAGTTTAAGGTAACATCACTGGCTGTTTCTGCAGCAGGGAATGACTATACAGCAGAATCACAGCTAGCTATCAGGAATGGATGATGAATCAAACCTCTACCCTTTTTTTAGAACTGTATATATGTCTCAAAATATGAGACTATTATATTTTTCATTGTGCAACCATATTGCAATCTAAATAAATTACATTAAAATCAGGGTTCTGTGTTTACATGCTCAACACTTCAGTAATTAATCTACGATTAATGCCCAAACGTGTGTCGTCATTCAAACTATGCACAAAACAGAGCCTGATTGGAAGGGTTATTTGAGGATAATAACCACACCTCCGTCTTTTGAATGAAAGGCCTCCTGGCTTTTAGTCATTCGGACCCGGTTTATCACAGCTGAGCCTGTTCCAAAGAGCTCCTTTGTTAAATCAAGGATACTTTTACATTGGTGTGTTCACAAACATTTATGCTGCAGTCTGCCTTTATTTACCTAGCTTTTTATAGCGTGTGGGAACTGTGTACACACTGAGTCTTTATCTGTATGCTAATTAAAAGTCATAGTTCGCTATTTTTCACTGCCAGTTTTCAAACTAGGCACACAAGTTAGTCTATAAAATTTGTGTTGTTCTTACATATGCTGCCCATCAGTTATTAAAATTAATCTTGGATCGCCTTATGAAACCGCAGAATGAGAAAATATTACATGTAAAATATTAGGAATACATTTTTAAATATATCTAAAAATGACTTGTTTTCAAATATGCATATAATGCATCATATTGCATGTATAAAAATATTGATTTCTGACAATATTTTTCAGTATTGATAAATATTTTAGTAAATATTATACATTTTATGGAAATTGTGGAGGGGGGGGGCGGTGTTCACAAAAGGAATGATGAAATAATCTGTCAATTGAAGAATATGTACAGTATAGTGGAAATTATTCAAGGATAACACCCGTCATTTTCATTTTTTACCAAATACCAAAACTGAAAATGTTTCTGCCCAACTCTGTGCTTTTTCACATTGTCCCACCCCATTTAGCAATCAACCAGGAAAGCCATTCAGGCTATGCCCTGATGTCATTAAATACTGCTCTGAAGGATATATTTTCATTTTCAGAAAATGCGGCCTATTATTACAAAAACATGGCCAGTGAAGTCTTACCAAATTTACTTCAAAACAGAGCAAATTGTTATTTTTTATGGTAACTGTTTTCTGTATTTCAGGGTCGTAACAAACTATTTTCCACATATTGGAAAGCAATTCTGTCACTTTGTAAAGCTGTTTCAGTAAAAAGAGGAAAGGCCAGGTTCTTTGTAATGGTGAATTATGTTGACCAAGCCACAGTATGTCTCTTTGTTTTAATATTTCTTTGGATAACAATGGAGTTCTATGACTTCCGGTATATTGGCGTTGGCTAGATGGACAATAATTGTTCATAGGATAAATTCTTTGAGAGTTGGACATAAACATTATTGGTTTTGGTCTTTTCATAAGATATGTTGATGATAAAAAAATAAAATAAAATTACTGACATCTGTAATGCCATTTCTGATGTAATATCATAAATATCTCCTGGCAAACTCCTCTTTCTTCAATTGCAGACAGTCAGGGGATTATTTGAAAGACCTGAAGTCTTTTTAGGTACATTCCAAAATAAAGTACCTAAGAAGGTAAATTATTCTTTGGATGAGAGTAAATTGTGCATATTGACATTTTCACTGTATTTGCACTTTAAACCCATGGTTTATCATAATAATTCTCTGTAATAAAGCTGTCCCATGTCCTCTGTGAAAGTGTGTGATCCTCCTCCATAGCAACCGAGGCACAGTTTGAGTGAGTAAGTGCTGGGCCCAGCTCTGGAGGAGCACGTTTGAATAGAGGGTGGGAGGAGGTTTGAGGAGGGTGATGAGGGTGGGAGGCAAGCTTTGTGCCAAAATTCCAGTTTTGGGATTTGTGTACATTGTATTACTCACAGCTCCTTTTCAAACTGTCAGGCACACATTCACACACACCCAGAGGTCTTTCTGCTTGAACTTAAGTTTGAAAGGGAGCCGCATACTTAAGAGTAGGTACAGAGCAATTAGTCACAAGGGAATGTCACCCACTCCCTGTCCTTACCTTTTGCTTCACCCATCAGGAGAAAATTGATAAAGGCATCAAATGTTAACTGACATTACCATAGTCCAACTTGGTTGTAAGCAGAAAAAAAAAATTACAAATCAAATGAATCGTATGTAAACATGTACGATTAATATCAAGGACTGTAAACAACATATCTCAGAATATCAACTCATGTGTGTCATTCCATTCATTTAACCTTTGTGGTCTTTGTGGCACAGAGTATCACGCTAAATGCCAAATGTGACTTTATTTCAGTGATGCAGTGAGCACCATGTACATATACCTGCAGCAATTCAGACCCTACACTTACGTAGGTGTTTCCTGTGAAGTGTGGCTGTGCTAACAAAAATAGTCTGTGTAACCCTTGGCAACTCACTGACTTCTCTTTCCATCCTGTCCCTGGGCAAATGAGAATATCGGGGTCGATGACTAAATCCGTCATAGACAGAATTCTGAGATGTTTGCGGGGAATTAGCACAGAACCGAAACGGGAGCACGCTTAGCGGCCGCCCGTGTCTGCGGCACGCGCATTAATCCCAGCACATTTATTCAGCCGTTTCTTTGAAAGGCGCTGCTCGCAAACTGGGTCCACCCACTGATGTGAGGAGAGGAGGGATCATACTAAAAGAGATAAGTGTGTGGGTTAGAGCTCTCATAAAGAGGCCACATCGATTCGCCCACCCGAGTGAGGCGCGGATCGGCTCTGATGCGTGAGAAGCGCCTGGGCAGCGGGTCGCCTGTGGGACGGAGCGGGGACAGGACGGGGGGGGGGGAGAGAACAGGTGAGGCGGCTGCTAGCCTCTGCGCTGGCAGCCCCTGACACGGCTTCTGCGAGGAGCTGTATTGACAGGCATCTGTCTCCTCTGCCCTCAAGCCCGACTGCTCTTAATTAGAAGGTGCCAGAGTGCTGGAGGGCAATCTGAGCCACTCTAGCTATCATCTGCTCCCCCTCGTTATCACATGGACAAGATGTCCTTGCTCACCCCGAGGTCCCAGCAGACATAGTAAACATATTAAATCATGTTGAAGGCTTTTGTATTAAAACATGGCTGCGAAGAATAGTGTTTGCATATTAAAAAAGGGCAGATCAACTGGCTTTCAGAATACTACATGTAAATCTGCAGTTATTTCTGCACTACCTGTACACCCCCCCTCAAAAAACAAAACAAATAACGGGAAACAAAAAATTATGAAAATGAAGAATAAATATGTCAACACAATGAGTCTTGACCCTCCCTCCTCAATCTCAGCAGATTGTTTGCTGTGGAGCGATAATGACCTTGCTGCAGTTTGAAGATTGGAGCTGTGGGGGTGTTTGTGTTGTCCTTGGAGGGCTGAAAAGTACGCTTTTCCCACCTAAGGAGGTCTGAGAAACGTGGGCCTGTCTGCGGAGGGCAGCGCTGGCAGGCGGGAGCCGTGGGGGTGCCCGCAGCCTTCCCACAACCCCAGGCTTCCCAGGGAGCAGCAGGCGAGGAGGTGGAGTGGGACCATCCACCCGAGCACAAAATAGCAGCAGCCGTGTATAGTACAGGGGCCGCAGCCGATACTGATGCAATCTAGAGGCACGAAATCAATCCAATAGATCTCAACATGCTCTTTACCCACGAACCTGCCTGATCGGTAGCCATTTTGATTCATTTTCATTTACTTTATGGGAAAAAGTTATTGTCAACATCAAAAAGAATGGTCTTTGGAACAAAGAATGTTAGCACATCATGTCAACACTGAAATTTAGGTAGCCAATCAGTTTAAGGAGCTGAATGTCAATTCAAGTTGTATCCTAATTGAAAATCAGAGGCGAGAAAAGTATTAACCAGTACCTCCCGATAGTGAAGCAAAATTATCCACCAGAATAACATAATCATACAACAGTCTCTGTGGCATCCAGTTACCAAGTAAGCAGGAATTGGGGCACTTTTATTCCAGGATATTAAGAGCGCTGATTAAGAACCTGAATTGATTGCTTTATATCATAGAAATCCAAATGTAAAGAATCAGCGTTGAAGTAGAAAAGTATGAATAATATTTGTGTATAGCTGTGGTAGCTGTGAATCTCTTTGACAAGGAATGTAGAATCACTATATTTCAATGTCACATTGCTTGTGGTTCCACCAAGAAACTAATCTTTAAGAACTCCTTTGTTGGTTTACGAGGTGAGAATCTGCTGCCCATGCATAGACTTTTGACTGAATCTATCTGGTAAAGACAGCTTATTGAAAGAGGATTAATTGATATATTAAATTCTCTAGTGGCAAGAAAGGGTTAAATGCAGAAACTTATTTTATGTTGACTCATCAGGGAGGCTCAATTGTATTTCTCACAGAAAACACAAAATGTATGAAAATGCTAGGAGTGGTAAGACACATATGATTCCTAAAGGAGGAGAGGTCTGTCAGGACTGGGCCTGGTGGAGCTGCACCCCATAGATATCATCTAAAGATTTTTTTCTAAACTCTTTCCAATCACTTTTTAGACACTTGACTCCCCTAAGCCCTTCTTCCAGAAAACCTAACAGAGCAGGAAATTGGATATGGAGCTGAACACACACTAGGCTACCATGACAGGAACAGCATGTGTGACAGCAATTAGGTACTGCAGTACTCAACACTTACTCAGCTTATAGGGTGTGAACAGACTGCACATACCCTCTGTGAGCAGCACAGCTGAACTGGACCATATTTCAAGATTTTTTGGCAGCACAACTTTTCTAAATAAGTTTAACAGTTTTAATGTAGTGGAAGCTTGTGCAAATATGGAAGAAAAAAAACCTGCATCAGTTTTTATTTAGGAGGAAGAACATAGTTCTTGCATGTCTGTGAATACGCTGTAAAGATTTTTGAATAGAGAATGGAGAAATGTCTATTCTGAGAGAAAGAGGGGTAAATTATCAAGACCAGCCATTTTCTTAGTTTATGAAGCTGATGAATTACAAAAAAAGACTTGGTACATACTGTGGGTGTGTGTGTGTGTGCATGCTTGCGACATCATTTTTGTGTTTGTGTGTGTGTGTGTGTGTGTTTATGCATGCCTTCGACTGCATTTGTGTGTTTGTGTCTGTGTGTGTGTGCGTGAATACACCCATATAAGCAGGCTTGAGTTACAATATATGATAAGCTGCATTAGCAAATTGGAACTGTATACTGATGCTATTCCCCACAAATTCTCCCTGTTCTTACAATGACTTGAAATGCTTGTGTAGTCTTACATGATTTAACAGCAGTCCTTTTTAGATGGAGTATGAAAAATTATACATAACGGTAAGAAACAAAGCACCTTACTCCAGTAGACTGTGTAGGGCATATAAGGACATAGATACTAGTCTAAACAGGTTTAGACCCATTTTTACTCCTGCAACACTGACGATACAATTCAGTGAAAAATGAAGAATTACTTGGTGTTTGAGCACCATTATATAGTCAATGTACTAAATCCAAAACATGGATATGTGCAGTGGGTTTCTATGACAACAGGCTGACAGTTCTGATAACCAGTACTGTGTGATGTTGGTTGCATGGCTAGCTGGTCTGCTAGCATTTAGTGGGCTTTCTGTTTATTTATTCTGAGTCGAATCTCAGTATATAAAAAATGTTACCATTTACAAACACTGAAACCACCAAGAATAAGTCTGTGGTCTTGGGTTGAAATCACCCAGGGGGAAACTATCTGCAAACATGCATAACAAATCGACCACATTAAATCCAAAGCCATCGAGAACCAAAATGTAATATATTGTATATTACACATGATACAGACTATAGACAATTTAGCTCAATAACTGATTTAATTGGTTAGGGTTCTGCTGAAAATCTGTAACCTCAAATATAACTGAAAAGCTTAATTAAAATCCAAGTACTTTTTGTATTTTATAGTACTGTGACACCATTTTTGAAACACATTTTTTTTTTGTGAAACTTGTGTGTTTGACACCAGCCAGCTGTGCCACAGCTACTTGAAATCAAAATCTTCCCAATTAAACATTACATAACAGAAACCGAGAGAAATGCTCTAATGCATCTGAATCTTGTGATAGAATGTCACAAAAATAAGTGCTTCATGTGTAAATGGGAGTGCCAGAGGAGAGGACTTTGAGGTTAATGAGAGAATCATTGCTGAGTCAAATGAACCAGGCAGATATTAGACTGAAACCTATGGGCCAGGGTAAAAAAGTTGCCTTTTTTGCTGACCTTTTCAGTGCTCCTAATTCTAAAGCGTGGTGCTGAGGTTCTCAACCTATTCTCACTCATCAACTCCACAAGCCAGACAGCTCATTTCCCTTTTGAAATTGAAGAGCAGAACGACTTTGTCTTCCCTTAGCTTTTTATGTAAACACCCACCACTACAGAGGAAAGCCAGAACACAACAACTGGCCACTGGCACTGTTCAGTTTCATTGCAGTCTGCAGTCTGATTCAAAACAAGACTTACTTGGCAGTGCCAGAGTCATGACTACTGGTACTTCTTTATATCCTAGCCTACCATTGATCATTTCAACCATTTTAACCGTGTTTAACCTGAAATCCAACACAAAATATTTACCTCACATCATTTAATCACTAAGACCTCCAGCTAACTTATTCAGGGCAATATGGCAGGTGATTCCTCTGTGTGATTGTCAATTGGAGTTTGACATCAAGGTTAGCAACAAGGCCATGTCAAGCACACAATGTTAATGCTCTTACCTCTGAACTAACCTTGGTGCGCTTACAAAGATTCTCAATTAACTGAAGATGATCACATGCAAAATACCTGATGTGACCAAATATTTTACCAAATGTAAATGTATGAGTGCACTCTACTTTTAATTAATATACACTATGAGCCCAATTCTGACATGAGAAACTCGGTGGTTTTTACACTCATGCAAGTGCATCATGGAAATGCATATTCTGATTAGAGGTACACACCCATGTAAATAAACATTCAGGTTATGCTTTTGCCCTTGATGTGCCTTCTGCAGAAAAAAAAAAGAATGCACGGAATAGGCTAAATTTAATAAGGCTCCACACATATTTCTATTGGAACAAAATATTTCACAGCCTGTTTCCTCCATTGCATCAAAACCTCCCCCTATTTCCTGATAGGTTACTGGTGATTACGTAATAAACACCCACCTCATTATAACCACTCCCTGGGTGTGACTGTACCTTTCTACCACGTGGTCAAAACGAGAAAAAAAAAATCCCATTATTGTGCGAGGGAGTTGCCATGGAGTTGCATGCACCACCCACTGAAAATAGTTACATCCAGCTGCTTATACGCATGCTAATATTTAAAACGGGCAGTCCATCCTGGGGTGCGCTGAGCATAATGCAATTACAGTAGTTTATCCCAGCACACCCCCACAAATGGAAAACATGATTTTGGCCAAATTTCCTATTCCATCGTATTTTCCTTTTAAAAAGCTGTTATACTCAGTGCTGCTAGGAATGGCAGACTTCGATTTTGAAATTAAGTCGGAAATATCTCAATTGAAAGGGGATTCATTGCTCATGCCAAATGGGTTTTTTTAGTGCCACAAACATCACACACATTCATCGATCTCAACATTTATCAAGTTGTCATGTATGTTAATCAAACAAAAAGAAACTCTTTCGGAAAAGTTTTTGAACTTTTTGAGCAGTCTGCTAGTTCACTGCTGGCAGAACTTGTCTATTAAACAATAAACCATGCTGTAACTTATTTGTAATATATACCTATACAATCACCAGGTTAATTTGGTAGTAGTAAAATAATGTTAGCAAAGAGAGAAGTGTTAATGTTAAATGTAAAATAGACATGTTAGGTAGGCCTGTGGCCTTAAAAACTCAGTTGGCCAGCGCAGAATGCCGCAGGAAGTCAGTAATTTGAATTATTAATGTGGAGGTCTAAGGAGCACTGTGATGAGTAAACAATCGGTAGTGTCTTGCATTGATGTACAGGGGGACTCACAAAGAGGGGACACAGACATTCTATTAACACTACCTAACAAAATCTTAACACATAATAATAGTAATAACAATCACAACAAATGATGATGATGATGATCACATTTTTATCGAATGGATATTACTATTACTTAGTGTTATAAAAACTAAAACATTATCATATTTATTATATATTTTTTTAGTTTTAAAGTAACAACTGACCAAAATGATCTTAAAAGTCCAACCATCATGAATGATGTGCAACTCCAGTAGTGTTTATATAGCCTTCTCCAATAAATCTCTGAAGGAGATTTGTACAGTATTCCGATGTAAATTATCAGGTATTTGCCTTGTATTAAAAGGCAACAATATTATTATTACTATTAATGAGTTTTTTTTTTTTTTTTTTGCTAAATGAATATTTAGGCTACAACAAGCTGAAAAGATCTTCAATATCACTATACACATATTGAAAAAACAGAAGTAAAATACAGGACATAAAATGCCCTTATGGCTACAGTTTCCTCTTACTAATGAAATGATCTCACTATTAAAGGTGGCATCCACTGGCATGCACTAGTTATTCTGGTGAAATAATGCATTTCAGTAATACACTTGGGCAGTTGTCATTCCATGACGTTGGCTGTGTTGCCTGAATTTTGGTTGATTTTGAAGCTCTAAGTTTGATTTAATTATTAGCTGAAAGACAATACAATTAACCAAAAGGTTTCAGCAAAAGGAAATGTTAAAGCCTCAAACATTTAACTGGCCACTTTTACCACTTGGACAGTTTGTCTGGACTCAGTCAAAATATCTGAGATGTATGTGTGTGTGTGCATGTGTGTGTGCGAGAGCAAGTGTGTGTGTGTGTGAGTGTGTGTGATGCAGCAGCAGCTGACAAGACCTATTGACCTTGTAATTATAATATTTTAAATTAAACAAATGAATTGTATATGTCCTATAAATAGTTCTTATTTTAGTGAACATTTTGCATCAGGGAAAAAAAATAAAATAAAATAAACCACAATATTTAGGGGTCATATATAATTATATGACAATTAACAGGATTTTTCCTCCATTTTTTTTCTGTACTCACATAAAACTTGGCCTCCCAGAACAGGGCTGATATACAAATGCAAGTGCTACAGATTTAGTATGCCCATGATAAAGTAAAAAAAAGTTTAGTGGACATATAATTGTCAAAATAATTTTTAACAGAGAGACATGGCTTTCTACCAGGTAATTCCTAATTTAAGCACATTTACTGAAACACAGGTACCCATCTGTTATCTGGTGCCTATGAATATGATGAACTATCACATATATATGCCTATTCACTTACACTTTGACTTTTGCAATAGGCTTGGCATAAAACAGGGGTTTTACTTTTGTTTGTTTATGAATGTGAGCTATGAAAAAATGCAGTAATTTTAAGAAGGAAACCTGTAAAAAATAGTCATCTTGGCAACTAATTAATGGAAAGCAAGGGCAAGAAGTGGGATGATGGAGGTCGTGAAGAGCCAAAAACTTACAGAAATCCCCAATTTTTATTATGCATAATAACAGCACTACTACTGCAGTTACATCAACTAATTATACTACTACTAATAATAATAATAATAATAATAATAACAATAATTACTAGAAATTGCAAGCAATATATTTTGGACAAGTATTATTATAATATGAAATATTTCCTTTTCATATTATTATTGAAAGACATTGCTACACTGAAGCATTGTTCTATTACACTACTGTACTACACAATATTTCCACCACAAGCTCTGTTTAAAGGAGATAAGCCATGGCGTGTGATTTCTGGAACTTGCTTTGTCCCATCTGGAGGAAAGGATCGGGGGGTGAATATGCTGAAGAAATTATTTCTTGCTTTGTTTTATTTTTCTTTTCAAAAGTACCCCCTTCCAGTTCCCCCCCTCTGCTCCCTCCCTGCCCAACGTCACTCTAACAAAACTAAAAATTCATTTTGTCTGACCTAAATCAAAGGGTGTCTGAGCCATGAGCTTATTACACACTGCGCTTAACTTGTGTTGTGGAGGAGGATGGGGTATTATTATCTTTCAGCTACCCACCCTGCTATAAAAACTAGCGGTGCGACATCTCCACATTGCAGTGTTGCTGCTCTCCCTCCCTACTGAGGCGCAAAACAAGCCTGCCTCTCCTCCGCTCCAGTATTCCTCCCCAGCCTGTTTCTGGAGAGGAGCACTGCCATTCCTCCCTGCAACTTACCCATTTCACTGGGTGTTACTGGATATTTCCTTCTCTCTCTGAATGGCTGGCTGATAAAAAGGTGGCTGTGAATGGAAACTCGGCTCCTCCATGGTGTGAAGAGGAAATGAGAAAGGTCACTGCGAACCACCTTTTAGCCTTTGGATAAAACGAGAGGGGAGGCAAGGTGGGTAGTAATTATTTTCCAGAATTCACATAGTGGAAAGGTGAGGGCTGCTGTGTGTGTGCGTGTGCTTGTCTGTGTGTGTGTGTGTGTGTGTGCGTGTCTGTGTGTGTGTGTGTGTGTGTAAGCGTGTGTGTGAGCATGTGAATGCGTGCGTTTGTTTGCATGTCTGCAGAGATGGGGTATGTGAGTCTGAGAGATTGTCTGTTGTGTTCCTACCAGGTGTCTGCTGCTAACAGTGACAGTAGCTCAGTCTGTGGAAACGGTAATGTGATGATTCATATAAGTATTTGGACAGCGCTGCAGCTAGTATTGCTAGAAAATTAGGTTGCAGAGTTAGTTTTACATCTCAAAAAAATACAAAGGAATGGATGGCACTATAAAAATACTGATGAGAATGTACAAAATGCAAACATTTTTATGAGTAACTAGCTTCAGCAGCTATAGTTTCAGTCTGATCTCTTCTGGATCTAAGGTTTTTAGATCCATTAGTTTAGGTCAAGCATATAAGAATGATAAATTCAAGCAAATAAGAATAAAGTATTTATTTATTGAAGTCTCATTTCTGTATCACCAGATTCAAGATTTAATGTACTAATCAAATTTGTCAACAGGTAGGAATCTGTTGATTAGCAGAAAAACACAGCAATGAAATCGTTTTTGAAAATGTATTTTCATTATAATGTATTTGTAGAAATTTGCCTAAATCAATTATAGATTGGAGTCGACTACTTTATATTGAGGAAAAAATATACAATGAACTACATATGTCTTTTAATGTTTGAGGCATTATTGTTTAGTTATAGATGACTACAATAATTAAATTTCCAAACAAATAAAGATGAAAACTGTTTAAAATAGTATACAAATTAAACGAAAGAAAAAGCAGTAATATATATTTTAAAATACTCTTCATGAAAGTAAGTAGTTTCTACCCCCTCCCTCTTTAGACTCAGAGAATATTTCAGAAGGGAGGGGTCAGAATCTAAACCAGGTAGGAGTGTTATTGTTTACGTTGTTGTTAAGGTTCTTACCAGGCCTGAGTTACAAAGTGTTCTACTTCACCTACTCACATATTATGAGGATTTACTCCACCTGCCACAAAACTAAGGGAAAGGCTGTTATTATATTTGTAATTATCATAGCACAGTATGCATTCTTCTGACAGAAAGGAGGCTTTGGGGTTTAAGGTAAAAGGCAGACTGTTTTCACATGGTGATGAAATAATGGAGTAATTAGTAGTTGTTCTACTGAGTGGTGTATCAAATAAGAAAAACATGTTTCCTTTTGTAAGCAGGCCACTGATCCAGATGGTAAGATAGTGTCCATGCTTTGAACCTCAGTGTCACTACTATGAATGTGTGCCAACGAGCATGTGTAAGTCATAAACCCATGGATTGATTATTCAGCAGTCAATGCAAACTGGTCAGTGAAGTCTTGAGGGAATAGCAGAGCCGTTGTTTTTCCTGTTGTGGTCAAAGTCCCTCTGATCATTATTTTACTTGATTTTCAAGAAATAGGTAAAAATTTTGTTAGTAAATGGGTATGACACTACCATCGTTCATAAAAGAAAAACCTGGCTTCATAAACTTGCCTGAACTAAGAAGTCAGTGTATGAACTTTAAGGAGAGCTAATTTTGGAGACGTGGCTCTACAGAGTGATCTATAGGTTTATTTCCCGTAGTATTTTGGCAATTGACTAACAGGCGAATCAGGAAATTTTAAAAAGAAATTTCCCGTACAGGGTAGTTTTTGCATGACCCTTAGTTGATATCAACTTACTAGGTTGTGTCATTCATTTAGCCGGCTCCTAGTCAAGGTATGTAAGCTCAAAATAGATCCTAGCGCTAAACCTTTGTGTTGTCTTCCCATGAACATGTTATCTTTGAAAGTACATTATGAAAAATAACCTCACTCTATAAGTGTCAGCTCTTTGCACTCCCTGAACAACATTTTTTTCATTGGAAGCACTTGTTGGATAGTTTATTCTTAAACAGAATTTTCGAGGTATGTTACATCTGGTATTCAATTGCTTTCCTGTTTGATATACTACCACTATACTACTATTGGTTAAAACTTGACTGGAGCCCTGAACACAAGTGATGTAGTTGCTGTGATCTGTGTAGCATATATGCTCAAATAGTAAAAATACTTTTTACTGGTGCCATATATACAAGTGATGTAGTTGCTGTCTACTGTGTATAGCATATAGAAGGAGAGATAAATTTGCCTGGTGCTCTAGACACAGGTGATGTCATTCATGCATTGCAGAGCTATACATACAATATTCAACATACAATATTCCTTTCAGAATCACAGCACTCCAACTTAATGTAACTTTATTTTCTGACTCAGCTACACAGATCATAAAAAGTAAAGGTACATAGGTGGGAGACCTCCCTAAAAAAAAGAAAACACGGAAGACAGACAATTATATTTTGTCTAAACATGCTGAGCAAAATCGATTATTTCAAGACAAATTGCTCAACCAATATAATAACAAATGCATATTAGTATATTAGAAAAAGAATCTTGCAAACTCATTTTTTTCTGAGACAAAACATTTTTTGAATTGTACTAGTAACTCGTTGGTTTAAAGGTGAAGGAAAGGAGAAACTGAAGGACACTGGAGCAATAAATGTATGGTTGTGAAGCAGTCAACTTCAATGGATTTCAATGCAAATGTAACATTGCCACCTACTGTAATTACAGCAGACTAATCCCTGCCCCAATAACACTTTTTGCATAAGTAAGTGGGGAGGGCTACACATTAACATGCAGTATCTGTTGAATAGCAATTAAAATAGAGCAGAGGTTCAACTGATTACTATGGGTATATGTGAAAGAGAGCTTTGTTTTTCTTCTTGAAAGCCATTTAAAATGTTAATTTCCTTCCTGTAAAATTCAAGAGGTCCACAAAATGTTCCTGTTTGTAAACATTTAAAACTTAGTAAAAGTTGTGATTCTTTTAAAGAATTAATTACTTTACTTTTAAATGACTTTAAAGTTAAAGGCGTTTAAGCAGTACGTCTGCAGGTGTTAGTGGCAAAATATATTTAAACAAATTAGATTATAACAATTAAAATTGGCACAATACATCAATCAGATTTTATGGTGATATGTCACATTGTACTCTAATTTGTATGTACCGCATAGTGCTTGGTGGTTCTTCAGCCATTTTGGACCAATTTCCCAAAACAATTTACTTCTGCAAAGATGCTACTTCAATGACTCAACATACAGTACCAAGTTCCATGTCTATGTTTGCTATGCGCCATGGGAAGACACATTTACATTTTTTCGACATATCAAAAAAGGTCTGAAAATGCTGAAATCATCTATTTAATGACAAAGCCCTTGCAACAGTGCCCAAGTTTGAGAAAGATTAGCATTCAAAAGTGTTAACAAACAGCTGCGAACTTTTGATCTTTTTCACCTGCTGAACACTTCCCTCACCCATCTGATGTACTGTATGGCCATTGCCATGATACATTTCTTCCTCTATAGTGGCTACTTGTTTACAAATGAGCCTATCGACGCTTACGTGGTAGCATCAATGCTATAAAACACTGACCCAACCAACAATGAGAAGTTTCTCTCCAGAACATCTGAAAAGTAATCACTGGAAAGTGTTTGGATTCTGTGCAGCTCATAGGAAGAGTCAGCAGAGACAGTCATTTGCATAATTTAGCTCAGCCATCACATAACGACCAGTAATCTGATGGCCCAGTTGCAAACTGTGAATCCAGCAGATTTAGCAGATAACCAGCCAGAGGAACCTACATCAAAATAGCCATGAATGGCTGCATTTTTCTCCACCCCATCCACTCACACATTTCTCACTGTGTATCAAGATCATTGCACATAAATACATAAATTTGAATGGCTAATTTTTTTAGGGAAAATATTCAAAACTAATTTTTGGGGATAATTGAGAAAAATGTACCAAATTTGATGTCAGTCAGACTTGAGGTTCATGAAATCTTTCAGTGCTTTTCAAAATGGCAGAAGATCTATTTGCAGAGGTTATGCCACCTTGAAGCAAATACGTTCTCTATTATGAGGACAGGGACCTATGTATTAAATTTCAAGACACTAGGTCAAATGGGGTATGGGGCAGACCTTTCAAAATTTATAAAGATTTCACTCATTATAGCGCCATCATGTGGCCAAACTGCACCATATTCACAGCAATTTCCTCCAAGCACTACAAAATAAGTTTTCATGGTACCATCTAAGAGTTATAGCCATTTAAAAAAAGAAGAATAATCAAGAAACATTACAATAGTTATGCAATATGTTCACTGCTTGACCCCCTAAAAATGATCATCTCAGATATTAACTGGCACATTGTATTTTCATGAAAGCAATTTGGGTCTGATGCATCTCTTAAGAAAATAGAATAAATAAGATTTTCCATTTCTACAGTATCTATAACTATATTCCCTGGTCTGGAAATGTCTGGCATTGTTGCTCATTTGAATCATGTGAATGCAGTGTTTCTCCAAGATTTAAGTCACCCTGGATAACATCTCTAAATTAATGTAATGTACAGAATCTGTCATTGTGAAATTCTTTTCCTCTCTCAAGTTTTACGAGGCAATGTCTCAAATGCCAGCCTCTCCTATTTTCTTTGAATATGCTTAAAAAGACTGTGATTCATATACAGGAAATATATTGTACAAACTGTATATCTAGCGGTATCTACATCTGTCCGTACATACATAAATCATTTTGGTGCTGCAGAGCTACGCAACATACAGTGGTGCCTCCTTCAATGGTAGCCTACTGTCATGAATATAAGTGAGGAAACAAGGCCGTACTGTTTCAGAATGAGCACAGGGCTGTACTTTTTAATTGGAGTTCCCAATCTGAGCAGCAACGCTATGAGGGTGACACGATTCAATTGTTTGTCAGCGAGAGAAACCTAAGTTAGTGCCGAATGATTCAATGGGAAGTACACCCCTAGCAACTACTCTGCTGTCTCCAGTGCGTAACCTAACTTAACTTCCAAACAGTCTGCTAAAATTCCGTTTAAAACATCAGATTATTATTTTCCTTACAGGGGTTGTATCATTAGCTCAGCTCCCAGCGGTAAGAGTAATAAACAGCCCTGTGTTAGCCTGCAGTGATTGCACTGCGGCAGGGCTTGAGGCTGGGGCCTGCTGTCACAGACACTGTGTGGATGAGCTATGAGCTAGTTAGGATCGGAAGGGTTTGTAGAGCGGTGTATTAGGGAAGCCCTGCATGTATTCCCTACAGTAACAGCATTTTACTTATTTATCAATTTCTTCACTTTTCCCTTGAGGCAAAAATCAACCATGCCAAAAAACAAGTTGGGTTTTGTCATGGCTACCTTTCTTGTACCTTGTTCTTGCCTACCTGAAATCAGGTCATCTGTGTGGTCTGGAATTTTGATTTGTTATAAAAACAAATGAATCATTTTGATAAAGCCTCACAATTACAAAAAACATTGTCTGTTGTAAGATTAAGCACATGTGTGTAATGTTTCCCCATGGGATTTAATGTCTTTGACATTAATCCCTAAAGTCTGATTTATCCGTGTCAGAAAATGGCAGCTCTCTATGCCCCTGCATGCTACACCCTCTACATTGGCCAGGAGACAAAGAGTTAAACCTTCTGTAATGAATCGTGATCCAGGACGCTGTGGTGAGAACCAGCGTCCTCCTCCCCCACTGCTTCTGTGGCACATCCTCTTCAGATCCTCTGCTGGTTATGAACAAGAAGAGTTGTGCATTCAAGGCCACTCAGTGGGCGCGTCTTCCCAGGGTGGGAGGGAGACCTCTGCCTGGCTGGGCCCTCTTATCGAGCCTGTTATTTTAGCCCTGCAGCTGTTTGACTTGGCTCTGCGTTTCTCAGGGAGGGGCAGCCGGCCACATGGTTACTCAACCTGTCTTTAAAAAGGGGGACAGGATCCTTTTCTCAAGGTCCCTCACACTGAGATCCAAACTCCATTTTGAGGACATCTGTAAAGCATCCAACTCTCTCCCACACATTCATCAGTTTCTCTCCCCTCTACATTCCTCCGTCGTGGCAAATGTAGGTAACACTATAGCTTGGCTGTCACTACAGCAAATTGATAATGAAAAGAGTTTTCTGCCCAATGGTATTTGTCCTTTCCTTACTGAAGATGAATAGTTCTGATGAATAGCAGTGTCATGAATAGACAAACCTCTTATGTGACAGAAGGCCGACACAGCTGAAATGGTGCCCTCACATGAAATTGTAAGAGCCATGGTGCTCTTACACAGAATTGTGCTTTGACAGTGGAACAATTCATACATTCTGCTTTGCTGAGATTTCATATTTTGTTTAGGAACACTAGTGCTAAAAATATATTGTTATGTGAAGGTTTTTGAGGATACAGAGCATCTATCAGCATAGCCAAGTGCATACCAAAAGTTGTTCCATTATGCACTCTACAGTGTGTGTAAGATGTGCCCTGTCTGCTGACATTTTACAGAACTGTACATTTAGAAGATAATTGTTGCAGTGGTTTCCTAGCAACAGAGAAGAAAATATTCAGCACTTTGATACATATAACAAATTGCCATATTCATCAAGAGCTGTGTAATAAAGAATCCATTCTGACAGGATTGTGTGCAATATACGTGAGCAGTTGTATAGGGAAACTTTTTCCAATTACTCTAAGTGCGTTTAATTATACATTTTGTCTGAGGACATATTTTATTGTGCTATGATAAGAAACAAAATAAGGAGAATTTAAATGCCTTCAGAGGCCTTCTAAGAACAGATTCTGTTCAGTGTATTGGATGCATTGCAGATCTGGATAACAAAGCTGTCACCACCATTTTGTCATATTGATATCTTTGGAAACATGATAAATATAAAATACAGTCCCAATGATAAATAAAAATTCATGATTGCATTGAAGCATGAAGGAAACTCAGAAATAATAGCTAATTTTGGGAAAGTTGCCACATGATGCTGTTTTAACTTTATGTATGTTCATATGTTTAAATGTGTGAAAAGGAAAGAAACTGAGCAAATGGCTTGTCTTACTACTCATGAAATTGTTGAAATTCTGGGACAGCACATTAATATCAAGCATAAAACTCCACTTCCAGGAAAGATAAGTCCTGAATAAAAGTTCAGACCTGAATAAATGCCATTTGCTTCTCTTTTTTGTAGAGCTTTTGGTGAGAGGATGGCCTGCAGAGAGGATGACTTGATTGGGATTCCCTTCCCAAACCACAGCAGTGATGTTCTCTGCAGTCTGAACGAGCAGCGGCGAGATGGCCTGCTATGCGACGTGGTGCTCATCGTCCGTGACCAAGAGTATCGCACACACCGCTCCATCCTGGCAGCCTGCAGCCAGTATTTCAAAAAGCTTTTCACGGTCGGAATGGACTGCGATCAGCACAGCGTCTATGAGATCGACTTTGTGGCCCCAGAATCTCTGACTGCCATTCTGGAGTTTGCCTACACTTCCACGCTAACCATCACCACTTCCAATGTTAAAGAGATCCTCAGTGCGGCCCAGATGCTGGAGATCCCATGCATCATTGACGTGTGCCTGGAGATCATGGACACAGGGGGAGGAGGGGGTGAAGATGATGAGGAAGAGGAAGACGATGACGACGATGATGCAGAAGAGGAAGGAGAGGAATCAAGAGAGGAGGACCCTGAAGATCCTGAAGAGGAAGCCAGCGAGAAGTTGACATGGGCTTCAGAGAATCAAGACCAAGTGGTTGATGACAGCGTGGAATGCACTCCAAGCACCTCCCAGCAGGAAGACCGGTCAGACATACTGAGAAACTATGACGTCACAGAGGTCAACGAGAAACCCACAGACTCCGAAGGCCTAGAGGGCCGAACCCTGAAGGACTTTTCCATTGAATCTTTGTTGCAGGAAGGCCTGTACCCCAAGATGTCTGCCGCTGACAGAATGTCAAGCTTTTCCCCACTCCTCCCAGGCTTTTTCCCTCCCATGTGGACCACAGAGTTTCCAGGGTTTCCTCAGATGTTGGACCCAAACCCTAGTCCTCACCTGTACCATCAAGAGCTGGACAACAGGCCACTGGACTTAGCAGTAAAGAAAGAGGTGATCAAGGAAGAGCTGAAGGAGGAGATACACCCTAGTCTTTTACGCGGTGACTTCCTGAAAGACTTTATGAGCGCAGGCCTTGGTATGGGGGCCGAGGCCCATTTTGGGCCCATTAAAGATGAAACAGACTTCCGCTCATACCTGAGCTTCCTTAGCGCATCCCATCTCGGCTCCCTATTTCCCCCTTGGCAGCTGGAGGAAGAGAGGAAGATGAAGCCGAAGGCCTCGCAGCAGTGCCCTATCTGTAACAAGGTGATCCAGGGGGCAGGCAAACTACCACGGCACATGAGAACCCACACTGGAGAGAAGCCCTACATGTGCAACATCTGTGAGGTTCGCTTCACCAGGTTAGTGGGACGGACTATGTTTCTCTCAAATGTTCAATGCCATTTTGGACAAACCTGTATGTATATGTATTTTTGCCTATATTCCTATTACCAGATATATGTCATATAATTCAAACTCAATTTCGGTACATTTGCTCAATATTTTTATATTTCCTGTCCAGTATATAAGAAAAGTCTTTATTTGTAATTATTGTAGCACTTATTTATTGACAGTACTACTTCTGAGTTAAACAAAATCACCTCACTGAAATAACTGAAAAAAATCACTTTCCATGGAAAGCAAAACCAAATTCTATCAAAGTTACACAAAGTGGTATGTCTCGACACTATTGCAAAAGAATAAATTTAAGAAAAATAGTGTTTGATATAAAGAATGTCTCATAGGGTGAGTCGTACTGTCACACAAAATACATATGCATGATCACTCTATTATTGCAAGAACAAGTACAAAATGTATTAGTGACATCGACCTAACAGTTACACAGCAGATGTGCTGTAATATAGGCAACAGAAACACAGCTAATTACCAGGATGCTTATAAATACATAAGAGGAAAATGTTATGAAAGGTATATTACAACCACTTCCAGTATGGTGGATCAGTTTGCCTGTGTTTCATATGTCTATGCATACCTAAGTATTATTTATTTGTATTTGTTGTACGCATTAGGACACATTGTGTTGTCCTTTCAGGAACCTTAATATTTGGCACTACTAATAAACTCCATACTGCTTTCTGATATAAAGAAAGAATCAAATTTCTAAATTCTCTGATATTGTTACTTAAAAGAAGATGCATGTTCGGAAAGGAGATGTTGAAAAGAACAGTTGATATGATATCCTGATTGCAGCTGGCTTGTTGATTCATTTAAACTAAGGTATATGGCTGCAAAATGAGAACAGGCTGTGCAATGAAGGCTTTTGCATCAGCATGGGCTTGGCGGCTAAAGTTTTCATTGACACACCCCCTATAGTGCTGCCCAACCCATGTTGACGCAAAGGCCTTCATTGCAGACCACAAAGTTAGTAAACCAGGCTGAACTGAAAAATATTCCATCTGGGCAGGAGGAAATGAGCAATTCTGGTGTGTTTGTGCTACTGCTGCCGCCAAAATAGGGGCCATAATGTGCAATATTATTTCTGAGTAGCTAAGTTTTGTGAATAAGCCCCAGACTCAGACTTGTTGATTTTTGTCTCCACAGGCAAGACAAGCTGAAGATCCATATGCGTAAGCACACAGGGGAGCGGCCCTATATCTGCCTCCACTGCAACTCAAAATTTGTGCACAACTACGACCTGAAGAACCACTTGCGCATCCACACAGGGGTACGGCCTTACCAGTGCGAGCACTGCTACAAGAGCTTCACCCGCTCTGACCACCTGCATCGCCACATCAAGAGGCAAAGCTGCCGCGCTTCCCGCCCTAGACGCGGTCGCAAGCCTGCGGCCTGGCGCTCGGCCAACTTACTCTACCCCCCGGCCGCCCACCATGAAGACAAGGGTCACTCGGTGGGCAGCAGGCTTCCTCCGGCAAGTCACGGCATCACGGACCCCGGCTTCATCGACAGGCGACACTTGGGTGGGAGGAACTTGAGCTTTGAAGACTTGGACAGCAACAGCAGGGAGAGTGTGGAGACCAGACAGTCAGAGCGCAACCATGTGGAAGAGGTTGAAAGGAAGAGGGGAGTGTTCACCTTCGCCCTGGCACACGAGGACATGCTCGCCCATCAGCCCTTCTACTCCCCGACCTCTGACCCCTGGGCTCTGAGGCTGGGCCATATCCCACCCAGTCGAGCGGCAACAAGCTAAACGTGTTTTTTTGTTTGTTTTACATAGATGTCTGCAATAAATGCCTCTAGGAAGTTTCACATTTGAGATAATGGGTCTCATTCATACATCACAAACTGCACCTTATATGCACCTGTTTTTTAAGGAGTGACTGGATGAGAAGTCAATTTAACTAGTAAATATTTTTGTAATTCATAAATTACCATCTGACAGTAAATGATTAATGTGATATTTACAAACGTCTGTAAATTTTATTTTGTAAAAAAAAAAAAAAAAAAAAGTCAATAATTCTGAACGTTTCCTTCATTTTGACAATTTGAAAATTATTGCAGGTATTTCCTCTTTATTTCATATGAAATTGTATTCAATGGAACACACTGTCCAGGGACATGAACATAATAGATGGACAGAATATGAAATTTGGTATAAAAACCTGAAGCCAAGCCAGACTGTGTGTTTATGCATACTTTGCAGAAGTCAGTGGATCCAAATGGTCCCCTTTCTTATAATATGTTCGGTGAGAATACAAACTTTATTACCACACCACTGACAACTCTTACCAAACACATTGTTGTGTGATTATTATAAACTTTTGGGGTTTGATTGACAAGAAACTCATATATTCAGCCACTAGCAATTAGACACTTTGTGGTTTGTTTAAAAAAATCTAATTTCAATAATGCTGTACAATAAATTAAGTTGGAATTAAATAATGAAAGTAAAATCACCCCAGACTTTTTGAAATACCTTCTGAAGAAATATTAGTGTCACATATTCATGGAACACAATTAGTACAATGTAAACAAAACCACTCAGGCCACATCATGGTCTTATTTGACACAAACCTACACAACCAATATTGTGAGCAAACTCATTAAACTAATCCCAAATCCTTGCATGTCTGTATGATAACTGATGAGTTTCTCTGCAACAGCAGTATTAATTCCTCCTTAATGGATTAAACAACAGCAAAAACCAGGATGCAGGTTCTCCTGGATATATGAACACGCTACCCTTCTATGAGAACAATTCATATCTAAATATAGAAGCTGTGTGCTTCATATGCTAGATAGAATCTAAATCTGGTGTGAGAACATTGCTTGTTCTATTATTATTGCATATGATTACATGTTAGTTTTGCCAGTTGATTTTACTTAATAACCTCCATGGAACACATGATGAAAATCACCTATGGGAGATGAGCTAGATATGAATGTATAACAGGTATGCTATTATCTGTCCTACAACTCCTATCTTTCCAAAACAATTCAATTAACACGTGTTCCAGGTGACTACATTTGCTCAGAAACAAAGCTCAGGAAGACTTCTGCACAGCTTTAATTTCACACATCTTATTTCTGTTGTAATCTGTAAATACTTTTTAATGCAAAAAAAAGTCTGGCAGCTAAGACTGGTGCTGGTAATTTTCTCTATATGGCGCATAAATATGGACTTATGACCATAGTTTGTTTTTTCAGAGCAACAAATGAAAAAGGAGCATAAGACATAATGCAAAAATAAGTAAAAACAAAACACAGCTGAAGTCTAGCATCTGAATCAGGCATAGAACAGAGGACCCAAGCTAGCATAGTGTGTCAGCAATGCTGCGCTATGGTGAGAATGGGCTGAGCTGTAATGCTGTGGAAAAAATGTTAAACTTTTTTTTTTTTTGCCATTTGAACTTACAGACAGACTTACTGCATGTTACCCACATCTTGTCTTTTAGCCTGTATACAGCATTGGTATGGTTGTAGTAATATTTAGTCCAGGCCACAAAAAATAAAAAATAACAGGAATGTAACTTTGTAAACCTTTCTAAATTTGTTCACCAACTTCCCAAGTAAGATTATAAGAGTTTCAGAGAATATTGATTTCAGTTTAAACTACTGCCCTCTATTGCCCAACAAGCTATTTTTGCTATTTTTGGTGATTTCTCTTGTCTGTACTGTATCAATAACGTTGCTATATAAAAATAAGAAGAAAGTATAAACTGTAGGACTCAGTCCTACCATCTTTCCTTCCTTTCCAGCTCCTGATATATTGTAGTCGCTGAAATTCTGTGGCTCTCATATAACACTCACGGCAGCAGTAACATTGCTACCTGGCGACAAGCAGAATTTCAAAATTTTAAGAATCTTAACCATAAAATCATGTTCCGTCAGGCACAGAGTAATGCAACATAAACCAACTTTTGTGCAATTTGGAAATGTGTGAACATGGTACATACACTCCAGTTAGCGCAACAGTAAAAGTCCCATTTAGCTGATGGAAAAGTTTACTTAACATTGCAAATTCAAAAATTACATGTTATCAATGTCATGCTATAATGAAAACATCTGCAACAATAGAATTATGCTGCCATATCTGGAAGATGTAGTGACTGAATACTGAAAATGTAAAGAAAAAGGTTTTAGGTTCCATATCGGTTAGCGAGCGAGTATGATACCAGATAAATGAGCCAGCAGCTGTGTAAATGTGTTATATAGCCTTCATAGACATTTTCTAAGAAAATTAACAATTCAGTGCTGCCAGATTCATGTGTTGCTTGGTATATAAATTGAACATATTACAATTTAACCCCAGTTTTTTCTATGGTAATTTCAGTCTCACACAAATCTAGCTTGCAAAAGTGTACATATAATATGTACAGAAATTTCAACCAGCTTTGATGTGTACAGTGGTTTGGGCTCTGTTTTTATAACTGGGAATTATCCAAAGATGTGGAAATTCACAAACTTGAAGCAATGTTGTGGTATGTTTTCAGTTTCTTTGAGAAGCGTACATTTTTTAAATGGGTTTTGTACATATAAAATTTTAACAGCGATTGCTACTTTTGTTGTGTATAACTGTCTGCCTTAGTAAATGAAAGGGGCACTGTGCACCCTTCAGTTATATACTGTTCTTTAAAAAATATAGTGAAATTCATGTTGGTTTGAATTGAGATGGAAAATATTTTCTATTTATGCATATTTAAATTTACCTTGGCTATATTTTGTTACAATGTTTTATAAAGACACTAAAATATATTCCTCTGGGTCTGGGACCTATTATTAGATGTACAGTCCATGGGAGCATGTGCTTTTGTGTTTGGTACGAATCCTACAGAACTGGACAATTCTTATTTAAAATATTCATATTATCTTTCCAAACCATGATATCAAAAGGGCATTCCAGAAGATTATCTTTCAGAACCATGTTATCAAAAGGGCATTCCAGAAGGTGGACCATATAACTACTAATTGTGTTTACAGAAAAATACATTTTCCCAAGATGTTACTAGAGGAAGTGTACAAATTCTCATGGCCTGGGCCTAATATACTGTCTAGCCTCCAGACAAGATAAAAGGTTTAAATATCTATATTGCAATACAAAGAAATGTGACTTAGGCCAAAATGTAAAAGATTTTTTTTTATTTGTTTTTTTTACACATTAACAAAAATGTATTAAATTGGTGTGTTGCAAGACAGTATCAATTTTTCTCTGGATAACATAACATATTCTAATCTAATCTCTTCAATACGCAGTTCATTCCATGGATTGTTTTTTGCTTTTCTCCAGTAAAGTGAAGTCTATCGAACACGCTGAAGTCTATCTATCTTGTATATACATATGGACTGTGCTCTGAAATGTGGAAAAAGTGTATTTGCACTAATTTTGATGCTTAACTGTCACCTTTTCTTTAAACTGCCGAAAATTTCTTGCAACAAATTGAATGAATATATTAAAATTGCGTTGTGCACTTTATCAGTCTTAACATGAGACAGAGCTTCAGTTTGAATTAGATTTTACATATGTACAATGTTTTATCCCAGAAATACGTGCCTGTGCTGCTAAAACAGTACGACTATATGAATTTTAAACTGTTCAAGAAAATAAAATGGCATTTTTTCAATCAGTTGACATGCCTCAATCTGTTGTTTTTATTCAAATGTGGGTTTTTTTTTCTAAATCAAGTACTATTAACCCCTTCTGTAGCAGCCCCATTGATTTAGGTCCATTGATTTAAGTTTTAGTCAAATATCCCAATATCCAACTCCAGTCAACATGTCAAACACATCCCACAATTTCACATGCCACATTGATTATTCAAACTCAGGCAAACCCCTGATTAAGAAGTGTAGTGAATGATAATTAAGAACACTTGAGAATGTATTTGGATGCTGTCCTATATAAAATGGGATCAAGTCCTTCACTGAACATGCCCTCTGCTGTGGACTAAAATCTGTTTTCACTGTCCTCCTCAGATGAGTGATTTCTTCCATGACCTCAAAATGCCAAGTCTTCTGTTTAGATTTAGTTATTGCAAAATAATTTGTAAAACAACAACCTTTTAGGTGTCTCAAGAGCTTTGCCAGGATGTAACCTTCTCAGAATGCATGCTGAAAAAGTTATGGTTTGTTTATGCAAGAGAAACAATGCATGTCCTTTTATGCAAGACTAACAATGTATACACCATTAAAAACAATTTCATTGACTAAAATGCTTGTCAGTTGTCATTGTAATAGCGCACCATTGTCCGGCTGTATACTGGGAAGACATGTTGAGTTGTTGCTTGCACACAGCAGTCACAAAGTTTGCTCAACTAGTTTGTGTTTCAATAGGAACAGTGACTAAAGTGACATCTGCATTTGGATCTATGGAAAAGACATCAGTAAATGGGGTTGGAAATTGTGGTCAAAAATGCACATTCAATGACCATGATGTTAGTGAATTAGTGCGATATGTAAGGAAAAACAGAAGAGCAACTCTTCCTCTGGTGATTGAGAAAGTCTTATCACATTCTGCATTGACAGTCTGCAAGAACAGTCTGTCAACAACTACACAGAGAGGGACATTATAGTAGGGCTGCAGTGCATAAACCCCTTATTACAAAGACAAATGCACATTTGAGAGCCAAGTGGTGCAAAAACCATAGGCACTGTGGAAAAAAGTGATATGGCCAGATGAGGCATCCTTCACCATATTCTTGACAAATGGACGAGTGCATCTGTGGCGTACACCAAGAGAAATGGCCCCTGTTCTTGTCATTATGTTATGTCATATTGACACCTTTCGACATATTTTGGCCCTCTGATGCAAGGCATGCATCATCAATGTAAGGACATGTTGTTTTCAGACAGGATTTATGATTCAATCTAAAATAATGTGCTTCACATAAACAATGATTTAATTCATTCCTATCTGTGTGATATAAACCTCCGCAGTCCATCTGTATTTTATCACTGATGCCTGTTGGGTGATAGGCAGCAACTCCGTGCCAGTAATGACTGAGCAAAATTCAGTTAACACCAGGCCCACACAGAGCTAGGCCTCAAGCACTCTGGCACCAATTTTTACATGAACACAATATTCACTAAATGCAGATACATGAAATATGTTTACCTTTACAGTATCATTATAGAAGGCATACGTCACAACATAAAACCAGTCATTTAACTATAGATTTGGATGCATGTAAAACATATAGATCAGTCCTTTTCATGTTAATTAAATGAAAATGGCATAAATCTGAAGAAAAAAAATTAAGCATGAATGGTATGTCAAGTCACTGACTTGTATTCCAAAGCAAAATTTTTAATTGTAGAGATCTATGAACTATAAAGTGCTTGTGAGAATAAAAATAACAGTTTAATTGTGAGTCAAAAGTCTGTTCAAGAAAAATGCTGATCGAGTCAAGGGTAGAGTTCTATACGTGTCTGTGTTAAATGCTTCACAAGACAAAGTAAAACTATTTTTTCCCTTAAAATGTGATTTCTGTTTGACAATGTTTATTTTATAGGAGGTATTGTACATAGGGATGAAACGGTTACCGGTTTTAATGATAACCACGGTAAAATTCCTGACGGTTAGTATTATCGTTTCAAATTTTAATTATCATTAAAACCGTGTTTGATTACCGCACTTTGAAAAACTCACGGTAAATACAGTCCAGACTATCATACAATAGTGTCATACAAAATGTTGTGGGACAAAAATTATGCAAATTTGACAGTTTTGACGTCAAGCTGAGACTTTTAGAGGGTCGGCGACAGGTATCGCGTACAGGCTAATTTATGCTTCGGAGACAGTGTCGTATGACAAAGTGTCGGCCGACAGAACTTTGTCGCACGACGTTTTGCATTTATAGTTCAGCGACAGTGTGTATTGTGACTATAGCAGACCAAGCCAGCAGGTTCTCCAAATCGTGCTTTTACAGAAGCTTATGTACGCACCTCTGTATAGTTAGCGAAAGTGTATGTAACTATCCATGCTTCATCTGTTTCAGAGAGCACCTCTGATGTGTTCTTTCGTCAGAATTTTTTGTTTTCATGGTTCTCGGTAGTCGGCCCTTGCAGAATCGTAGATGTGCTTCACCTCTTCAGCCAGCTTCTCCTCAAACCCGTCCATTTTTCTAGCTAGCTAGCAATGCAAAACCGTCTTCATTCATAAAAACAAATACGTAGTAAACTAGCAACGTCGCCATGGCAACCGTTTTGCCTTTGTTGCAGCCATCCAATCACTGCTGCACGACACTTATGACCCTGTCTGCAACCTTAGAAAAATCAGCAGGTACATGACACCGGCCGTCCACCCTCTAAAAGTGTCGGCTTGACGTCAAAACTGTCGTATTTGCATAATTTTTGTCCTGCGACATGTCGTATGACACTGTCTCCGAAGCATAAATTAGCCTTAACTGCTGATTTTTGTAAGGTTGCAGGTTGCATGTCGACTGCAGCATTGAAAGCAACGCGATTTGATGCTTCCCATTCATTTCCTATTTCCTATGGGACAAGCAATCTTCCCCACAATGCATTCTGGTAGCGGCGTGCTGAAGCGACAACATTTATGCAAATGAATCCGTCGAGCGCGTTCCATTGACCCAATCAGGTGAAGGCTGCACTGCAGTTTCTTCAGCCAGCTAGCCAAAATCATGTTCGGTAAAAAAAAGTTCAGCGCATTTCGAGGATGGAGGAAAAACTGATAAGTACTGTAGCCTCATTCCCGGTGTTATACGATTGCTCATTATTTGAGTACCGGGACACCAATGCCAGAAATGTCGCCTGGAGAAAAGAGTCAGAGACAGTGGGGGTTTCAGGTGAGTTTGAAAAATGAGCGTTTTGAAGAGTAGTACTTTAGTTTCTTGAAAAATGTTAGGTAGCTTAGCAGCTGTGAAAAGTAACCTGCTAAAAAGGAACCTGCTAAAGCAAGCTTTCAAAGGTACAGTCTCTCCTAATTTGCATTAAACATTTTCGATTATGTTGCATGAGCGGGAACACATTTTCAGCAGGACTTTGTAACACCCACCAGCACCCACCACATATTTTTTTGACATGCCCCCAAGCAGCCAGGCAACGCGAAGTGACGCGTTGACACGCGATGTTTGACACTGCAATGGACATTCACAGAAGAAAGAACTTCAGGATTGAGAACCACCGGCGAACATGTCCACGAACACCGTTGTCGGTATACTCAGTGAGAACACCGCATCGTTTAATGTCACTCCACGCCGCTGGGGGGCACAGAATAATTACGAGGCAGCTATTAACCGGGGCTGGAATCTCGCCCAGACCTCCGTCTCGTGGCTACACCATGGATGTTGTGAGAAATTATGCTTAGCCACAGCAATAAGAAACAGTAAATGGAAAATTACAAATGTACCTCTCACCCCTCCCTTAAAAGATGTGTTGTTTGCTTCACGCGATAAGGGAACTATGCGAGACACGCCTATAAAGTGTTAGAAGCTTATAAAAGAGAAGGCTCTCTATTGTTCAGAGAGCCTTCATGCAGAAACTTTTTTTTTTTCCTGTGTGAACTCTCCTATTTGGCCAAATAAACGTTTGAACTCAATATTGTGTGAAAGTCTATTTGACTCTCCTCACCGAACTTCGAGATCTAGAGAATTTCCACCACAATGTATAAAGAGAAGAGCTACGCGAGATAAAAACAACAATGGTGGCGGTGATAGAAGCAAAAATGCGACAGAGACAGAGAGAGGAGTTTAAAGTGGCTTTAGTTCATCTAGCTATGCAAAAGAAGAAAAAGGCGAAGGAGATGGTATGTTCGCCCTCTAAATCAGAGTAGGACGGAGAATGGAGAGTTGTGTCTGTACATTCGGCAAATGCGGAGTTTAGACGAGGAGGTCCACTTCTCTTATTTCCGAATGTGTGCTAGGCGTTTTGATGACTTGCTGAAATGAGTAGGACCATTCATCAAACACGCGGGAACTCACAGAAATCCCATCTCTACAGAAGAGAGATTGGCGTTGACTCACCGTACATTAGCATGTGGAGCCAACCATGTGGTATTTGGACCAATAGCTGAGAGGGGGAGGTCGGAGAACAAGAAAGACATTTTCTAAAAGTTCTCCCTGGAGGCCGTCGCACACTGCACCGTGAGAACACACAACACCGCGTCTTTTTGTTCTTCAGTTGTTCTCATTGCATCTTTTTGCTCAAAATGTTATACTTCTTACGAAGCATACCGCCTACTTTAGCCTGCTAGTTTGCAGGCCTTGCAAACTCTTTCCTGCGTGCGGGTTGCATGCGAGAAGGAGACGGGAGAAGGGTGGCCAGTCCAGAGAGTGAAAACATATCATCACAGCTGCAACTATACACACGAGTGTAAATAAACTCAAATTCCTACACTGCAGAACAAGGAGGATTGATCTTAAAACCAAGAAGCTGCTTGTTGCAACATTAATACAGTGCTGTTTGGATTATGACTCCTCTGTGTGGTATAGTAGTCTGTAAATAAATCAGAAAAAAGGTGCACGTTGTGCAAAATAACAATTTGGTGTTTGGTCAATGCTCCAAACAGAGCACACTTTGGGCAAATGAATTCAAAGCAATGGGCTACCTGTAAAACTCATGGTGGAGCAGCTAAAACTCAGCCACACATTGTTAACAGTACAGCACCTGAGTACCCAAGTTCACAAATTGTTATGGTTTGTACTCAACATAACCTACACTAAATAGTGTGGCACGCATCTAATTTTTTTTTAAATACCAGTATTGTACTGTGGAACCGCCTTCCAATGCAGGTTAAGCTCTCTCAGTCTGGGGGTATCTTTAAAAGACAGGTTAAAGGTTTTCTATGGAGGAAGTTGGATGGTGGGCTGTGATACTATAGTATTGCCTGATTACGGATGTTGTTTAATTTTTGGTTGTGAAAAGTATCTATAAAGTATTTATGGTTTTCTGTTTTGCTCTGCTGATTTATGTATATGTTGTTGATGAATGCTATCACAATCATTGTGGAGGATTTTTTTAATAGTCCACCGAGGACCATGTTGGAAACAAGTGTTGAACACTTTAACCCTCCTGTTCTGTTCATTTTTTAGGTACAGCAAAATGTTCCCGGGTGATATAAACATACAGGGGCGGTTTGCAAATACATGAAATGAACCATTTTCATTTAGAATGTTGATTACACTAATTAAGGCCAGTAGAAGAAGTTTCATACTGAAAAAATAATTTTAAGTATTTTTCCTAGATTTTCAAACTTTAAAAAGGGTCAATTTGACCCGCAACATAACAGGAGGGTTAACATGTTGTCCTCTGGGCTTTACAATGTGTACATATTCTAAACTAAAAAATAAAATCAGTCAATTACCAACCGAATCAACGTGATTTAATTATTACTCTAGGAACAACCACTACACCAAATCTCTGCACTCATTCAGAATCATAATTGAATATAGTAACTATCCAGCTATACACAGTAAGATTTTTACATAAACATTTATGGATAAGGGTACTTGTCAAGTGAAAATGTTCCTACCTCCATCTCAAGTTGTGTACATTTATTGTTTCATTAAATTTTTCTGAGAGGCTCCTATAAGATTCTGAGATACACCTTTTGATACTTCAGCGTGAGTATCACTATAAATTACATTTGTGTTTTGCACTTAAGACACAAAACACTCCACCAACCTGCTTTTACGTAACCAGACGTATCCATGATGCAACAGTTCCTCAAGAGGGAGCCATTGTATCATGATACTGTAGATTCAAAGAATCGTTGAAAATAGTTCATACTGAATTTCACCTGCTATGCAGCCATACCAAAATTCTTATTGGGTTTCAGCATTTCAGAATAAGAAAACTTTTTGGGACATGAAGTCAGTGTGGTATTTGTATATTTCTGAATAGAATTTCTAAGTCAATGAATCAATTTGAGTACCATAATACCATTTCTTAAAACTATGTCCAATATGACAACTCATTTAGTACTATTCTGGACTGTATTATGACATACTTTGGTTAAACTGTTAAATTGCATTGCATGCTTGCATCCCATAGATGTTATACACCAAATATAACAAAACTGAACCTCACTCAGGGGCCAATGATGTAAAATAAGGAACTGCTCAACCCTAAGCTGTGAAATCAAGCATACAGACAGAAAAAGACATACAGACAGAAAATTACCCTGCAAAAAAAGATAATAGCAAAGACAGTACACTCAGTGGCCACTGTATTGGGTAAACCTGCTTGACACAAATTGACTGCTCCTCCAAACAGCTAACTGTTCAGCAGCTCAATATGTAAAACATGCAGACATAATGAAGAGGTTTAGCTGTTGTTCGACCAAACATTAGAATGGGCAAGATGGGTGATCTAAGCCACTATGAGTGTTGTATGATTGTTGATGCCAGGTATGTTGCTTCCAGCATCTCATAAACAGCTGCCCTCCTGGGATTTTCACACAGAACGGTTTCAGTTTACAGAGAATGGTGTGATAAACAAAAAAAAAACATCCAATAAGTTGCAGTTCTGTGGCCAAAAAAGCCTAGCTAATGAGACTTCAGAGGAGAATGGGCAGACTCATTCAAGCAAACCGAAAAGCCACAAATGGTGAAATAACAGCTGCTTGCAACAGAGGTGTACAGAAGGGAATCTCTGAATGCACAACGCTTTGAACCTTGCAGGCTTCCGCCGCAGAAGACCATAGTGGGTTCCACTTCTGTCTTCTAAGAACAGTAAGATGAGGCTACGGAGGGCATGTGATCACTAAAACTGGATGAGTGAACATTGGATAAACGTTGCCCGGTCTGACGAATCCTGCAGAAAAATGCCAATGGCAGATGCCCTAATGACACACATTAGGCCCTTAATACCAGTTGAGCAACATTTGAATGCCATTGCATACCTTAACATTGCTGCTGACCATGTGAATGCCTTTATGGCCAGTATAGCCTTTTTCAAATAGATACTCCCAGCAGGATAATGCACCATTTCACTAAGCATGTAACATCTCAAGCTGGTTCAACACATATGACTGTGACTTCAGTTTACTCCACTGGCCTGCACAGTCCCCAGATTCCAATCCAACAGGGCACCTTCAGAACAATGTGGAACGGGAGGTTTACTGCATGAATGTGTGGCTTAAAAATCGGCAGGAACTACGTGATGCTATTGAGTCAGCATGGACCAAAATCCCTGTTTCCAGAACATTGATGAATCCATGCCATGAAGAACGCAGGCTGTTCTGAAGGCAAAAGGGGGTCCTACACAGCACCAGAGAGGTGTAGCTAATGATGTGGCCATAATGTGTATATGCATCATTTTTTCAAAGCATTGCAAAGCAAAGCAAAGCATCAAAGCATCATGCAGACATTGATATCTTATGTCGATGACTAAAGGTGACATACAATCTATTTTAAAGCATCCTGTTTGAAACTGCAGTAGATGTGAGGAAGTATAAAAATAGTCAGACAATGACCGCAAGCTGAAGTGGAGAGTTGGGCCTGCAATTACTGTATAAAGCTAAATACAAAAGTATTGGGACAGTGGCACAATTTGTTATTTTGTCTCTCTACTTCAGCACAATTAATTTAAAGTGTAATTGTGCATGTGAGTTTAAAGTGCAAACTGTCAGTATTCATTTGAGGGTATTTACATGATCCTGTCACGCGTTCTGCCTGAAGGCCACTAGAGGCCGTCTAGGTCCCTGTTTCCTGTTTTGTATCTCATCCGAGTTGGTTGTTTGTAATTATTGAATGATTGCTTCTCGTTTCGTTTCTTGCGTCTGTGCACTTGGGTAATTTGTCTTCAGGTGTTCCTCTGTATATTTAGTGACCAGTTTCCCCTGTGTTCCTTGATGAGTCTTTGTATTACTTTCTAGTTTCATGGCAGCCTCTCGTGGCCATTTAAGTGTTTACAATTTTATTTCCTTATGCAATATTGATATTCAAATTCTTTCAGAATATTCAATACATTAGGTAAAGTCATGAAGAGGAAGCCATAGGGTATGGATTTCATGATGGCAGATTTATCCATTTCCATGGTAAAGGAAAAATGATTGAATCCATGCCGATGTGTCTTTGAGTTAGAATTGTGTGTGTTTGCATGTACTGTATATATGTATGTACGTATATGCACGTATGACTGAAGCTCCTGCCATATGTGCCCCAATAATGAACCCTCTTACAAAGTCAGAGATCTTTTCCTCTTGCCATCTTGATCCAAAAATCGAGGCCAACTGGTCATGCCCAGCATTTTTATACATGCCAGAGTATGATAGGATGTTAATTGCTTAATTGTATCATGCAGTACACCTGTATGGAAGCATCTGCATTCATTATGCTTCTCCACTCATTTTTTTTATTCAGGTTCTTTTCATTTGTCACCCATCTGTATATTGTGTCAGCAAGTATTCCAATAGAGCAATTAACTAAGTGAATGTATAAAGAAAATGAACGTCCTGCTTCCAGGAATTTAAGACTCAAAGCACAAGCCTTAGAAGACATTTCACAGATCTTGTCACTAATATCATACGATTTGTAACCAGAAGGTTGCAGGTTCAACTTCCAGGTGGAGGGCAGTATACACACCTTTTTTTTTTTGCTTTAAAAATGTTCATGAAGTCTTAAGACATATACTAGACAGTATTATTGAATAGGAGAGTGAGGACTGAGACATGTTCCTTGTCATAATTCCACCATGTCATGGAGAAGGTCTTCAAAGACCAATAACAAATCCTCTAGCAGTGGGCAGGACAATAACTTTATCGCGATAGAAGGTGGGACGCAATTGCGGACCCAGGGGATCACAAAGTTAACCTCGAGGGGTAAGCACAAACCGTCGAGCGAAAAGGACAGGGGAAAGACCAAATAAAGAGCGCTAAATAATCGCTCCCTCTACTCACTGAATCTTGTCAGTGGACTCAAAACTAAAAAACAAAATACCACTGCAGCGTAGCTACCCAGAAAGTAAAACCACACTCAGAAAACAGAGTGGAGTAACTTACAAAAGAAAATGACACTCGCAGTCAGGAGGGTCGGAAAAGTAAAATGAAAGCGATGAGAGCAAAATGTCCTCCACAGCACTAAGAGTGAATTGGCTCAGAGAAGAAATTAAATGGTGGTCAAATCTTCTTACTCCCCTACACATCTAGAGCATGACAAAACTAAGTGGTGGCCAAATCTCACAGATAGGATCAATGCGGTAACTTCTGCAGATTCTTACACCCCTACACACCAAGAGCATGACAAACAATGAGTCTGTGCTAAACCCCAGAAACCAGGGGCTAGATATAGGACTCCCACACCTGACCCTCATCAGGGACAATTAACTCATAGCCAATGCGTGTGAGGTACCATCACCTCACCATAGGACTCACACACCTGCCCCTCATCAGGGACAATTAACCCACAGAAATCAATGAGTGAGAGGTGCCACCACCGCACATTTTTCCTTTCAGGATAAAAAAAGAAAAAAGAAAATATTAATTCAAGATTTCACAGAATACCAAGTGCTACATATCACAATATTTGTTTTCTTTGGTTGTTTATTTGCAACTATTAAAACAAGCATGTAAACCACACAGGGCCTTATAGTGACTTTAACAACGGAAAGTAGAGCATCCTTGTTTCTTAAAACATTTACATTCCAGTGTGTCTAGGGACCATCTCTGATGCCATGGGATTACTTCACATATCCAGAAAATTAAAATGTCTAAATCTAAAGTCAATAAGCTTCTAAGGCACTAGGATAATTGACTAGCTGCCTCTGCACAGTCTGCCATTAAATTATGTGAAAGTAGGCAGTTTACTGCTGTGGAGACTTTATAAGTCCTAAATGTGAACACTTGTGGTGCCACTGGTTAGTCAGTCTCTTACTTCCAGACTAGGAGTCTAGTAGAGAAAGCCCTCTCATTTCCCGTTGGCTCTCTGTTGAAGCAGGAAGGCACCATTCACAAAGGCCAAACTAATAAAATATTCATGAAGTGCGACTTGAAGGCAGAAATGAATCACAACATACCGCACGACCAATAATTACTGATTAAGTATTATAGTGTTTTTTTTTTCATCATGGTTTTAGGTGGAAAAGGTAGCAATCTGGTAATGGAGGTGCCAAAACCATCGGCAGGCTTGAAGCCTTGTTTCTCAGAGTAGATCCCATTCATCCAACCCAAGTTACTGAATCTGGCAATCATTTAAGGATGTGAAATCATCATTCTTATTTTGCCTTTGTTCAAACACCATAGCTTCGATTTATCTTTATTATTTATTTATTCATTTATTTTTAATTCATTTGAATGAGGTCCTAAAAATGTGTGTTCTCTCACTGATAATGGTATGTATTGTAGCTAATGTGAAGGTTGCATTTAATATAGCACCCGATCTGTCCAGACATCCGATAGGCATGCTAAGCATTTACTGTGTTTGTTCAATAAGAATATGCCCCACTGACAGCGGATGACTACTAAAACACTTGAAGTGCTTTTTTTTTTTCAAGCACTCAGTGCTGTTGACCTGAAACCTGAGTCATTTGCTTATTGTTATGTGCCGCCCATCAAGCTGAGTCAGGTGGGTTCCTGAAAGTTTCCTCAACGCCATTTTCACTGAGCTGGCTAATGGTAGCTATGAAAGGATGCTTCGCTTGCAGGTGATACCGTAAACTTGTGACACAACCCTTACAAGAAATGCAGTTTGTTTTTACAATGCAGACAGCGTACTTTGTTCACAGTAACTTTCTTTCTGCTAAATAAACATACCATGATTATGTTATAAATTTGGCTTAGACAATCTCAGAAACCTTATCTATTATTTTTGGTTCACTGTATATGCTCACCAAAATGCATTTCTGCATAACATGCATTACTTCTTCATAGTGCATTCATAGTATTATTGAGTGCTATATTATGTGAAAATATATTTTTTTCTTCTTTTTTTAAAAAATGCTGACGCGAACCTTTCCTCCGTAAATAGCACATTTCAGAGCAAATGGATTTGTTTTGCATAAACATCAAAAGGTAAACAATTCAGCAAAGCAATGGCCTGTTACAAAACAAATTTCTTTAGACTCTGCAAGGCTGACCTCACTATTTATTTTGGGTGTGATACAATGACATGCATGTGACAATAATATTACATTACATTACAGGAATTTAGCAGACGCTCTTATCCAGAGCGACTTACGCAAATTTTACATAGCATTTTACATTGTATCCATTTATACAGCTAGATATATACTGAAGCAATTCCGGTTAAGTACCTTGCTCAAGGGTACAACGGCAGTGTCCTTACCCAGGAATCGAACCTGCGACCTTTCGGTTACAAGCCCAGTTCCTTACCCACTGTGCTACACTCCTCCGTAATAACATGTTCCCTCATAGCCTCTACCTTCAGAACAACTGAATGTCCAATCTGAAAATAAAACTTTCTCTTCAACATCATTTTCTGCTTCTGTTGGATTTGATCGAGGTTTATTTGCTGGGCTTTGTGCTACAGAAGTCTTTAGTCATCTTCTTTAAAAGCCCAGTATAGGTCAAAGTCCTAAGCTTTCAGAAGAGCAAAGCTCAGTGACCGAAGTGATCTTCAGCTGTGCTGAGCAGCACTATGGGTTGATATCAAGCACAATTATAAATCTGGCATGCTCAGGGTCTCAATATCGACAAAAGTAAGATATGGAAAAGAGGAAGACATCCCTCACTGCAGACAGAAAATGCATAAGGAAATATAAAAAATTTATACACTGATTATTTATAATTAATATATTTACCCTCCCATTTGAGAGGTCAGTAAAAGCACTCATCACAAGCTAAGGGCTGTGTCATTATAATGCACAGCTGACTTTGTCCTGCCGAGGGTAGGGTGGGTCAGCCAGAGTTCCATGTGATAACTGCTGCATTAGCTCTCGTATGCATATGGGCAAGCAGACAGGAAGTAGGGGCCAAGATTATAAGAGAAGGCATCAAAAGTTTGATTAACTATGCAGCTCAGCAGGAAGACTACAGAGTCACAGGAAGCAGTGACTGTCAGAAAACACCCAAATCGGGGATGTTATAGCAGTGGGGAAGACCTGTAATAATGATTAGGACTCTCAAACGGGGTGAAAACAGAAAACGGGTTAAAAAAAATTATTTAGAAATAATAACAATTAATAGATGTGCATACATATAATTTTACATGTATTTACAAACAAATTTTCACTGTCCAAGTACATTCTGTTGTAGTAGTATATTGGACTTTCATGTAATTTGGTCTATTTATTGGCTAATGTGAATACGTTGTCAACATTGCACATTAATTTATTAAAACATGTTAACAACAGCACTGGTTAAACTACTGCCTGATCAATACAGATTCTTTCTCTCATTAGCTATTCAATAACTTCATCATCTACCACTGGAAAATCCAAGGATTTTCCAAGTTTGTCTGTATACAATATATGGCTATACTGGCAGATCATACAGACCCACTTCAGTTTGCATACAAGGCCTACATACAAAGCATACAACTATAGAGGGGTAGGTGATCTAAGTCTGGCATGCTTGCTGTACCTTAACACCTAGACATCTATGATGCTTGTGTACACATTTAATTTATGGTTTGACAACTTTACCGCCAGCGATTATGTTCACCAACATCATACATATTTAAAAAGCTTTCCATTTAACAGACTGTACATTAGATTTCAGTAAGAGCTGAGTAATAAACCCTACCCTCACTGAATTACTGTTGCTATCTGTATAAAAAAGTACATGCTTGGTTGATTCCCTAGTAAACAAAATAATAGTGACAAAGAGGGGAGTGGGGCAAAAGCTGCAGAAGGGCAGGAAGTGTTAGCTGGCAATGAACTCTTCATGGCTGGCATATGTCAGGGTGGCTGTGTCCAACAATCTGGGAATGTGCTGATGGGATGCAGATGCAGCATGTTAATGACAGAGGTATACAGCATTTACAGTTCAAATGGCTACTAAATATTGAGACATTCAAATATTTATTTGTATTTAAAAAAAATGTTTAAAGTCATTTAAAATGAAACAGTGACAAAAATGTTTGCCATTTTAACATCCAGGTGATGACCAAAAAGGTGGAAACACCAATATGAAGTCACTTAATATGGGACTGCGACAACTAGCCACCAGATCAGTTTATAGCCACTGTGTCATAATCTACCGGCATCTAGAATATGGAAGGCGAGATGTGGCACCATTCTTCCATAAAAAGTGAATATTAATTAGCTCTGACTTTACCTTCTTAGGGGACGTAAAGTGTGCCCAAACCAAAGTATCCCACATTATTAATCTGACCATATCACATTTCTCCACTGCTCCCAAACCTTGCCAAAGCTCTTTGCAGCACTGTACTCACAAAGCCTGCATTGCCAGAAGTATGGAGTGGTTGGGCACTGCACTCCATTGCTGTGAAAGACTGATATTTTAGCCCATGATTCTTAGGAGAACTGTTTTAATTCAGGAGTAAGTTTTTGAGAATGTGAACTGTTTGTTGCAGGCCACAATATTTATTGGATTCAAGTCTCAAGTATCGTTTGGATCATTGCCTTGCTGCATAATCCAACTACGCTTCAGCTTCAGCTCTGGTAGCTACATGTAAACTGTATTAGCTGCTAAAGGGAAGTTTGGCATGGGTGTGGACTGCCTGTGGGGACACCAAATTGTAAGACCTGTACCGCCCCATCAGCCACAAGGACCCTGCATGCATCTTTCATACGCATAGAGACCCATCCTAAGCTGTTTATCGCTCACTTGCTCCTAATATTTCAGGCTTTGGGAAAAGATGACAAATAAGATGACATGTAGAACCACTGCGCAACACTGTAGGTGATGTGACCTAGACTATTGACAAACGCCGTTGCTTATTACCTGATCGCCTGGGTAAATGAAGTATGATGCTGAGGATTTGTTCATCTCTCTACTGAAACTTCTGTTTCCATTTTTATTCTCGGCTTCTTCTGTCAGTGGGGATTTCATCACATCACTGTTTGTCGCTGTGAAGCCTCTCTGTAATCATATACACATGAAAGGTGGCATTAACCATACTGAGCTGACAAATATCTGTGTACCACTAATACACATCCTCTTCAGACACTTTTGGAGCTAACTAGAGAGCCAGTAACTAGTCTGACCCTTTCACACTTTCTTGAGGGAAATTCATGATCAACATACATACTAATTGTACTTGTACGCAGTGCCGTCAAACCTTGTCTGTTCAACCAGCACTATTAATTGTAGTGTGTTAAAATGAAATGGCCAATATGAAAGTGATTTATTATTGAATATGAGCAGTGAGTGGCATGGTTGTGGTGTAGGAATGCTTAATGGCCCAAGTGGGAGTCCTGGTTTCCATTTTACAGTATCCTTGGTGTCTGTTGAAATCCTTAATGTAATATTTTAAAATATTTGGTTTCTGGGAATACACAAGGAAAAGCCATAAATGCCAACACACTACCATTACTGTCTCCTGAACAATAAAGCAGCATACAGGCCTGCCTGCGTGGCTCCCAATATGACAGAATATGTCTGTAATGTTTACCTCCCAGCACTCTACCTGCAATATGCGATGAAAAGCAACTATACAAATACATACTTTCTGCACACATTCTTTTTAAACAACTTTTCATCTGTACTTTTTTCATCCTGTATGTTTATATCAGCAGTCATCATTTAGCATTTTGCCATTTGGCTGGATTAAATTTTATGTGTCTTGTGACTTGTGTGAACTGTTGGACTAAAACGATATGTGCCTCAACCACAGAGGAAGAACTAGTGTGACAATAGTCTAGAAAATAGATACTGGAACTAATCGGATGGAGAAATTCCAGGAACACTTAAAACAACCTTGACTGAGACAACCTAATGGAGGAGCATAAGACATCCAATGCCTGTGCGATTAATGGAGTACTGCTAAACATTTGCATCATTAGACTAGTCAACAACATTGCACTTTGAAAGACATTAATGCAGCCGTAAAATATTGGATTGTCCAACTGGACACTTTCCAGAACAAACTGAATTACTGCACAAGGGTAATCTGTGATAATGCTGAGTTCATTCAGGACATGTACTTGATTTGCATTTCCTGGATGCAAGTATTGGTATCTACAAGACAAAGACATTTAGGGTGAAATCTCTGCTGCTTTTTTGGATGTTGATTATTATTCAGAACATCTCACATGTTTTTTATTTTATTTTTTATTTAGAATCCTATTCGTTATGGTCAAGATGAGCTGGTGTGGCATTTTATGACTTGTGTTTTGACTGGAAAGTGATTTAGACACTTTCATATAGCTATCTATACTATATGACTAAAGTATCAGGAACCCCTTGATCTGGGGCTGTTTTTTTTATAGTTGCGGCTAGGCCCCTTTGTTCCAGGAAAGGAAAATATTAATGCTGCAGCATACAATGACATTCTAGAGAATTGAGCCTGCTACAAAGCCTGTGGTTTGGGGTCACATTTGTGGTCGGCTGCAATGACCCAGATACTGTGAAGCAGCAAGCTGACAGGGCTCGTTCAATATAGTTAACCTTGGAATTACTTTTGCTCAGTGACTTCAGCTGAAGTTTGCCAAGGGGATGAACAGTGATGCAGAGTTGGCTTCTTTTCTGTTGGACCTGTAAGTAACATTACCTCAAGCTATCCAGCTATCAATTTTTGATGGGAAAGTGACATAGTCACTTTCATATAGCTATCCACACGATGTGACCAAAAGTATCTGGACACCCCTTGATCTGGGGCTGTTTTTCATGGTTTCGGCTAGGCCCCTTAGTTCCAAATCTTAATGCTACAGCATACAATGACATTCTAGATAATTGTGTGCTTCCAAATTTGTGGCAATAGTTTGGGGAAGGCCCTTTTCTGTTTCAGCATGACAATGCCCCCGTGCACAAAGCAAGGTCCATAAAGAAATAATTTGCCAAGGTTGCTTTGGAAGAACGTGACTGACCTGTGCAAAGCCCAGAACTCAACCCCATTAAACAACTTTGAGATGAATTGGAACGGCCATGTAGTGTATATCCTGTAAAGAAAAAGAAAACATTAATATTGCATGAAGTTTATGGCAAGGCATAATCCTAAGAAGACCTCTTCAGTCTGCTCTAGTCTTTGATACATTTGAATGAAAACCAAAACTTTATTGCCAAAAAAGAGCAGGTTTCTATTTGCTAGGTTCTTCTTTATGAAACTGACCTTCTCATACTACCAGTAAACATTGCCCACCCAGAGAAAGATGCTCACAGAGCCAACCTCAACCGCAAAGCCACCAGTAAGGAACAGTCTGCTTCGTATTTACAGGAGTAAGAGTTCCATTTTTTTTTTAAAGAGAAAGCTAAATTAAAGGCGATGCTTCTTCATAATTGTATATTTGTTACCACAGCTCACCCCCAAACTCCTTAGTCAAATGAAAGGTTTGCCATGGGACACCAAAAATAGTATATAATCTCAGTTAGTAGGGCATAACTCACCCTGCTGAACAAATTTGCAGGGATGTCATAGTGGAGGATGTCATTTCAGTGAGATTCACGCCATGCAGAGTCTGCAGTCACTGTTAGTGGGTAGACTGTAAAGTCTGCCTGGAAAATGTGGAAATCTGTGATCACAGCAATACATAGTATGCACAGCTGCAAGTGAGCTACTTTAGAGAAATTACTTGAATGTACTTTCATGAAAGGCTACAGTTTGGTGGTTTTGGTTCAGAAATAGATTTCAAGAACTAGGCTGTGCAGATCTAGCTTTGCTTTACTGGTGCACGATTTCTGAAGAAATTAACACTGACCAATAGCAAACAGTGTGCACTTACATACCATACAGTATGGAATTAGTCATACCCACAATTATTCCAGGCTGCATCATTTCCCTGGCATCCCTTACAGTAAATTCCTAAACAAGGCTCTCTAAAATTATTCACACCCATGATAAAGCAAAGAAGGCCCTATGAAATAAACAATTCAGGTAATGGGCTATATTTTATACTCATAGTTGGTTTTGTTATCCAAGCCATTGTATTTTTTTAAAAAACACACACTTGTGCACACTTTTATTGAGCCATGAAATTATAATAATTCGTACAATATAAACAGTCCAAGATAAGTATATTCTTAAAAACACAGCACATACACACACATGCACTCTCTCTCACACACACACACACACACACACACACCTGCATTAAATTTGCCAGAACCAGGGTAGGTCCCAGCCAAAGCCACACGCCTTTGCCACAAAGCAAAGGAAAGACCTGATGCAGCAAACCCAGACGGCTATTTTAAAGCTATAGTTATAATATGTCTCTTCCACTGGTTTGCTGAATGCTTATGACTACAGGCTGGATATTTTAGTCCCCTACTTGGCTTCCGCTTTGTAGATCTGCTGCAAATTTCTCTGCAACAAATATGAATACAGTCAGAGAATATGGAACACAGATTGACCCATTCTGACACAATTTAAAGGAAATCTGTAGTTATGTACGTACAGTGACCTCTAAAATTATTCATACCTTGAGAAAGGGTGTGAATTGAACGGCTCCATTATTAACTGTTCTGTCCCACTGTCTTGGCTCAACCTCCACATGTAGTATGTGTACCATGACTCTGGTGTTTGGGTACAGTTTAAATTACAGTCTAAATACAGTTTATGGTACGCTTGGCCATTTGCTGCAGGAGTGCAGTATAGGAAACCATGCACTAAGGGAGTTATGAATACAAGCGTTCTTGTATATCTCGATGAATACAACACACCAGTATAGTCCAATGGCGGTTGCAGCCCACTCTCAGAATCCTCTAATCTGAGACTTGGAGGTACTCACATCCGTATTGTATACCCAATATGACACAGTTGTTGTCCTTAAATATGTTATGTTGCTCCAATTGTTGCAAAAGCAATCATAAATATCTGGTACAATGAACAGATTAACACACACCAAACGAACAAGTTCACACCCAATACCTACCCAAGTGCACATGAGTGTGTTCATGTGGGCAAACACACATATGCATGCATGTGCGCACACACACACACAGAGGATATATCGGTTTAAAGTGCCGTAGTTACAGACTTACAATGGTCAAATGCACAGCCTACTTAATGTATTCCGAGATCAGAGATGATGGACTTTCTCAGGGTCAGAGTAAGGCGTGTGCAACTGTCCACGAGGAAGGAAATGGGCGGCGATTATTATTTCTGAAAGTCGTAGAGGTTCAGACTTGGAAGCAAGAGGAAACAGATGCAGAAAATGATGCCCACTGTGCACGTAGACCATATGGTCTTCCAGAAAAGTTGAAGAAAACGATTTTGGGCTACTCGCGACATTCACTTACGGGACGACTTATAGGAACTTAAATGGATGAAGGCGAATGCAACCTTTATAACACTAACGGGATAAAAACGACATGGTAAGTTAACTTTTGTTGGCTTTCTTTTCGTTGAACTCTTTGGAATACTTGACAACCAAAGCTTGACGCATTTTCCAAGCACGATAAGTCAAACAATGAAAGCAATTACGCTAATATTATTACTCAGAAATAATTAAAATTAGGACTAATTAAAATGACTAATTCACTCATTAAAATTAGGACATTAGTACAGTTACTACATTGGAGCTGGGCATCACTTTACGTTTTTCAGTCATTTAGTAGCCTAACATATTCTGACATTTCTAATGATACCGTAGCTTAATTGATGCATTTTTGAAGTATGAAGGTTGTACAATTTATTGAAAATGAACGTGACATAAATGTAAAATATTGTCAACAATTATTCGGAATATAATTTTTAAACCAAACACAATGAAATGGTTTACGTGCATGTTATATTAAATATTTTATTTACGTAGTGCTTAATATACATTCACCGGGTTTTTATAATGGGTATTTTATCATGTTGCTTAAGTGCAGTTTTATTATTGCACAAATTATACTGAATTGTGCATTGCTGAGAAGTACCGAAAGTCATGCCAACAGTTGAGATACTTAAAATTATTAATCGTGGATAGTTATATAAAGGTACATAAGGAGAGGTGTATGTGTTCAATGCTCCTAATTGTGACATGAAATGACAAAAGTCACGCAGAAATGCTAATAATTCTATGCCTATTGAGTGAATACATAAGAAAAAAAGAAGGCGTTGTAACATTTAACATTATGCTATATCCCTTAGAAACGTAGTGCAATGACTCCTCTCTTTTTCTTCTTTTGTTCTAGTGAACTTTCGTCAGCACCACAGTGCTCTCAAGAGAAAAGGAAACAGCGCAGTGTTCTAAGGATATCCTAGCCTGGCTGTGCCTTAGTAATAGCAGCGGCTTCCCGTTATTGGGCTGCCCCCTGCAGGAAATATTGAACAGTTCTGAAAGATGAACAACACGATCTATCTTCATTATAACTACACAGGGAAACTTGACAACCGCAATAAAAGCAGCAGTGGCACTATAGATGCTAAAACTGTGGTATTCCTAATCATATGCTGCTGCATTGTCCTAGAGAATGTGATGGTGCTGGCGGCAATATGGAAAAACCACAAATTCCACAACCGCATGTATTTCTTCATTGGGAATCTGGCACTCTGTGACTTGCTGGCTGGAGTGGCCTATACAGTAAACTTATTCATGTCAGGTGAGAGAACACTCAGTCTGTCTCCACCTGCTTGGTTCGTTCGCGAAGGAAGTGTGTTTGTGGCATTAGCCGCCTCCACTTTCAGTTTACTAGCGATTGCCATTGAAAGACACATGACCATGATTAAAATGAGGCCTTATGATGCAAATAAAAAATACAGAGTGTTTTTACTCATTGGCACTTGTTGGCTGATTGCCATTTCGTTGGGAGCTTTGCCAATCCTTGGATGGAACTGTTTGGACAATCTGCCCGACTGTTCCACTGTCTTACCTCTTTATTCAAAACAGTATGTGGCCTTCTGTATCACCATCTTCATTGCTCTGTTGCTTGCCATCGCCATACTGTATGCTCGTATTTATATACTGGTGAAGTCCAGCAGCAGCAAGGTCACCAAGCATAGCAATTCAGAGCATTCCATGGCCCTGCTTCGGACGGTCGTCATCGTCGTAGGAGTCTTCATTGCCTGCTGGACACCCATATTTGTTCTGCTGCTCATTGACGTGGCATGCAAACACAAACAGTGCTTGGTTCTCTTCAAGGCTGATTGGTTCCTTGCCCTAGCTGTGCTCAATTCCGCCATGAACCCAATCATCTACACTCTGGCCAGCAAGGAGATGCGTCGTGCATTCTTTGGCCTGGTTTGCAGTTGCCTGGTCAGGACCAAGGTTGTTCGACCCACCTTTGAAAACAGCAGGAGCAAATCCAGCAGCATCCACTGTCAGAGGCCAGTGGACAAAGAGAACCTGGAGGCTGCAGTGCCATCTTCATCTCAAAAGCTAACATCCCTGACTGGTGCAGAATGTTGACCGGAGGGTGGAGAACGCCACGGCTGAACCACAGGAAGTGGAAATCAGGGGCACTCTGTAATGTTACGTCTGTACAAGCACTTCTCTTTTTCCTTGATACTTTTTCTTAATGAAACAAACAGAAGAAAAATATTGTAGCAATCTCTTCCCTGAAGCATACACAGTGTTCCTTTAAATATATAGTATAAGAACTGCATGCTATGAAGTATAAATTGCCCACACATTAAAATGGTAATGGTCGCAACTTTGTTATTATGTAATATATTTATTTATTCATACTGTGATTTTTTATACTTCAATATTTTTTTATCGTACCAACATGTTTCATATGTATATATATATATATATATATATATATATATATATATATGTACATACACAGTGATCACCATATTTCTTTCTTTCGTTTTTAATTTGGCTCTGTACTCCACAATTTTGCACATTCTCAGCTTTTATTTAAGGACATTTTTATACATTTTGGTTTTGCCATGTAGAAATTACTGTACTTTTTTATAATAGTCATCCCATTTCAGGGCGTCATGATGTTTGGGAGAAATTGCGTCGAAATGGCGTCACAGGTGTTTCTGATTAGTCAGGTGTGTTCAGTTGCTTCCTTAGTGCAGGTATAAGAGAGCTTTCAGTATCAAGTTTTGATTCTAGCCTTTTGATTGCCTTTGGAGTCTGTTATTGTCATTGGCATGTACTCTCCTCCGAGGCACGTCAAGTCAGCACTGCTTCTTAAGGCTATGCAGTGCACAAGTTGAGCTATCACAGATTTGAGTCAGAGGAAGACACTTCATATACTGCACAGCAGTACCAGCACATTTGCAGGGGCCCAGTTGACCCGCTGGGGTATCTAAATCATTAAAACATGGTCAACTTGAAACCATCCTATTCCTGGGTGATGCTAAAGCCAATTGGAATTGTGAAATTGGTGGCCACAGTCATGCTCGAGCACCGGATATGAATGAAGACGTAATGGCACAGACAAGCACTGGAACAGTTCCTTAGCAGCTGCCATACCATTTATTTTGTATTATCAGTATTGTATATGGCAGGAGTTTCCCAAACATGTTTTCTTTTGCATAACCCCTCAGCCTATGTTGTGTGAATCCCTGACGAAAAAGCTTGTTTTTATTTCATGATAATTTGGAGACATAATCATAACAATATTACTTACTCACTATTCTGATTGGTTCTGATTGGTTGTTTGGTGCAACAGAAGTGGATGAATTTTGGAGAAACGGATGATATTTTAATTCACATGATATGTTGATATGTCTTTTAAGCGTGGAATATAATTTTCCAGAAAGACGGGTAGCTTCAGTAGTAAGGCTTTAACAGCATAGAGACCAAGATTTTCATTTTCAGATTTAATGAACATTTGTATTTTGTACTTGCAAAACCATCACATAGCAGATGAAACCATGTAAGGGCATTTATGTACTAAATATAAACAATGATATCTGCTTAAAGAATGTGAAACGCATGGGAAGTGTTGTCTTACTGCACCTCAGACTTTAGGTGCATGTACTGTAATTTGGAACTTTTGGCAGAGGCCACAAAATGTAAGATGGACAAAATAATCCTGATGATATTAATCAAAACCTGTGGAAACGTTTTAAGAGCAGGACTCTTTCTGCAGGATATATTCCGGTAATAAAACATGATATTGGGACCTCACTATTACAAGCATTTCACAATGTTCATTGTTGTTTTGTTTGCAAATAATGTCTTATTACCAGTAACTGATTTTGAATATATTCAGCAACCATCATATTAAGCTAAAATGTACTGTCTGTTCACATGCAAATGTTTGTATTGTGAGTGACAGCAATGTCTAGAGTAACCCTGTAAAACAATAGGATAAGTATCAATGCTTGCTGCCTCAAATTGCTTTAGTTGGTCAGTGGTAAAAAAAAAAAATGCCTCACCATTATTCTAACAGTTTGATGCAAATTGAGGCTTTCACCAAATTAGTTAAAACTTTCCATGACATTATTCAAAGGAAGGCTGTTTTTTTAAATGTGAAAATGCTCCAAGCACTGTACTAAAAAAGGCAATGAAAATGCATTAATACCATTTTGGAAAAATGACAGCCAACTGTGTACAACTGTATGTGTATACAGATTATGATAAATAACAGTTCATAGATTAAAATATATATATATATATATATATTCATTTTAGTCAATAAAATGATCTGTTTGAAATGTAATGATTCATACAACCCTTTAAATATTATTTCAAATTCGGGGGTGTGAACTCATGAATCTTGGAATTTTATGATCTTAAATAGAAGTGTTTCTTAAGCTATGGAGAAGCCATTTAAGTACTGTAATGTGGCATGCATAATGTTTTAAGATAAATAGCTTTTATATCTTACGTAACAAACGTAAATAATGCCAATTCCCAATTACATGGTTTGCATGGTTCATTGTTTTGGACAAAAACACAAGCTCCCTCATCAAACAATGGCATACCTGGCTGTCCCACACAGATTATGGGATCTGGCATGAAGTAACTGAGTTGTACTGTCATGAAAGGGAGCTGACGGTAAAGTTATCCTGAAAATGATCAGATCTAAGATGATATGTATGGTTTCATTTTACTTTTATAGATATAATGGGCTTAACTTCCTAAGTTATTAATATCTTATCTGACTATTAATATTATATAATTTGCACATTAAGAGACAAAACATAAAAAGGCTTTTATTGTAATTAGAAGGAAACAATATACAGTACTATGGCATAAAATTTTAAGAAAATAAACCAATTCTTCTCTATTAAAATTAAGAATGTGGCCCACTAAAGTTATAACAAAGAGAACAGAGCAGAACATTTAAAATGAATTCATTTCAAATGTGGCACTGGGATCCTAGAGAGGTAGGAAGTAAATTAAGGAAGTAAAGGAATATGAAAGGCCAGGGCCTGCCCTAGGATTTTGGTGGACCTAAACCGTTAGTTCCGCGATACAGGATGAATAACGTAATTCCGAAAATAACATTATTTACCTTAGATAAACATTGGAGCGGTTGTGGCCCTAAATAACCGCATAGACCGTTTATGCCACAGGCCGGCCCTGTGAAAGGCACATATGCTTGTAAGAGTATAAGCATGCATCATAAATGTGTTTGTACAGTGCGCTGCATTCATGGTGATATTTACACGTAGATGTGTAACTGTAACATTAGATTGTTCAAAAATGTTGCATATTCTGTAAATAATTTGGCATTGTTTTTATGTAAGTGTTCCTTATTTTTTTCTTGTGTTGTTGACAAATTTTAAATGGCATATGGAAAATGTCAATAACATTGCAATGTACTGTACTTCAATCTGTTGCTGAAGCTGAAATATTAATGATTCATGCAGTCAATGAGGACTATACAGTGCTGTGTAACACTTGCTCTGATACAGTATGTCCTTATATGATATGAAACTCTTAATTTAATGCATGACGGACAAAAAATTCTGATGGCAGATTTATATATTTTTCATGACCTAAAAAACAAAGATGGTCATAACATTAGACAAAGCTACTAAAGATGTATACATACTGAAATGTATACATAGGTATTTATGATGCATGAATGTTATTATCATTTTATTTTCTGTTCTTGCAGAAAATAATCCTGGCCACAAGGTAAGGTTTTGTTTGTGTTTGTTTTGTTTTAGTTTTTTACAGTACAAACAATTGGAATAAAGACAGGCATTTAGCACAAAGCATCCTTCATGAAAGCAGTCTAATTTCTGTACTGTATTGTAGGACTAATATTACAAATAAAGTTGATCAAATAATTTGCATCCCTCCAGTGTACAAAACAGTTTAATACATTTTTTTTATTTCAGGGGGTCAGATTTGGTATATTTCAAAATTGGAAATATATCTTTATTAAGGAATAATATCTTGTGAGACTCTATGAACTAAAAGAGTCTCCATTAATTAGACATATTTGACAGCATGTATGTAAGGCTTAGGTACTTGTCAAGCAAAGAGTCTGCTCTGTCAGTTCTGCCCAGTCTCCTCTGGATATTTCTGTGCTTGAATAAATAAAACAAATGACAACACAAAAATACACATTCACTGTTTTATTGCCAACAGTCTTACAGAGTGATGAAAATTCATACAACCAAAGATTAAATCTGTAAACATCTTCAGGAAACAACCACTTTTTAATTCCAAAGGATTTGAGAGTGATTCTATTCACTGTTGTTCAAGTTCAGAATAAATATATTTCAAAAGATAAAAGGGACTGGACTGTTGAATCTTAAGCAGCAATATGTTAGCACTGCAAAGCGCAACCTTTAATGAATGGGCATGCCCTCGAAGAACTTCAGCAAAGGTTTGGCTATTGCACTTAAAAGAACAAACACCATTGATACAATGAAAAGGCACATTTTCAAGGACAAAAATCTGGCAAAGCAATGTAATTGTTAACTCCCTCACTCCCAAACACTAGGTTTTTTCCATGAAAATATGCTACCTGTTATGCCAAACTGACTTTTTGTTTTATCAGTCAAGAAGAGTCCAAGAAAAAGTTTTACGGTACTTCATTTGTGCATTGTACTGAACTGATTGAAAACATTTTTAAAAAACTATGTCTTGAAACAACATGGTGAGTAAAATGTCTACTGGGATGGACATTTAGTTTTTATCACATTCTTTATGTGTATGTGTGTGTGTGTGTGTGTGTGTGAAAAAGAAAGAGAGAGAGAGGGATACTGTATATCTAAAAATATACTTTTCTTGGATTGTTTACATTGTGTATCCACTATTATAATTTTGTGGCTCAATAAGATATTTTCCATTCAATGATTTTAATATACCCTCTGCAGTGGCCTACTGAAATGTGAAAAATAGAAACTACCTTTAAAGCAAGACACTAACAAGTTTTGCAATAAAATGCAAATATCACAATGAATAGGTTTCACAGATGGTTGGAAAACCTAGATTTTGTTTCCTAATGCTCCCATATATTTTGACATCTGAAACAACAATCCATTGAACCATTGTGAATGTTGAACAAAAGCTATTCAGATAGTAGTCTGCAGGGTTGCACATTCGGTACAGTATAGGATGAAGAAACGAATAAGGGGTAAACAAAAACCTGTAAAATTAAAATGTTTATGAACAGTATTTCAAACAGTAGGGTACTGTTAAATAATCATTTCACCCTGGATTTGCATCAAACAAATCAGGATATATAATTTAGTTACATTTTATTTTATATGGTTCTCATGGCAATTCTATATTGTTAACCTTGGTTTTGACCGTATATCTGATAACACTGTTTCAGCAAAGTTGTGTTCAGGAGACAGGTGACTTTCTGTTTCAGGTAAAGGTTCCTTTCTTTTTTGTGAGGTATATACAAATTGCATTCTGTTCTCATCCAAGTGCAAAATGCAGTGATTAAAAATAAAAGTTCAGTTCCATAGATTAGAATCTGAACTGTGATCAATCAATGCGTGAACAATCAATGCGCTGAAGACTGGTCAATACAACTTATTTCACAAAACTATGTATAGAATGCTAGAAAATGTAACCAACAGCAAGCAGTACTATTGGTACTCCAAGTACAATCAAAATAATAGTGATCAAGTGTGCAATTTAAAAAGTATTTTTAAGAAACGTGAGTTATCAACTTGTTTTGGTAACATAATATCAGGATTAAAATAGTTATTTTCTATTGGATATGTTAATAACAGGTGCCCATGAATCTCTATTCTTAGGTTCTTCAGTTAAGTACTGAAAATACTTTTCACACAAAAAAAAAAAAAAAAAATCATGCAGGACAGAACTTCTGTAGGAAAATTAGAATACCAACATACAAAACCAAAATTATTAGTTTGTATTTTGTTTCTTCTTTGTATTTTGTTGACTCTTCTTTTTGTAAACATTGCTTAATTTTTCTCCCAAAAAGAAGCAAAAACTATATAATGAATTAAATTCCCAGTTCAGCTGTAAGGAGAAATACAAGACTAATATTTTAATATTTTTAAACCATTTAAAATAATTTAGCACATGGTTAATTTGTTGCAGGGTTTGTATAATTATTTCTGTCTATGTATACTCCTAATGGGCCTGGTTGATCCACTCTAATACTCACCCTGCTTTTATCACAGGCATGATGCGATTTGTTTTTGAAAATAAATTTGACTGGTAAGATTTACAAATACTTTGAGTAATATTTAATACAAGTGTGTGTTGTCATGCTAAGGACATAAATATAATAAATGAATAAAAGTTTCATATGTTGCTGTTATTTAGTTGTCCATACGGTCTCTTTGTATAGCATTGCATGTCATGTGAACTACCCCATATTTACCAGGGGTAACCGACCCTGTTCCCATAGGTTTTAATTTGAACACTAATTTGGTACACCTGACTCTACTAATTAGCAGCTCAACAAGATCTCTAGCTGTTGAATGGGGTGTGCTTTGTTTGGGTTGGAGTGAAAACCTACCGGACGGTAGACTCCAGGAACAGGGTTGGTTGCCACTGCCATATACAGTAAGTATACAGGGTTAGAGTATGGTTCTGGCTGGCAATGTTACCTATGTAATTTCATTGTAACTACTGTGCAGCTACTGTTTATGTACTATGTGTGTGCATCTTGTTCCATAGTTGCTATTGTGAAGCACAATTTATGCATTGATAAACACAATCGAAATACAAGTTATCTGAATAAACCTACAGTAACCTTTACTCTCCATTTAACTTCCCCATCCTTAGTAATATAGCACAGGTAGCTTTCATTTCCACAGTATTTATTGTACTACAGTGCAATTACATAGGTCCTACTTCAATGAAGTGTGAGCATGTATATATATTTTTGTGAGATAGTACTGTATATGCAACCTAAAAATCATAAGTGAAAACTGACAAATCCCATTTATGTTGTATAGTGTAATTATTATTTTAAATACAGGACATTTTATAAAGATATCAATATAGTGAATCAAGGAGATTCATTTAAATGATTTTCTAATATAACCCCTTGAATTTAGTGATTATGCAAAAAAAAAAAAAATCTGTAACTTAAACATGGTAACACATACACGTGATTTGATTGTGCTATTCATAGGTGAATATTTGTCAAAGAATGTACTTTCTTTTTTAAATTCACAATTCAGCCTGCCAGGGTGCCCCATAAGATCAATCAACTATGACATAAAATCAACCTTGACCTAATTAGCTACACATCCGGTAAGGGTTATAGAGGGATTTCAAACCAGATACAGAGATGTTTTCAAAAGCGTAATACTGTGAGTATACACAAGCACCTCTCAGTGGGTTAAAGGTCTACAAACAATGACCACGAGAACAGTTAATTTTCAAGTCATGCGACTGCAGTGATAAATTAGTGTATTGAATAGAAAATTTCACCTTATTGAAAATCACATTCACAGCACTGTGGGGATTAAGTAGACGTGTCCCAAAATTCTGTGACTACTGTAAAGCAAACAGATACACATCTCTGTGAAAGCATATTCAACAGTGATTTGATAGAATGTTACCAAATGAACTGTTACGCTAGCTGCAATAAAAGATCCTAAAATATTTAAATACTAACTCCTTTTCAAATATTTGATTCCTCTAAGTCTTACCAACAATTGTGTAAATCTGGTTGTGCTTCATAGACAAAACTAGAACATTAGGTTATTCTAAAATACTCTTTTTGCCTCCTTGAGGTCAATTTGCAAATAATCTAAACAGTTAACAGTTGCTTTCTCTTGTTTAAAACACCAAATAAACATCTATTCATTAAACCTATGCATGTCCTCAAAAAATATATAATTTCAATCATCACAACAAAATAATAGTAGTTCTATAAATCGCTTGTCAATTGAAACAAATCTTTCCCCACCTTTGCAAGCAGCCAAAAAGATGCCCACATTCTGAAAACACTGTCATCTTTAGCAATTTGTGACAATAATATATTCTCTGTATTCTTCTTCAAGTTTCAAGTTTGAAAGGAGTAAAGACTTTTTTCTCCAATGCAGCATGATAACTTTTCACTCTTTTCTTGCTACCGGCTGTTTAAGACACAGTTCACTTCCAGCAGAGACTATGGGCAAGTTGTTGTCACGGTGATGGCTAATTAAGTGGCTGATGCTGTCAAAAATGTGATCTTTTGTCCGCACCTTCAGAAAGAAAAGACAGAAACACTTTTTAGACACATTGAGACACATATAAAAGTTTTGTTTTGGCAATATGTCCATGGTCTAAGATGATGGTCATCATGGTCATTCAGTTATTTCATCAGGAGCAGCAATGACTGCTTTTTATTTCTTCTGTTACCGCCTTTTTAACCTACTTGGATCAGGAGATTACATTTTAGGTGTGTTTTTTTTTGTTTTGTTTTTTTGAGAAGAGAAAATCTGAATCATTACACAAGGTTCAGTATGAATTTCTGACAGGGCCTCCTAGAACAGTGGTACTCAACCCTGTCCCTGGAGATCTACCATCCTGTCAGTTTTGATTTCCACCATAATTTGACACACCTGACTTGAGTAACTAGCAGTTCAACAGGATTTCTAGTTGTTGAATGAGGTGCTTTGTTGGGGTTGGAGTGAAAACCTACAGGACGGTAGATATCCAGGAACAGGGTTGGGTACCACCATCCTAGAATATGTTAAAAAACATCAGGTGTTTCTTAAATGGTGCGTACGGTGTGACTCTAGTACCTCTCTGTGCTAACATTATGTTTACATTTTAGATATTAAAGGAAACAGCTGCAGGATATGCAACAAGAAGAATACCAAAAAGTGGTAAAAACATAATCAGTTGATGTGCATGACAGAAAGAAATACTAGAAGAAAGTCTACTTGATAGACTTTGCAGCTGTCATTGTTAAAAATAAGATCATTTCCCTCAACTCCTTTCCCTCTGTTGATTGCCTATGTTGATTTCCTTAGCTTGTGAATGTGACCTGCTTTGCCCACCCACTCACTGTACATAAGAGATGCGGTCATGGATCCTGTGCCCTTATCTTGTTGAGAAGCACATGAATGTGCGTAGTTGTGGAGAATAAGCAGCAGAGTGCAGACCCGGTGGACTCACCGTGCCCTCCGGGTCCACCAGCAGGAGGTGCTTGGTCTGCCCGTTGTGCACGCCCGTCAGGACATACGAGCCCGGGTTGGTGGTGCTCTTTCGCACCAGGAAGTCGCCGTCCTCCCGCAGCAGCTTCTCGGCCTCCTTGCGGCTCATCTCGCGGTGGTACCACGGCTGCCCCTCCAGCTCCTCGTTGGCTCTGAACGCCGCAGCCCGGACCAGGAGCGGGCTGGAGTTGTCCACGGAGGCAACCTTGCTCAGCGCTGGGACCGGAGCCTGGGTGAGGATGGCATCTTCAAAGGGCTCTGGGGATAACAGCAAAGTTTTTTATTCCCCGCAGCTGACTGCGTCACCACGGCTGAGTGCTTTCCAACAATCAATGCCCAAGCCAAACAACGGAATGCTTATTCAATTAGTGAATAACAAAGTCTGAACAAAGAGCATGCATTAAGCCCCTGACGGAAGCATAATGAACTGTGTGTGCAACAAATTTTACTTCTAAATTATACATAGGGCAAGATAGCATATAGGTAAATGTCCAAAACCACAGTGCATGTCATTTAAACATCTAAATTTAGCTATCTAAGAAAGAACTGCACTCTGAAAAAAAAAATCATGGCTTTTGTCCTCTTGCTGAAATGACATTAATAAAAAGCACAGGGAGAGCAAGCAGAAACAATAAGCGTCACACCTCTGCAATTATGCTGCGTGACTTTAATTGGCTGCTGGTAGGCGGTAACAGTCGTTTCTTACTCATATCGAACAGATCTTTCCGAGGACTATCTTTGGCCACCCCCATGGGCGTGTCCGTCACAGTGTCGGACTCTGTCTGCAGCGCTGCCAGGACCTGGACATCGATGTGCTGGGTGTTCACGTAAGTGGGGACGTCCCCCATTTTTGGTACTTGACTTTTACCCTCAGGTAGACTGTATATGTCACTTGAACCTAGATGCAGACAAAAATTATAAATGCAAAAGTTACAGTACAGACCAACTGAAGCACTTTTTTGTGCTCTGTATTTGAATCATTTATATAGCTGATGCTCATGCAACAACAGGAAAGTCATACATTTTTCATTTAAAATCAGGCAGTTCAAAAAAATCATTACTTCAAATACCAGTTCTTAAGGTGCAAGAGACAATCATATTTTCAATGGGAAATGTCCTCAATGAAAATAAATAGTAGCACAAGAACAAATGACAACTAAGTAAGGTTAAAAACAGAATCTAAGCTGAAAATAAAAAGTTGAGTGGCAGATAGAATGTGTGATAGAAAGAATACCTTCTGAATAGCTGAATGGTAAAACCTTTTCACACGTTCATATCATACAACACCTCATTTCACTGTATTCCAACAGTTCTCTCATGAAGAACAATGGATTTGTTCTGTCTCAACATCATAAAAATATTGTAATACAGTAAAACAACAGCCTCAGTGTAGTTTCATGAAGGCTACTATACATCTCAATTTCTTTCTCATCTCAGGCCCCAACAGTCTTAAATACTTACAATACTTTACAATACTTTGCCTGGAATTCCCTTGGTTACTGTGCACTGAATCTAGAATGGACATCTGGCCAGGTAAACTCTTACCCTGTCGAACAGGCAAGGACCTCCTTTCCTCACTCCAGCTCTCCCCACAGTGTCTCCCCTGGTAGTACGTTTGGTCTAGTCCAACCGCTGGACTCGACTGCAGACAAGAGTAACCAGGATAAGAATGAGAGAAACGTATTCGCAGGTGCATTTTTTACAAATCTTGTTTGCGCTGTTACAGACAATTCAAGGAATTTCCTTAGCGTAAGATTTGTGAACAGGTTGTAATCAGGAGGGTTGTATTTATTTATAATAAATGTACTTCTGTTTCCCCATAACATTTCTTTAAAAACTTATTATACAGTAAAGCATGTCAATTTACTAGAGGATTCAGAAGGAAATCGAAGTATTTAGTGATGTCTGCGCAATGACAATCGCTAAGCACAACACTGCTACCAGCATTCATAAAACATTATAATACAAATTATTTAAAGAAGAGGCAGTTACAGTTCTTATAATTCTGAAATTATAAATTTCTATAATATCTACAAATGCAGAAGTGAATCTACGTTTGAAAGACACTAACAGGCTCTCTCTGTTTCACCACAGGTTTGAAATGAAGGAATAATTGAAAGGCTAAAATCCTTGTCTTGGTCATAGCTTTCCCAAAAGGTCTTATTGTATATGTAATACAATAACTGCCTATATATATATACATTACTATTGAAAGAAGTTACGTTTCTTCTATTACTATGTAATATTTTTTTTTTTAAAAAGGTTATACATCACCACAAGAATTCTCACATATACATGATAATACATGATAACCTGTGCACCAATGCTTATGTAATGCACAGAAATAACTATCCAATATTCAACTCAAACAAGAAATAAATGATACCAATTGATCAGTCTTTTTGTGTGGGATACTATCATTGTGTGAATTCCTGTACCTGACTGCCCTCTGCTGGACCAGATGTTTGGTTTTTCAGTCGTGTGTCGATGAAGCCCCCTGGTGGCGGCATCTTCCCTGGTATGTTGTTGTAGTAAGGATGCTCAGCAGTCTCCTCTTCCTCCTCTGTCCACGGGGCCTCCTCCATATTTAGCATGCTATCATACAAACAGTCGGCTTTAAACGACTTATTCAATTTCATAAACTGTTAAAAAAGTCTATTAATTTTTGATGAAAGCTGGATAGACTTAGACCATTAATTACAAAACCGTTAATTAAACCATTTATGTAAGTCGCTCTGGACTAGAGCATCTGCTAAATGCTGGAATGTAAATGTAAAACCCAGTACAGTGAGCATTTTAACAGTTAAACAGCTGGTTAGACAAATAGCATTTACATTACACTTAGGCAAATGTTAGGCAAAGAGCTGAGATGATATCAGGTTAGCAGTGTCACATCAGTTTTTTCAGTGATTGTATCAGGTTATATCAACCTAAACATAACCTTATTGCTAGAGTAGGTGAGGTTGACTAAGGAGATAAGTGGCTTAAGTGGCAAATCAATTTTTCATTACAGCGTCAAAAGTAGTATAAGCAGGATTATTCAACATGGAATAATTGCTCGAACTTTAGGGTTTGTTGAACAAAGTTACAGTTTTTCAGACTGTTGCAAAAGACAGAGACATGAACTCTGAAGTATAAAGCTTGCTAACAGAGTTCAAGTAAAAAGGTGCAGTTTCTATAGATGCTGAACTACCTCTTGGTCTCCTGTAAATCGAACCCTGTATTCAGGCCACAATTGGTAACCAGTCGTGGGAGAAAAGGAGACATGACATGACAAAACAAGCACCAGCGTTCTGTATGAGTTAATGGACCCCATGGCACTTGCATCATAAGACAGTTCCAAGGTCCATTCGAGATGGCCCAAGGCTCTGGACAATTAGCTGAGTAACATATGTAGAAAAGGATGGATTTCGCAGATATTACCGAGATAGAATCAGCAGCTCCTGGTAACTGTTACAATATCCTTAGTGAAAAACAGCTTGTTATCCAGCACAGATTCTTGGTGGTCTGGAATGCAGACACCATTGTGTTATCAAGGGTAATGGAGAGCTATGCGAGGGGGAGGATAAAACTGATAGATAGAATATCCCAGTTTTGACTAGATTGAGTTTGAGATGCCAACTGATTATTCAACTGGAAATGCCATAGACGCAGACTGCTGTATGAGGCGATACACACAGCAGTGGGTGGAAAGGGCAGAAGAAGCTATGTATTATCCATATAGCAGTGGTAGGAGAAGTCATGGGAGGATATTATGAACCAAGGCATTCTGTGTAAGAAAAACTGAAGTGGACTAAGAGTAGATACCATGAAGTGGAATTTAGGAGACCTGTGCTGCTGCCTCTCCTAAAAAGTCAAGGTTTTTGAGACATGGAATACACGGAGGACTGTGCTCACAGCATAGCTGACTTCTTGGTGAATCTTACCTCAAATCTGACTGAGAAATTTAGCCAGTGTCACACTGACACGCCCAGCTTCTTTTTTTCATAGGCAACAAGCTTGCTCAACTAAGCACAGCATTTCCACATAGCCAAGCTGACCTACCACAAAATTGTTTTCTGACACCAAGTTCATGCAGCCAGGTTATTTCCCCCCTGACACTAAACCAGCAATCTTTGAGTAACAGGCCCAGTTCCCTAACCCCTACACTACAATGTAACCCCATATAAATACATGGTATTGTGATTGTTTTTACATGTTCATGCAGTTCTTTTCTATCCATACCAAATCACAGCTATACAGTAATACAACATATGTATTATCATAAATCTGTTTTTATTAGCTATAAAGACTGTGTCAAATAACACAAACATAAAGCATTAAAAATGCTCAATGTGGAAACTAAATCTTCAGTTTTATATTTCTATTTTTAAAATTTCTATCGTTAAAAATATACAGGTAGTGAACAAAAAATGGCAGCACCTGGGTAAATAAGAAAGTACTATGTTCAAATTACAGACCCATACATGGGAGTGGCTCATCCATTAATCCAATAATACCCAAGCATGCAAAGGATATATAAAAATTCTGGACAGGCCTGGTTGCCTATAATTATGGCTAGCATGGATCTTAGACCTCAGCAACTTCAAAAGAAGGGTAATTGTTGGGGTGTGTTCAGCACAAGTTTCAGTGATCATAAGACAGAGACAGCTCAACTTGTTGTCTAAGGTGATGTCAGTATGGAAGACAAGAAAAATATATCCTCATCAAAGGGCCTATTCAAAAGAGCATGTTGCTCATGCATTATTTTGAAGTGCAAGCCAAAACAGGCAAGCAACCGCAGATCAGCTGATTGCAAATTTCAACCTGGAGTGAGAACAGTCACTTAAATCAAATATCGTAACATCCCATCACCGTATTAAGTGACTTTGGCATTCCAATGTTTTGAAATACTTGTAATTACAGTTTAACCCAGTGTCCAAGAACCATTCCACATAACTCTCAGTCACCTACTGAACCAATTAAATTCCTCTTAAATATCTGCATCAGAGAAAAACGTATATCAGACCCACCTATCATGTAAGGTAGGAAGCTTGCTGGAGGGACACTGCAGGTATTGTTGGAAGCGGAGATCGAATGCCTGACCGATGGTGCTGATGACATCCTGAGCCAGACCATCGGAGCACTCCAGAATATGACACGCTTCAGAAGGGAATCACACAGGCTTTCAGAAACCAATTAAGCACTGGTAATACCCTAACAGTAAATTAAACCTACTGTACAAGTTTTTACTTTCATTAAGTGCAATGTCTTTTTCTTGTATTGTTTCATGAACGTGAGTGATTTTTTTTTCTTCAAAAAAGTAGTAATCTAGCGAGAACTTCTGTAGATGACTAGCTTGCAGCGTAAATATCTGAAACTTAATTTTAAAAAACTTTAAGTAAAAAACTAGAACTAACTAAAATATAAACTATGTATCCACTTTGTTTCACACTGGATATCAAGTATGTAATTTATATACAGCTGTGTTATATATGATAATGAACAGGGGAAAAAAACAAAGTTGTGAGACAATAAAAAGAGTACCTCTTCGGTTAACAGGATCTTTAGCTACATAGGCAACATAATCCGTAGTGTCCTGCAATAACACAAAGACAATTGAGTGTAAATCAACACTGTGCTACAAAACATCATTCCAAAGCATGAAACACATACTAAGACCAAAATATCACTGCATGGTTATATAAAAATATAAGCCAACACTATCCTGGTCACTCTAGCAACTGCAATGCTAGTGTGATGTTATATATTTACTTAAAAGTTCCATTTTTGTTTTATCTCCAAAACAGAGTTCAGACCCTCACTTAAAAACTGTCTTGCAAACCAAAACCATATGTGAACTAAGACAGTTTATTTCAATAATGTTTTCATTCTCACCACTGAGGTACATGTCTATTAATGGAGTGACCTGTATACTGTTAGCTTGCAGGATAGTTTTTCCTCATCTCAGCCACTGAACTCTGTAGCAGCTTCAAAGTCACCATTCACCCCAAAAGAGGTTTCCCTAACCTGTTTCATACTTGCTGTCCCACTCAATATTGAGGTACAGCCTGATCTAAGTGTCCAGGTAGCACGATACACCTATCCACTTCCAAATGTTTGACTGATTGATTGACTGTAGGAAACTGAGTAGGATATCTCCCTACCCCAATCAAAAATGGCAGCAGTCAGAAAAGTCTTACCGGATCTCCACCAGATGCAAACGAAATTGACTGCATATGATGATTTGCTATTATCTGTTGGATGAAAAGAATATAAAAGTATTCAATGATTTTAGTCTGGCAATGCACATCAAAATATACAGTGACTTTGTCCCAAACATTATGGCGAGCACTGTATGGATAGCAATTCCATTGCATGTTTATTTGAGTAAAAGATATTTTTTTGTTCACATAAGCTGTGATTAATTTGCTGCGATTTCCTAGAGTAATGTGCTTATTAGTCATTGTATAGTCGATGACAGTAGGGAACAGTATGTTATGTTTATATTTGCTTACTACATGTGTGTTACATCACAGGTTTCATATGAATAGAAAACAAAAATCAGTATAAAAAAACACAATAAAATATTAAAATACTTTAACCACAAGGACAATGTTGCATTATGGTAATTATTAAAGTATTAAGTCTTGTGATCAACCTAGCTATGAACCATTAAAAGCCTGGCTACCTGTTTAGAGTCAGGTGTCATCAGGTTCAGACTGCTGGTTGAGATGTTCAGGTTGATGCTCATTCCTGCAAACTGTAAGTTGCTCTTCCCGAGGATACTGGAGAGGGCTTTGGTGGGAGGCTGGAGGGAGAATCAGCATCATGTTACAGCCTCGCTCTCGCTGTTATTCACTTGCTTGGTACCGCTATCAAAATAAATCTGTTGTGCATAGCTTATGTTTAATCCTATCTGAACCAATCCATAAAGGGTCAATTTACTGTACCCAAAGGTAGTAGCAACGTCTCACTTTGGAAACATGCAGCCAGCCTGTGAACACACAACCCCTTTAAGGCCCTAGTCCTGATCAGTGCTACGCAATGGTGTGCTTTGCAAGTCTGGATGCTGGAAAATACTGCCTTTGATTAGTGATATTTTGCACTACATGACTCATTGGGTACACTGTGTGTGTTCCCAGCCTTTGAGTTGTAGGCTGCATCTACGCCCACGCAGTCCCATACACCACAGCCCCCCTGCAGATCAGCATTTTCAGCACTGTCAGCCTCGTTCTGTACCTTTCTCTTACGAAACACTCCTCTGGCACCTGGGATAGCCTCACATACCGAACTGATGGCTTCCCTGGGGGGCAGAAAGAGAGAAGCAGTGAGACCTTGAGAAGTGAATGACAGTGGTTAACTGGATATTCATATTTTGGTAGCATAGAGCAGTCATAATAACACAACATATGGACTTCTGTAATGCAAAAATAGATTTTATGCAGTATTCACATAACTCCCATTTTCTTCACTAGAAGTAATACCATAGTTCGCTCATAGATTTTAAAATTTTTTGCTAAGCTTTTAAATGCTTTTTGTCAGTTCTATTGATAACGCAGCATAAAAGAAGATACCAAACATAATCTAGCTGCTAAAACGCATCCACTGGTTTCGAATTCTGAGACAGAAATAATTTAAGTATTATTCCCAGCATGCACAAGGACATTGGTACCCTATCTCATTCACAAAATTACACAGCAACACTGACAAGTCATACAAACTTTATCATTCACACAAATTAATATATGCTTTATATGTAGTATATTTCATTGTCATTTCATCTTTTATACAGATTTTAACCCAAATTTTGTATCACCCATGAAACGCATTTACTGAGAATTGAAATGTTGACACGGTTGAACGATGATCCTTGCCTGCTTAAAACTGCTCCAAAACTTGCCCCAGTAAGCAAGAGACAATTCAGATCCAATTCAAAATTCAGCCGATTTAAATCTCAATTTGGCACCTCTAAGCTAGCACAAAAGTCAAGTTGTGTGTGGAAAGGGGAAAAAAAGCTTATGAGGTGGGGTCACGTTGGCTACTGGGACTGCTGACCAATTATAGAATCGGAATGGAAATACTGTTGACCATTGATCACGTATCATGTTAGTTCATACAGCATCTCTCCACTTCTTAAGGATCAGGCTAAACTGATAAAGCACATTAAATATCCATACAGTCTCTAGTTCTCTGTAGTTCTTTAACAAGCTCTGTCAGCTTGTCTTTTTGCTTTGCTGTACACACAGAACAACCAATATTTCAATAATGTTCCAGAATTTCTTTTTTTTTCAGGTCAAAAGGCCACATATGATGATTACCTAGGTCAATTAATGCAGTAATAATCAATAAGCCTGATTTAACTGATAAAACATTTGGTTGTTAATATGAGGACCTTAACTACTTAAATTGACTCCTCCTCTGTATCGTACGAAAGTATCATACCTCCTCTGTATCATACCAAAGAACAAATTCAGATAAGAAAAACATGATGAATGCTTAAATGGTCATGAAAACATTCTTATGCCCAGTTTATAATGAAATCTGATTGTACATGTGTTTTGTGAAGGAGGCCCAATCATTGTAATCAGATCTTAACCGGATGCCATTAGGGCTAAAACTAACAGGAAGAAAACATCTCAGGATGGTTACTGGTCTTGCACATTTCAGTCTAATCAGCATTGTTGTCAGATGTTGCTTGGAGACAGCTATAGTCAGCTAGTGATGGAATGTTAATGAGAAACTCCTGCTAAAATGCTCACAAGCTAACTCAAATTCTGAGCAAGAGCAGAGAATTATTGGGAGTCAGTGGGCATGTGGATGTCAAATTAATGTAAATAAAATAAAATCGAAATTACCTTCAGTCCCAATTTCCCAAAACGGACCTGGCCACTTACACCATTCGCCGCTGTCATAAGTAGCATTATCTTTCAGCCAAACGTACTTGTGTTCAAGAAGCTGCTTAAATGCTGATGTGTATTTTTTTTCCCAACTCATATCTTTAGATCCAGGAGACAGATCTTTACCAAATGCAAGGAAAGAACTGTGGCACACAGATGGGAAATGCAAAATCCCCACCCATTTGACCCACTTAGGGCTAAAAAAATAAACTGAAAATCTCAAAATCATGTTTAACATGCATCCTCATAATATTCAAATGTATTTTTGACAACAGAGAAAATATAGAGAAGTACAGAAAAGGTTTGGTTTCCCTCAAAACAGACAGATTTTCTAAAAATTCTCCTAATTTTCTCAAAATTCTTTTAAATTTCATTTAGAGGTGCAGAATGTAAGTTTGGAGAAACGAGCAAGAGACAGCTGGAGTTTGGAAAAACATTCCACCCCTCTGACCCCCCTCCCCTCAGCTGTCCCTCCAAAGCCACTCCCTCCAAACACATGAATGAGTGACATCTGAGTACTGGAGAGAGAGGACAGATTATGTGACCCGTTCTTTTATAATCAGTCATAAATCGCTATGGTCAATTTCACGTAAACTGATGTTTTTTCTTATTAAATTATATTTTTGTCATGTTAAGGGTTTCATCTTGGCTTTTTGTTTAAAATGACAGCACCAGAGTTTTGCATATTTCGGAACCTATCTAACAGCTTATTGCCATCAGTCATATTTTCAGGTTTTCACTGAAATTGAGACTTCGAATAAACTGACTAGCGTAGCTACATGAGAACTGCGTGAAATGTAACCGATTTGCGTGCGTGCAGTCCTAGCAAACCACCAAAGTTGCATATTTTCTGAGGAATTGACGAGTAGAGTGACAGAGCGTATGCTCTGCGTAGGCGTACTCAAAGGAGAAGGGAGTGAGAAATGTGTTGAATTCATTACAATCAAAGAAATAACTTTTTTAAGTAGTACTTTGTATTTCTTTAACTACTTTTTAATTCTATGCTTTGTCATGCACAATTTAGAGCTTTTTTCTGTGTTCATGCCTCGATACAAAACCGCTATAACATAGAAATACAGACGTTGAAATTGATTCGTCTGTGCCCTTTATTTCAATAATATAGTTTTGCAATATATGGTTTTGGAATCTTTATGAAATTAGGTTGCTGCTAGTGCAGAATCGATGCAACATTGTATATGTCATTGCATGGCAGTAGGTAGAAAAAACCTGGCCTTTCTAGAGTTAAAACATTACAGACAGGTTATTGGCTAATGACACACCCAGAACTGGCTAAAATTTTATCCAAATACAAAAACAAATACAAATAATTTTGTTGGTTGAACAAATACAGACACAAACACAAACAGTGGCATCTCCATCCACCCCCTAATTTGGAGGTATAGCTTTAGCACTAGCTGTCTCTGCAGTAATGTTACCTCTGCTCTGCTTTTATCTGTGTAGCCCCACCCACCCTGTCTTCTGTGGCAGTGCAGTGAACTAGCAACAGGTTTGACAGACAAGCAGGCAGGGCAGAGAGCTGTCCTGATTGGTTGATAAGATTCAGGCACTGTAAAATTTGGAATGGCTGATTTCAGAACCTGGGGCAGTCAGAGAGACCAGATTTTTTTAGACCTTTAATTTATTGATATCTGTCAGGATGTGAGGGAAATTTACCCAAATATTAACAAAAGTGGTCCACAGCAAACTTACATACTGCACCATTAAGAAATAGATTTTCTCACATTCTGCTGTTGAAAAAGCACCTAACTTCTGGAAACGTAGCACTACAATGTGGACTATAAGCTGTTTGTATGATTATTCCATACTTTTAACTTTTATACATTTTGGATATCCCTTTTAGATGCTATTCTGGGTTATAAGATTGCACATTTTTAAAACAAATGCAGATGAAGAATGTTTTTTTTGTTCTTGTTGCAAAGGAAGACTATTACTGAAGTCAATCGGCTTGCACAGTTCTTTGCAGTCAATTGAGAGCCATATTGTGAGACCCTGGACACATGTTAATGCTGACTCCAGTAACTCATGCAGAAAAATGGATGTGACACACTGTATTCAGAAATGTCTCTGCCTCAGAGCCTTCCTGCATAGATCGCCTTGCTGTTCAATAAAAACAATGGTAGATACAGGCAATGGCTTTTTGTCGGTTATTTTGTGATTAATTACTTCCACCCACAGCTTCATTAAAAGATAGAACATGCTATAAATAACCCTTTTGTCTTACCTGGTTATTTGTGATCTTGTATTGAAATCTAGTGATCTCATTGAACGAAGAACTTCTATACATCCCAAATACTGAAAGAAAAGAAAAATATATATCACAAAACTGTTTCTTTAACAAGAAAATGTCATCACCATGTCACAAGTGAAACATGTTATCAAACTACACTCTATTCACTTTGATATGACCTTGACATGTAGAAAAACCAATACTGTGCCCCAGACAGACAAAATTACTGAACCCTCAGGTCAAAGGTGATAACTATACATGTTTAATAAGGGGGGATTTGTTAGGGTTTAGTTAGGTACTGGCGCTGATACTGCAAAATTATCTGATTCCAAAAGAAAAGAGTGCAATTTTTTTAAACGTTTTTTTTCTTTAATGACATCAAGTCATAAGTTTTTTCCTCTGGTTTTTGCTGTTGAGTGAAAATTGTTTTTGACATAACATTTCATTTATCGATACATACCAAATGTTAATGAGCCTCAACATTTCAATAAAGTACATATAAAGTATGAATGCGGATCAATAACCATAATCATCCTGAAAATCATCATCAACAATATATTTACTGTTTCTGGATTGGGCCACATTGGTGTGGACTGGTCGAATAACGATGAGTGGGACAAGATGATGCAAGCACAGTGACCTAGAAGAGCTCATTTTCTTTTCCCAAGACACACCTGCCAGTGAAATATGATCCTATTACTCTAATTGTGTCCCAATCCCATGTAGTAAAATAACCGCCTACATGCTTTCTCTGACTAATATGACTAGCAGGGAACATTTTGTTCTGGGAATGTGGTTCACTTAGCCAGACAAAATAAACAAAAACAAAAACCATGTGCACAGTTAAGCTTTTATTTGTATGCTCTACTTCACATCAGCAGCAGTTGTCATTAAAATTAAAACTATTTTCATATGAAACTGTATTAATTTTATCACATGGGGTGTAGTTATGTGTGTATATATACACACACACAATACTTTTATTTTTAATAGCACACAATGTGATCGCCCACAGCTAGGGATGGTTCAGTCAGTCAGCATCTGTATGTCATCGCTCTCTAGCAACCTCTGCTGGTCACATGTCGGCCCACAGTCTGCTTACTAAAGCTGCACATGCAGTGTCTTTCTCTTACTCATGTCTGTGCAGGCTTGGCTTGTTAGCTGTGTTGGTAAAAGAAGCATCACGTGCTTTGGAGGAGAGTGCCTGCTTGTCCACACTGTCCTGTATTGGTGGAGATTGCAGTATGAACTGTGTATGTGATTGTGCATTGCATATTGGGATGAAAATGAGGGGAAAGCATTAAAGATTAGAACATAATTGTTGTTGCATAACATTTAACTTGAATATTAATAGTTTAATCAATAGTATTAATAATAAAATAGCTTTCAGAAGAGACGCATTAAAAAATGATAAATAAAAGTGGTGAATATCTTGCACACAGTTCCAGCAAAAGACTAGGGTTATTTTGGTGAAATCATGTCCATAAGAAGAGACTAATTTTTCTACATCAACAGAGTTTGTTACCACATATTGTACTGTTTTAAAAATATGTTTTTTTTTTTTGGTTTTTTTTTTGCCTTTTAAGATTTGGAGATACTTCTTCAGCTACATCCCAGAATTCATCCAGTGCCATTGCAGTGCCCTTTTCTAGCACAAATTATTTATAATCGCCCAGCTCGAATCTACATTTCTCATCAAAACCTGGAAATAAGTCTAGTGGGAGGGCTGTCATGTCTAGTCTGCATTCTTGTTTGGGATCAAACATACTGACAGCCTTTATAAATTTGTGAGCTGAGTGACAGAAATGGGGCTTATGTCTCAGGTGATCACAGCTGTAATACGTTGTTGATTCGTCTGTGACCAGAAATAGTTGTTTTGATCAGTTCTTTAATTTAGATTTTATGCAAAGCAGCAGCCTGTGACACATGATGGATGTGTCTATAAGATGGAATTGCCCTGCCGTTCATTATGTCCTTGATTAAAAATCCATGGAATTTGGGATAATTCATTTCCACTGGAATTTGCACTTAAGAATGCATGTGTTATATTTTTACTGACATCCAGCCAGCAGTAAGGGCTGTCTTTTCTTTGCCTGACATATGATTCCTCCTCTGTGTTGATCTCAGACCTTAATTAACATTTGTTTGTTTGTAATATTGGTCTACTGTTGTCTTTGTGTGATTTATTGTTAAATTGCAAGTTGTGCAAAATAAATAAAATCCATTTGCATGCAGTAAGCCAGATACTATTGCACTCGTTCTTGAACCATTAACCAGTTGATACCCTATACTAGCCACTGAATAGCTGGCGGGTTATCGGAAACTTTTGTAAGGTCATTAGAAACTCTATTCAGGTCAATTAAAATGTATTTGTATAGAGGTTTTTACAAAAACACTGTCACTCAGACATCTAATTTATCTTAATTTTATCAAATCTCGATTTCTGCACTGGCATGCTGGTGGTAGGCTCAGAATTTGGAGTCCATCCTGCCATGTGTCAATGGTGCAGGCTGCTGGTGGTGAAATGGTGTGGGGAATGATTTCTTGGCACACATTAGGCCTCTTAATGCATATTGAGCATCATTTGAATGCTACAGCATACCTAAGCCCAACTGTTGTTGACCATACCTTTATGGCTAAGGTCTATCCTTCTTCAAATGGATACTTCTAGTAGGATAATGCACCAAGATCCCCAATGATTCAAAACATTGTCCTGTTTTTTGTCATGAATTATTATTATTATTATTATTATTATTATTATTATTATTATTATTATTATTATTATTATTATTATTATTATTTTATTTTATTTTATTTTATTTTATTTTTTTGGAGCATTAAGCAGTCTGCTAGACCCCCTCCTATCTGCAGCTCGTCAGTCTATATCCAGTGAGCTCCTTCCTTTCCTGTCCTCCATTATTAATGCCTCCCGTGCATGTAGTCATGTTCCCTCTGACTTTAAAGTGGAATTTCACTTTATAACACTTCTGGGGTCATTTTCACACCTACCCGGGCTTTTGTGTGCACCCCAGACCCCCAGTGTGCACCCCAGTTTTTAGGTTGCTTCATTCAACATCAAACTCTATGTTAGACTCATTGTAAACACACGTCCCTGCTTCTCATGACTGATATTGTCCTTCTAATGCATGTGTCGCCCTTCATTTTTCGATGAGTTATTTCTTTTTAAATGTCTAACGTTAGAAACAAAGACCTATTTTTTTAGCTCATGTCCACATAGCAGTATGGTTTCCGTTTTTTTTCTTTTTCGATTTCGTTTCGCGGCAAAATCGAGAAGAAGCGAAGCAAAACATTCCGTTAACTTAGCATTGAGATAGAAAAAATTAACATCTGCACGCTTTCGTTTGATGTGATATCGGTGTAATAATGAGGTGCATTGTACCCGGTTGTTATAATGCCCCCGTTAAACTTGCCTTGAAAGCACATTTTCATAGTTTTCCACGCAATGCAACTTTGTGCCAGACATGGCTGGATGTAATCAGACACCCCAACATAACAGCCAAAGAAGTTTGCAAACGAAAACTAAGGGTATGTAGCGACCACTTTGAAGCCAGCAACTACCAAGGCGACCGTCTGAAGCCTAGAGCTGTACCCACCGTTTTCCCATTGTTGGTAGAACCATAATTGGTAGAGGTAGGTTCTAAGCGGGCTGGCTAATGCTATCGCGTCTGTCTGTGATACATAGGATGTCTACGGTAACAATTAGACAGCTTGCTGGCTGTTGTTATAGGGTGGCCACCATCCATTTATTTCATCCTCAGACATTTTCGGTTTCACTAACTAGTAGTAATACAACACTATTTCTACGACCAACCTAATGTTATTAAGGGCGACACATTCATTAGAAGGACAATATCAGTCATGAGAAGCAGGGACGTGTGTTTACAATGAGTCTAACGTGGAGTTCGATGTTGAATGGGATTCTATTGGATGGGGGGGGGGGGTTTGCTTACGCGGGTATATCTAAATATCTAAATATTGAAGCAAGCAACCTAAAAGCTGTCTGGGGTACACACAAAGCCGGGGTAGGTGTGAAAATGACCCCAGAAGTGTTATAAGTGAAATTCCCCTTTAAGATGGCTTGTGTTACCCCGTCTGATATCACAAAGTGTTGAATGCGGATCTGTCCAAAACCCTTGAATGAGCAGAGCTTAATCAGCTGTCATCTTTTCTCCATCAGAGCAACCTGCTCGACCCTCACCAGTCTGGCTTTCGAACCGGCCCTCAATCGACACTGCCCTCCTGGCTGTGATGGAGGCACTTGCCACTGCAAAGGTCTCATCCCTCTCCTCTGTCCTGATCCTCTTAGACCTGTCTGCAGCATTTGACATGGCCAACCACCAACTACTCATCTCCACATTGGCTGATATAGTCGTTTCTGGGACTGCCCACTCTTGGTTTGCTTCCTATCTTGTAGATAGGTCCTACCAGGTCAACTGGATGGGGTCTGTCTCTGCACCTCATCTCCTTTTTACAGGAGTTCCACCATGATCTGTACTGGGGCCTCTGCTGTTCACCATTTACACTAAATCCCTTGGCTTTGTCATTAATTCAAATGGCTTCTCTTTTCAAAATTATGTTGATGATACACAACTCTTCTTCTCTTTCCCTCCCTCTGCCATACAAGTTACTGAGAGAATTTCTGCTTGTCTGGCTGACATCTCGACATGGATGACCAGGCATCACCTGAAGCTCCACCTGAGCTGCTGTTCATCCCTCAAAGACCTCCCTACTACAGGAGCTCTCCATCACTGTCGATGGTACCACAGTGATTGCCTCTCACTCGGCAAAGAGCCTGGGGGTGGTCCTGGATGACCAGCTGTACTTCATGGAGCACATCATGGCAACATTATGGTCCTGCAGATCCCTCCTGTACAGCATCAGGAAGATTTAGCCATACCTGACCATGGTAATCTCCCGTCTAGATTACTGCAACTCCCTCCTTGCAAGCCTGCCAGCCTGTGCTATACAGCCACCACAACTTATCCAGAACACTGCTGCTCGACCAGTCTGTCGCTCCTCTGCTGAGGTCACTCGACTAGCCAGTGGTCGCCACCAGGATCAGGTTCAAAGCCCTCACCCTGGCCTATGCTGCAGCTGTCAGGACATGATTCAACCCTACACCCCAGCTTGACTACTCCACTCCGCTGCAGTGAGGCAACTTGCACTTCCTGCCATCTGTGTGAATGGTTCTTGCTCGACCCAACTATGGAGCTTCTCCACCCTAGCTCCCAAGTGGTGGAACGTACTCCCCATTCCTCAACGAACCACTTGGTCATTGCCCATCTTCTGCCATGGTCTGAAGATGCATGTCTTCAGACTGTACCTGAACTAACTGTCACTACTCTCAATATAGGATCACTCTTATCACTTGTATCTTTCTATCTTGTTCCCCACTTTCAGGGGACCTGTGTTTTGTAGTTGTTCCAATGACCTTCGGTATGCACTTATTGTACGTCACTTTGGATAAAAGTGTCTGCTAAATAAATTTAATGTAAAATGGAAGTAAAACTGTAGTTAATATATAGTTTGATAACAGTTATGCATCTTATAAACATATGTTTATTTCTTTAAAGGGAAAGAGAAAGTGGGTTCATCTGTAGCTGCTAAAGCTGCAGGCTATTTCAGTATGCCAGTCCTGCTTAGCTGGCATGCTAGTTTCTAAGATTTTTATTTATTTATCTGTAAAATATATTATATATTGTAAAGAATGGTCTAACATATAAATAGAACCTCTGGTAGTCCTATAGCACGCAGAAAACAATGGACTAAACTTTATTTTTCACCCTTCTTCCGATACTAATCCCGCTGCTGGTATGCACATAAAGCCCAATTTCAGTCTTAATTGGTCTGAATACCTAGTTCCAATCATTGGAAGTATTGGAACTTTTATTGAAACCAGGTGTTAAGATAAGATGAGATTTAAAAGGAGTATGTTGACCAAATACAGCAGTGGTGGGTTTGGCATAAGAAAAAGGCTGTTTATGTTTAAAAGGATGTTATACCTATGGTAAAATTAAATCATTAACTCCAGCAAGGACCAAATACAAGCCCCCCTCCACAGGAAGCACAACCCTCCCAAATGGGTCTTGGGATCAATGATATCAAGCCTTCCCCAAACTTAACCAAGAAATGGTTACCTATCCAAAGAATTACTGTTTTGCTATTGCTGTTGAAGGCAGTCTGCACATGCGCACCAGAGTGTCTGAATGACATTGAAAGATTCTGTATGGAGGAACGGTCAAAGACCCCTTTTTTTGCTCATCTTTATCAAAGGTGCCAAGAACAAGGGCACTGTATGTCCAGGTCTGCAACTGCACCATGTCGGCATACCTCCCATTAGAGGCAAAATAATAAGAAAGAGAATATTATAAGAAATCATCTACTATGTTTTCACAGTACAGCATTTGCATACTTTTATAAACAGAGGAACATTTTGGCCTATATGCAGCATTTACAAAATGAATCTGTGCCCCATGAAGTATTGGTGAAGAACTCTGGAGTATGCTATATGGACAACCCAACAGGCTAATAGCAGGGTCAAAAGGTCAGAACCATGCAGTTAAACCCAGTTCTGTATATGGTGACACAAAAGCAAGGAACACAAACAATGGAATACTCCCTGCTGGCAAATGTCATGACACCATCCAAATGTACATCTATGACCTACATAAAGAATCATTATGTTTCAGCACAAAAGGGATGACAGGCTATGCTAACAAGCTCCTCCCCTCGACCCCTCCCCCCATGAACAAACGCATTTTAGAGACAAGTTGTATCTTGTACATATAGCAGAGCTGAACCTTGGAGACCGGGAGTCAAGAGGCAATGCCTGATAGTAATATTTACATGAGCCAGATAGGTTCCATTCTATGCATGTTCCCATGGATTATGATTCAAAATGGCACAGAACCCGTGTTCTCTCATTCCTCAGTTCTTTGTCTACAACCTTTCACAGATTGTCTGACAATGATGGATCACAACCATGACCCATTAAAGTACATAATAATAATAATAATAATAATAATAATAATAATAATAATAATAATAATAAGTATACGTTTGATTTAAAACACATTTATCCATTATCTTTACCCATAATTTGGAATTAATTAGCAGGCAGAGACGGACAAAATATATCAAAACATATTTGGGACATATATAGTCTAAAAGCAAAAATTTCTCAACTGCAGAACAAGGATCTATATTTGGGAAGAGAAATAATATTGACCATGGCCTAATTTCACATAACCATTTCAACATTATTAAATCTTAGAGCCAATCCATGTCACCAGTCCAAAATTTGTTACTATGGTTTTGGGGAAACTAGGCTGTGATTAATGATGCAAGTCACAATCATATCACGTTTTACATGAATGTTGTTAAACATTTTTACCAATATGTAAAACAAGCTATTATTTCAAATTTACAACAGAATTACAGAATATATATGTACATATACTGTATATGATGTATATATGATGCACTGGCCCACAATTTTGGCTTTTTAAAAAAAGTTAGTGGGACTAAGATACTTAGCTACAGTAGTTAGCTAGCTTATCTGCAAGTGCCTAGCTTGCTAATTAACATCACTTTAACTTTTGAATGTTATCAGTACCAGAAGGGCACACATACAGGAGTAAAATAACTGAGCAAACAAAATGCGAAATGCATAAAATGCATAGCAACATACTAATTGTCTAATAACAAAGCATCATTTATTTTCAAAGAGAGATTAGCTGGATAGCTTCAAAGTTAATCTAAGATCATACTGAGGGGAAATGGGTGGGGCAAGAGTAGAGAGCACATATTACTTGAAAAGTAAAGGAAAGTAAAGATATATGAGGCAAATGGCCATTTAAAGGCAGAAAAATGCTCTGTTTATCGTGTAGACAGTCCAACATTCATCTCATTACTGACTTCTATCCATCCAGATGCACACTTTCTTTTCTTTTCAACTGTGCTTATTGTTTTAATTTTATTTATCATTTACTGGATTTGCATTCTGAAAGCAAGGCAGCATATTTCACTAGTTCCACAGATAAAAAGATGGCCTTTTCTATTTGCTAATCATGGATACTTCAGCACTTACAGTATGAACTCAGTTTGAAAAAAATGAAACTTCTATAGAAGTATTGCTTCTACTTCTCAATGTGTGATGTTAATGAGAATTGGCTGTTTTGATAAGCAGAACTAGGAATGTTAAGGCAGTTAGGAAATTTTTGTACTGGATTATAACCTATGAATTTAAATGCCAAATCGCTTGAATCAAGCAATAAAGGTCTGGATATAACACAAAATGGAATACCTGGGGTTGCCGGTGTTGGACAGGGAAAAATTAAATGTGTAAAGAAATGGATGAGAGCATGGACTAGCTCAGGGACAGTATAACATGATCAGCAATATACAATAAAACTCTGTGCTCGAAACAGACCCCTCCTCTGGTTATATGAATCACAATAAAGCTTGATTCATCACATCCAGATAAACACAGTTTAATCCACAAAATGCCTGGGAAAAGCCATGAAAAATTCCATTATTACTTGTCCAACATTTACATATTAAAGTTGATGTGAAAGGGACTTCGCATTGAACTCCAGGGTGACATAACTGTCCATAGTAGACTGAGCTCTGCAACACCGTTTCCCATTCAGAACTTGGAATAAATCAAGTACAGGGTTGGGCCTTGTACAGAGGTTGGTGTTCTGCTGTTTAAAGTGATATGCACTGGAATTATATGGAGGATGTTATGGTATTGCATATATCCAAGTTCTCAGGTGTGAGCAGGTTGGGAAATATTAAGCACTGGCCCATAGATGGTTAATAAGATATGACTTTGCACTCAAAGAGGCATTTCTCTTAAAACAAGTTACTTTTCTTAGTTGAACAACCACTGTCATACATAGTAATGGGGCTACCTCGGTGAAAAATATTTTTAAGATTCATATTGTTCCGAAATTAAATATGTGTAAATCTAACTGAATTAAAATGAATGAAAACATTAGAATACAGAATCCAAAGACAAATATATTTATGTTTTCTTTAAAGTGATTATGTGAAAGGAATGATTATATTTACATTTGTATACATACTGAAATGTCTGCGATCTACAGTTATATGTAATTCAATTAATCCTTCGGTCTGTACTCTAAATGCTCACATTGACTAACTCTGCAGTGTTACACCACTACTCTCAGAAGTGATTACAGAGATATTAAACAGGTTTTTTCTTGTGTAGAAAATAGAGAGGTGCACAGTGATATATGCATATCTACAACAAGCTCACCATTTAAGAAACCATTGCATTACTGGAAGAAAAATAAACGGAATTTGTTTGTTTTACTTTCGGCAAATCCTTAATGTTATTTAATGTGTTTTTGTTTTTAATTGATTTTCCTTTCTTGAAGAAAATGTCATATTTATGGATTCAGTATGCAGTACTTCCCTTGTAACTGTAGATAAGTAAAATTCCCTTTAAGTTACTTGAAGTTCTGTGAATTACAGTATAATACAAATTTACATCAAGATCAAAATCAAGAAAATAATGAATACTACTTTATTAACAGTATGTGCTATATCTTTGCTATTCTCCAATACAAAACATTTCCATTGATTAAAACTAAAATGAAATGAAATGAAGGTGGCTTCAAAGGTCTGGTTTAAGTTTTGTCTCATGAGAGAAACATCCCTTGAATGAACATCTTATTAATAAACTGCATGTGTTAAATTAAAAAAATACTTTCAGCTAATCATGAATGGTTCTATCACCATCCTGAAATATTCTGCTTACAGTATGGGTTCCATAACACTATTCGACCTGTCAGAACATAATCTGTTGGTAGATACAATTAGATTTTTAATAAACACATACATTCAAAAACAAAATGTTCACAATCACATATTCACATTTTTTACTCTGCCTTCAGAATGTGTGTCAGGGAAGACTGTCGATTTCCATCATGCTCCTCTTAACCTAATGGTGCATGATGTGTATGGCCAGGCACATGACACTAATTAAAAGTGCTGCGAGCAGAATTGCACACTGCACTCAATACTCAGCCTGGAGAAAGTGGGGTGAGAATGTGCTCCACACTGTATCGACTGAGCATGTCAGATGTTCACTGCTCCAGAGCCTAATTGTTGATAGTGTGGGAACTGCACTCACAGTGTTATATGAAGGGGGATTTAAAAATACAAAAACTCCATTACCTTCCCATCAAATCAATATTTTTGCAATCCACTTTGATTCCCAGTAAAACTATTTACAAGTCACCCAATCTAAGATAAGCATAAATGTAACAATAAAAATGGGCATAATATTCAAATCAATCTTGATTTGTAATTTTTGTTAAATTGTTTACCATTCTAAATCAGAATGCATACTATTTGTATTCACGACAAAAACAAGGCCAAAATACTGAATATACATCTACTTTTATGTTTTTCCTCAAACATTTACGATATTGTTTTCATGTTCACTGAGTGGAAAGGATAGATATCATTTGCAGCATTGTGATCCTGACACAAGAAGTCTGTTTCAAACTTATGTACATATAATGCAAAAAACACTATAAATACATTCAATCATGGTGTAATATCATAAAAATGTAATAGTATGCTACATGTTTAAATGTTTAAACCTTGAAGTAATCCAAAAACAGGTAATCCAAGCTATATATACCAGCAAGGACTACTGCACACAATATGAACATGTAATGTGTGTATACACTGTCAATTCTCCTCTACATGTATGTTCATCCTGTTTTACATTACAGCTTCATCATAAGCACACGCATGTCGTACACCTATCCCCATGGTTACTCACATAGCATACGACTGCATCTATGAGGGGTGCAGAAGCACAGACAAAATATACTGGTACGTTGGAGTTGTCACAGAATGGAGATGGAGAGAAGTAGTGTGCTGAATGTCTGATGGCTATTCACGTCTCGTGTTATCAGTATCACAAGGATAACAAGCCATTGGCTTGAAAAACAAGCACTGATGACACACTGTATGGCATTTATAAACATGCAGCACACGCATGCGAACAGACCTGTAAGGGATATATGAACATTCAGGAGAAAGAACACAAATGGGGGGGGGAGGGGATGGGAGAAAATATGGACGCAACACAACACTCTTCACACAAAAGGTTAAGATGAATGCTTTTGTTGAACGATCTAGATTTTTCCAATTTTATAATCGTGACCTTCTCTGTTGCATGAATTATTTAACAGCTGCATCTCTTCCCTTTTCCTAGAACATTATCCCTCTACAATGTCTCAAACAGGAGAGCGTGATGCAGCTGTCGTTTTTTTTCACACCTCAGTCATTGAGGCAAAAGAAAGAATGGGGAAGAGAGAACGGGAGACAAGAGACCAACCTTTACGATGTACGTCACGCCAGGTCCAGAGATCTTCTCGCTGGAGTGCAGCCATCCTCTGGAGGGTTTATTGACAACGTTGCCGCTGGGATTCCAGTCCTGCCCTCCCAGATGCGCGTCCTCCAGCCTGCCCTTTTTCCCCGTGCTGGTGGTCATGCTGCCCAGGTCCTGCTGTGTGCAGAGGGGGCCAGCGGCGGGGCTGCAGGAGCCACCGCTGGACGCCGCCGCGGTGGCGGGGGGACCGGGGCCGCCGGAGCCGCCGCCAGAGCCGCCTCCTTGCAGCCTGGACACGGCCAGGTCTTTGACGGCAGAGGGGAGGCTTTTGATGCCCAGCAGGCTGCCCGTGTTGGCGAATTTCAGGTGGGACACCTTGTTGATGAGGGTGCAGAGGGTGGTGCCGCCATCCTCGGGGTCGGCGTGGAGCGCTTCGGCCGGCGGGGAGTAAGGGGGCTCGGCAGAGGGTGCAGGGGCTGCCGAGACCTTGGGGTTCATGGAGAGGTTGTGGAGAAGCTCATCGACGGACGTCACTGACTCATTCCTGAAGCGGTTGTATTTGGTACGGTGAAGCATGCCCTTCTATCTGCCTGCCTACATGCGCACTGGCAGATGCGATGCCAAGCTAATTATCCCCTCCTTTAACATAGCAAATGCCTCATAGCAATCACAGGCAGCCTGATGTAATTTTTCCTGCTGTGGTTCTGGCTTTAGGTTGTTGTTGCTATGAAGAAGCCAGAGCTGCAATCCAGTTTAGCGGGGAAAAAAGGAGGAAAACAGACAATCCATTAAAGCTGTACAGGAAAGGGAAAAAACAGACTCAAAAAGCTGCCGATATGCTGTCCTTCACCAGCGAGGTCCAGAGACAGAGAGGTGGAATATGGTTGAGATCCCGAGCCCTCTCACAGTTGCCTACCCGCTCGCAGCAAAAGCATGACTCACAGATCTGAGAAGACCCTTCTCAACAAAAGGCTCACTGAACACTGCAAATCACTTCCTGTAGCAAAAAAAAAAAAAAAAATCCTCCCACTTACAGCACACTAGAACCAATCAATTCTCAAATTTCCTAGACTGATATTTCCTCTCCACCGCAGGAATGTTATACTTTCATAGTTCATCAGTGGGAAAGCAAGAAAAATTACAGAAAATGCTGTGATCGGGAGCAAATGTTCTTTGAATCCTGAATCCTGTATCTCCTCCCTCATAAAATCTCTTTCTGCATTTACCAAGCTCACACAAAGAGTGTATTTTTAAGAAACAAAAATAATCTGCATTTGGCCATTAATAATTTAATTATATGATAATAGGTGACTAGCAAACAGATATTTGTTTGATTCACCCAGGAGTAATACTATGAAAGTCAAAAACTGATTATCGTGAAACTATATTATTTGTGGTGCATACCAGCAAACACTATTTTTATGCTGTCATAAAATTTGCCGTTAATAATGAGAGTTCCTCTTGCTTACAGTTAATACACTGCAACATTTTCAAACCCAATCAAATTCTAATAAATATTTCATATAATATATGAAAAATACAGATACTATACTAGATTAGCTGCATTGTGAAGATTTTTTGTAATCTGAAATTCAGAATACTAGGTGGAGATAAACTGTGCCACTTACAGACAGGACAAAAATATTTCATAATTTAAACAAAGAAGAGTGCATTGTTCTCCACCTTGTTATGGTAGAAATTGCAGCTAACATATCCAAATATAATGCAAGCACATTTCTTGTAAATTCAGATTTTTTTTTTTTAATACAATGACATGCAATGATTTGTCCAATTTAAAATTATTTGGTTTTTTTTTTGTTTTTTTTTGTAAATACCTCATACAAAAAGAAAGCAGACACCAATACAGCGACCAATATTCTGAGGCTGTTACGTTCGTACTGCTGAGAAAATTACTAAGCCTAATTTAGCGCCTGTGCTGAATTATCTTGATGAATTATTAATAAACACACAAAACTACCATTCAAAGATGAGCACACGCTAAACGGATACCCACTGCACAACGATTACTGCATGCTTAGAAAGAAATATTCACCATCCCTTAAACCAAAGGCTGTCAGAGCAGACTATACACAGAGCAAAACCATTCATGATAATGTCCAGAGGAGCGGGTAGCTGGTGATTGACAGTCATTCATAAGGCTTCTCACATCCTGCTACAGATTTCGCAGTGCAGTCCCTCCCAATATCTTGTTAAAAACTGCCTTGCTGCCTGGAAAACACAAAAAGCTCATTTGTTCTTTTCACCGGCACGAAAGCAAAGGACAAAAGGAAGAATGAGAGCTCCCCGTTTACGCTGCGTTGAAGGAAAAAAGGGGGGAAAAGCTGAAGAGCAAATGCAAATAATATTTTCGTTTTATGTGAATGAAATAGCAGGCTTGCATACCAATGTTTCTGTGAATGGAGTGAGGCCTCTCTGCCTCTGCAAGGCAATCCCTTGGGATCGAATGGTCGTATCCAATAAGAAAAGAGCTGGATGAGTCATTCAGGGAAGGCTTGCAGAATAGTGGAAGAGTCCATTCCTTTTGCAGGTGTTGACTTTTTTTCCTATTTCACAGAATGGTTTTCAAATGACATCTTCCTTGTCAGCTGCTTTGTGAACTAGGACTTTTATGTTATATGATGTTAATTTTTTTTAAATCTAAAGGCTTATAATACATACATATTTGTCTCCCTACTGCTCATTTTTCTTGCTCTCATTCACATGAATTCTGGTCATAAGAACTTACAATGTATTTGCCCAGCCTTCTGAGTGTTCTGTATGTGAACTGCAACAGTGGAAAAGATGGTGAATTAAAGACAGCACATTGTGTCTGTGCCGTTGAGTCAGTACATTGTCATCCATCCTATTGTTAAAACATAGCTGTGACAGGAATTTGAATGTTTTTTCATTCCCTAAATGGAGAACCAGCTGTATTTTCTAGTTAATGAAACCTTGTTGTTCTGTAAATATAAAAAATTCACTGTATGGACTTGCTTTCAAATGAGTGGTAACTCGTGGTGCCTCTAGCTGCATCTCCAGTCAGGCAGGCTAATATCTTAAAACAGCTTGTCATCTGTTTAATAGTCACTTCCACAAGTACAACTTCATGATTTTCAATGCATGGTTATATAATATAAAGTCTTGTCTTGTATAAGGGGAGAGGTTGGGGGAATTGATGTGGAAAAAAATCTTTTGAACCGTTAATAAACACCCCCCACTGGCTGGCAGACCTGAATACATAATCAGACAAAGGGACAGTCATGCCTTGTCAGTGCAGATTATCTTATGACATCACAGTCACTTATATCACTTTATTACTGCTGCATGTGACTCACCAGCATTTCTTAATGTAAACAGTTGAGTCAGGGTCCAGACCTAGAAATACTACCCAATGTAGTCAGCTGACTTGCAAAGAAAAACTTCAGCACACTGAATGTTAATTACAAAAATAATAACCCTGATGACTGTAAAATGGTTAATTTAACAGAAAGGAAGAAGCTGCACCTTTAATAAATATAATAAGCTAACAATCATATGTGAAACGTAAGAAAAGCTCATGAGTTATTATAAAAACCTTATAACAAATAAGCTAGCAAGCATATTATCTACCTACAAGCTAGCTAGTGAATTACAGTGAATTAGCAATACATTGAGGTGGGGTGGACAAGATAATAAATCTAACATAATGGTACAAAACACCTGTTTTAGCTTAATATGGATGTCACATTCCTTGTCATGATGAATTCTTGTCTGCTATATATAGTCTCTACAATATATCTAACAAATTCTAATTTATCCCATGTATGTATTTCTAATGCGCTATGTATGCATTTGTAATTACGGAAAAAAATGTTTTGAAAAGTATTTACTTTACTGGTGCTTCTTTAATACTGTACATAGAGCATTTCAAGTTCAGTGTTGTCTTTCTTATGGGCCCATTTTTACTGTGCTCTTTACATGGGGAGTGCATTTTCATAAGCAAACTCATATGGCTTTAGAAAGTATCAACAAGCTAGCTGACAACTTACTACGAACTTAACATTGTCCAAAGCTGAACTAATTTCACTTTAAAATATATCTACTAGCTAAGCACTGGCTCGCAACACAAAGTAATTAGTTTGCTAGGTAGTAGTGATACTATGGAACTAGACACATGACTTTGACATACAGTAATGTCCTTTGAAAATAGTAGCGAGGCTAGCCGGCTCCACAGAATCTAACTGCAATAGCAAGTGAAATATTTAACTAGCCAACCAGGCCCAGGTGGGAATTTTAGCTCGGTTCCATCTGGTTTTAAGCTAGTCCAGCTGGGTTGCAGATGGTCAAGCTTGTAATATTCTGGTTGACATAGCAACCATGCTGACAAGAGCATGGTCAGCTGGTGAACTAGCTCGGTACAAATAACAGACACATCACCAAATTCCAGTGGTAACCAGTTGGAGCAGAAGCTGGTTCCAACTTAATTCCATCTAAGGCTAGTAGCTGGAATTTCTACCAGGCCTGCAGGCATAGCTACCATTTAACGTAAGTCAAATTTGCTATTACAAAAATTCTATCTAGAAGTTATCTTAAAATAAAACAGAAATAAAATACAAACTGCAAACTTTTTCCAACAGCTATTTTTTCTTCACAGTTTAGAAAGAACTTACTTCAGTGAATATATAGTACATGCCTAAGTGTGGGGAAATTCTGAGCTGGTTAGATCTTTAGATATTTAATTAAATTTGGCAACAGTGAAAAATAGCCAAAAGTTGTTTATGTAATAATAATAATAAAAATAATAATAATATGTGGTGATTGGACCCATAATAATAATGATAGTACTATAATAACCACCTGGGTAAAAACAATTTCATAATGTATTACCTTTTTATTGTGCAATGTGGAAACTGCATCAATCAACAACAAATGAAAAGCATTCAGATCTGACTTTCTTCAACATTCCACAAAATTGGATGTCTCATAAAATGGCAAACCCTTTACTCTTGGTATAACCTGCTGCATTTTCTGACTAATTAGAGTAACAAAATAGTAAAATTAAATTTCATCATGTGAAGTTAGTCATTACATACTATATTATCTTTATTGCAGGGTAAAAATATTGAAAGATGTGTCTTTATTTGATGACTGCTACTGTTTTGCATGAAAATAGTAATAAACACAGACACAAAAAGATTCAACGGCTATTGAGAGGGGAGTGAAAAAAGGAGGGTATTTCCTGTTGGCAACGCACTACAGTAAAAGGCCTTGAGAGATAATCTGCATAATCGTGACTAGGATCTGTCAACTCTCTCCAAGGATGGCTAATTAAGGAAGCAGGAAGTGCTGCATATTGGGTGTACTGTGTGTAGGTGTGGAGGGCAATCTTTTTCAGCCAATCGCTGAACAAAGGCTACAATTCCTGCAATCCTGCTCACTCACTGCAACGTGACTTGCACCATAACAGGCACGTTCAGTATCCAGTGAGAGGGAGATAGAAGATTCAGTGAAAAGCACAAATCAAGCTGTGATTGAACGCATGTCTTCAATGAAAACAATTATGGAAAGCAGGACATTTCACCAATGATAAAATTAACTAGCATCCACATATGAGGGCGTCACTCTGTAATCCCAAAATAGAATTTCGTTTTCAGTACCATTTATGCTTTTGAAAACTAATTCCTTTTCATTTAAAATCCTATTTCAACAATTTCTACCTGCAGTGGTTTAATATTTTAATTTGTGATTCTTTCCTTTTTCTATTTGAGTTTAGTTATAGTCTTCATTCTTACAGATAAGATTTTGTCTTCCTTAATCTGAAGTAATCACAGCATAAATACAAAATAATGTCTTCTGTCTTTTGAATCAGACAAGGTCAGGCATTGAAAATAATTGATATGGATGGATTTATTTTTCCTTACTTTAAGTATTATTGCATCACTGTAATCAGAATGAAAAAGAGAATGGTAGATAATCTTAAATCATTACACAATAGGTTTCAATCAAATAGCTCATACTGACAATGCCTTCCCCTTGTCCATGCCAGTTACACTGTTATATATGTCATATTCTGAAGCTATGATTGCATAGCCATATTCAGACTGCTATGGCGCCATAAATATGAGACATTATAAAAAACATGTGAGACCATGCTCTTCCAAATGCAATTCTGAATGATAAGAAGCTCTTGATGTTTTGAGGCTTGTTGCCTACAGTCTCGTCTTCAACAAGTAAAATTCATGTTCAGTTGTTTGGGTGATTGATTTGGCTTGCCGAGAACATTACACTATTTGGCCCTTAAAAACTCCTTGGTTGCTTCATCAGTGTGTTTGAGCTCCTTCTCCTGCTGCAAAGTGAAGCACTGTCCAAGAGTTTTGAGGTATTTGGTTGGATTTGAGCAGGTAAGATGCTTCTGTACGGTTCAGAATTCATCCTGATGTTGCCATCAGCAACAGCCATGCATGGCCAAGCCATAGCACTACCTCCACCATGTTTCACAGATGAGCTGGACTGCTTCACATCATGAGCAGTTCCTTGCTTTCACCACACTTTCCTCTTTCCATCACTTTGTATATAGGTTAATACTTGCCTCATCTGTTCATAAGACTTTGCTCCAGAACATGGTTGTTCTGTTCTTGAAGCTTACCAGTGGTCTCCATCTTACAATGAACCCTCTGAGGTGATGCTTTTGTAGTCGTCTCTTCATAGTAGTTTTTGACACATCTATGCCTGCATCCTGGACAGTGTGTTCTTGATCTGTTCGATGGTAGAAAAGTATTCTTTGGTCATCCATTGCAGTTCTCTAGTCTACCAGGTTATTTGCTATTGCTGAGCCCACTAGCATATTTTGGCTTTTAACAATGTACTAAACAATTTATTTTTATCACATCCAATGTTTTGCCAATGTCTCGGATTTATTCAGATTTTTTCAGCCTCTTAATGGTCTGTTGTACTGGCATTGAGACTTCTTTGGTCCTCTTGTTGAGAGACAGCAACAGACTCCAAATGCAAATTCCACACCAAAATCAACTCAAAATGAACCTTTTATTAGGATTTATTAGGTTGCATGAACTTAATAATTCAACAACACACAACTTGTCAAAAAGCAGCAGCTGATTGTCCAATTAAAATGGAGGAACTATGTTTAAAAAATATTCCTACATTACAACCATTATGGATGTAAATACCCTGAAATTAAAACTAACTGCCCTTTACATATTCATAGTTTCATTTAAACTTCAGTGTGCTGGAGAACAGATCCTAAACAACAAAAAATGTATTACTGCCCAGATACATACAGACTACACTATAATAGCTAGGGAATTCGGCTAGCAACTCTGTGGTTGTAGATTCAATTCCCAGGTGGGGATGCTGTTGTACCCTTAAGTGAGATACTTAACCTGAATTGCTTCAGTAGATATCCAGCTGTATAAATGGATTGCATGCAAGTTATGAAAGGTGCTTTGGATAAAAGTGTTTACTAAATACTCCAAAAATGTCAGCCACAGCTGTTTCATAATTTCTTCAGTACAACATTTATCTTCAATTGGTATATGATCTCTCAAGATAATGAGATACATTGAAAACCAAACCATTGCCTCTGTCCTAGGCAGGTTTTGCTACCTTTTTTTCCTGGATCTCATTAGCTAAGTTTTATTTTTTAGGGAACGTTTAATTTGTATCGCGAAATTTGTATACATAAATCTAAAACAGGCCCTATAGCTAATAGGCTCTGTGAAATAATTACAAGATGGAAAAGGCAATCGTAAGTCTTTTATTTAGCAATTTACAGTAGAAAAAAGTAAAGGAAGAGGTTAAGAGCACTAAATCAAGAAAGGAGCTTTGTTTTATAATGATAAGCTTATTACTGTTACCATAACTGTTATTTGTGGAAAGAACTTTATTAAAGAAGAGGCTACAAACATAGTTACAAGTACTACTGTATACATCCCAACTACAAACTGTTTTAGAGGATGCAGATAATTGTCATGTATAAATACTGGAGAGATAGCAGGTGCCAGGACCATTCATCAGGGGGAATATGAGCACCACGAGGGGGCAGAGACACACTACAAGTAAATTGACATACAGTAGGTCGAAGGGAGAAGTGAGTCAATCAAGAATTACTTGGCAATGTATTAATTCACAATAAATTCCTCTACAAGTCATGACAAATAACAAAATAAATGTGTCGTCTATATATGAATACCTTGTTGCACAACATGTCAATGATGACAAAGTCAGTCGGTAGCAAACAGTCTAAACTGTCAGATAGGTTGGCAGAGAGTATGGCTGCCTTTGCCATATCACCTGACTTCACACATTTCAGCTAGCAGAAAATATTAACCTCACTGATATTTATGTGACTAAATTATTTATGCTATAAAGAAAATAGTTGTGAAAAGAGAGGTTGACAAACAATTGTGGACTATTTAATAATAGTATTGTATTTTCATAACTATGGTGCTTCATTCCAAAATGATGGCATAAAGTCACACAAAGGGCATTGTTTATGTGATAGTAATAGTTTTAAAAAAAAATAATTATTTCAGTTTTAGCATACCTTCTCTATTGACTCCATCATTATTTAAGTGCAGTGAAGAATATTTGAGATATATACACAGATTTCTTATTAAACTTATCCTAGCTGGTATCAATGGCTAGTATCAGGGCAAGTGTAGTACAACAGTTCTACATTCAGTGGCCTACAATGAGAAAACACTCTACAAATGACTCCAAATCAGCTTGTGCATTTAGAATATGCCTCCAGAGGTTACAAACATCACTATATGTTCTAAGGAAGGGAATGAAAAGGAAAATTATCATTAATAGGTCTTGAGAGCACAAACACTGCACCAGTCACAGCTGATGCATCACCATAATGCATTTCCATCTCAGCAGTGGAAATCCACTACCAAATCATAGACAAAAATAGTTACTGATAAATAGATAGAACCTGCAACTGTTTCAGATCACTAGAACCTGAACTTGGTTTAGACTTTAAATTTTGCCACATGGAATGAGTAAAACTATATTAGGGCTATATTACATTACATTAAGGCATGTAGCAGACACTCCTATCCAGAGCTTACTTACACAACTTACATTCTATATTTTACTGCAGCAATTTAGATTAAGTACCTTAATTAAGTGTACAATTGCTGTACCTCACCTAGAAATCCAACCTAAAAACCTAGGTTACTGGGTTGCCTCTTCCCTAACTATTAGGCTATACTGCTGCCTAATGCGTAAGAAATGGGGCTTGCATGTTTTATGAATGTATATACATTTAAAGCTGTACATATTATAAAACCTGTAATAAAGCCTTAACCATTACTGCAGTGGTTCCACTGCTGACCTTTGGTATTTGATTTGATTTTTCTTTTTATTAGATACTAAACACATATACCTCAGCAGCATGATTTACTGAAAGTAAAAGAGTCATTTTCTTATAGATCAGCTGCATGGTCACAATTTGAATGTATAAAATAATGCTTGTGATTCTATATATGCTGTTTATGAATGTTCATGAATGAACTAATCTTTCTATAGTTTAGTGTCATTATACTGTTTAACCACAATTTAACCATCTGTATTTAAAGATGGTTAGTAAACAGGATGTTTCCATTCTAAAACACAACCAATGCCCCATGATTGGACATAAAAATGAGGTAAGTCATGAGAGGAAGCTCATTCCCTAAAGGCACCTTTACCGTAACCATAGTTTCAAAGACCGCATAGCAACAAGAATGGGGTGAGGGGGCTGGCTGAAAAGACTGACAGTCTAAATCCAGCAAATGCCATTCGCTCCTGTGAGACGTGCTCACGGAGAGACATCGAACTGTAACACGGCATGTTTGTGTGCATGCCCTCTCTGATTTCAGGTTACATGAAGGCAGGATATTGGGGGAGGGGAGGGACAGTCATAAAATGTGTTACTAGGTTACAGTTAAAAGCAGGATTCCTCCATGTACTCCATAAATAAACACTAATCCTCTTCTTACTGCATCAGTACTTCACGAAAGTGCCTATTTTCAACACTCGTATGAGCATGACAGAGATGTTAGCCTCTCTTGTTGGACATACAACAAATCTGCTAAGATATTTCATTAGCGAGTAAAGTAACTAATTTGCTATTTTGCTGTATTTCGTGATGTCTACATTTTTTGTTATTATGTTACTGAACCAAATCTTTGGTGACATTTTGTATTATGATGTGTGGAATGATATGCCACTTACTATCTAATCATGTCCCACTGTTTGGATGAAATGAGAAAAGGTCCTACAGTACAGGTTATGACGGTAAGCAATAGCTCATAAGTTCACCAATTCAGAGGCTTGAAATTTTGACGTCAGTATGTGTAAAGTTCCAGCTGAATGAGTCAACTGACAGTGACAAGTTAATGACGCAAGCATCACTTGTCCTACCAGACCTGAATCTGCTGAAATGCTGGCAGGGATACATTTTAAAGAAATTACAGAAACCATCCATCCAGATTTTGTGAAACAGAATAGTAACAATAAAATGATTACTATCAATAGTAATTTATAATCAGCATGCACACACACAAATATAATCTATCACAGTATTCTGTGTCTTATTTCAATGGTATCTTGTCACAATTGAAAGATTATAAAGCTGCACAACTGAAAAAATAATTAAGACATACATTTCTCTTCAAAAATATGTTTTCCTATGAGGCAAACAGAAACAACATTTAAGGATACTCCCATCCAGACTGACAGAGAAGACCAGCTTGTCAGCTCTCACAAGCAGTCTCATACTCATTTAAAAAAGAATGAAGGAGCGAATCCAGTTTAAAACTAATCCGGTTTGTGACAGATGCCCTGTTTGCATAATGAAAGGGAGTGGACTCTGATTTAAGAAACACTGAGGTATATAACTGCATGTGCATAATTGTGCCTAGCTACATAATCTTGTTGCTCTAACATCTCTTTTTATTTTACATTAACACGATGGGCTATATTTGCTTGTGTTGTGATGTGAAAGTGTTGTATGCAAGATGTTATATGCATCATTCATCACAGTTCTATATATATATATATATATATTGAATAAGACATAGTCAGTTAAAGATAACAACTAGTCATTCACTAGTTTGCCAGCAACTATTGTTCAGTTCAACTACTGCATCACTCCAGTTTGACATAAATCACTGTTCAAACTGAAAAAATCACTATGATGAGAATTTCAGGTGGAAAAACTTAATTCAGCAGTGATCCAGCATAATACTTGAAATTAAAAAAAATATCCGAGGCATTGCAAGATGCATGCCTGCATGTGTATGTGTGTATGTATTCAACTTTTTTTTGTAAAAACCTAAGATTCATACAATAGAACATGCTTTCATACAATTAGCATGAACTATAATCAGTAAAACCAATAAGACTGGACAAGTGACAGAATTACATTTCTTCCTCTGGATCAAAGCAATAAAATAAAGAAAAATCTTCCCAGAGGTCCCATTGACTTTCAGTGGCAACGTCCATCATAAGGAAATGGTCTGTCAATATCTGCATTTTTTATGCAAATCGGATTACTGTCTTATGCAGCCAACAAATGATTTACAAAGGTACAAAATTAAATTAAATAGGTAGTGACTGTAGCAAGCTTCATTGATCGTTATCTGACAGGGACTGAATAATTATGTTTAAATAACTTTTAAGGTCAGCTGATCATACAATATTTACAACTCATTTGAGTCACACACACATTATCACATGGTTACTGACTGACTGCCATGTGAGTCAATTATCCTCCTGTGCTACTGTACTTTGTATGCTCTATTACAGTACGTATGTACTTCATTCAAGTTGCTTTGGAAAGAGCACCTGTTAAACTATTCTAATGAAATCTCAAGTCATACAATCCTAAAGTTACCACTGTGCCTGCTAGTTATTGCAAAGCACTAACATGTTGAGAGTAATTGGCACTAACTGTATGTGTTTTAATGTGAAATGCACACTACGTGGCAAAATGTATGTGGACACCTGACATCCAACATCTAATTAAAAATGATGGGCATTAATATGGGGTTGGTCTATTCTTTGCTGCTATAACAACCTCCACTCTTCTGGGAAAGGCTTTGTACTAGATGTTGGAGCATTGCTGCAGGGATTTGCTCCCATTCAGCCAGGAGAGCATTAGTGAGGTGAGGCACTGATTGAGCAAATAGGCCTGGCTCACAGTTGGCTTTCAAATTTATCCCAAAGGTGTCGGATGAGGTCGAGGTCAGGGCTCTGTGCAGGCCAGTCAAGTTCTTCCACATCATTCTCAACAAAACCATTTCTATGTGGAACTCGCTGTGTGCCAGGGGGCATTGTCCTGCTGAAACAGGAAAGGGCCTTCCCCAAACTGTTGTGGAAACACAGAATTGTCTAGAATGTGGCTGTATGCTGTAGCATTAAGATTTGCCTTCACTGGAACTAAGAGGCCCAGCAAAAACCATTAAAAAAAGCCCCAGACCAAGGGCTGTCCAGATACTTTTGGTCATATATTGTATATGGGAAAGTGTTCATATAGAACAACATGGACTCAACTGCCGTTCCCCTGCAGCTGTGGAGGGCCAAGTAGTGACTAGAGAATATTGCCGAGTACATTTGGTATTCAAAATTGTTTCAGAAATCATGTTTTTGCTGAATTGGCACAACTGGTAAATGTTAAATATGTAAATGGATAAATTGAATTGTTATTATTTGTCTATTTATAGTCTGCTATTGAATGGCATATGGAGTTGTTGCACTCGTATTTTTCACAAAATGACCAGCAGCTATCTATTATCCTCTTGATAAGAACTGCTGTTGCCAACAGCTATTGCAAGAAAGTATTTTGTCTAAATGGAATACAACTAGTTTCCACTCACAGTCCTACTAAATCTCTGGATATTGCAATGCACAAAGGGTAGGTCCTTCTCAAATGTCCATGCAAATGTCAAAACCAACTAAGGAACGTTTGCACAGGCCTTTAAAGACACCACAAAGTCCTTCAACTGCTGAACACTACATTTTGTTCTGTCCTATGTGGTCAAGAGCCGTTCCTATATTCGGTAAGGTTTTCAACTACACTCAGAACACCAGTCAACGGCTATTTTAGTCAGCTGAAATGTTATTTAATTTTTTAACCTGAAATAATCAAAGTTATTAAACTGTCCAATACAGGGGAACCGGCCCACTTCATCAAATCACTGTTGCGTCGGTTTAGCAGATTACCAATCAGAAATGAACTTGAAGTGAATAGCATTACAGAACAGACTGTGATTGGTGAACACTCTTTCCTGGTAATTCCAACAGGGAGCCAGATAAACTGGGTCTTAATGCCTGACTCCCCATAACATGCGAAGGCATAATTTTCATAGCTACCGTGTAGTCGGAATGAAAATGTGTCGAATGGTAGTCATTATGTAAAACGCTGTAGGGATGATGACTATATATTCAAAATGGTTGAGCGAGGGTCAAACTTCAACCGTCTCGTCCGCAAGACCAATCAAGTGAAAATACTCATATTGCCAACCTACTGCATAGTCACACACTAAAAAGCACAAATATTACTAGTTAGTACGCGGAGCGTGTATTTTTGCTTGTTCGGATGCGTCCTTTGTCTCAGACCCGTCACAAAGATAATTCACTAATTGAAACTAAGGGTTGGAGATACCGCGTGTGTTCCGTTCAAACACCGGAACTACACTAGTTCCACAGTTCAAATGGCGAATCGAACTACTTACTTTGAATTCGTGGTTTCTCTCATGATAAAATGTCTCTGGTTGGAACCCTTACTGTGTAATGGTTAGTTCTGATCACATGATATTTATGTCCAATGGGTGGCCATCTACTCTTGCTCGACATTATGTTCAAAACGGTGTCGGTTAACTCCGCTATTTAGCCAGCCACGGAGGTGTGTGGCAAGTATCTTAACAGACTTAAAAATTTATCGCAAGAGGGAAAGCTTTTCGTTTAACATTTTCACTCCTGAATATTTTACCAAACAGCATAAAAGAATGTCACATAAACAAATCTACTATTCAGACAAGTACACCGATGAGCACTATGAATACAGGTAAAGTTGTTGAAAACTTGGTTAGCTAGCTGGTTAGCCATCTGGATGCGCCCTCATCATTTACACGCAAATAAGAGTTTGATGACTAAACCTACGGGTGTTGTGCAGCTGCAAAGGTGAAAATTAGCTGACGTATACTCGCGCAGATTTATTTGAATAGTTTTAAAAGTCATGGTCGTAGGTAAACCATTTGCATTCTTGTCAGTAAATAAAGTCAAACTACCAAGCTAACACGCGGTATTCATGATAAAGAATGGCATGGCCTTGGAAATATTGTTCTGCTGGCTGCTCTGAAAGCATAACGTCACCACGAAAAGGCTACATACTTACATTTGATCAGTTGGCTATGTCGTATGCCGAGAATGTTGTAAACTCGTCTGTATCAGCTTCTCCAAAAAATCAAAACTTCTAAAAATGCTAGCTAGCTAGTGGCTAGCTATTTAAGTCGGTTTACTATCTAAGCATCTTACTTCGGAAATTAATAGACTAGTTCACTTTGCTAAGGTACTGATTTGTTTGCTTGCATTAGTTTATTTATGAATGGAATCTTGCTAACGTTGATAACGTAAGTAAATCACAAACGGGTCTGAACGTAAATAATACGATAAAATGTCCCATTGTCTTCCACTATCTTAGCTAGACTAGGTGGCTGGCCAAGTTACTTTCATGAAAACCATCTTATTTCGTTATTGCCAAGAAATCCCAACTATTTTCAAACATGGAAAAAACAAATAACTGAAATAATTGTAAATTGATACATGTAAACAACTGGGATTTCGTTTTTATATAGGCATGTTGTGTTGCCTCGGGAATTGGCGAAACAGGTGCCCAAATCACACCTGATGTCGGAGGACGAGTGGAGGCGACTTGGGGTGCAGCAGAGTCTTGGATGGGTGCATTACATGATCCACGAACCAGGTTTGTTCTGGATAAATAAGTTACACTATAACGCTCAGCGCTGCTGAGCCAAGAATAGTTACCAACTCTTTGCAGTACTTTAGTTCTTGACTGCAGTTGCTTGTGTAGATTAAAAACTGACGCTCTGTAGTAACTCAAAATCAAGTATATGTTAGCTAGTCATTAATGAAATGCTTATTATGCATGTGTGCATATACACTGTATAATAATAATTTAATATCTCATAATTGCATACATGCATTCATTTTTTTAAATGTGGATTTATATGCAGTTCTATATTAAAGCATCTGTATCTGAACCTAAACTTGAAAGAGTAGACAGTATGACTTTATATATTTATAGATATGTTTTTTGTCTTTCTTTCAGAACCACACATACTTTTGTTCAGAAGACCTCTTCCAAAACCCTGATGTGAACTTCTGGAATTTTCTGGGACATCCATGTGTATTAATCTGGTATTCAGAATGTAATTACAAACCTACTAGTGGTGAACTTTTGTGCTTGTGCTGTATTCCTCACAGCTACAAAGCTCAGATTATAAATAAGAAATGAAAATTCTCCTTGTGAATAGGGGAGGTGGTATATTGTGTGAAAAAGAACATGCATACTCAGACTAAAGTGCCTGTCATTCATTTTTGATCAAGTCTTTCGAATAAAATTAATTTTTGCATCAATGGTGTAAATATATGTATATATTGGCCTCCTGTTATATGTCAAATTAAGTAGACATGCTCAGATCCAATACCATATTGTGTACGTTCAAAGGAAAAAACTTTGATGTTGCAATTTTGAGAACCCTGTCAAAGAACTGTAGGTTATTGGTTTTCCCAAAATCATTGGAAAACCTCATTTGTAGGATGTGCTATTGACTCAGGATTGCAGATTGTGCTTTTGGTTCAGGATTGCTGATTGATTAGTGGGACCAATTATTATCAGTTAATTGTTAAAATGATAACATTTGATCATATCATTTTGTGGACAGGTATGCCACATAAATATCTGTTCAGATTGATAGAACTGCCCACATTCGGGGAGAGAAATTGTTGATCTGAGAAATAACTGATGGATTAACAAATCACACGTTTACATTTACTGCGGTTTTTGTGATGTAGGGGCAGTATCAATTGGGGCAAATAAAAACTGTAAGTTGTGTGTGATTTTAATGAATATTTCATGAATGTTTTTTAAAATATTTTTTTTAATTTGCTGCCCAATGTGGGGCTGAGCATATCCAGTTTCCAACCCAGTTTGGAATGGCCCGTCTCTGCAACCGCAGCTGTGTGCAAGTGCGAACCCCACTGCTGATTCAGGAGTCCAGAAACACATTCTGTTGCTTGTTTTTCACACTACAGAGTACAGCTAAGCTTGCGTACAGCCAGGTCGGAGGGAGGATGTAGGATATGTATGATATGTTGCTTTGGCTGCAAACCCCTGGTGCCTGATGGACCAGCTGAAGAGTGATGAAACACAGACCCCGAACCCACTGAACCCTTCCATGCCGTGGGCCGTGCAGCTGGCAGTCGTGTGTTGCCCTATGGAGATACCGGCCACAGTCAGCACTTTTACATCCCGGATTCGACCCAAGGCCATGAGGCTCGCTGAATGAGTCTTTTATCAGTTTGTGTAATTGTCCTGCGTGGAATTTATATTAATGCCATTTCTATCCTGGGTGCATGAGGGTGCTATTGGATAAACTATAGAGAACATGAGCACTAGCAGGATGAATATATGAAAATGAATCTGGTTATGAGGATTAAAGAGTATTAATATCACCACAGTAATTCTGACTATTATTCTGAATTAGAAATCCTGCGACCTATTGAAAAAATTCCCTATAGAGAATCCCAGTTGTGCTGTAGGCCAGTCTCAACACTTGTTATTTTACATGTGAATGGTAATGTGCATTATTTGACCAGCAGATGTCACTAAAGCTCAAACAGGCATGCTCAGTGTGCTTAGCCATGGTTTAGGCTGTCTACTGTACTTCATACCGGCATGATTTTTCTAGACAGGAAAATTGGAGGGGAGTAATTGATTGGTGAGAGAACCATTCATAAAGCCATTTTACCAACTTGTTAATGGTCTTTAATGCAAATTAAGGATGCTAAATTAAGTGCACACTTTAGTTTGTCTTTCTAAAAGCTTCTATTCTAATTAATGAACATTGGTAGCTAAACCTGAATAACTACTTTAGCCTCAAAAGAATGTTACTTTTTTGTTCTTGGAGACTCCAGTGATATAAAAATAATTGTTTTGCCTCATTGACTGGTAATCCATTGCATCTGAGCTTTACATGGTGTACAGCTACTTTTAAGTGACATTTTCTGGAGTTGTGTGCAAATGGGTCAACATAAAAATGCAAGTTTTCTCAATGATGGAGAGAATACAATGGGGAACAATATATATATGTGTGTATATATATATATATATATTAATCAGTCATATCGCATACCATTCATTTACATTTTTCCATGTAACTTGGGTTTCTTCTTTTGGTTTTTCTGCCATTTTACAAATGATTATATTAGCTAAAGCAGCTTCTTCCCATTAATTGCATGTATGTAGTGGAGTTCAGAGAAGTAACACATGAAAGTCTCCTACAGAATGTGACATTGTAATGTTTGTTATAAGTTCTTTGAGCAGGGCGTATCATTTCTCTCAGCTTTCTTTTTGAGGGTCCCGGATCCCCAAGGCTGTACCAATCAGCCCAGTGGCCATCTTAACCTACGAGTCACTACGCATCGGCTCACCAGCTGTCAGTAATTAAAGCTGTAGAGGCTGTGGCTGAGGTGGAATCTACTTTGATGTTATGAAAAAACCTCAGAAGTTTAATGGATCCGTTGGCAGAGCAAACATCTATGTGGAGTCATAACGTTGTCCTTTATAAATATTAAATGCCAAGACCAGCTGTAGAGCTGATGCTTTTTCAGTGTTGGCTTTTGATGCCGTTTTCAAAGCTGACTTGCTGAACAGAAGTGAATTTGGTAGAAATTAATTCAAATAGCGTCAGTTCCTGTATCAATGTTAATAGAATGGCATTGTACAAAAAAGGTGTATGCTGATCTTAGGCACACAGAAAATATACTTTGCTTCCACACGTTTATTTTAAAGGAGTGTGGCTCAGTGAATTATGAAATAGTTTGCTGTTTTTTTCTGTGAAAGAGCTGTAATTGCTTTTTTTAATTATCTCTCCCTGTAGGCCTGAGGTGTAACTGGTGTCACGTGAAGAGTTCTCTTCAGTACTGTGTGCTATGGTAAATGGTAAATGGACTGCATTTATATAGCGCTTTTATCCAAAGCGCTTTACAATTGATGCCTCTCATTCACCAGAGCAGTCAGGGGTTAGGTGTCTTGCTCAGGGACACTTCGACGCCCAGGGCGGGGATCGAATCGGCAACCCTCCGACTTCCGGACAACCGCTCTTACCTCCTGAGCTATGTCGTGCTATGGCAATGGAATTTATTTCCTTGTGCAGTGAAGCCCCAATATAATGTAGAATCGAGAGGATAATATGTTGTTGTTATAACATACTATTATTATAGCAGTAAATTGTTGTAGACTATTGTAAGTTTTTCTGTACAAGAGAATCTCTTAAATTAATATAAAGTAATGTGGTGTACTGCACAGGGTCCATACAATGTCACATGGTTATGCGAATGACGTTCAGATCTCTCTCTCCTTCTGACACATCTCTTCAGAAGTACATCCTGTTGGCAAGCTCGTGTCTTCTCCTGGACAACTGTACATCACCTTGGGTTAGCCTTTGGTTTGCACACGCTCAACTGCCTGGTTTAAAAAGACGCATTCACTTGTCCAGGACTTCAGCAGCAGTTGGATTCTTACCACTTTTAATTTACTCAATGAATCTATTATAATTTTACACTTGAAATAATAGCACCATTTACCATTAATAATATAGAATGAATGCTCCTCTTTTTCTAAAGGTCTAAGTTTCTCTCTCATTGTTATCTATCCTAAGGAGTGCCTTCCCGTTTACTCATTTTTGAAAAGGCACACATCCAACATTACAAAGATTTACGCCTACAAAGACACAAAAAAACCTTGAAATTCCCATGTGCTCAAATGTTGATCATTTGAATGTAAACCAGATTTAACCACTCAAAATCCACTCTGAAATTTCACTCGTTTTATATTCCATTCCAGAGGTCTATGAAACAAAAGAAAATACCGATAGTTTAAAATAACATCAAGACCAGTGCAAATCTAAGCACTGAAGATGGCACACATTTCTCTAATATACTTCTGAGAGAAGAAAAAAAAAGGTAATGTAAGGGAATATAACTAATGCTGACACCTAAATGAATATTGTCACAAAACAATATTCAATACAACACTGATTTGTAATAAATTGTCTTTCCTCATTCAGTTTAGCACACTAAACAAACAGGTAAAATACATGAAATGTATATCTGCATATACTAAAGTCAATATTAAAATATTAATTCTTGTGGGTCTAATATAAGTTTAATTACGAGTGAAAGTATCTAATACAGTCCAGTCTGACAATGCTTATGCACAGGGCCCCATATTGCAAACATTACAATGTATGGTATGTAATGTATACACTAAATAACTATTTTGACTTACTAATCACAAAAAAAACAGGTAAAAAAAAAACAAAAAAACATTTCGACTAAACATAACTATGAAAAAACAGAAAAGAAGACTCAGCTTTTGCAGAGTGGTATGGTTGATCATTCTTGGGAAATCACTTTGATGGGTTTTTACCATCATTTTCAGAACAGTGCAAAGTTTACTGGAGCACAGCACCATTCACCCGCTAGGTTTCTGACACAATCCAATAAGAAACTTTCTTGTGTGTTACTCCTGCAACACATATGCCTTCCCAGAATAGCAGGGAATATCATACCTCCCCATCATGGAGAGCCAGTGGGAAAGACCTACAAACCAGGGCAACAGGCACATGTTGCAGGACACTGGTTTCTCAGCTGGTGTAATGCCACACATTCAACCATGGAGCATGAGACACTACATGTGATGTCATCAGCGCCAGACCAATTTAAGTTCCAGCTGGAATGGAGTTAGAACACTCTTGATGGAATGGAACTCCAGCTATCTTCAAAGAACACCCTCTCCACCGCAGCTTTCCTGAGAAGGGGCAACATGCAAATACGTTCAGTTACTCATATCCGTAAACTCAATGGAAAATTAGCCTTGACCATTAAAAATGTAATTTACCTGAGCTTGTGACAACCTTCACTGATTCATATCTGGATTTAAATTAATGCATTTTTTAAAAGTTTTTTTTTCAACCATTTCAGTCCACATGCAGACAAACAAAAATGTGTTCTGATTCCAGCTCAGGAGATGGTAGTAAGCAGGGAAGTAACAACGGGAACTGGTGGACAGACAAAGTCCAATCTGACTTTTTATGTACTGTGGTTTCATCTCGCCTCTCTTCTCTGCTGTGGTGTGGTGAGTGAGAAAAAAATTACTTCCCCCTTTTATCCAAATTTGAAATGTTCAGCTGTATTCACAAGCAGCCACCGGTCTTCACACTCCACATGTTGAGCTTGCACTGACACGATCCTTCCCTCCCTGGACACTTGCCAATTATGGCCTCCACAGCTGCCAGGCATAGTTGGGACTGGTGTGGTCTGTGTGCTTTTTGATGCAACTTCTTCAAACCTCTCAACCCCACACATGCACACATCTCACAAACTCAAATACAAAGTATATTTTATTGTCAATATATTTTTTGGCTTCTAAGAAAAAGCAATGGACAGATTGCAAAACATTACAACTGAAACATACCCACGCCTCCTTCCAGTTCTGTAGCAGTTTTTCATGGTCTGTCAGTGCAGTTCTCCACTGTTTAAGGTCTCTGGACACAACACTGTCTTTATCTGTTAATGAACAGGAAACAACTTCATAGCTAGCTTACTGAAATGGTAATTTTCTTTCATTAGCCCCGACACCTGCTACACTACAATGGGTTGTTTCTCCAAGAAGTAATTTGCCTTTGTTGTGGCTTAGTTTACTTAATGGCATTTCACCCCTATCCAGCATGCAGCCATTATTCTATGTTAATTAGAATCCCTTTGTTAAATTCATCCGAGGAATACCGACTCCGGCACCCGCTGTCCTACCTTTGCGACTGGGGCCGATGAGAATTTTGGAGGTCTCGTCGCCAGCGTGGGATGTGGCAACGCACTGGTACTGTGATTCTTTCCGCAGGCCCCTCAGCCTCAACCAGCTGCTCACAAACACTTCCCCAGTGGCCGTGGCATGTCGGTACTCTGTGACGGGGGTCTCAAGTCTCTTTCCATTCACCTTCCAGCGAATGTTGAGATCACTTGGACCTGGGGTATAAAAGGCACTTCACATTGCCCGATCATACTCAAGTTCAGGGTATTTGCCGAATCAAGGTCACAAACAGGGCGCCCCGTTGGATTGTGTGTGTGTGTGTGTGTGTGTGTGCGTGTGTGTAGGTTCTGGCTTTTGTTGGTCTGCCAGAGTGGTCATGTAGATTAAGCTGGAAATTTGTACCAAATTAAAAAAAAAATCAGTTGCACACTTATTTTGTTCACTAGCTGCTATGTTAGAATGTTTGTATACAGTACATTGACGAAGCTTCATTCTGAGCGCCAACTTGCTTAGCTGGCACATACTGTGGGCTACATCATGCCTTTCAGTGCACTGCTTTTTCATAGCAAAATAAGTCTTCTCTAATTAATACACTATTAAAATAAATTCTTGCATTTTAGAAAAATTCTGTAGTCAAGTTTTGCTATTTGACATTTTTTTCCACACTGCCTTGATTTTCCACCACTGCCAAACTGTACTATGACAAATGAAAGCACTATAGCCAACATTCATATATTTGAAGATGCCTGATGGAAATATATCTGAAACAGTGGCAAACCAATAAACATTTACTGGAGAATTATATAATCATTAAATTACTGTAACCAGTAATCAGCAGTTCTTTCCTTTATTTACATCACTTTTCAAGTTTTTTAGAGCAAGAAATTGGTTGCGGACCCTTGCTTCTTTAACATCGCTGACTGTTTTGTCCGTAAAATTAGTTGTAATTTTTTATGCAGACATAATAAGGATCATATTTTTTTCCCCACAGTGGTGCTTCCCAATCTCCACTTTCACAACCATTTATATGTGTGCGTGCATTCATGTGTTTATACTGGTGTATGTATTCATTGGCATGAATATAAATTAAATCTCTTATCTTCCAATCCCTTACACTGAAGCTACAGGAGATAAGCACAAGATTGCTTAGCTGTGAAGTGTTACCGTTACCCCACAGCTTATCAGCAGCATTACATGGTACAACAAGGACAAGATTCTTTGAGACACCTCTAGATCACTTAGGACAGTTGCATCTATCACAAAAGAGCAGTATTTGAATAAACAAACTACATTTCAACACAATTTAAGTAAAGATTTATTTAAACCCCCTACCAACAGTTGCCCAAAATGCCTATAGAGACCTATGTACATCGTCCAAAGTATATACCATATACACAAATTTACACTGTACAACCACACACTCTATTATAGGTAAAGAAACTAATCAGAATTACACATTTGGCCAAGTGTACCATACACAGTCTCTGGTCTCTTACCAGAGGCATTTAGTTCTCATTTGCAGAAAGTTGAACGATTAGCTTTTGACCCTTATTTGTGCCAACTCCGTGTTTCCAACAGTAGAATCGGTCCATTTACAGGTCTAACACAGGTCTAAGTTCAAATCTGCCAGCAACAAAAAATTAAACAAGGGTGCAAATCTAGCAATGAAGTAGACTATATACACTGGGCAAACATATACTAAAGACAGCCAATTCTGCTTTTATTTTTTTAACACAAAAGGATGAACTGAAATGCATTTGTGTGTGCCTTTTTGCAGAAACAAATTGAGTTCTCCTCTTCTAGCTCGGTCCACACTTATATTTCATCCTGTCGTGTACTGTCAACTATTTTAAAAAATCTAAGAAAGAGGAACAGCTCAACCAGATAACCCAAAGAAAGAAAGAAGAAGGGGCCTATTTTGTGAAGCTGAAGAAATGCCTGTTGAAAGAGGGAACGACGAGAGGTGTGTTGCGTGTGAAAGGTGAAGGGGCTGGAGGGGGGAGGGTCACACAAACCACTCACCCAAAGCCAGGCAGAAGAGCAGGAAGGCCTCGTGGGCCTCAACACCCCAGACCTGGTCAGTCAGCAGTGGGGGCAGCAGCCGTACCCCCATGCCTCCCACAGTGGACCACAGCTCGGGAGAAGGGGAGGAAGAAGAGGTAGAGGTGGAAGAAGATGAGGAGGAGGAGGAGACAGGGGAGGTGCTCCCCACAGTGGACAGGGATGAAGACTCGACAGGAGAGATAGGAGCAGGAGAGGCTGTGAGGGAAAGAAGGAGTGGGGGAGAAATTGAGAGAAACGGCAGTCTGAGGATCAAGACCAGGAAAGAACAGAAATGTGTACCAAAAGACAGGCGAGAGGGAGTAAGTGCAGTCTAAAAGGCTTTTGGAGAAAGAAAATACTGATTTCGTGCAGTGGAATGCATATGGAAAAAGCAATGGCAAGATTAAAAATGAAAAAAAAAATGATTTTTTAAAAACATTAAATAATATTTCTTTGAAATTCAAAATGGTAAAGCAAAATAAAAACAGCATTTCCAAGCCCAGGTTTCAGGATAAACATATAAATGTTGCCATCCCATTGTTCATTGTATAGCTATAGCATGAACTGTTAGAAAAAAATGAGTCTTACAGCTACATGTAACACATTCACACACACACAAAAAAAAAAATTCCAGTACAGGTTTACATGGCTGTGCATTCTTTGCTCTACGCATTAGAATATTTCCTCAGTTATTTTTATTCACAGGATCACCTCTTGGCAAATGTTAAAATGTTAAATATTGGAACAGTGGGATGAGAAAACTCTACTGGCTACAGAAGAACCTGTTAGCTTGCTCGTGACAGCAGTCCAGTTGTCCAGTGTTTGGCCTGGCAGACCACACTCTGTAGCGCCATATCGAGCGGCTTTCATTACCACAGCCACAAAAACCACGCTAATGCTGCGTTTCTCATCCCCAGCTGCAAGGTGCCCAACACGGTCAGGGTCAAAATGGCTCCCACAAATAAATCCAGTTTTGGGGTTCAAAACTCCAGAGTTCTGTTTCACAGAAAAAAAGCACTTCTTCACAATTACTTGGCTCAGAGTGGTCACTAATACCTGCATGTTTTCGCCCATTGTTCATTTTCTATATTTATTTCTCCACGTCGTACCTTTCTGTATTCCCAGATTGGCCAGTAACTTTGGTCTTTCAGTGCAAGCTCTTAGCACTCCACAGTGTCTACATGCACACAGCGATTGCAGGCGCGCTTATATGGTATTTAGAAATTTGTGGAGAAACAAAGTGAAGAATGGCACATCCCTGAGAATCACCAACACATAAAATATCAGAGAGAATGAGAGCCGTCAGCCCACATCTAATATGATGGTAATTTTGAATGTACAAATATCCTGAAAACTACTTTCGCCCCTAAATCTTACAAAATATAAAATGTAACTTACTCCAATTTGGAAAACATCCCGTCAACTTACCAATTTGGTAAACCATGTTTCCAATTTGGAAATCAAACTGATTTCTTGCTAAGCAATGCGGAGTGCAATGCGGGATTGTTCAAATCTAGGAATTATATTAATAAAAGCATTTTAGTAGGTCCTCAACATTAAGCCATAAAGAGCCCAATGAATCTGTACAAGACAGAGGCCCACAACAGTAATCATCTGCCTTGCCTCCTATTCAACTAAATCAATGTTTGCACAAATACATATCTATAATGCCTTTGTGTGCCTGTGTTTTTCAGACAGAGCAAAAGAAAGACCTTCATATGGAATACACAGGTAGAGCAGAACCACAGCTAGGAAAAGCGGAGGGTAAGAGTGGAGAAACGGAGGACTGGTGTTGCTATCAGTAGGGCACATCTGCATCGGCATACTCAATAGGGTGCGACTCGCACTCCACGTCGAACGGCCTCTCCTTGGGCGGGCTCTCGTCCCCGTACTCCAGGGAGGGGACCTTGCCGTTCCCGCACTCGGGCTCGGTCTCGTAGCCGGTGTCCCTCAGGGCCTTCAGCTGGGCCCCGTTGTGCTGGTGCAGCTCCGTGTGCTCCGGCTTCTCGGCCGCGGGCTCCATGAGGCCCGCCTCGCAGGCCAGGTACTCGGGCTGGGGCTTCTTCTGGCTGCCCAGCAGGGCGGCGCGCAGCCTCAGGCACGGGCCGGGCAGGTACTGCATGTAGCAGTTGTAGCTGAGGCCCGCCAGGAAGAGGAGGAAGAAGAGGAGGAAGAGGAAGAGGAGGGCGTTGCCGCTGTCGTGCTGCAGGTACTCGGCGGCCGGGTCGTGAGTCTCCGGGCGCGGGGCGTCGGAGCTGGGGAAAGAATGCTTCTGCAGGGCCACCGTGCTGCTCAGGGCTGGGGTTAGTGATGTCACAGGCTGGGGCGGGGAGATGAAGTTAGCGGAGCTGGGGGGGGCTGAAGTTAGTAGGGGTCCAGCGGTGCTGCTATTACCTTCGGTGGCCGTGGTGGGGTTGTGAGCTGCGGTGGAGGTGTGCGGGGTAGAGGGGTCGGGTGCGGGGGGCCTCTTAACCGAATACAGAGTCAGGGCGTAGCCGGTGACCAGCCGGGTAAAGTTCTTGCCCCCGGCCCACTCCAGGGACCAGCATTCGTACCGCCCTTGGTCCTCGGGAGCCATGCTGTAGATGAGCAGGCCGGCCTCGCCCAGCAGGTGGAACCTGGATGCCTCCGTCAGCGCGCTTCCGTTAACCGTCCACACCGCCTGCGCCAGGTTGGACCCCACGTGGCACGGCAGCTCCACAGAGCTCCCTGGCTTCACCACAACTTGGTGGTAGGGCTCTAGCGACCGGCCCCTCACTGGTGAAAGGAGGGGGGAAGTTTGGGGAAAAAAGGCTCAAATCTGGAGACTGTATTATATGTTATAGCAATATATTAAACTCTGGCCCTCCCAGCCACAGTCCAAAACATTCATGTCCCGTGGTAGGTCACAGGGGATTAATGGGTTTATATTAAGTTCAGTACATACCATTGGGGCACTTGTCTGCATCACCATTAAGGCTTTGTATCAAGTTCCTACAAAGCAAACAAAAAATGAGTGAACATTGTATGCAAGGCAATAAGAATTTTTCAACCTGAAAGGCCCTTTTCAGGTAAAACTTTCCATTCATATACATTAATTTTATAATATGGAGAGCAGGTTTGTGTGCTTTTTTTATACTGGGAAAAAATGACCGATACACCATGGTCTGATACATGCTGGAGTTTAAAGGTAATCAAATTAAGTGGTTAAGAACTATACATCTTGAACATGCCAATTAATGTATTTTATGTCAAATGCAACTGCACATACAACAGATACTGGCCTTTGTAAAGATGCTGCTTGGTAGAATAAATTAGGCAATACTCGTTAAGATAAAAACCACCCATTTGTCATTTACCCATTCTTCCTGTCTGTAGCATATCTCATAGTTACTGGCAACTGAAAATACAAATCGTCCGTTCATATGGTTCACTGACTGAACGTACCATATGAGATCACCGAGATCATAAATACAGATTGTTTGTTTGCTATACAACAGCAGACCTGCGACAGGGAATGGCAGCCCTAGGGCACTGTGGTGGCAGGAAGGCACATCGCTCAGATGTTGTGTCTGATTAGCCAAGGTACCGTGGGGTAATGTCCTGGGCCTGGAATATGTTGAGGCAGGCCGCGGAATCAGCGGCCCAGGCGCAGTAGGGGTCCCGCGCCAGCACGCAGTCCTCACAGGACGTGTACTTGTCGCAGAAGGCCGTAGGGGACTGCACTACCCCAGAGTCTGACCCAGCATAAAGGAACTGTGAACAAAAAGCCAAAGCTCAGTGTTTTGTATTAAAATAGCTCATATTCAAGTGTCACGTGCACGGTTCAAAGGAGGAATAAGTCACAGTTCCTTTTTTGAACAGACTCAGTGTCTCTGTGAGTTCCCCCAGTCCACAAAGTGCAACAGCTGACCTGAAACATGACTCATGAACTGGTGAACCCATCAGAATTTGGTGGGAAAAGACAAAACGACACATGAAATCTGGCACGTCTATGTTTGGTAGAATTGCTAAGGTCAACAATACATGCAAACTTAAAAATCCAGATCTAAAAATTTTTTTTTTCCTAAACAGTTTTGTATTTTGCATCTTGTTTATTTAGTTTCATTAATATACGAAGAATTAGAAAATGCAGGAATCTCACCTGCAAGAGCAATTTAACATGTTCACAACAGGTGAAAAGTGCCATGAATTTAAAGGTATACACACCCCTTGTGAAGACAGTAGCAGAGTCTTTATGGGTTCTACATTACGGAGAAGCTGTATCTCCTCGATCGTGTGAACTACTCCATCATAGACTATGGATTTGTGCAAGATTCCTTTATCTGAATACAAACAGAAAACAACAGAATTTAATCAAAACTCTCAAATTATATTACATTATAGTATTTGCTTATTTATTTAGACAACATACTACAACATTGGGGGAACCCTTTACCTGTCCCTGTGAATATGACATCATACACATTGTTGTCTAGGGCCTGGACCCTCTCCACAGCGATCTGGGTGTAGTTCACATCCTTGGTGATAAGTTTGGGCCCATTACCAATAGGAAGGACAGGGTCCTCCAGCAGAGGGTGGTCCTTGACAAACTGCAAGGTCTTATCCGGCAGATGAAGCGAGCTGTTGATGTTCTGCAGTCGATTGTTGTTGTTGATACACTGCAGATTGAAACAACGGGACTTAAAACACAACAGCTGTCACTGGCTGGGGGTTGACATCCAACCAAGTTACAAACCATGAATGTTTTCAAGACAAACTCAATACAGATACATCTGAAAAAGCACAGGTTTGACTTATTGTTAGTTCATATTACTCCTGTAGCTTGGAGGGAGGGGAATACTGATGGTGAGAATATAGGACAGGCTTACCGCTCCCGGACGAGGGCTGGGGGTGATTCCATTATACCTCACCCACTTTGTGTGAGACTGCTCCACTGTGGCCTTCTGCATGTACTTCCCCTTGGAGAACACTTCCTCCACTGAAGACATGTTGTAGGCACACACTGCTGATAACCCAACATTTCCCCTATGACAAGAACAAAGGAGCCATCACACTTCCCTTATAGATTCATGTTTTTCCCCCTCAATAGCAAGCTATCACACGCGCACTACTCACCACTGCGATGTGAAAACACCGTATATGACAGTGTCCTTCCAGTCTGGGGTCTTTAGGATGAACACGTCATGGACCACGTTGAAGACAAAATTGAGCTCGGGCATGGAACAGACCAACTTTGCCTTCAGAAAGGAGGTCCACTTCTTCTGCAGAGTCCTCTGTCCCCCCAAGTCCCCCTGGATGGAGAGATACTGTTTGTTTTAGTGCTTCTCATTATCCACCAACTGCATTTTTCATACAGCAGTGTGACACACCAGACAGACTCTCAATTCAGCTACGATGGGAAGGAAATGCAGTTCTTAGCATGAGCCATGACTGCACTGAGGCTCAGCAAGCCGTTCACACCTTGCAGACACGGGCTATCCTGGGGATTAGCAGCTTGCCAAAAAACTCGTACTCCACTGACACCTCCGTGAAGAAGTAGTATATCTTGTCGTCTTCACCATCTAAGCTGTTCTTGCCTTCCCTGATGACATCTGCGAAAACAAAACTGGGCTCTGGGGAGCAGAGGGAGGGGGGTCAATATAACGCAAAATGCTTGATGATATCGTACAAGATCGACAACTGTGACCTATTCAATCATCTACTGAAATGCTATTATTCAGGGGTCACAAATGTATGGCTTGTCTGGGATTGAAAACCAAATACACAGCATGAGTATAAGTGATAAATGGGTAACTGATTTTTAAGTCCTTTTAATTTACTGCAATGCAGACAAAGTTAAATTAAAAGTCAGTACTTCAAAATAAATATCACATACCATTTAGCCATGACGTTGAATACTCTGTTCGCAGCAAACTTTGAGAGAGAGAATATCTGGATATGATGGGTTCGCTTCCTAAGAAGTTGTAAGCAGTTCCAGAGTAAAGCTCTCCATCTGAGAAACAAAGGCGCATGTGAATGTTCATGCAGTTTTTCAGTCTGAAACCACATTATTTCACGAGGTAGAATGAACCCAAGGTATTGCAGCTCACCAGCCCCAGGTTTTAAGTGTTTGTGCCGATTCACCTATATAGGCACAGGAAGTCAACTTACCAACCATAACTGTGGTGAAGCTCTGTGCAGGGTCAAAGGAACATTTCCCTCTTCCATCTTCCTGCTGCCCCAGCAGTTTAAAATCCTTGAGAGACTGTAATAGCAAACAAATAATAGGAAATGAAAAAATGTAGTACAACAGAAAGAAAAAGAAACCCACACTTATGACTCCAAGGCAGCTGCGCTTACCAGATAGTCACACAGAGGCTGAAAGGCATGTGTCCCACAGACATATAGACTGTCATCATTGAGCACTTGTAGAACCCGGATGTAGTTTAGGCAGTCTGTCTGTAATAAAAGAAGTATGCCCATAAACAATTAACCATCACCTGTGGATACAGCTATTTTTATCATAAAGATCGTCATGCCACCAAAGTGAGTGACAAATGCACACTTTTCACAAAAATATTCAAATATAATTCATTAAAAGACAAACTACACCATACAGCACAGGTACTTCTCAATTCTGCTGTAGCTGATATGCAAGGCATTAATTGTATTTGAAAATAAAATGACTATTGGAGGTTTTGGGCTATTTTCCAATTACATGTCCAACATACCTCTTTAGATTTTCCTTTTAAGATGCACATTGACATATGGTTTTCAGGAACTTTCCATATTACCTGAAAAAATGAACCCACATAATCAATATAATATTCAATACAACACCTGCTGGAGAAATAAATTAAAAGAGGGACAGGCCACAGCACGACTGGTCGGCATCAAGGTGTGCATAGTTATCCAAGCATAGCTACATAGGTTGGCCTATTTAATTTCACGGCCAAGAGCATATTATGTGCAATAGTTGAAATTTAACTGGCCGATATATGACCTACTGGCCTGAAATTTAGGAGCCACATGCAACCAATAAATGGCCTTCACGCTACAAAGTTGTTGAGATTTCTTAAAAACCTTTTGTACCTTATTGGTCTTGACAGTCACATTTTTCATGCTCAGCTCGAAGATGGCTTCCCTCGCACCCACGTAAAGTACTTCTTTTTCTTCACTGAGCAACAATGTGGAATAATTGAAGATTCCTTCTTCTGAAAATTCTATCAAATTGACATCTGTGGGCAGAATCAAGAAGCACAGACACATTAGTTCACCTTGTATATCATGCAAGTATACAAATACGGTATTTAATGAATCCAGTGTGCAATGACCTTTACAGGAACTCAAGTCCTTTAGCCAAGGGGGAAAAAACCCACTGCCATGCTTACATAGAATGCATTAATACATACACAAATTATTATTAATTTTTTTTTAAGGTTTAAAAATATGTTACATGCGAATATCAATGGTTTAAGAAACTTTTATGGTTAAATTCACTGGCCTTATTAGTGAATACTTCACTGAACACTTCGTAAAGCTGACCACACAGAACTACAGGTCACTGGAAAAAGGTGCTCGCACAGCATGCAAGAAATCGAGCCAAGCTCCCCGCAGCAATGGAAATGATAAGAACAGCACTCCACACCAAAAATCCTATTTTTAAGGATTCTAGTATTTTTAAGGATTCTAGCTGATTACCTCTCTACTCTAAGGCTGAGAGTACCAAGATATCAAAACATCCACTAGACCTTCGAGGAATAGTTTTATCCCAGTGCTGGGCTTCTCGTTTAAAAACTTGCTATGGTTGTTCTAAGGCTGACAGCATTAAGTAGAAATTCGAATTCCAGAGTTGGATGTATAAGTACACTAACCATAATAGAGATCATTATTTATTTATAGGCTTAAAGTACATGACTCAGCATACACCGTTTAAAAAGGTCCACAGTACCGCAGACTGCTAAAGCAGCTACAGATACCTGCGGTGGTTAAGCATCTCTGTGTCTGTTATTGCTTTTCAGAGGGCTGAAAGGGATTTACAGCCGACCTGCCGATAGTTTGTATTTGGCTGAATGTCTGCCAGCGGTCGTGTCAGCTGTGAGAAGCTCAAGTTGCGAGTGTACTAACATAAACTGGCCGATTACGAAAGCCAACACCAAGCCTGCAGCTCATCATGTCTACAGTTAGACTGTGCCTCTTCCTCACAGACTCCAGACATTTGTGCAAGTCATTTCTGCCAGTAGTTAATATGAAGCCTACCCAACTTCCTCTTCAACACAGAAACTGCTCAAATGTGTGAACAGAATACAGAAAACTAGCTTCGTTTATACAGCACAGCATTATAATGGAAACATACCTCTAGGGATTACAAAGCATGCACTAACTGTTAGTGCATACATTCAGCACTCTAATCTTTTAAAGGCAATATAGACTTTTTGTACAAGTAGCTTATTTTGAGACACCTCTCAAAAACTAGTAAGCATATGATTTTCAATTATTATTACTGCGATAATTCAAATGAACAGCCTTGTAAATATTATAAAGATGACTGTTCTTAAACATCAAAGAACCACAAGTGTCATTAACAGCATAACCCTATACATATATGTATATTAACAGTATGAATTCAGAGTTAAGAGTTCATTTTAATTTATAGCAATGAATACATAGGCACCTACAAAAACATTTCACACATATGTTTATAACTGTAATTCAATTTAAAGTTTTGTGATTTGAATTCACAGTTCAAAAAAGAGAATACATGCTAGCTGGACCAAAACCCTTCAGTATAAGAAAGTTGGCACATGACAACAGAGAACCCTGGTAAGCACAATTTAAAAAGTATTCAGCAATAGATCTCCAAGCATTAATGGCCAATACATTCTGAAACAACGTAGACATAGTGTTAAGTATCAGCTGTCGAATCAAAACCAGAAACTCAGCACTTGACACTTGATCACATTATAGCTTTAACCTCTGACTGCAGTTGGCAAACTCACTGCTTCTTGGTGAAATTTTAGTCATTTAGTGATAATATGATCAATAATTTAGTGATCATAATCTTAAATTATTTTTCAAGTAACATCATGAAGCGCAGAGCCTTGTTTGAATGTGTAGTGCTTTACACAAGTAAAAACTTTTGTACTGATTGCCATTACTTTAAGACCAAATCAGCATTTTACATGGGAAAACCATAATTTGATTGCCACACTACAGCAGTTTCTAACCAGCAAAGTATCTTTTGATATATTTTAAAGGTGAGCAAACTGGTTAAAAGAAAAAGTAGCATGTTGACACATTGACCATGGGGGGAGGGGATCTAGGCATTATTTACAGAAGGCGCTATCATTTTAATTTTCAAGTTAAAAAATGTCAAAACCGTATATCCACACATGTCAATGTGCAGAGCAAAGCAAACGGATCATCACCATAAACATCAATTTAACTGCAACAATTGAACTTGAAGCCCAATTTCATTGTCATCGTGTGTTGTAGGGTCTTTTGGTGCTCTGTATCTTACCTTGGTGTTTCCAGGACATCCGTGGAATGCTGGTGGGGCCATGTGTTGACACTTCCAGTAGGAGTCCCAAGAACACTCCGAGGACACTGAATGCCATGTTGGACTCAGGGTTCTTCGGTAATGTGAAGTTTCCTCTGGATTAATAAAAAAATAAAAAACAATTACGTTAACGCAGAGAATTGGTAACAAAGAGAGAGCGAGAGAGAATTGGTGATTACATTCTGATATACTAAATATTAAAGGCACCACCTCCCATGCACTTCCTCTTGCTGACAGAGAAGTCACAACTGCATCGTCCTTTTTGCACAATTTCAAAAAGAGTCACCTCAAAATCTACAGTGTTGAGAACCAGTGATAATTAATTTCAATACTATAAGAGGTTTCAATCAGTCCTACATAGATGGGGAAAAACACAACCTTTACAACAGTTCCCATATAATTCTTTTTTGACAAAGCACTGAGAATTCCTTTGATAAAAAGCACATGATCACAACCCACATACATGAATCACAATGGAGCATCGCAAACGGCTGGGTGCAGTTACTCCAAGTTACCAAAGGAGGAGCAAGATATTGCTGAGAAGGCAAGCTATAACAAGAAAAACAGACAGAATATTGTATCATCAAATGTTCAAAATGTTAAAACCACTGCCTCAGTATCAGCAACTCATGAAACTGTTTTTTTATTTTCCTGGTTTAGTTAGTAAGGCCTTTTTTTGATTAAAAACAATAAGACCATCCCTTTTTCTGCTGACTTCTAGCATGCTCAGGAGCAAAAATATTAAAGCAACCTCCGGCATGCAATCTGAAAGTAGCACAAACCAAAATGCCTTAACTCCAAAATACACTGTCCATCTTTGACATCAGCTGAAGAAGTCAAGGATGATTAAGAAAGGAAAGCAATTTGACCCATGCTGACAAGGCCCAACCCCTAACAGCAGGAAATGGGGGAAACTCACATACTCCATGTGGCAGGTTAGCAGAGAGCTCACACCACATCATGCACTGTCACTCTCAATCTCAGCTGATCTACGAGGCTGTGTTTTGAAGAGTACAGGGGAAGGCATCTGTTTCTTTCCCCTGAGGCTTGGGTCAGAAACCTCCCAGCTGCAGCACATTTACAATTCACATGGAATTGGTGTCCCTTTCACACACACTGCCCCACCCCATTTTGCAAAGAAAGAAATTTGTTCTGACTCAAACTGAACTTTTAGGAGGGATGAAAATGGAAATACAAATCACTTTCATACTGTTCACATTGTTCTCATATTTTCTTCTTTTATGTTTTATGTGTGTATGTTAGAAAAACAATCTCATCTTATGTCTGCTTTCTATCTGTATAAAGGTTTATCCAAAAACAATAAAGTGTGTTGTGTGTCCAGAAGACAAATTTCAGTTCACACACTATGTCATGCGATGCAAGTAATTTGAGTTATACACTGTACTGACAATATGTATGAGACACATCGAACCCTCGTTTACAATGGTGCCGAGATTGCAAAACACAATTAAAACAGTAATAAAGCAAAAATAATTTTTAAATAAAATAAAACAATAATAACAGTAATAAACACATATAAAATAAATACCGTAATACGTTCACAATATTAAGCACTAGTTCACAATCATTAGCTCACAATAGTTAATCACAGCTTTTGCCACTGCTGTTTTGTGGGTCAGTTGAATGTTAAATCTGAAAGTAGATAATCTTATTGATGAGGATGGAGGACCAAGCTTCAGAAAGGAAGGGTTGTCAAAGAGCTTCAAGACGTCCATGCGTGTTACTTATTAACTTAGCAGCCTTTCAAGCCAAACTGGCTTTCTTCTTTTAGGCTGCTGTTTGGTTAGGCTTGCCTCCATAGAATTGTCCATTTTGTATAAAACTTGGCACACGCATCTAACAGTCTGCAGATGTGCACATGTAATTTTACTCACACTTGGCCAAAGCCATATGCCGATATGGCCACCAAGTTAATTTTCACATCAGTATGTTTCAGTTGTACACATATTCTACATTTGTATGCCACACACAATGCATGGAACTACTCAACATTACTCTTGATATAAACAAGATTGGGACCTACATCGTAATCAGCACTAATCATCTCCACATTTCCTGAACAATGTTTTTATGTGTAGTACTAATCATAGGCAGTTCACCAAACATCTGGCCCGAAAGCCTTGCAGTTGTCTGCTACTTCTAGTAGTATCTTTTCTTGAGGACTTTTCCTTGTGATAATTTTAATGAAATCTGATCCAATGATCATAATCCATATGTAGCCCTCAGGCGCAACTAAAAATTCACAACGAAAAACCATAAATGACATTACTACAGTTCATACAAAATAGAAGGCCTGCATTTTCCATAGGAAAGTGGCTACGCTAGAGAACTTGCCTGACCACCAACCAAACAGGTAAGTTTCTTCAACACTAAAATGATGACAAGAAGAACTGATGTGCAGGATGACAAAGCAATGTTTCATCAGACATGGCACTGTAAAAAGGGGCACCCAGTTTTTAATGGAAACAATCTCAAAGCAGGTATTGATTTTTTTTTTTACTGCATGAAGAAACGCTTTTCAGAATCACAGCAACTGTAGTAATATCAAATTGGGTGGAACTTTCCCCTCCATTTTCAAGCCACAAGTAAACTAACTAAAATCGTAAAGTAAACTAAATCAAAAGACTTTGGGACTTTCTTTAAATCCTTAAACCAATCAGCAGTACCCAGAGGTCTATGAAAAATAATCTCCATCTAGGGAAAGGAAAGCAGCTCCACACATCAGTTTTTTTCTTATGCTTTCCTGCTTCTCTTCTGGGATGTAATGAGTTGGATAGCAGCTTTACTTAGTCACTTGGTAAGGCCTTAGTAGATTATCCACCAACACATAATTAAGTGCCTTTCATTGACAGTTAGAACACCTACCTCTGGTGCACTGCCAAGGTCTTAAATGTTAGACTTACAGAACCACATTTGGCCTGGAGGCATTCCACCATCTTAACAGGACAGTAAAAGCTGATCTTGTGTAGTTTGCTGAGAATTAACCTCAATATTTTTGCACATGCCCCATTTATATAATTACATTTTAAAGTAATTATAATTATGGACTTGCACTTAAACTTGCATGTGTCTGTATGATTATTGTGTGTCACTGTGTATTCTGTGCAATGTCTCTTGTCCATGTGCATTGTAGCCCTATTTAAGTGCACTAAATTTATGGGATTCAAAAAAACATTGCATTGTCACAGATAAAAGTAAACTGCAACGACATATAGTTTGTTGGCTGTATCGAATGCTATATAAAATGCAGAAAGTGCTTGCCCCACCCTATTAACAATTTGGTCTGCTGTTTGATCAACAGAAATGTCTTGCGGCACAATAATATAATGCTGTAAAAATTAAAAATGGGTAATGATATGAATTGCCATCAAGCACGTTTCTGCAGCAACTGCTTAAACGTTTTTTCTCCTTGTATTTCCAGACTATGACACTTCCCAGAAAACAAAGTTATTTTTCCCCCACTGCATTTAAACAAAAAGGAAAAAAATGCACTGTGCAAAATGAGCGTAGAGCCGAGATGTAAATATCGCGTGACACCAACTCCCCTCTGCAACTTAGCGGCACATAAACCGAGAAGGAAAAACAAACAGGCCGTACCACTACAACTTAGCCCAACGGCATGGGGTGAACCTGAATAAGTAATAGCAGACAGCGACTCCTGGTTTATTTATCGGCTGCCCTGAAGTGCTTCTTGATGCAGAGGAAAAGTGAACTTCCATAAAAAACAGGTACTTCAGACTCCATGGCCAAAAATTCAAGCGGTTGAGGCAGGACAAATGCACAGGGGATAAGAATCAGATGGAACAAATGCTACCGAACACTTATGTAAAAGGGACATATTTGTGCCATTTTCCATGTGCCTAGCCATTCCTGGGAGTGAGAAAGGGGAAACAAAGCCCCTCATGAAAAGGCATATGAAGTAGAGTTTACTTTACACTTCACACATCAAAGCAAATGCTCTTTTCAAACCTAAAGCACAACCAAAAAACAAACAGCCGAACAATATTCATTATAATGACACGGTGACTGAGGCTTTACAGACTTTAAATGGTCATGATGTTAACAAAAGAGGCAGATTTAAAACTTTAAGGCTGAAGAAATGGCCCTTGAAATTGCTTCAGGACAATGTATCCCTCTTTCTTCTCCACATAAGACATAAATCCTGACAGGGTCTGGGGGAGATAAACATCAAGGAATTTAAGCCCCTTTCAAATTCCTCATATCAATCTTAAGGAGATACCACGCACTACAGTTTTATTGCTTTCTGACATTTTGAAAAGGGATAACAGTTTAGATAAAGCGAAACCAAAGACACGGCAGTGATGGAAAACAGCTGGTGTAGGTTTTCCACCCATTTATGATTCTGAGAAGTAGACTGCCACTAGTTTCAAGCCAACATGTGCTAACTGCATCACACCCAATGTAAAGGACACTGTGCTGTGGTGCAGTGTCTTTCCTTTCAGTAATGCTTTAAGACCCATTCAAATTAATTATGCATAGCTTAGCAACACTGGAGGAGTTCATAGCATACAGGGCTTTTTCGTTTAGCATACAGGGCTTTTCGTTTAGCATACAGGGCTATTCATTTAGCATACAGGGCTATTCATTTAGCATACAGGGCTTTTGTTGGTGCTCAAGAGGATAGGGTACCCCTTTCCCATGATGCACTTCATACTGCAGATAAACAACAAACCAGCAACACAACAGGAGGCTCTAACACGCTTCCTCTCCATATCCACTCCTCACTCCCATTGCCATCAGTGCCGTCCAGCCGGAGTGTGCAATTTTGGCACTGCAACACGGGCAATTCACATGCCAGACCAGATTAAAAGAAGTGGGCCAAAACTCACTGTGATTCACGACTGAAGTTCCCAGCTGTGCTTTCCCAGAGCTGTTCTAGAGTAAATCCGCCAAAAGCTTGAATGCAGGATTACTGCAAATAAGTGTGTGACCCACTGAGGGGAATGAAAAGCATGACTGGTAGCAGCCTGACAGTTTCAGACAGCTCCCACTGGCTTTGAATGATATTTCCTATTAGAAGTACCAACTGTAACACAGCCTGCCAGCACACTCCACTATATCGGATCTACACTTTATGCAATTATTCACTTGATGGGACCTCTGAAGGGTGTGACTCTCTGTTGAAGTAAAGGCGAAATAAATATTTACAGGCACATTCAAACTGGCAGCAAACCCATTCACCAACCATTAAATTTTGTAACACAGCTACAAGCCTTCTACTGGTGCCCGATTCCATTAGCAAGTGAATGTGCGGTGACAACCTAGCTGTGAGACACCTGTATGGAGCACTGGGTTAACGGTGCCTAAACGGTGCCCCCGGCCCAATGGGTGGTGTACTTTGGCAGCCTGCCAGCTGAGAGACTGACTATAGCTTGGATATTCACTGCCTGCCAGCACTCCCAAACCATCCTGCTCGCTGGCATTGGCTGCAGAAACTCATTGATCAGACAGCAATACGCATGCACTCCGAGTACCATACTGCCGGAACCTTTCATTTCCCCTCTCGCTGGGGAAATTACAGTCCTTTCTTTCCCAGGCACCATCTCTCCATTTCTGAAGTTTCAACAGTTTTCCTCCTGAGATTTACTGCTCGTGTCACCTCAGATAAACTCTGTTTTGACCCTGCTCAGAGTGAACTCGTGCCTGACCCCCCCTGCCCCCCACCCCACCTCATTTTGTATATCAGTCGGCCTGTTTGCACACAGTGTGGCAACCAATGAATTAAATTCCTCTGTTTAATCACTGCGCTTAGAGCACTTGGCCCCTTCAGGCAAAAACAGTGACCTTTCTCAGTTACGCAAGTTAACTCAGATGTTCTGAGGTTCAGATCATGGTAAATGAAAAGAACACTGAATCCATGTGGGTATCTGCAGCCTTATTCCAGAATCTGTGCTGGAGACCATAAAACACACGGTGCTCTGACATATTTGCTATTCTGCAGCCTGTGTCATGCTTCACTGAAACTCAATCCTTTAGGCGAAGCAGCTTCATGATGACAGACGTTAGATGTACTATAAATAATGTCAAAGCAAAGTTTGTGGTCTGGCAATGGATTTGATGATTTAAGCATGACATCATGCTCCTAGCTATTGTATGTAAAGAATTCCTTACAACCACTGAATTGAGACAATCAGCCCTACTAGATGCACACCTCATGCCCGCAAGAAACTTCCTTCTCAGAAACCACTTAATTCTTCCTCTGAAGATGCTCTTCCTGGTTTTTTAAAGAGCTCAAAAATGTCAAATGACTAAATATGTAATACAAGGTTTCAGTCTTATACAATGTATAGTTGAGACAATTCAAGTTTATAGCCTGTCAAGTTGTCCAAGAAGGCTCTTGTGAACATTACCAAAACAATGACAGGTGATACATAAACATAACCCCTATATTCCAATATGGTCAACCTTTAAACAAACAAATCTCTGCAAATGTGCCTGAAAACCACAGAGCACATAAAAGCAAATTATGTGAAGAATGGCTATTGCAAATTACAGAGAAACGGGAGCAAGTGATTGTCAGGTTGGGTCATGGCGCTTTGCTTATCCATACATATTCGACTCAAGTGGGTTAAAAAGACTGGATGAAGCACGGAAATCCTGAAGTAAAGGCAGGGAAACTGGGCAAAGCCAACACTGTGCAAAGCATACAAAAATAGATAGTCTCAGACATAATTGCTATATGCAGGATGCATGCTGAGTTTGCAACCTAACCTAAAGTGGCCACACGAAAGAGAAATTAAGGGTCAGCTCTTGTAAAAGGATATATTTAACTGGTGATGGAGGGCTTTTCAAAATAACACACCCTCTCTGCAGCTCACATGGCCCAAGGAGCAAAATACAAACACTGAAATTGCACAGTTTGAGTTTATGACTCCCTGCAAAGCGCAGCCCAGCAGCAGTACACTGCTACGACCAGTCATTCCCACAGTAGCATGTTGCAGGTTTAACAAAATTTTTTAAAACATTAATAAAATAAATAATGTTATCAACACCAGTTTACTTGTGCTTGGAATGTGCTTCAATGAAAAAGGAACATTCACTAAAGGGTTAACACACAAAAAAAGCAAAAAAAAAAAAAATTATATTTTTACTCATATTGACTATTGATTGGATCTAGGCTAGGCTAGGCTGGCTGCCACACTCCCCTTGCAGACCATGCAAAACCCTAGCTGCCAGACTTATGAAATATTGTGGTACGAAACTGTATGATAACAAATGGTCCTTCCAGAAAAGATAACACCGGTTCTAACTGCAGAGCATCAGCTGTAAGGTTTCAGATTCAGTTAACAGAACACATGCCAAAGGAGAAAAAAATTTAATAAAATACCAAGTTGACCGAGGTAGGTCAGAAACATTTACGGAATATGACCTTGTCTCAGTAAAGCTTATCAGAATGTATACTCTTGGAGTAAATATGATCCATTATACAGAACCTGAGAATGCAACTCCCCGACTATTTTAAGAGACATGAAAGAGCAATGGCAATTTTAGGGCCTTCTGTTGCAGTTACCAGTGATATCCTGAGGCAGGTGCCTGGAGGACCACGGCTGGTATGGATGTAGCCACAGGAGGGTATCCAGTTCAACCTTGGGAGTTGGATCATTTACAAGCCACTGTCAATACCATACCTCCATGCCCATAACCCAGGAAATGTTTACAGCACATTCAAAAAGTGACAAAGCCAGGGACGTCCATTACTAGAGCTCCCAGGGGCAGAGATCAGGTTTCAATCATTATGGTCAGACATACTGATAACAAGGAGCTATCCATTTCATCTCACTGCCATGAACAAGCAAGGCATTTGTAGTATTGGTCCAATCGCATAGGTCCAATTGGTCCAATTGCACATAAAAATATTAAAAATTGACTTCATCACATGAAGTAAGAAGCACAGGCAGGCTTGCTGTGCATACGATCAGATATTCCTCGTTCAGTATTTAGTCAATGTCCATTTCAAATGTATAAAGACAAATGAAATGCACTGGGTAAGCATACGCTTCACTTAGTATTGCTTACCATTTTGGTGGCTGTCATCACAGGCAGCAAAAGAACAGAAGGAAGTTTTGAAAATGACTCCAACTCACTTCAGGACTGAAAATTATAATTCTACTGGACAATCTGTAAAAACTTACAAAAATTTATTTTTTTTATAGAAGAGCCATTTGTTAGTTTTTTTAAACTAACATTACATGCAATTACATTTGATCAGGGATAAAATGACTTTATTGAGATTCATATCAAACATCTCAATGTGCCTACAGAAAATACGCATTAAACTTAAGGATAACAACTTTCAAGAGAAGGCTCCTTGTTGTTGCCGCAAGCTATCTTTAGCATGGCACCAATTTCATGGTCTGACTTAGTTTAGGAGAAACAAAAAACCCCTTTAAGTCCCCTGTGAAAACTCACACCACCCACTGGCACTCAAACACTTCCAGCTTGTCCTCTGGAACTTGGCACTCACAACTAAACTACAAATGTCCCTGCTTCCCAAGAAGATGGCAGCAATGTCAATGCATTCCAAAAGAATTTTCAACAAATCCTGCCAATAGTCATTGTCTATGATAAAGCTAAAGTATCAGGAATAATGATTGCACTTTAAATATAGTGGAGCACTGTAGTTCTCTTTCAGCAGGACTTATTCAACATGTCTTCTTCAAAAACCAGTGTTCTGCTGCTCAGTCTTCTTGTCCTCACGTCTGATTCTCCACTGATTAATTCCACTCAGTGGCTCCCTGCTGCTTCTTGTGTTTGCCTCATAACCTTTGCTCTAGTTACCACTGAATTCATTGTTCTGCCCCTTTATCTTCAAACTATCACTTCTTCCGAAACCCCTCTCATGCCCAGTGACCACCCTACACTGGCCAAATTTACTCCATGTTCTCATTGGGCAATCTGTCTTAAGGGCTCCACACCTGGCAGATAATTTCCGAGTATCCTAGTAACTTCTAAGACCACCACTACGACCATTTTCTCAATTTCACCCACTGTTCAATCTACTATTTGCCTCATGCAATATGGATGCATTTGTATGGTTCTAATAGCATACCATAATTTGATTTAGCCTAGCATGGCTCACTTAAACCGAACATATTAAAAGGCTTGGCCAATAACTGAGATTTAAAAGAAACTGATTTCCATTTCTGTTGCTTCATACAAAAGATGAGCTCACAATACACCTTGGTTTATATAGCACTGTTATTGCAACTGAAAATAATCAGATTAAATCTGTGAATTTCCAAACTTGAACACCATCAAAAAGAATTTGCATTGGCTTGCTTGTACATTACAATTACTGATGGTATGTGCAATTATAGCTGTGAACAGCTACATAAAGAAAAATTGTCTTTGCATGCTAAAAACACACCCACTGTTCTCAAATTAAAAGGCAAAACCCGTCCCTGATAAAAGCAAACCATCATCTACAAGTTATTTAAGTTCCAGGTACTAAGTACACCCTTTGTGGAAATTATAAGAACATTTCCATGGAGATGAGAAGTAGGCCTACTACTTTGGTCAAACCATGCTATTAAGGTGGAAACCACCAGCAGCAAATGGAAAACAAAACGGTACCACGGCTCACTTACAAGTGGACCAGGTTCAACCTCACATGCTAAATATTGCTCCTCAAAATCACAAATGACCCTTATTTTTAAATTTACGTTTTATACACTGATCTCCTTACAAAGTTCAATTGTGTGAACAAACCTATCTGATTACAGTGATTACAGCTCAGGTTACATCTCTGCGGGGATATTAATTCTCTGAATCAAATTGACTTCATGCATGATTGTACACCTACGCTGCCTTAAAAAGTTCACAATTTCTATCAGCAGCTTTCTGTGGTGCTGTGACAGCACAGTAAATAACAATAGCAATGCCAAGTAGATATTCTTTTAAGTAAGGTCACAATTATGAAAACATGCCATACTTTATGGGTTGTTTTATAGAAATAATGCATGCACTAAAATCATACACAATAAACATAATACTTACCTGAAAATCAGGAGTTACACTCACAATAATATCTATAGTCAGAATAAGAACACTGTTTTTATTGTTATTGAACAATAATACTATCAAATTAATTATAGTGCTTTGCCTCGTAGCCCAGGCCTGCCTAACAGTGAACAGTGGGAACAAAAAGAGGTAAAGACACCCAATCACCTCATTTAAAAACGAGAAACAGCCTCTTTCATTTTTGCTAAGACAGAGAAAAAGTAGTAAAATAAAAGCAGTAATGACATCACCCCAGCCCCTTCCATGCACCAAATAAAGATAAATCTGAAGTCAGGCCTAGACATGCAGCATTCGTGCGGCAGCATGCAAGCCCAGGAGCGTCCAAGCACTTTTTCTCTGACCTGTAGCTCTTCCACGAAGCTCTACTAGACGGAGAGGCCTTCCTTCAGGGAGAGTTACAATATTCTCATGCTATGGAAAAGAGAACAAAATTATGAATGACAGTTATCACGGTGTTGACATCATTGGTTAGGTGGTGTCACAGTGAATTAATACCCATCATAATGTCAGCTTTACCATTATGGATTGCACAGTACATGATCAACAAAGCATAAAACTACAACTAAAGATTTCTTCACAGGAATTTTTTTGTCTTTTTTTGGAACACAAACTAGTGAACACAGAACACTACATATAAGTTCATACGACAAATTCCTTCAGATATACATCACATTATAGTGGAGTATATCTAAAGGAAGAATAAGCAGCAGTGTCTCCTCATGACTTTGCCCAATACAAAGAAAGGACAGATGCAGTATCCACCCTGAAGAAAAGGTTGGCCCTTTTGCCCCTGCATTGGCTCTCATTTCCCAATAGCTGCAGGGCTTTGTACACATAGGAAGAGTAGCAGTCAGCATTCAAATGACAAGACAAGAAGGTTCAAAGGTCACAGAGATGGACAATGCAAAAGTGCAAAAGTTACAGCCTTGATGGGCCAATAAGAAGGGACAGCACTTTAAAGATGCAAACATGAAAATTTCATATTAACTTGTAAAGTGATGAAACATAAATGGGAATTAAGATTTAGAAACAGGCAACGTCCACAGAAAACATAAACCAGCACTGGTATCACAGAATTAGCAAACTAAAACATCAAAGAGCAGGAGATGCAATTTTTGTATCGGGATAAAGGTGTTTCTAGTATGGCAGTATGTCAAGATAGCAGTTGCATGTCAAGATGGCAGTTGCATTAATCTATCAGCAAAAAAGTTCAAAAGCCGAAATATTCACCAATTAAATTCTCCATGTATATCTTAACATGCTTCTGTATTCCCAGCGAGTTGCAGCTTGATCGCCATATTCTGTTTGTGCTGCCCACACAGAGCAGACAGTGACAACTGACTCCTCCAAGACTGTAAGACATCAACAGACAATGCATGCTGCATGCAGCAAATATGTTCACTTGTTCTCCTACATCCAAGGTGGTTATTGTGCGCGAAACTCCTTTACAGCATATTTGACAAACATAAATAAATATATAAATAAATAAATCTCAAACCAAAATTCAAATATTAATCGCAAAGCATGATTCAGCCCTTCTGATTCCTCGTTCCGGGGTGAAAGGGAAAGGCGACAGTGCAGGAAAGGAAGGTCATCACTCTCCAGAAGCCCACTGACAGATGGCCAACCCTCCTTTCAGACTCTTTTTCTCCTTTCTGTCAATGTGCTTCCCCACGCAAAATTAAAGCACTTCAAAAGGATGAAAGCCCCCTGCTCAAAGGGGACAGGGGACCATGCACAAGACTTAACTCGCCAAGAGGTCTGCCCTCAAAACTGATGCAAATCCACCAACGCAGATATGAAATGCATCCACCGCAAAAACCATCCAATGCCATCTTCAAATTTGTACTACAGAACATGGTAAAAAAAAATATTTTAAAATGCATCCACTGCAAATTAATATCAAATTGCTAAAGCAAAACAAAGTGCAGCAGTATGCTTTTGTAATTTGATATTTTATACCAACCATTTTGACCAAAATATGAACTAAGAAATTAAACAAACATGAAAATCCTTTGTTTCCCACACACCCATGTGCCACACTGCTTAACTATCATTATTCTATAGGAGAGAGTTCATCTAAATTTAGGTCACATACCCTTCCCCCACCACCTCCCCAAACCTAAGTGTATAAATTAGCATTTCTAAAAGGGCCAATACGAGACAGCCTCTGTTACAAGCTTTCTCTTTCCTGAAAAGATTTTAATTATGCTTTCATTAAAGAATGTTCAAATTAAAGCTTGTTAAAATAATGTTCAACTGTGTATAGTATGAAATCTTGATAGAAATGCACTACTTACACAAATCAGTACACCATTGGAATCAAGACTACAATATTCTCAGCATTTCTGCATCATAAACAAGACCACAGAATTTGGAAGATGCACTCAAATATCAGTTAGGGTTTCATTTTTGTATTTTTTTAAACATTATTATTGTTTATCCATCTAGTTCGGGCTTAGCTCCAAAGCACTGCTCATGAAAACTGAACACATGATCTCAGAAACCACTCTTGCAGAGACTGTTGTGGTTGATAGCCTGAGCTGAAAAAGTCCTCAAACTCTACTCAATAATAGAGGAGTACATGGTGCTGCCTACTCAGAACCTCAAAAGACACAAGGGGATGACAGCCTTACAAATGGATGGACAAAGGTTCAAAGGTCAAAGCATCCCTTGCAGACAGAGGAAATAGTTTAATTTGAGTTCCCAGTGCAAGACATCTCAATTCAATGCAGCCTGAGAAATGCACCAGCGGTGCGCCACTCCCCAGCAGAGAACTCTGCCAGAACTGAGGAAGTCCAGATGACAGGAAAGGAAGTCCAGATGTCTCATAATTTCATTTAGGACAAACAATTGGTGATGACGCCCGATAAGCCGATGACACTGCATAGGATGCGAATACGATCCTTCTCCAAACGATGCTGAAGTAAGTCAGTGCATGACGACAGCTCAGAATGATGGCTAAACGATGGTAGGAATACTGACTTCCCCTTGAACCTTGATCCAGTTAAATCAATGAGCAACAGAGTAATGCTCCACCCTATATCCATGTCTTCAGCCATTTAAACCAGACATGAAAAAACAAAGTAGCCAGCAAATGAGCCGACCCAGCCTCTGAGGGACTGCCTTCGGAACATAACTGGATTCCAGTCTTCAGAGATAGCGGTACTCTGCAGCTGACAGTCCTCCATGACAAGGCTCTTGAACTTTGAACTGATGCCATATGTGGAGGAGTTTCTCCCCCCCCCCCCAACCCCCCCGCGCCAGTGACTTTCACAAACACGCACGGCGGCTGGGAAACGCCACTCATCCCCCCGCCATGCGGCCCCTCCCTTAAAGACACTGCCGCATTCTTCTCCTGGCTGTCATGCCTGACATCTATAAACATCTCACTGTCAAGACAGGCCTGACAGCATCAAGCAGCGTGGGGGAGGGAACAGAGACACTGACAGAGACTGGGCGATGGCTCTTTTAACACCAGCTCTGTTTAAACAGGGAAATGCGCTGTGATTGGAACCGTTTAGATCTCGTATCAAACGTACTGCAATTACATTTCCAATATAATTCCATTAAGGACATTTCAATGCTCTCAAAAAATGATTGTGATTTTTTTTTTTTTTTTCTAATTTACTATATTTTCCCTAAACCACTTCTGGAAGAAGCATGACACCCACACCACACAGTAGCAGCAATTATAGACAAATATCACATTCAGGGTCTTGTTTCGCACACTAATTATTCCATTAACAAATAATAAAATCTCCAAATGTACATCATTCTGTAAGAAACACTGGTCTAATCACACAGTGGCTGATTTCCAACCACGATAGACACTCTAGTTGATACACTTAGGCAAATAGTTTTCTTAAAAACTCAATTGCACGTATGTTTGCGCGCAGCCTAGGTTGAATGAAAACGTAGCCGATGTGACAAAACTGCTGTAGTAGAAAGAGGTGAAAATAGTTTAGGATCATAATATACTCAGACTGTACAAAGACTAGATGCCTCAAAGCATACAACATAGTTATCGCTCTACTCATCTCAGACACTTGCACAACCATGCCACTAACCATGCACATCAGGTCAGAAACTCCTGTCATAAACAGCAACTTTTCTGGAAAACTTTCAAGTGAAATAGTGAAATATTGAACATTGATTAAATATTGAATATTTAATGTTGATTGCAAATTTGAAACTCACCACATTTCTCATCCAAGCCTTTTTCCAACCTGCTTGCTGGTTATGATAAAAGGGCTATCAAGCTTGCAAATTGGTATACTTTCTGGTTAAGGGTATCAGCCATGTAACTAATACTAGGTACTTACTGGTTAATCATGTAATCCATTCTGCCCTAGTTACCTCATCAGAGCAATGCAGTCACAGTAAACCTCTTTTAATTACAAATAAGGTGAAATCCCAGCATATTCTCCACAATGAATGAATCCAGCGCAGAATGAGAGGCAAAAAGGATTATAGATGCTTGAACTGCAACAGAGCAAATCCCTGTCTACAAAACCACAAATCTGGCAGTGGAACCATTGTGCCCCAGTAGAAAAATTGCATACAAAAGGCCCCTGTATTTACAACTCATGAATGATACAAGCACAAAACAGTCCATAGCCACAGCACACCTCCTGCGCATGCGCCTCCAAAGGTCGTCCGTGAGTGAGTGAGTGACCACAATTTGCGGCACATAGCCCACGGCGGCAGTCCTGCGGCACCATGGGAAAAACAGGGTTTTTAGAGTGCACTCCAACAACTGAAGTTTTCTATGGTAAATGGCAGTCAGAATAAAAGCACACCTATACAACACAGACATACATTAGAGATGCTTGGCATATTAATGCATGATTATGACCATCAGCCTGAGCCATGTTCTAATGCTCAACATAATACTAATTAATGACAAAATACTTTTACACCACCAGCATAGAAGGAACGGTTAATCCACATGGGCTGCATGAGAAAACATTTCAATCAAATACATATTCTTGAACACAGCTGTGACTTTCCACACACATTTTACACGCAGTGCCATGTTAAATCGTGACCCTTGCTGGAGTCATGATTTCAGGCTGCAGAAGTTCTTGACCATGTGACTTGGGCGGCATGTGACCGGCGTTTCACCCCGTATCCTCAAGACGCCACCGAAGGCACTCTAACCTCAGCAATTATTCCATAAAACAGAACAGATGTGACCAATTATGCCATCTAGTATGACACAGGTAATAGTCAGCAAGTGATTAATAGATGCAGCAATAACATCCATCCAACACTGAGGAACCCAGTGTAAAACTTCCACCAGATTTAATCACCAATGGATATCACTTGTTTTTTTGCAACATGCAATGCTTTGCTACATTTAACACAACAGGCCAACATTCAAAATAAAAAAATAAACAAGTTTTGACAAAGGTCTGGGGGACATTCACATATTAGCATCACACAAGAAAGAGGATGTGCGTCAGGATCCCAGCTAATTAAGATCACAGGCATAATCCAAAATAAGTATAGAATATTTTCTGTTCTTTTAATCAGTAAGCATCATCAGTGTTGTGAAAAAGGTATTATACGCATTATAAGCTACCTAGATATACTCCGGGTGTTTAATAAACAAAAATGCACTTATGTTAGCTGTCAACTGGCATAGCAGTGTCGCTGAATGCAACATATAGCCTAGTTACAGTTAGCTAGCTACACATCTGTAGCCTGATTCTCCCAAAAGGCAGACACAGGCCTAACTTCAAAAAATTCAATGCAAATCACTGTCTGAAATTTTCCTGAAAATAGTCTTGTAAAATAAATTAAGGAATGTGAATTTCAGAATACTGTGAAACCATTAGGCCGATAGCCTATATGTTAGGGCAGTCATCATACTGCCCAAATATCAGTAAGTTACAATGTTCGCATTTATTTTAAGGTGAGTCTACATGTTCAGACAATCCACTTGTTGCAATCGTATGATCGAGACAATTAATGTTCCACAGTGCCTCGTAGTGGTGGGGAGGAGATGGAAATTACTATGAGCCCTACTTATGATGCAACACACTACATGGTCTTCTGTTACAAGCAATAGGCTAACTAATTGGAATAATCCATAAAATGTAACACATTAATTTGGGATACATCATACTACTTTCACAGGACATTTAACTCAAAACATGAAGATACGATATTAGGCAGAGACTGGAGAAGGGTCCAGAAGCAGCATGAATCTTAAGTAGCATCATGTTGAGGGTGGGCATTGTTTAGTGCCAGTTACAGGGTCAGTTTCTCCAGTTCTCTTCCACTTCCTTTTGGCAGAACATTTATCATTCTTCCAGACGAACAATCGTGCTACAACACAGACCAGCACAGGCAGAACAATAGACAACTAAATCTGGGCCTCCATCACCCCTTGCAGTGGTTGCTAGGATACCTTTGATCATTTAGACAGCTTGTCAAAGAACTCATCACTTATTTAAAATCAAACCAGAAAAAAAGCATTATTTTTTCACTTGTAAAAACCTAAGAGACCGTAAAAAAATTTAAATTAAAAGTTGTGAAGACTCAATCTTCGACAAACTCAATTGGTGAAGTAAAAAAAAAAAATCAGTGTTAAAGAAAGAACAAAATGCACTTTTAGACAAGGATCAACTTTAAACATCAAACAAATGTGATTTGTGACCGTTTTATCTACAGGGCACCTCCTCTAGAGCTAAGAACACACTGTGAAACGAAAGGACGACTGTGACTGCAACCAGACAGGATGTCCTCTCTTTCTGTAACAGAGTGGCACTACGCACAGGGGTTAATGTTCCTTAACGTCTGAAAGCTGAACAGGTGTGGCTCAGCGTGGTGCTGGACTGGGCTGTGCTGCCAAGGCTCGGCTCGCAGCGAGCCACCATCACCACACACGCACACGCACACGCACAGCCCACCCTTTCCTCGTTCCAGCAATCTGTGACATGGACACGGCTGGCCGACTCAAGAGGTGTGAAAATACAAATTCATCATATCGCCATGCCAAGCGTCGTCACTGACAATATTCCAGCTCTTTTTTCTTTTTTTTCCCTTTAAATAGATTTTCCAATGATTATAACTACACCGGTCATAAAAAGGTAAAAATGGCTGCAGAAAATTGTAACCCATCTTAAAGACTATTGTGACAGATACCTTTGTATCATTGGGCCAGCTATGTGTGGGGAGGTTAAAGAACTGAACTGCTTCAGTTTTTTCTTTGTCTTTGTTAGGTTAAATCCTAACTTAATCGGGATGTTGCAGTCGTACTCTTATGAGAGGCACGTAGCCTACACACACAGCCTTTAGTGTGTAGTTTTTAAGCATGGCACATGGGCTACACATAAAATATATTAGAAAATATTCTCACAATATAATCACTTATTGCATGAGATGGATTGTAATGATCCACAACAAAGTTTAATGTACATTGCGGTCTATTACACCAGTTAAGACAATACACAGTGCGCTTAATTGCTCAACACACACCCGCACCTTTGTTCTTTCCATTCCCGATTAAATGTTTTCCACAATGAGGCTGCAACTTGCACTAATTTCTCCGGCCTATTTGGCCCATTTTGCGCTCATTGTTTACTCTGAGAACCAGCGACTCCCAGGCCTAGGCTGAGGGCTGGTGGCATGGGTTCAATCTTTCCAAATGAATGACTCTGCCAGGAAAACAAAAGGCAGTCAGCAGCTACAGCAAACATACCAGAGCAGAGGAGCATGCAAATGAAGCCTCAAGGAAATGGCATACGTCTCAAAGGGACGCAGAGAGACACTTTACAGCTATACCAAGACAGACATACAAGTCCAATAAAACGTTATTGTTAGGGTTTGTGTAAGAAGCCTCAGTTATAAGGACATGCAGGGATAAACAAAAACTCAGGACAGACTATTCTGCTTCTGTTAATCTAGCAATTTGGAAGAAGAAAAATAACTTACTTGTCCATCATGGTTTCAACTAGTGAATACGGATTCATGAAATTGCCGGTTTTCAGCACAGAATCCAACAGTTGAATACAGCTGAGGATGATTCCAACTCACCTGGGAAGTAAAAATAAAATAACATGAAATAAAAAACATTGGCATTGCAAATAAGTTCAAACCACATGGATCAAGCCAGAGACAAAACAAAAAACTTATCGTATGTTAATTTTGAGTAATATGCACTTGGGTTAAATGATTATATGGTGTCATTTAAAATTTTAGACTAGAGTGCATCACATCAACATATTCATAAAAAATTCCCTGTATCTCAACCACACAAGTGTTCTTTTCACAACTGAGATTCTGAGTACAGTGCAGGTTTTGCAATTTAAACAAAGGGTGCCATTCCCTATAGCCAATAGGTCTTGTCATTTTTGCAACCATTAAATTTATGATTCAAAATTCAAAATAATTGACTTTGCTTATTGGCAAATTATTGGGTTATTATTGGGTTAACTTCGCAGATATCAATCTTTAAGCTTAGGGTGGAGACCCTATTTCAATGCAGAATTAGAAGCCTAGATGCAGCTTGCATCAAGGCTTCTCCTCAAGACGAACAACAATGACAAATAATTATACGGATTAAATATTGTCTTTGTAGTTTATCAAGTAAACAACACTTGGGAGTTTACATCCAGGAAAATTCCTGTTTGTTAGCTAAACAAACAAGGAAGATAAAGACATAATTACAAAGTTATGATGATGATACACTGTTCCCAAAACAAAATTTGAATGTAATAATTAAGCCACGAGAGCTGCGGCAGTTGCTCTGGGTTTCCATACCAGCATAATGCAGTGCCAGTAATTTTGTGTTACATCTTGAGGCCTCTTTAGTGAGGTAGAAATGAACAAAAGTGTAAAAATTTCACCAACCTGGACAATCATGCAGAGGTTTTGGAATGGAATGCAAAATACTATTTTAAATAATGATATAGATATTTTACAATGAATGCATTTTATTCACATATAAAATATAATGTATGTCAGTTTAGTTATAGAATGGCGCCAGCTTAGTTCATAACTTCAATCTTGAATATTATTATTCATTTCCACATGACTGAAAACCCGAACAGGTAAATTAATGTGTATATATACTCCAAAATATCAAGAGGATTGACACACTGAAAGGCATCAAACAGTTTTTCTGTTTAAGGGCATGGAAAAACTACCCAGCAAATTAAATGCTTGACAATAGTTGGGGAGGCAACAATGATGTATGGAAATTGGGTCAAGACGAAATGAAGTCATCAGGCAACCCATCACAAGGAATCACAAAATCAGTATATCGTCATTTTTCCCCCCATATGTTTTCAAAACTTTGCCAGCAGTTCAGCAAAATATACACCATGAAAAAGTGAAAGTTTACAACTGACCAATTTACAGTTTGCAATCACCATTTTACATGAGCAGAGCAGACCTCACTGCATCTGCACACACATGCACGCTTGCAGCCAAGCCTGACTTGCTCACAAATGCTAGATGAGGAGGAGCAGTCAAGCTTTGTAGGGGAAACCGTTTCCATGGCAACCCAAAGAGCCCCCAGGACTTAAGTGCCAGCACTGAGAAATCCAACCTAGCCTGCAATGTTTCAGAGGGGAAATTTGAGGTCGTACTGGGAAACTGTCACTGAAAGCCAGTTGCTCTCCTATCCACTTCCTGAAATGGTAGCATTACTGCACCTTTAACCTTATTCATATGCATGGCCTTTCCAGTGACCTGGAAATTTTTTTTAAAATATGCAATTACAAGAGTTAAATACAATGAAAAAAACACCTTAACTACTAAATTAAATGTGTGTTTAGAGAATAAACGGTCCTGGGACACACATGTCTATTTCTTAAGTGCCTTTTCAGGCAGTTCCCTAATTTGAGCTCTCCATCCCTTTGTTCAAAGTCTGTTTTTGCCCTGTGTGCACTTCAAATGGCCCACTTCCAACTGCAATACTGCCAGTCTGCCACCCCATCCTAGTTATTTTCGATTTAGTAGACAATTGATTGTTGTAACATAGCAATGAGTTTTCAAACTACAAGCATCTGCTGTCAGCAGGACCTGCATATCAGTATAACAGTGATGCCCATGGCTCTCTTCCATCAATATGTTTAGATTTTTTGATTTATCGACCATCACAGAGTGAATAATAAGGTCATGGTTTTAAATGAAAAAAAAAGCTGACTAATTACACTTATTTAAATTAGGTTGCAACTAACTAATATATTTGCATACTACAGCAAATTGAAAAATTGATTTGAATGAACTGGATAGGCATGTAGCCTACATTATACATTAAAGGACATGATACAGTCTTTGTTCTCTTCCACAAACCATTTTCTCTTTCCCTTTCAACAAGTCTTCAAAAATGCTTGTAAAATAAAGCAGCAATGAAAATATGCGTAAATATTGTTACAGCAACAACTATATCTTTTCAATGATTCAAACAGACCAAGAATTAGGCTAACCGCCGATTTGCTGACAACTGCAAAGGCAACTGGTCGGGCTTCCAGACAGCCACTTGCCTTAGAGCCTGTGTCAGTGGTCCCTGGAGAGAACCCCCATGGCTCCTGTATCACATTCCTGTCTGCCTTGTTAGGCTGGGTCATCTGCTTCTCTGTCATCATAGTGCCTCACTGTATACAACACCATGCAGTGTAATCTCAAACCATACATTCAAGTCTACACATGCATAGGAAATGTCTAATCTCCTGTCTATAAATAGGGCAGAACTTTCCTTTAAAATTTTGGGGTGTAGCAATAAAAAAATTGCTGGGCCAATTAAAAATGAGTTTGGAGAACACCAATTGGTACTGTACATGGAATGTTAAATATCAGGTTATATTTCCAAATACAAACTGCTGAGCAATGTTTCAATGATTAGACTTTGAAAAAACAATCTTTAAACCGTGTAGACTTTTTTTCTCCTGGTTTGAGGTCTCTGAATCTTATTAGACATAAACTTGACAGGATGGGAAGCAGCCCTGTAGGTTTTCAATGTAGCTGAAAGTCTTGTTAGCACCAATAAAACATGGATTTACCTTCAGCTAGCATTCCAAACCAGTGCCAGGCAGTGGACATGCTACACTCTGCTTGATATTTAATTAACCTGAATAATATGACCTGATCCAATTTGATTTGAGACATGTTATACCTTTGTCTCTGGGGAGGGAAAAAAACACAACCATTTAGTGCAGCAAGGCAGGGCTATTTGTATTTTGAGCATGAACTTTGTAGCACATGCTGACGCATTCCGCATTCTAAAACAAAGGAGGCTAGAGCTATAAACACCAAGCCAAGGTGTGAACTATGCGCCAATTTAATTTTATTGGATTTTAAAAACACTACAGTAGGCTTAACATTTCAAAAAAGGCTTCAGAAAATACATTTTTAAGTACGATCTAGGTCCACAGTTGTGAATATAATTAGAATGACATCACACGACTTATCCAATTCTCAGTCAACTTCCAACGCAATCTGTTATGGTAGCCAACAGATTGCGGTTACCCTTAACTTTTGCTTTCATTATATTTGGAAAGAGACACTGCTGTTGAGTTTTTTGACTGCAAATTTTTGGTGTTTTGAGCGTTTATACCAGAGTGAGCTGCAGCAGTGAGATCACACTCTGGGTAGGTGGGAAACATAGCTTCATTTCATTTTTGGGTGAACTGGCCCTTTAAGACAACAAACTTTTACCTTCCAAAGGTCAGTGTTCCAGTCAACTTTCTCCGCTCATCCCTCAGGCATACTCTCTTCCCACCCGCCCATCTCATGCTGCACAACAATGTATTATTAACTAGTTAGCTAACTAGCCAAAATTGATTGCTGGTACTTATTTAGGGAAGGTGTGTTCTAATTTCCCCCACTATTCTGCATAACACCACACTGTTGAATTCATATAGGCAAATGCCAAGCATATAGCAGCAGTACCCTTTCCTCACAAGAAAATTATCATCACTCAATAAGAAGGAAGAGGAGATGGGTAACGAAAGAAAGAGACACTACAAAATGTAGGTTTAGGCAACTTGAAGGCCCACACAGTAATTCTGGTTCCTAATAAAATACTTATGGCTTACTTTTTTAAGCAAAAAGACAAATATGACTCTTCAGTACAGGTCTCCTGATAAAAATAACGATAAAAATCCTCATGAAAAGCACTTAAAAAGGAAAAACAAGTCACTACTTCCTCGTTCATTTTACCTTTTCACATTTAATTCCTTTTCTTTGTTTTTGATATGAGTAGGCCTATTTTTATAGACTTTTCCCAGCTCATCACCACAAAAATTAACTCATCACCCACTGGTTAGGTAAACTATCGAAGAAAATAGTAAGGAATAGGCTATCGCTTTGCCAAATAATCCATGCCTCACTACCTCAGATGTACAGTACTGGAAATTGTCACAGTAGCCTTATGCAAACTACAACAGGAACAAAGGCTCAGAAGGTTGAGCAAAGCAGTTTCCCAGGTGACAAAGACGCCAGTGCAAGACGTTAAATTATGATACCATGATCCACAAGGTACTTAGTTGCCACTTTTTGTCGATTAGCACCCAAAATTATTCTATGGGCCTTCAATTTCAGAATGTCAACACGCATGATGGCGTGGCTAGAAAATGTTGAAATTCCAGGGTTTCCGCAGTAAGGAACAATCTTTGCTCAACTGGTGAAATGCTCAGAGCACATATTGTGGAAATATAGCTCAAATTTCTGCTTGAACTGCATTATATTTATTGAGGCAAAAATTCCATGAGGATTGTATAACTGCATCAGTCTGTGGAATCCGTCTGCTCAACATAATTGAGGGGATTTGTGAACTGAAAAAATTGGATGCAACAGTGTGATGGAATAATAAACTTTTACTGACAGGCCGAGTTTCAGATACTATTACTCTACAAGTCAGGAGGGAATCAGAATACAAGAGATTCAGACAAATGTGTTTCACCCCAGACATTTATGCTGTAAAAAACAGAATCAAGAGACCTTGGAATATAAATCATAAAACTTAAAGTAAACCAATATGAGTTTCTGTAGTGGTGCTAAGAAACAGTTAGCATACAGAACAACTGATAGCATGTTTAGGCAGCTATACCTCAACAAGGGAGTATTTGTGTTTGACCTACATCTAACCCTCAGCCCCTGCCAGCTCCAGCCTATATGTCAGGTCGCTCTCCAATACTCCATTTAAGAAGAAAACCAATGTACATGACTAAACAGGCTGGGACAATAATATACACTCATACTTTAAGTGAACAACTTCACTACACATCCCTAAAATATAAGAGCAATAACAGCAACTCGGTGATTCAAATTTCTGGGAGAGAAAACCTACATTGTTAAAGGAAAAGTTATTAAAAGAAAAGACTAATTCACTGTAAATAAACAGCTTCAATTAAAGACTGTGTTTTCTGGATTCAGCAGATAAAATGAAGAACCTCTCCACAGCATGCAAGTTCGATTTAATGACAAATATTAAGCAGGTGGAAAATCATGCTTCCACTCATCTGTGATGTTTAAAGATAGCGCTTTAATGACAAAAGGCTCTACATTAATCTGCACAACCGCAACTGGGGGGGAATGGAGAGCTCCAAGGCACGAGCAGACACGCTTTGAAGTTGGCTGATAGCTCGCAAAAACACATGTTAACGGGCTTTGATCTCAGGAAGGGCACACATGCTAAAGAGCAGGCTCCTTCTCCAAGAGCAACTGACCCCCACAAGCCTGCGACAGGAGTGATCCCATGCCAAATGAAAACATAGTCATTTCACATGAAAAGAAGGCACAAACTTAGCAGCAACAGTGGGAAAGGAGATAAAGGTTCGGTAATTACAGCCAGGTTTTCCAATGCAGGTCTGCGTCCAAAAGCCACGGTATCAAAGCCCTCGACTGCTGCATGTTCCAGCACGAATCTCTTTAAAAACCATCCATTATATCGGTCACACACAGCAGTTGTTCCCTCTCTCAAATAATTATAGACGGAGCAATGTTTCTATAACCACAGATTTCCACTCGATCTTGAAAATGTTGCTTTTAAATTATACTTAAATATACCAGAATATTTTCTACTGAGGATGAAAATGTGGGTAGATCAAAGCATGCAACTGAAAGCATGTAACTTAGACACATGAACACATTACAACAGGTAGGACAGCATGAAACTTTGGAATTGCACTAAAATTAATTTGTGGCTAACTCAAAAAGAAGTTGAACAGAAATGAGCAAAAATATTACCAGGTTCCATCACCTGAACTTTAAAAAAAAAAAATAAAGAAATAAAAGAAATCAAAACCAGGGTGGCTATTTTGTTTACTTCCTTCCAAAATAGCATAAACAACCAAGCAGACATTCAATGCCTATATTTACTGAGTGTGACAGCAAACTTCCCAAAATCCCCACAGTGAATTGAAATGGATAGCAAGCAAAGCATCTCTACAGTGAAGACCCAGATCACAGCTCACTGCCTTGTGGAATAATCTATGCAGCTCAAGCCACAATGAGGCAGCCACCCTCACGCAAGCACACACAGCCAGTTACAATTAGAATTGGAACGCACTCTTACCAAACACACTGACAGTGTCCAATCTCCATTTATGAAATCCCCAGTCAAGGTGTTACGGCCTCTTAATGCACTGGCAATCATGACAAGAAATTAAAAGCCCACATCTGAGGCAATGTCCATTCCCTCTCTCTCTCTCTCCACAGCACCAATTAATTTTTAAAAGCAGCCGGTCCAAAAAGGGGATGCAAGAGGAGTGGGAGAAGAGAAAAATCATTGCATCACATCATAACTCAGCCTGCGTATGGTGGCAGAGCAGTCCTCCCTCTCTGGCAACATTGGACAATGGGAGGTGTGCTCCTCGCTGTCCTGGCAGTCAACCCGTGCTCATTGGAGAGCGACAGCACTGAAATATTCTGTCTGGAAAGCATCAATGCACACAATTCCTGAGGAGGAGGAGGAGGAGGAGGGGATGAGGGGAGGGGGGTGGGGACGGGGCTATTGTTTACAAGGCTGTTCCGCACTCCTTGGCAGAGTGCATGAATCCCTGTATCCCAGCTGCCTGTTTTCAGGGCGGTGGTAAATCACGCGGCGGCCTGAGGTGCAGGACCGCCCGATCCGGTGGGGACCGCTTCTGCCCCCAAGGGACGAGCCGCAGAAGCCAGGCTTCCCCCGGAACGTGCAAATCAACTCAAATTTACGGCCGACTGCAGCGGAACAGACGGGCCCGCTGCGGGAACAAGTTTAAATAGACGGTGAAATTCGGGGAGCGGGACGCTGTGCCAGACCTCGCGTCCAAGATTAAAGGCGAGAGTGCACGCACGAGATGCGCGCCGGCTGCTCGGGACGATGCGCGGGGCGACGGTATGTACTGTATTTGTGCCTCACAGTCGCAACCAGGGGAACGCTGTTCTGAAAACACTTATGTGCAAATACAGTGCAAATCTGCCAGGAGCATTCTGTTCTCCTGTGTTCTCTCTGCTCTCAATACGGCAAGCCCTGCTGATGCTGATGCAATCGGGTCCACAAAGCAAAAATCCCAGAATAAAGACCATGTGGATTATGGACTATTTACATAGCTTCAAGGTCAATGAGGCAATTGAAGCAATAGTTTTGATCTCCCAACTACACAAACAACAAATGCCACCCCATAAATACTTGAATCTGATTCCACCTGATATTTTTCCACCTTACCAAACAGGAAAAACAATTAAGAAGAGCATAACATTTGATATTTTCAAACTGAACCAGTGACACCGCGACAAAACAATCTCAGAATCATGTTTCCATTCTACACCAAAATATTTGCATAATCACATGTTGGAATAATATAACTGTGGTTAGCTTTATGCTCAAATCCATTTTACAAAGCAATGCTAGGCCACTGATTTGCACCATTAATCTGAGCCAAATAGCATCAAATTAAGCACACAGATCAGCTGTAAACTGTAACAAGCTGTATAACCACATGCATGGATTTTATGTTGTTTCTGACTATATGGGAAGGGTGGTGGTTTAGAAAAATAAATGGGTAGCCAATAAAAATGTCCTTTATGTAACCAATGTAAATGTAATCCCAGGACTCTGTTGAGACCATTTTTAAGAGGGCTTGAAAGAACATGCCAGCAGTTCAACCTTTAAAACATGACTGGTCTAAATGCCAGTTACGAGACAGCTTATCTTCCAAGACTGGCAATCCTAACATGGCCGTTTAAAAAAAAAAAAAAAAGCACTTTAAAAGAATCTTTAAAAGAAGAAAGTCGAGCGCCAAATCATTTTTACAACAGGCAGAGATACTGCCAGAGGATTCAGCAATGCAAGACATTTACAAGCTCGAAGCTACCCTGCATCTGGATCACAGGGAGCAGACGTGATTGCCTACTCCCCGTTCCGTTTGGGAATTCAAGCCTGGGGATATCGGGGGCTGCTCCAGACACAGTGGAACCATCATCAGCTGTCATCACCATGAGAAAGCCTCTCTCAGCGCTGCCTCCGACCTCAGCTACAATCAGACTCTTGGCCATTAGAATGCAAATTAAACCTGTAAATGACTGAAGCACAGAGCCATTTTCAGTGCATTTCACACCACAGAATGGAAAGTAGCTCAGAACAACTCAAGCCAGCTCAAGTCCGTGTGTAAAAGTAAGAAGTGAACGCTGTCAAATGAAACCATCTAAGGTTGGGGTCAGGAGTTCAAATCAAAAAAAAAATTAAAGAGTAGGACAAGTTATTTTCTCCATCATCCAAATCATTTCTAACCCCCCCCCCCCCCCCTTTCTTGAAAGAAACATTCTATTTTCCACACAATCAGTTTTCATGCAAGTAAGACATTGTAAAACAGTGCACTCCTAATTTCAGCCCTCCTTGGGTCATGCCCATGTATTACTGCCTACGCTGCCGCTACTAAAACTCCTGCAAACCTCTGATGTAGCTTATATGCAATGCCCTTTCCCACGCAACACTTGTCACACATTTCCCACATTTTTCCAAGGCTTTTTGCCTTTCGAGCAGATGAGGCATGATGCCATGATACAAAAGCTACATAAAGTTCTGCTTTGTTATGTAGCCTGCAGGCAAAGAAAGCCCCTGTGTGTGGTTACAGAGGGTGGCAGGCTGCAACAGTAGCTACCATTGCTCGTTCCTGCTACATAATAAATGGAAGAAAGCCCACTGCCAAAAGTTACTCATTTCAGATGAGGGTAACAATTATAATAACTAGAGTTTAATTTTAACAATGTGAACAAGCCAAGTTGGTCAATGTGTAGCTACTTTTTCTGCCTGCAAATCAAATAGCCATGGCTTATAAAATTTGAGCTAAAAAACCAACCATTTCATTAATGTTTTTGTTGGTGGCTGTGACTTATTCAGCTCTTTAATGTAAGAAAAAAAATCACTGTACATGTACAACATTAGGACAGAGTGCAGATGTGGGAGGAATTATGCTTGCTTGGTCAAAAGGTAGCTAGTAAATTATAAGTCAAGTTTAACTGGCTCAAACCCAGCCTTTCATTACTGATTTCAGTACTTCAGACACAAGAAACACATTCCCTAGAACTTGAACTGGCCAAATGTTGATTTTGTGAAGAAATAAGATTTAGGCAAGAAAGTACTCTTCTGCTAACAGGCAGGCCTGTTCAAGGCACACAAAATGTTATATTTTTGTGAGGAATTTCAGTCTACACAGAAAATGGGAAACTAAATTGAGTCTAACTTAAACCAAGTCATACATCAATTTAGCCTTGGAATGATGGTGGGGACAGAGTAAAAAGCTCAAAATGTTGTGCATAGATTTACCATGTAATTCAATCAAGTCTCATGCTAAGCTTGTGCTTTCAATGGAAATGTTTATCATGATAACAATGATGTCATTCACAGCATTCCAGACCTTTAGTCACAATCAGTCACCCTACAGAACTTGGTCGTGTTATACTGAAAACAAACTGTCAACAACGACACTGGAACCTGAATTAGGCAGCATATCAACATAAAAGTTTCAAATTGCACAAGAGAGAAAACAACAGCACGAGGTACTCGGGCAATGTTTACAATTTGTTTTCTTTTACACGTCAACCTTTGGTCATAACCTCAACACTCATCAGTATCCTAGCAACTGCTCGTTCTTACATGAGGGAGGAGGTACAACGGTCAGTGATCTAGGGTGTAAAAGTAAAAGTTTTAACTAAAATTTCAGATGCACTGGCCACCACGCTTACTCCAGTGACACCTGATCACAGGCTTAAGCAGACTAGCAGAGTGCTTCCCTGTTATAAATGGCCTTCTGTCCACCAAAAGCCCTCATCTTTGAAGTGATATGCCCACTGGTTCGAAATCAAATCCTGGCCTTACCAGTGCCAACTGTGGCCTGAAGTCACAATGCACAATCGGACATTGTGTCACCCAGGAAGGCAGGGTTACAGTCAACAGGACAATTGCCCATCTTGTAGTGCAGTGGTGATTTCTCTTGTCTATGGGGCACGAGCAGTCTGCCTGCACAACCAGTGCAGCCCTCTGGCACCATGAACGAGCAGCGTAGCTGGTGGACCGCACACTGGAAAGAGGTCGAAAAGGACTCCACACATTTCAGGATGTGCATGCTACTGGCCACTGAAATTCCGATGGAGGGCAACTTGGAGGACACTGCAGCAACTGAACAGGCCTAAAATGCAACTTGACATTTCAAAAAGTAAAATAAAGAAAATAAAGCATAAAATGAGAGTTGAAGCTCACTAGAGGTGGCGCATGCAAAAGTGACTTTGGGGACAACAAGATGTGGAAAAGACTGCAGGATGAAGGCAGGCTTTCAACACAACAGATCAACATCATTACTTACACGCGTCAGTGCATAAGGCCCGTGTGTGTGTGTGTTTGTACGGACTTAATGCTTCCCATGTGATTTAGAAAGGAAGTCCAGGTTGCCTTTTCACTTAACCCGTGAAGTTAAGAGACCCAAGAGTGAACCAATCAATTTAGCACAAAAAAGTTTGAAGTATCTCAGTGAACATCAATCCATGTCCATTACTTTACAAAGACAAAAGCACTGAGGGCCAAAATTCTCAACCACACTTTCAAAATAGTTTCTACAGTTTTTGGTGAGTAGACAGCAATATGAGGGAAATGTAAGCAGTGAAATTGTATCCAAAATAATTCCCATAATGAATGCTGAATATTACAGATGTTCAAAACCAAACCAAGCTTTCTGTGTACTGCAACTTTGAACAATTACAAAACTAAAGGCAGGCAGTCTTTCTGTTAAAGGAGAACAATTCCTTGCTGAAGCCCGGACACCTTTTCCCCTGCTGGTCAGGTTAACCAAGGGTGGAATTTTGATATATTCACTGTGTTACCAGCCATTCTCCAAGTTCTTTGTCCCCTTTTTGGTCAGGACAGAAAGCTCTTGGCAGGTGTACACAGGGCCTCACTGTACTGGTTCTGCGAGAACAGTCCCTGCAGTCTGACATCCAGGCCTTCTAAACAAGTTCATTTGTGTGTAGACTAGGCCTACATAATATCAAATATTAACAACACAGAAGATGCTTGTCAATTATATAATTATACTTTTTTTTCTTTCTAATCAGCTTGAACTCCATACCAACTTTCCACTGGAGACTAAGACAGGAAATAAGAAGTTGCAGGACAATGGCCATTTTTACATGATGCACACCAATACTCAGATTATTGAAAGTAATCAGTTTATGCCAGTATTTAGATTATCACATATGCACGCATATACGTAATGTGATTACTCCAATAGTCACGTTTACACAATTTTTCCATAATCTATGCATGCTCAACAGAAATGGTGTACACAGCAACCATGCCCATTTTCAAAGTTCTTCAACTTCAGCATGACATGTAAAGTTTCAAAAAGCCAAAAAAATTTGAGTAAGACACTGACATGCACCAAATCAGATAAAGGCATAAACATGACTATTTCAATCAACAGAGCATTGCCATAATCTGAGTAATACTGGAGCTTTAGTATGTAAGTAAACGCACCCAATATTTTACAACTTACTTGAGGGAACTCTGCTTTTCCTCCTGGGTTTCCAGACTCAGCCCTAGGGCACATGTGTGTTGATTTCAACCAAATCATAATGGCAACCTCTGTACTGTATTGGCCAGTTAATCATTCTTATTCATTCACACATTTCGATATTGACGGATGATTTATTCTCTTCACATAATACAGAAAAGGCTATGCATGGCAAGAGAAATGTCCCATATTCATGTCCTAGGACTTTTAATCTGTTCAGACTACCCAGTGCTTCAATCCAGGAAAAATTAGGCTATTCCTTAATAAAAGAGTTCAAATTTTTTTAATGTGTTCAATTTCAGACTGACAGATCCGGTGTTCTCATTTCTGGAAGTGGAGACACCTGGTCAATGAAATTAAACTGTGCGTGGAAAATGAAGTTCTATGACAGAGCAAACCAACAGCATCCAGCCAAACCTGCATTGCCTTAAACGAAGTTAAAGGAAAATAATTCTGTAGAACTTTTCAGACAACCTTAACTGATAAAGGAACTGGCTCCAAAAAAAAAAAAAAAAGCCATCACACATCGTTTCCCCAAGAAAACAGTTTTACCCTATTTTCCAAAATGAAGACCAGCCCAGTCTCAAGCCTCAGTGCTTGGACTACAGAAGCTATGCCCATAGTGAACATTTTTCATAACTGTCATCAGGTGATGCTAGAATCTGCCCCAATTAGTTCTGATTCTTTGACTCTCTGATTCTTTGATTCTTTGAAATGGTTAAATACTAAAATGTATTTACTGCAAATGACATCCTAACACATAACAATGTTTCATTAATGAAAGAATGAACTTCTTTCGGGTCACCCTACAAGCTGTCCTCTAGCGCTAGACATGTTCATGATAATATCTTCTACTTAACTGACCCACAGCCATAAGGCATGGGTGACATTATTCTGCCATGCACAAGTGTGAATTTGAAGTGAAAGCTGACAATTATATTGACATGGCCGGGGTGGTAACTATGCTTTTGAACCAACGGAAGAATATCATCTGCTCTGACAAGCATATAAATTACTTGTTGAGACCTCAGGCAAAATATTGTCAATGAACCAGCGCATGCTGAAATAATATGCTGTAGACTCAATGACTAGTTAGTTACCCTTGGGGTACAAATAAGGACAGCATAAAAAATGAGGGTATAGGATATTTTTTGCATGAGATATCCCAGTGAAGACTGTAACGATATCAACGACAAACTTGCAAAGAATAATTTGTGAACAGCGCATAGTTGATAACATTTTACATTTTACTCACCAGCTGTGTGTTCAATTCAAACTTTATTTAAACATTATCTGCTGGCAATTATCATAACTGCCAATAATGATAATAAATTGAGGCTCAGAGTTAGAAAGACTTCCATTGCATTCAAAGCCATCATTCAGAACTGAAACTCACAACAGTTGTATGTCTTGCTTTCCTTGGATTAAAAAAAAAATACTGACACAATAACATGACAAAAGCCATAGTATAAACACTCTATTTCAATTAATACCAGTTTTATATAATGGCTTTTTGTTTAAATTCTAGAGATCTGGCAGAGAAACATAGGCTACTTTATTTGTCTGAAGCCAATTTCAACTGGGTTGCTGTTTTTCTTGCAGGAAGTAGCCTAATACACAGTGAATTTTACAACAATACCTTAAAAGATTTGTTCAATACCAGGTTTACAGTCAGAAACACCCTACTTTATCACAGCACCTAAACACAATTTACAGAAATTAACCTAAATTATCAAAACATAAATTTTCCTTATCTCCCAGATCTAGAGGAACCGACGTGATTTGGTGCAGAAATCTCCGTTTCTTTCTTAGATTCTAGCAGCCAGCTGTAACAAAACCAAAACTAATAACACATTAAAATAATTACTCAGACTAAATTAATTCCCCCAGGGCAAGACACCACACGCTTTGAGGCATTCTGAAAGATAACGTAAATACACAGAGGGGTTTCCCTCCCAATTCAACACGCACTTTTGTTTAAATGAAAGCGCATCCTTGATTTATGCATGCTACGGATAGCCACCCCTACGTGACCCCTGTATACTAAGGTATTAAACTATTCTGAACTACGGGACGAGGTTTTAGCTGCAAATGTTTAGTGCAAATAGTATTCTGATCTGCCACCTAAACATGAACAAACCACAACATTTAAATCGGCTAACTACCTTCGTTGGTAGCTACAATCTCCCAGAAAAAAATAGAAGTAAACATAGTTTTAAAAGTTACATTTTAAAATGTAATTAACAACAAAATGTCTTCGCAAGGGTTGGCTAGCAACTAGCCAACACAGCTAGCTCGCAAAAGTTTATCTAACCACGGTTGCCGGTTACTTTTTCAAACAACAAATGCAACTGACTTTTGCAATAACGTTATAATAAAATGATAACTAGGAACAGTATGAATATGGAACGCACACAATTTATTTTTAAAAGCAGGTGTTGACCTCTGCAGATAAGCAAACCTGTTGAATATTACACTCAACAAGTGCATAGCTATTCGTCGCTACACAGGACGGCGCATGGACCGCACGCAAAAACTCGAGAGGTTCCTAGCAAACTTGCAAACTAGTTGCCTACCTCAGCTACGTTAAAACTCCTGCAGCCCTAACAAAGTTTGATCAAGAAAACTTAGCACGCCGGAATGCTAAAAATTACACGGTTTGAAATAAATCAATGAACTGTTGCCCAAACTCACCGAGTGAATGATAGCCTTGTCCTGTTCCTCCTGGTAGTTAAAAGCACAAGGGAGCTGGCATTAGTGTGACAAGCTGGTCTCTCCCAGCATGGCGGCTGTTCTACTGCTCGAATTCAAAAATCTCTTTTCGCCAGTGATATCAATCCTGATAGGGAGGAGGGGTAGCCCGATGGGGGTGGTAGAGGGATCAGGACGCAAACAAGCCAAGCTGCATCCCTCAGTACTTGAACGGGGTGTTGAAAAACAATACATTTTTGAAAAGGGAAGATTTTGTCTTTAAAACTCAACTGGCCTGCAGTCTGTTTTTTTTTTTTAAGTAAGCTAAATGATTACGTTTGGCGTTCAATACAAGCGTAATAAGAATATCGTCTTTTAACATGTTGGGTGTAGGTCTTTTAAATGTTTTTTTTTATTTTTTTTTATTTTAAATTTATCTCAGGTAAATACGTCGTTTGTAAAACAACCTATTTAAAAATATATACGGCCCCGTTTAAGATTTATTCCACTTGAAATAATAATGTAAGTTTTGGAATTTGCAAACATCGATAGAAAAATGAATAGGCTGCCAAACAATTCGACAATGTCACAAAATAGGCTACACGCCTCCAAAAGCTTACTTGCTTTCCAATCCCATCCGTCAATAGGATTAGTGACGAGGGAAAAAAGAAAGGGAAACCGTTGTAGGCTACTTCGTATAATAATTTAGCCTATATGAGATTATGACAAAGACTGATACAAAATCATATCCTCTGCAAGCATCGCTGATCTCAAAGGTATTATTATTGCTCGTTTACAAAACTGCAAGAGGTGTTTGATATTAAATGATATGTACCCTAGAACCACAGGCATTGTGCAAATGTATTTTATTTATACATTTTTAAAACAAATTTTATACCATATTTTTACTTTTCTCTCATTTTGGAATAAGCAATCATATTTACAGGTCCCGTTGCTACATCATCTCCATAGATTCAGCAGGGGGAAAACAACTATTTATTTATTTATTTATTTATTTATTTATTATTTTTAAGAGACATTAATCAATGTAATTCATATAAACATATGCCATTATAATATGTGTGTGTTTTCACAATTTATAAAATTTAAAGTTAATTCAAGAGATTGGTTTCAAGAGCATTACATTACCATTGGAATGTTGGAAACCTGGGACTGGATGTCAGCTCAATATCTATCATTATACATACAGGTAAGGTAAGACTGAAGGAAATCTTCATTAAGACAGTCCGGCATCATTGTTAATCAAGGTATACAACATATAACAATCTAAGAACAGATACTGCTGAGGGTAAACCTGTTCATGACAGACTTATAATCAAGAAACTACTCCAGAAGCCAAAAATTATTATATCTTTATTATACCGTGGGATCAGGTGATAAAAAAAGATTATTCTCATCAAAGGTATACCTAGTGCCTAAAAACATCAGAATAAATCAGTTCAATGTTCGGTTGTTCAACATATTCTAGTCTTGGTCGTAGTTTCAAAGGATTAAAAGATGCATTGAAATACCAACAAGAGCATTTTTCATTAAAAAAAAAAAAAACTTGTTTCATTCTTTTAAGAAGTCCCAGCTTGATGCAAAATGCTTATTCAAGCAAGGTAATGATAAAAAATTGACAACACAAAATCAGTGTCCTAGATTGGTCGCAATGGCAATTACAAACTCTAGACCTGAGTCACAAATATATTTAAAACAACTTGCATCAGAATTATTCAAAAATCCCTTCTAAATTGTACCTGAACAAAACTAAAGGAGGTCTCTTCTCAATATAAACAGTCATTGCAGGATGCTTATTTTTTATTTTTTAGGGTAATGATTTATAAAAAATTTTCCATTGGTCTGTGCACTATACAGCAGAATGATCTCTGAATTACCTCTGATAGAGTAAACATTACACCGATTGAGAATATTTGATCATCCTATAACCTAGAGTAGGATTTACACTGAAAATTTTACTGTGTACTGGTCATATTAAAATATTGTAATTTCTGTGATTTGTACAGAAAACATTTTTATGTAGAACTTTTTTGTTAAACCATAATTTTGTTACATTTCTTCCAAAATATTCATACATTTGCTGTCCATCAGTTTTATTTGATGGCTGTGCCATACCTGTTGATTCAACCCTAGCCTTTGTGTGCATACCAGGTATATTTTGTCATGTGTGACATTAAAGCTTTTTAATAGTAAAACTATGAATTTAATATACTACTAGCCATCTCTGAGGAGTGTTTTTATATGAATTACCAACACCAAGTCACACTTAAACTTGTGCACACTGATACATCTTGGAGACTTCAGAAGAAAAGTTGAAAAGCTCACTGTTGTCGGGCAAAGGTTATGCAATGTTTCTTATATTGGGGGGAGTGAATTTTTAAAAAGCACCACGGAGGAAAACAAATAAACCCTTGTCATGTCACAAAGGGGCAAAACAGAACAGACCTCTTTAGAGCTCTGGCTGCACACAATGGCATCTTTGAGTCCTAGTGATCTTCGTTGATGTAGATTTCGTCTTTGTAGTGGGTATCTAAATAATGAGTTCATTATTAACCCTGTCCTACTCCTTAGAGAAGATTTACTTAACTCAGTGTACCATGTATATGCTCTTCTAGCAGCAAACATACCTGGCAACAGACATTAAATTTCATGGAGCAGTCTGTGTTAGAGGAAAAAGTTTAGCATGTAATAGTTTCATACTGTAGTTCTTCTTTTCTTACATATGGTCTGAATGCCTTAATAAAATAAGATATAAAGTTGAGCGACAATTCCATATATCTTTTAGTCTGTCTTGGGCAACACTATCTTTATTTTTGTAGATATATTTTCTTCAAAGTTTCTCACTTTCAGGAAGGAGGCCGGCTACTGTATACCAGAGGTTTTCACTCAGTAGAAATATGCATCCCAGAAAACATCTTTTCAGGCTGGACTGGATTGTTCTCTCAAGGCTGAGAATGCACAGTCCAATAATCCAGTCCCTCCTTTGTAAATGGACTACATTTATATAGCGCTTTTATCCAAAACGCTTTACAATTGATGCCTCTCATTCATCAGAGCAGTTAGGGGTTAGGTGTCTTGCTCAAGGACACTTCGACATGCCCAGGGCGGGGTTCGAACCGGCAACCCTCCGACTGCCAGACAATCGGTCTTACCTCCTGAGCTATGACGCCCTTTATACAGATAGATCTAAGTCCTTGGAACACAAGTTCAGTATCACGTGCTGATGTCAAATGCAGTGTCATATTGGTCTTTTACACTTTAAGTACAGTTATGAATCCCGCTCACATTTCTTAAAATTCAAAGAAAAACCAACAAAGTATCTTAGTAAGGCTTTGGGCCATCACGATGCACAGACATAGACATAGTCTTGGCATAGGTTGAAAAAATCTCTGGAACTCTACTATTCTTCCAAAAGATATTCCCTCATTTGGTGTTCTGACGATGGAGGAGAGTGCAGTTTAACACGTTGATCAAAAATCTCCCACAGGTGTTCAGTTGGGTTGAGATCTGGTGACTGCGAAGGCCATAGGATGCGATTCACCTTTCAGTGACCCCTCATGCCCTGTGGATTGGGGCATTGTCATCCTGGAAGAGACCACTCCCATCAGCATAGAAATGTTTCATCATAGGATAGACGTAATCCCTCAGAATAACTTTGTATTGATTTGCAGTGAACCTTCCCTCTAAGGGGATAAGCTGACCCACCGGACCCCCTCACTGCAAGGGTTAAGTATTCAGGCCTGAACCGTTCTCTTGGTGTATGCCACACAAGCACTCACCCACTTGTCGAGAATGTGGTGAAGTATGACTCATCTGACCATATAACTTTTCCCCACATCTCTGTAGACCAGAGCCTACTGTTTCTGCACCACTGAACTCTCAAATGTACCTTCATCTTTGTAGTGAGGGGTTTATGTACTGTAACCCTACTATAATATCCCTCTCTATGTAGTTATCAAAAGCCTGTCCTTGCTGAACAGTCTGATCACATTCTGCATTGACATTGTCAGTCACCTGAGGAAGAGTTGCTCTTTTGTTTTTCTTTACATATCATACAAACGACCACAAATTCTGACCCCATTTACAGTTGTCTTTACCATAGCTTTAAATGCAGATGTAACTTAGTAGTCACTGTTCCTATAGAAACACTAGCCAGTTGAGCAGTCTTTGTGACTGAAGCCCCTGCCTTCCATGCCTCACCAAAATGAAAATGAATAAAATGAAACCTCTTTCAAAATCACTTAGATCTTTTCCTCTTGCCATCTTGATCTGAAATCAAGGTCAACTGGGCCTGCTCAGCATTTTTATACATGCCACAGAGCATGACAGGATGTTAATTGCTTAATTGTATCATGCAGTACACCTGTATGGAACCGTCTGCATTCTTTATTCTTCTCCACTCGTTTATTCAGGTTTTTACTTAAATTTGTCACCTGTGTGTGTGTGTGTATATATATATATATAGTGCAGGTGCAGTCCATATTTAGCAGTGACAGTTTTTATTGTTTTGGCTCTGTATTCTAGCACATTGTATTTGAAATTAAACTGTCTGTTTTACCTTGGTGTAAAACCCTGTCCAGAGGGAAAGACTGAATGCTTCTGTCACCAATCAATCTACCCCATAATGCATAAGACTATCATTCAAGGACTAATTCATGGAACACATTTATTCTCAGTGTAACTTATGCTGTAACTGAAATTAAAAATCTGAAATTAAAAATGTGCATGTAAAGGACAACTGCAGAGCTTGGGTGTTAATTATTCCATGTCATTGTATGTTTGCAATTCTTTTTGGCTTTGTGACTGACCAAAAGTGGCATTTAGTGGTAGTGATTGATGCTGAATGATATAATTGCATTATAATAGCATACAACTAATACTACTGGTTTAAAACTGTAGAAAAATATAAATTTTGCCTTTACAACTTTTCTGTAAGCCATTTTCTAGGAGACAGCTCCATTGAGATTGTCAGCACCACTGAGATTGCCTGGCCCATCTTAATAAAAAAATAATCCACAGTTTGTACAGTGTTCCTAAATTCCCAGTAAAACACCACCTTAGGTAAATAGTCTATGCAACCTACAAATTGTGTACAGCCAGCCTAACCCTTCTTTTCACGCAACAGTGTTCCATGATAGCTGCTTCAGTTACTAAATCAGAAGACAGCACAACTGGTGCATCTGGACTGATATAAGTAGATTGCTGGTAGAGTCCAGCTAGAGCCCCAGTTGTGTGATAAGAGGGGTATACCCTGGCCAAATCCCTCCCTGCCTGGGCATCACTATTTCCAGCTGTACACCACCCCATAGGACTATACCAGGGTAAAATCAGCACTGGCTTAATCACCATCTGGTCATCCAAAAGCTAATCCCTTAACTGCCACAGTTTTGTCATTGTTTTCTGTCTGGTTATTTGAAAGAACCATTTGAATAAACTCCAGGGTTTTGCTGGAAGAAAGTGTAGCAGAATGTGGTCATAGCCGTAGACCTAGATACATTTTTGCTCCATACGGTCCATTATTAGTAAAGATTTGCTTTCTAATATTTATAGAAAACATTTCTATAGGTACTAAAGGAAATCATTGAGAGCAGAAAAATAAAAAATATCTGTAATGAATAAAAGCCATCCATTTTAAACCAGGGTTGAAATAATAATTAAATTATATTTTAGACAACTGTTCAAACAATTATAAACGACACCTTCCATTCACACCCAAATAATAAATGTATCGCCTTTTTATATATATCACTCTCTGCAGCAGTGCAATTCGCCTAACAGGATTTGTTAATGGGGCCAATGATGCGCAAAGTGCCATCTGCTGGTCCATTAGAAATTGCACAGATTTAAATTTTTTTTTTAAATCACAGACACAATCACACTTCAAAAGTTCAATATACACAAACCAGTTTTTGTTCTGGGAATGGTATGATTCAGAGAGTTGGGGGGCTATGTGCTGTACCTAGTCTCTTTCAAATCACGTTTCACTGAGCCCTGCTAACAGCGTAATATGCAGGTTAACGCGTACTGTATATATATATAGGTGAATCTGCAAAATGACCCAACAAATCCGTTTTGAATATCGGTTAGAACTCATCGGATAGATGGTAATACTTTGTCTTTTGCATTTAGTAAGACTTGCATGTTTGGCGACTGGTTCTCTCTGTCAAAGAAGTAGCTAGGTTAATATTAGTAACCCGACTCTTCCCATCAGTAGCCTACCTGTTTGTGATGTTGTGTAGAATGGACTTAGTCGCTATATAGTATAGTATAGTACAAATAATTGTGCAGGGCACATCTTTATGACATAAAGCAGAGAAGGTATAGCTTATCACGGCAGATCTGCAACCCTTTATTTCTTTAATTAATGATCTAGTTGACTACAGAACGGCCTCTGGTAACATTCACACTGCTTGCGCGTGTTTTTGTCACTGCCAAGGAAATCAAAAACTCAACCGGAAGCGTTTCTGCTTCATAAGATTATTATTCCTGTTGGTCAAAGTTCGCGTGGCGCGTTCCTTCGAAAAGGTTTAGCGTTAACATTCTATTTTCTACCTAGGAAGGAACAAAAAATAGTTCATGGTCCATACATTTGGTTCGTAAACTTTGTGGGTATATCTAAAGTGACTAGGAACATATGTTTACCCATTTGTAACTGTTTTTTGTTGAAAAGGTTGTCTAGCGCCTGATATTTCTTGATGGTTAGCTAACGTCAGTCAAAAACAGTAAGGTTAACGTGTTACTTTATGGATAGGTAGCTAGCGAACGTCAGATCATATTAATTAACGATACTAGTTGGCAAACTAGTCCGTAAATAAGATAGCTTGCTTTCTAACTAACTGTACTAGTTTTGCGTACAAATCACTGTCAGTAGCAGCAGTGCTCGTGTGGTTTGCGAGAAAATTAAGGTATGATAGTTACTGTAGAATAAGATGATAACAACCAAGTAGGCAAATGCAATTTTCTAACATCACCAAACTATTTGTATACATGAAGTAATTTTGTTTTGGGACTTGTGAATGTTGGCTTTGGGAAGACAAACGACAAATGTTTGCTTGTTCGCTGTCTATAAAGTTTGACGCGTTACTAAGCTAACTGGATAGCCCAACAGCTGGATATAGTGACGTTTGTTTTTATGTTGCTTGCCTATCAGGAAACATGCCCTTGTCAACTCAATCTGAAGCGGGAGATGAGCGGTACGTTCTTGTAGCTAGTCTGGACAATGTCAGGAACCTCTCCAACATCCTTAAAGCCATCACTTTTAAAGACCATGCCCTGTTCAACGCTACACCCAACGGGTTGAAAGTCACTGTGGAGGACTCCAAATGTCTCCAAGCAAATGCCTTCATTCAGGTCAGTGTAGACGCGCTATTGTATGTTTGAAAATAATGTACAAATACAGTATCGTTCCAGCGAAATTGTGCAACAACCTTATTATTAAAAATTATTTGACCAAGTCTACTTCTGTTTTTCTAATGGCAGATATTTGTTTCTCCAGGCTGAAATATTTCAAGAATTCACCATTCAGGAAGATTCAGTAAGCTTCCAGGTCAATCTGACAGTTCTTCTGGACTGTCTTACCATCTTTGGGGGAAGCACTACACCAGGTTGTCATCTTTTAAACAAATATGTTCTTATTTTCTTACTCTTCAAGGTTGCAGTTTTGTTCAATCTAACCATGTTTGATGTAAGTACTGAAACAGTCACAGGCTTTTAAGTGGAATTGTGTACTATTTATTTGGCTGATCTCGACTTTGTTCGGATCAGTCCAAACAAAACTACATGCAGTTTCATGTATAAAATTGACGACATGCAAATTCCTTTCAAAGGAAAGTATCATGCTTTGTTACTAAACTGGCTATTTTTCAGACCTCACAGATGACACTTCTGCAGCTACATGTTTGATAGTTATGTAGTTGCAAGGTGTCACAGTGGAAATATGTCTTTGTTTCTGCTGAAAAGGAGTAACAACTGCCCTTCGAATGTGCTACAATGGCTACGGGTACCCTCTGACCCTATTTCTTGAAGAAGGAGGAGTGGTCACCGTGTGCAAGATCAACACGGAAGAGCCAGAGGATCCCATTGACTTTGAGTTCTGCAGCACCAATGTCACCAACAAGGTGATCCTGCAGTCTGATAGCTTGAGAGAGGCCTTCTCTGAGCTGGACATGACAAGCGAGATCCTGCAGATTACAATGTCACCCAGTCAACCCTACTTCAGGTGTGTTTTTCCTTTACTACTTGCACTAACCTGTAGTTTGCATCACCCCTTTTGACCAATTTGAATCTATACATGTTTCATTTGAGTTCAGGCATAAATCTAGTAAGAAAATGACAGCCTAATTTTGTGTGCTATAAATGATTCAGAAAACATGACAAAACATGCTCTGACTGATGACCTCCAACATGTTACATTTAAATTGAGTATATATGAGGAAGCATACATTATGCTATAGGAATAGATTTGGAATTTATTTTTGACCTTGTTCTTTTTCCATGCATTAGGAAATTAATAGATATATGATTGTATTGTGTTGGTCTTTGTTTACTCAAAATGTTGTCACTCTGCACAAATGAAGGATTAATATGTTTTTGTACCGATCATGTAGGCTGTCTACGTTTGGGAATTCTGGGAACGCCCACTATGACTATCCCAAGGACTCTGATATGATGGAGCTCTTTCAGTGCACAAAGACTCAGACAAACAGGTCTGTAAACAGCTGAAGTCAGAACATGCGCATGCTATTTAGATGTACAGTGGTCTGTTAGTTCATACCATTGATAAATTCAAGCATTAAAAATGCTGTATAAATTAACTGGGAAATTAGTTATATTTAGTGATCAACAAATATGTATGATTTCAAAAGAAATACATACATACATACAGACAGACAGACAGACAGGTAACAAATTAAAGTAAAAAAAACCTGAATAAATGAGTATTCGATGATCGTGGTGCTTATGCATTAATGTGATATGTAAGCAGAAGAGACAAATAAGAGCACCTCTTCAGTCACAAAGACTGCTCAACTGGATAGTGTTTCAATATGAACAGTGACTAAAGTGAAATCTGCATTTAGATCTATGGGAAAGACATCAATAAATAGGGTCGGAAATGGTGGTTGAAAGTGCACATTTGACGACCGTAATGCTTGTGCATTAGTGCGATATGTAAGGAAAAACAGAAGAGCAACTCTTCCTCAGGTGACTGACAATGTCAATGTAGGACTTGATCAGATTGTTTCAGCAAAAACAGTCCATCGACAACTACAAAGGGGGGATATTATAGTAAGTTCGCAGTGTATAAACGCTCATTACAAAGACAAATGCACATTTGAGAGTTCAGTGATGCAAAAACCATTGGCTCTGGTCTGCAGAAATATGGATAAAAATAAAATGGCCAAATGAGTCATCGCATCACCATAATTTCAACAAGTGGGCCAGTGCATCTGTGGCGTACACCAAGAGAGCGGTTCAGGTGTGAATGTTTGACCTCTACAGCGTGGGGGTCCGGGGGCTCGGTTATGCCTTGGGGGACATTTTCCTGGCATGGTTTGGGTCCACTTATCCCCTTAGAGGGAAATAAAATTTAAAGAAAAGTAACTCTGCATCAACGTGCTGCTTTCTAAATTTGTCTTGGTATTCAAGAACTGTGGTTTCCTGTTTCCCTGGGCTATAAAAATGAGGTAAAAGACATGTAAAATCCACAGGTCATTCCTTACCAGAGAGAAAGCCAAAGAAGGCTCGGAAGAAATGAGACAAAGTATTGCTAACCATCATAAGTCAGGAGATGTCACTAAAAAACTAAAGATACCCCTTTGTACTATTGGCTCAATAATTAAGAACCTTAAAACCACCGGAACAGTGGTTAACCTGCCTGGTAGAGGGCACACATTCATCTTACCCCCATGCACAGTGAGGTAGATGGAAAAATTCAGGTGCCATAGTTGGGAGATCTATAAGGTTCGGCCACAGTGTCTCCAAAACAACCATCGCATGCCACTTCTGTTCCAACTGGAAAGGTTACCCCAGTCAACAAAATGTCCGTGTGGAGTTTGATATGATAAGCAGTATCATATTTTCAATTTAAACTTAAATAGTTCGGTTTAGATTTAACCCTGACCAGTGCGGCAATAGTTAAATTTTCATATTGGTGTGTGTGTGTGTGTGTGTTTTTTTTGTCATATTTGCAGGTATAAGATGTCCCTGCTGAAGCCCTCTACTAAAGCATTGGCTCTGTCCTGTAAAGTGTCAGTCCGGACAGACACTCGCGGATTCCTGTCCCTGCAGTATTTGGTGAGAAACGACGATGGACAGATCTGTTTTGTGGAGTACTATTGCTGCCCAGACGAAGAGGTTGAAGAGGAATAGTTTGCTTCCAAAGAAAACAAGCTTACCTTTTAAGACGCCACAAAGACTTTTCCTTTCATTTTGAAGCTTATTCCAGCTACTGAAATGTAAACTTTGCATAAATAATTGATGTATGTGTAACCATTTATTATAATGTAATAATGTACATGTAATTACTTTCTGCACAGTTTCAGGAGAGTTTTGTTGTTGGTCTTCTATGTCTGTATATGTTTGTGGAAGTGTGTATAAGTAATTTGGAGTCTATTTTGAATTATTTTCTGCATTTATAATAACCTTGTAGAATTATCCTTAAATTATTTTGTAAATACTGAACAGAAGAATAGATTGCTGGGTTTTAATAAACAATATTATGTTTTCAAATATTGTTTGTTTGGTTACAAGAAAGTAAATCCTGAACTAAAATATTTGCATATGTTATGACTTGTATTTAGCCAATAGTCAAGCATCCATGATTAAAAATTTTAAAACAAGTAAAAATAATGGGGGAAATGGTTGTTAAAGGAAACCTTCACAGAAAATGTGATGTTCTTGTATTTTGACACTGGTCCAATTAAGGAAAAACATAGCTACTGAAGATTTGTGTGAATCTTATAGAAAATTTGGCTTGAAGGTCTAATTTATGTATAGCTAGCTTGGCAATTGTATTGCTTCCTGTCTAGGTACCTAAATACTATAGTTCATCGAAACTTATATCTGGCTATCAAGCTAGCTGCTTGCTAGCTACGGGGATGGGGAGAAAAAGGTTGTGGATTATAAAGGCTCGCTATTATTTCCTTGAATAAAAGCGAGCCTTTATAATCCACAAGGGGTACAGGGGTTGAGAGCATTTAGTTTCATGCCATGAAATGACACTATATATTCCAGTACAGTAGGTGGCGGAATGCACGATTTAAGATTAGTTGTAGGAGACCAGTAAAGAAACAGAAGAAGAACGCATCGACACCGCACTCTCCAAAATGTCCGCGCTCAAGAGAAAACGTGGGGGAAATGGAAAAGGTCCCAAAGCAGCAAAAAAAGTAAAAATTGTCGAAAATGGATCTCAAAAACAGAAGGACACACCAGTCGAGGATCCGAAGAATGAGTACAATGTCCCAGCACCAGTTTCAATGGTAACGTGACATACAAAGATTGTTTGTAAAACTACTTAGCTGCTTGTTCTCCTTCAGCTGTGTCTCTCCATGGATGATTAGTTAAATTGACATGGTAGTTTACCTTGTAAGCCAGTCTAATAATGATAATCTAACTGCCAAATCAGTCACCACAACCTATAACTATCCTCCGGGCTAATTTCCCAGCTAGTGCAATGGGGGACATAAATGATAATTGTAAAGTAGCAACGTAGATTTTCCGCTAACGATTGCATGAATGATGGCGTACTCGTGTCGGTCAGACCAGGCCAGCGTTTATTAACAGACTATTTTTGATCGTTAATCAGGGGAAGTGGACGAACAAAGAACGGGTTCTGGTGTTCTCTTCTAGAGGCATCAACTTCAGAACTAGGCACCTGATGCAGGACCTTAGAGCCATGATGCCTCACACGAAAGCAGGTATGGCTAATTATCTATAACCAAAATTGAAACATCACTGTTCCTTTTTCTTGTTTAGATACTTAACGCTAACATTTGCCTCTTTTAACAGATACTAAAATGGATCGAAAGGATAAGCTTTTTGTTGTAAACGAGGTAAGAAGTAAGCCAATACCTTTTCTGTTTGTTTGTTTGTTTGTTTTCTTTTTTGTAGCTAGTTGTAACCATGTGCCTCGTCTTACAGGTGTGTGAAATCAAAAACTGCAACAAGTGTATATTTTTTGAAGCCAAAAAGAAACAGGACCTCTACATGTGGTGAGTGTGCAGTGTCTCATGGACATTGGAGGATGTGAAGCAATATGTGAAACACAGGTTATCTATGTTTTTCTAAATTAATGAAATGAGCATATTATTTCTATTTTTTACATGGCACATTAGTGAGACAAGTCTCCAGAAGTCTTAAGCTTGATAAATTATGGATACTTTCTAGTTTCAAATAGTGAAAGTCCATGTGCAGAGGAGTCATCCATCTAGAAAGCATTACTATCATTAGCACAATATCTATATCTGTAGGACCACAGTACTCATCTAATTATAACAATTTTTGAGTTGTCTTTATTCTCCGTCATACTCTTATAAATTATGAACAAGATAATAAACAAGGTGTCATTATAAAAATGATGCATAATATATCAATATAAAACAATATTTATATCAATATTTTGAACAAAATATAATTATAAACAAGATAATGTATAAATAAGACTAGAATAAATAAGTAATTAAACTACTATGTTTGTTGTCTGAAATTTTTGCAGGTCTGTAATTGGCCTCTTAGATTACTCCTACTGAAATCACTCCTGGTTTAAACATATGTAAATTGTTGAACCTCTAAGAGTCTTCACACCGACACAATGTTACATAGGGCCTGTGAAAATGTTTTTACTGTTTAAATGATTTGTTGATAATCCATTTCTTTAGGATTTCCAATGTTCCCCATGGACCATCAGCCAAGTTCTTGGTTCAGAACAGTAAGTTAATCATTTTATAATTTAGGAATACACTTGTACATTTCTGAATGCCTTGATTGACCGAAAATTTAACATTTTTAAATGAAACCTGTTTAGACGATGCATCTTAACTTGTTTATTTTGGTCATTTTTTTTATTTGAATAATGTATCTTTTTTTCCAGTTCATACACTGGCAGAACTCAAAATGACTGGAAACTGTCTGAAAGGATCCAGACCGCTGCTTTCTTTTGACCCAGTAAGTTCTGTGCAGCAATGCTAGCAAGAAGTTTTTTTATACGTGTTTTACATTTGCCAGCTTCCCTGCAATTCACCAGGGAATTACTAGTTTCACAGTTAAAATTACTAGTGAGTGGGGTTATTTCTTTGGAAAATGTTCTACAAGTAAAACTTGTTTGATGCGAATGCTTCAATTTTTGCAGAAATTTGACAAGGAACCGCACTACGCTTTGCTGAAGGAGTTGTTCATCCAGGTTAGTAAAACTACAAATTGTTGTATTTACTCAAATCTTTGGTGAATTGTGCTTTTTTCCTTTCTTTACAATATTCAAATGAACCATCATATATGTGTAATTCATATGTGTTTTGAGATGTTTTTAGTGTAGACTTGGGGATATTCAGAGTGATCTGTGGCTTTTATTAAGAAAGCTTCTTTAATGACTATAAATTATTATTAGTACTAACTGGTAATTCTATAGACTTTGCAGTACAAAATTAAAAAATTGAATGAATGCAATTATTCTCTTTGCAGATATTCTCTACTCCTCAGTATCACCCTAGGAGTCAGCCCTTTGTGGACCACGTTTTCACATTCACGATAGCAGACAACAGGATATGGTTCAGGAACTACCAAGTAAGTTCTGGTTATTCGTTTTCATCTAGTGGAATATGTCAAATTATTCATTATGAAAGACTTGTATTGGGCCATGCAAACTCCCAGTCATAAAAAAAAGTTTTTTTGATCTGTAAAACCCCAGTTGAGATTTGCTATTAAAATCTGACCAGGTCATGTGACAGCCCTGGTTGCGCATGAAATTAACTCCTCCCTCCCCCATTGTTAAAATTATGTAATTAAAACTATTTTTAGTTACATTTTTACTGTAGATATTTTTTTGGATTGAATCAAATGCATTGTTTGGTCTAACAACAACCTATCGTTACACTGGAATGCCTCTGGGGACATGCACTGCATTTCCAGAAGCATGCGGACACCTCTTCTAATTGGTGGTTTTAGCCATTGCTAGCAGGTGTATAAAATCAAGCATACAGAATTGCAATCTCCATTTACAAACATTGGCACTAGAATGGGCCGTACTGAAGAGCTCACTGACTTTCAACATGGCACTCATAGGATGCCACCTTTCCAACAAGTGAGTTCATCAAATGTCTGCCCTGCTAGCTGCTCCAGTCAGCTGTAAGTGCTGTTGTGAACTGGAAACATATTGGAGCAACAACAGCTCAGCCGCAAACAAGCTCAGGTGTCCACGTTCTTTTGGAAATGTAGTGTATATTGAACTTCTATTAAAATGGTATACTTTAAATGGTTTACAGGCTACAATACTGGTCACTAGAAGTTCTTTAAATGTTATATTGTAAGGGTGCTTTTCCTTACGAGGTCCATGTGACTAAGTATACACCTACTAAAATGTGTCTACATTGTATGCCTACAGGACAGCAGAATATAACCCAACTGAAATTAATTTCATTGATTGTCCTTAGATAATTGAAGAAGATGCATCCCTGGTTGAGATTGGGCCACGCTTTGTGCTCAACCTCATCAAAATATTCCAGGGTAGCTTTGGTGGCCCGACCCTCTATGAGAACCCACATTTCCAATCTCCAAATATGGTAAATATGCTGTGCAGTTATTGTAGTGTATTTAACCACCAATGTAATACACCTAATGCAGAGATGGCACATCTTCATTTTCAGCTTTTCGATAAATGAATTTCAACCTATTGGCCTGACACCATCCTCATTCTGGGCCAACATGTATTTTATTGAAGTTTACAATCTTTCTGACACCATAATTCATTACTTTGGCTAAGTGGTGTAAAGTAGTACACGTCAGTCAAGGGTATGACTATTTATCTTGTCACATTAAGCAATGAATGTATTTTTGAAGTAATTGTTCAAATGGATACCATGCAAAGTACAGCCGGTGTCTTGTAAGTAAATAGTAGTGGCTACAAATGAGTGATATTCCTTCCTTGTGTAGCACCGGAGGATGATTCGGCTGGCCACAGCTGCCAAACTGCGGGAGAAACAGATGGTGAAAGAGCTGCAGAAAATGAAAAAGTTGGAAGAGAAAGAGGTGGTGTCCCAAGATGTCACAGATGATGTATTTGCAACACCTTCTGAGGAAAAACCAGTTGAAGTAGAACATGAGGCCCCACCCCTCATGAAGATGAAGAAGAAGAAGAAAGACAAGGAGTTCAAACGACAAAGGATGCGGAAGGTCATGAAATTGTAAGCCACAGGGCACCATAAAAGTGTGTGTATTTTTTTAGTATTGGAAGCTGGAAACAGAACTGCTAATCCATCAGAGTAGCCAACTGTCGCAAGTGTGAGCCAGGACTAAGAGTGTTTAACCTTTTCTTTTGTTCTTTTTTATTTGAGTTCTTCCTGTCATGATGCCAGAAATGAAGTGTAATTAATTGCTGTCTTGTTGAAAATTGTATTTGTATTACTGTTGTTGACTGTTAAAGGCCTTTGCATTGAACAGTACTTTGCCTAATGCTTTTTTATTTATCCATTCTTTTTGTAATGCATTTTAGATTGAGTAAATTAGCTTTAATGTTAATATTTAAAGCATTATGTATACTGCATTCAATGATGGTAGTTTTTTTTCAGTAAGATTATGAAGATTAGTTGAATTTGATGAATGCTTTCCTGACATGGTCCACTGCAGTGACATTTTTCTGCCTTTGTGTAGCTGTATATAAGGTTACATTTGTGGTTTCTATGAAACTGCCGTTTAAGTTAGAGGCACACTTGAGCAGTAAGGGTCAGAGTGGATCTTATATTCCCTTTGTGGAGTGTGAATAGCTCGCCAATCCATACACTTCAATATTTTAAGATTAATTACCTTGCTCCAGGGCATTGTTCCTCTGCTACCCTCTCACCCTGTAATCTGGTTACTACATCTTTTGTCCTTAATTACCCCTCCACCATCCCCCAGGAGGTGTTTGACTGGCAACTGAGGTTTGAGCCCCTGGTGGGCATCTAGAGATGTTGACTTGTATCTGGCGAGATGAAGTCGGGTCCCCACAAGAAAGATCTCTGCCATTGGGTACTCAACCAATTGATACAGGGGCTTTACCTTGTTCCCTATCTCTCTGGCTCCCCACTTGCGACTGTTCACTCAGACCTCACTCCCAGGGAATTCTTGAAAAATAGACACGTTTTCAATGGACCTTCCCTGGTTAAAGGACTGGAAAATAGCTTTCGTGGAGCGCACCGCCTAATTTTCCGAGTGAATATGACACAGTCTGTTTTCAAGTGACGTCATATTAAGGCGCATACCGGCAGTGGAGTTGCTACACGCACAAGCTGAATGGTTTTGGGGCTAGCTTATTGCTAAAATAGGTGACCTGGGAAAACTAACCAGTCGTAGCGTGAGTTTATTTAATTTTAATCTTTCAGCCATACGATCTATAACTACACGGTAGTGGCTGAAAATATATAGTTATTGTGTTATATAATGTAACTGAAGAGCGAGAGTTGGGACTTCAATGCATGCTTTACACATAGTTTGCTAACGTTACAATTAGCTTGCTGAATGCCGAGAGGACAGAAACAACAGCGGCTTCTGCACGAGGTCTTTCTTTTCCTGTATAAGATCTGTCGATTGGCAGAGAATATTTATCAAGCTGCATAATCGTCGGTAACATGGCCATGAAGTGTCATTACGAGATCTTGGGCGTCAAAAGGGATGCTACGGACGACGATCTGAAAAAGGCCTATCGCAAATTAGCGTTGAAATGGCACCCAGGTATTTAATTTCGTTTGCATTATTGCTTACAGGTCACATCTTTGTGTCAAGAATTAGTACAATTACTGAATAAGAACAACGATAGCTAACTACAAAATATTACCCAGGTCTATTTTACCTAAGGCTTGGGTGACGTTAAATTACCTAAAGTGAATTAGCTAGTTGTAGTAGTAAGCGAAAACGCATACTTGATCAGTGCGTCTGGACTAACACGTAACGTTAGCCTGAATTCAATTGCTTGCTGGTTTTTTAAAAAAAATTCTGTTTGGTCAGTCAAAAATACCTGTCGACTGGGTTCGTGTGAAGGCCAGGACAGTGACAGTAGTGCTCTATTGAGCTATGTAGATGTGCAGACGATAGGAAGGATTGAAGAATGGAGATGGCATAGATTTCATATCCATAAACTGTTCTGAAAAGAGATTGTTTTTGACGTATAAATTATTTAAATGTGATTTAATCACGGACTTCTTAACTTAGTCTCTTGAATCATTGGAATTTCACTGATTAAAATAAGTTATCACCAAAATAAGAGACTAGTAAAACAAGAGAAGAGTGCATTAGTAGCTGTTAAATTTGTTGCACACTGCTGCACATGGAGGTCCAACTAGTCCTTTCTGTATGCCTGGCTAGGGACCTCAGTAAAACTCCTGCCAGCTGTATCTGTCCTAACAGGCTGCATGTGTTGCCTACATACGCAGCAGATCCCTACAACAAGACAGAGTTGAGACCTGAGAAAATTTAAGGCCTAGACTTAATCAGCTACATCAAAGTGGCTGCTATGCTATTTGCAGTGGTCCGTAGCTACTTAGTTAAATATATCGCTGTATTTTGACCATTTAAATTAGAATTTGATATCCCAGAGTTCAGGTTTGTCACGACAATTACAGTACTGATTTTGTGCCCTTACCCAGGCTGGTTTTTATAAAACAATGGCTGAATGCAGGTCATCAACTTGAGTGAGGTTTTGCAGCACTGGGACGACTCTCCTCATCTATCAGACACTCTCTTTTCTTGGGCACTACCATTGCCAACAACATGGATTTTAGAAAAGGTTAGAAATTTAGGGTTAAACAACAAAAATATCATCCCTTGTGGCTTGCGCTAATGTAGGCCTACAATGCCCATGCATTTATGATCGGAATAGCATGCTACACGGACACATTTTCAGACTTTCCTGGCACTGAACATTTGTCCTATTCTGGAATGTTCTGGAGTAATTAAACTCAAGAGCACCAGTGATACCTTAAGAGACTCTGCATGTTTGTGAGACCCATTCTTTCCTTTCCAGATAAGAACTTGGAGAATGCTGAAGAAGCAGCAGAGCAGTTTAAGTTGATCCAGGCAGCATATGACGTCCTGAGTGACCCACAGGAAAGAGCCTGGTAATTGTCACACATTCTGAAATCAGTACTTCCATCGCCATTGGTGCCACAGAAGTAGGGTAGAACAATTAAGCTGAAAGGTAAAAAAAAAAAGAACAAAGAATACCAATCAGAGTGAATGAGACTGTTTTAAGGGCTAATGAGCCCTCGCGCACTCTGGCTGGTCAGTATGTCATACTGCTCCATATCTGTGGAACATCAGTGTTAATGCTGCTGAGCTGTTATCCCTCCAGGTATGACAATCACCGAGAGGCCCTGCTGAAGGGTGGAGTCAGTGGGGAGTATGAGGATGACAGCATCGACCTGCTGCAGTACTTCACTGTCACATGTTACTCTGGGTTTGGAGATGATGAGAAGGTGAGTGAGACACAAGGACCCCATTCTGCCTCTTATTTCTGATGCTGTTTTATTTAGTATGCTTATTGTGCATAAATCAGGCTTTTTGTGGGAAGCTAGTCACTTGTAAGTGTTGAGGTGGTTACCCTTTTGATTTTAACTCTTTCTCTGGGCAGCGGTTTGTACCATGGCATGTAACCAAATATCCCAGTGTGTCATGAAATAATTCAAATAAGTTTCCTAGTACAGTGTAAAGGGAGAGGGTTGCGATAAATTGTATAGACCCCACAGGTTAACCACTCATGCAGGTTCACCCAACGGGCAACAATTTGAGACAGGCCAGAACATCTTAAAAACAAGAAAAAAAGCTGTACAGCTTTAGAAGGCAATACTCTGCTATTTACAATTACTACTAACTATTAGCCTGTCTGGCTATTAACATGATGAAATAATGAAACTTTATTTTTTTAATTTTTATTTTATTTTTTTTAAGTACCAACCGTGCACTGACAGAAGAACAGCTTCATATGTAGTTGTGTATTTAGTCAAATATGATCTTGTCTGATAATGGCAATATTCAAGATGCAACAGCAAATTTTACAGGAAGATGACTTACCATGCAGTTAAAAAATATTTATATAAATATATTTATAACCACATGCATGTTGCCAGTTGTTGAAATTTACATTTGTTCAACTTATGATTTACATTTGTTTAACTTGATTTGATTTTGTTAGCTTTGTCAAAAATGTAATGTTATGATCCATGTCTTTTGCATGCTAGAGATAGTTCTTGCAATGAAGCAATAGGGTTGAGATTTGCAAACTCTTGAACAGCAATCTTAGACGTGAATGGCAGGAATATTTGTTACTTTGCATAGGCTTATCGCTTGCATTGCAGGTAGTTATATCACCACTAGAGGGCAGAATACATCTGTGCAGTTTGTTTGAAACGATAGCGTACCGTTTCTGTGATCAAAGGTCGGCAGTTAACTTATCTGTAGGTTGCTGGATTAGAAGACTTCTTCAAATATAGGTTCATAAAAAGGTCTTTTTGGTCCATAAACTTTTTTTTATAATTAACCCACAGTACTTTGATCGAAATGTTGCCTATATGTGCATGATGAAATACATATACATATAATATAAATATATAATATTAAAGATCCAGGAAACTGGATTCAAATTGTGGTTATATTTCCCAGAAATAATTTGTCGTCTTGATATTTCTGTCAAGTTTTTAACCAAATTATAACCATTAAATTGTAATAAAAACTATTAGATTATTGTGACCTGTTCAGTAGACAAGGACAGGGTGTGTATCTTGCGCTCATTAACATTCATATCCGTAATACACGTCATATGTAAATCATTCCTTACCGCTAGCTAGGTTCGAGCCGGTTAGATGAGTAACCTTACTCTTCCAGACAAAATAAAAGAAAGCAACATAAAGTAGGCTTTACCATCGTTTGCAAGAATCATTGAAAAATATTTATTGGCCTTTTGTGAATGCAAAAAAGTATTAAAACGACACATTAGCAAAGAATTCCCAGGTCCCTGAACCTAAATAAAGTTTTGAAATGATGTGCTGATGGTAATCCTTTTATATTTCTGTGTTGTCCTGGCAGGGATTTTACACAGTATATAGGAACCTGTTTGAATCCATAGTGAAGGAAGAGATGGAGCACAGCAAGGAGGAGGATGAAGAAGAAGGCCAGTTCCCCACTTTTGGAGACTCTCAAAGTGACTATGACACGGTAAAATATCACGTCAGGAAATGGTGTGGAAAGGAGCATCACAATGCATTATCTGTTTGTCAGAACAAAGCAGAGAGCTCCTCAGTTTTACTGGTGATTCTTCATTGGTCCTTGTGTATACATCACACGATGCTCAGCTGGGGCCCACAATGCTTCCATGTCTGCAGGTGGTGCACCTCTTCTACGGCTACTGGCAGAGCTTCTGCACCCGCAAGAACTTTGCGTGGAAGGAGGAGTACGACACGCGGCAGGCCTCCAACCGCTGGGAGAAGCGGGCCATGGAGAAGGAGAACAAGCGGACGCGGGAGAAGGCCAGGAAGGAGCGCGGCGAGCTGGTCCGCCAGCTGGTGGCCTTCGTGCGCAAGAGGGACAAGAGGGTCCAGGCCCACAAGAAGCTGGTGGAGGAGCAGAACGCCGAGAAGGCCAAGAAGGTGGAGGAGCTGAGGCGGAAGCAGAAACTCCACCAGGCCAAGTGAGTGAAATCATGTGACCTTTTCAGGAGAGGAAGTCCACTTTTTGTGTCTTTAGCAGTATGAGCTACACATATACACTGAATTCTTTGTTTTGACGATTAAGATGGATGTTTTTAAAGAAGCCGAGAAGTCTTCTCATCAGGTATTGTAAAATACCTGGGTAAAATAAAATCCCCAGACCACAGAAAGATACTGCAGTTTAAAAGCCTTCCTAACAAAACACTAGTATGCCAGGTGAGCCACTTGGCTGGTTTATGAAATCTGACGAAGGATTCTAATGGGGGAACTAGCCTAACACTGCTGGACAGGCTGCAGATACAAATGTGTCCCCTAAATAATAGTGTGAATTTTCCATGAGTATACTGGAGGCTATCCAGAAAATGCGCTGCCTATAGATTAATAATGTCTCCCATCCCCTGATCATGCACATTGTCTTGTAGTTCACTGACGTGTAATCCAAGACATCATGAATATTAAGTTTCTGTCATTGATCTTTAACTTGCTGTAACCGGAGACAGGGAGTGGCGGCGCTCTTATTGGATCAATAATAAAAGACATTAATTTGGCAAATAGAATTAGCTCTGCCCTGGGTATTACTAGACTTCATTACTTGATTTAAGCGATGAGCACTGACTGGAGGCTTCACCCCTGCAGGCTGGCGGAAGACTACAAGGAGCAGAGCTGGGCGGCCATGTCTGAGCTGGAGAAGGAGCTTCAGCAGATAGAGGCGCAGTATGGGCAGGAGTTCGGTGACGCGTCAGAAAGTGAAGAAGAAGAGGCAGACGTGATGGACGGAGGAGACCAGAGTGGAGGAGGCCAGTGCACGGACACAACCAAACATGCTCCCACATACACACACATTTAATTCATTTCACACATTAGTGTCAGGATGGGAGAATATGTTCTGAATCGGTTACACTGCAGTTTGTGTGGCTCTTTCAGAAAAGCTAGAAGAAAAGGCATGAAATGCAAGCCTGTTTGAAGCTTATCTCTGCTCTGCTCTCTCACAGATGCAACAGAAGAACTCGTGGAATATTACGACGACATCTACTGTCCAGCCTGTGACAAGTCTTTTAAAACGGATAAAGCGTATGTTAAATTCCAGTGCCCGGCCCTGGCTCTGTGTATTATGCAGCGTGTGGTAGTGGAGAGCTCAATGCTCTGTTTTCGCTCTCCTTTCACAGTATGAAAAATCACGAGAAATCCAAAAAGCACAGGGAGATGGTGGCACTGCTGCGGCAACAGCTGGAAGAAGAGGAGCTGACTTTGAATCTCAGCTCTGGAGACGCAATTGAAAAAGAGGAGGAGGTGGAGGAGGAGGAGAAAGATGATATTGAACAGGGGGAGGCTCCGCGGCAAAAGTATGCATGTCTTCTAGAAAACTCTTTGTGCATGTTCTGCATGCTGAAATGTCCTAGGAATTTGAAGTGGCTTGTTCAGGATTATTTGGATACATACGGAGTGTTTATAATGGACAATGTAGGCTATAATGAAATGTTATCATACTAAGCTTGTCCAACATGTTTATTTTGTTTTTTAATGAAGCATGATGTGTTAATCACATTTGACACAACATATGTGAGATGCAGTAACTATGCATCAATGCTGAAACTAATCTTTAAAAATCAGTTTTAGCAGTTTCACAACATCTGATTTTACTGTTTAACACAAGGGACAAGTGCAGTACTTTGAACTGAGCCTGCAGATATGCATATGCCATATACAATTCCAAGCACCCCATCTCAGTCTCTTTGGTTTGAGAAGTCAGCGTTCTGAGAAGAAAAAAATAGAAACACTGATATAAAATGGCGTCCTTTTTAACACCCTATTTCAGCATTGCAAATTGATCATTGTACCCCATTTAAGCACCTTTGTATGACCCTCCCTCACACAGGAAGAATTTATTTAGTAGACTATTAACTCTCTAGTCCATAGGAGCCCATAAACTTGATGCAATATTGAATAACAAGTACATTTCATTAAATATACCAGTTACCCTATTCAGACCTGTGTGTGTGTGTAAAGAGACCATTAAAATACAATGGCCAAAATCCTTATCTTGTTTACATGTACACAGGCTTACAACAGTTTTTTTTCTTTCACAAACAGGCTATCTAAAAAGCAGAAAAAGAAAAAAAGACTACAGAAAGTAGTAAATGTAAGTATTTGGAGAAAGCTGAACAGTGGACACTTAACTCTGGTATAATGGAAAAAGTACTTTTTAATGATCATCTCAATCACGTTGAATATTGAATTTTATGAATTATAAATGAACCCAGCTGTGCCACAGCTTTCAATCTTGTGGAGTGGGATGTTGGTATGCTTAGTTCCCCCATTATTTTTCCACTCTAATTTCGTGTAGAGTGCCCCAGAAGAGCCAGTGGAAGAATGTGCCATTCCAGAGCCTGTGCAGGCACAGTGCAGCCCTAAGGACCCCCTGATAGAGCAGTCGGGCAGCAGTGAGGACAGCCCCTGTCCCCAGTCTCCCCCTGACCAGCCATGTGACCAGGACACGGAGGACGTGAAGCACGAAGAGAGTCCACCCACAGAACCGAAGAGGTGACTTCCTGCATGACAGCTGTTTGTCTAAGGACCGGTCTCTGTACACGGTTTATGCGCTGTGTGGTTTATGGCCCACTGACAAAATAGTTAAGCAGGGGCACTGTGTTATTGCTTTGCCCTTTACGCTTTTTATTCAAGAGCTTTTTTTATGCATTTGGTTTTATTTATGTATTGTCAGCTCTGGAAAGACGAAAGTAAAGAAGGGCGCAATGAAAAAAAGCAGTAAGCCTCAGGGAAGCCTGGACCATGCAGCAGAGGTGAGTACCATTCGGGGAAGCTATGATGTTGCTGAAGTGTATAAAGCCCATTTACATAAAACGAGTGTGTGGGGTCTCTGGGTCTCTGATCCATGTCTCTCCCTGCAGGAAGTGAGTCTGCGCTGTGTGACGTGCCAGTTTGAGTTTCCCACCAGGAACAAACTGTTCGACCACCTGAAAACGACAGGACACGCCACAGCACTATCATCGACCAGACCTGCAGGGGGCAAGGGAAAGAAGGACAAGAAGAAGAACAGATAACCTCTCCAGAATTAGCCAAGGCAGAGACTTTGCCATCCTAAAAGACTGGAATTTCAAAGGCGTGGCCGAAATGTCTGGTGTTACGGAGATTTCCTGCATAATATACTGTGTATGTGGCGGGAAAGGGTTTTAATTAAATCTGGAACCAAGAAATACATTCTCTTACAGCTCTGTTTTTCTTGTGTCCCTCTTCAAACAAACGAACACAGCATGGCCTGTGGTAGCAAAGCCCCAGAACACGGATGTATTTCTGTAGCATACATGTACCAGGGGTGCATTTCCTTCTGCAGTGTTTGGATGGGTGTGAAACTGGAAACGTTTGCATCGTGTTTGCAACGCTGTGGTGGTACTTCCATTGGTGTGTGAAAAATGGTGCTGAAGATTAGAAAAGCAGGAACCTTCTACAGAAGCATATTGGCTGTGTTGTGTGGCATTCCAGTCTCTTTTTAACAGCTTACTGGAGAAATCACTCAAGTATAATGTGCAGCCCAATGAGAATATTTTTATCATGAATACAGATGTGATTTTGTCAATCCGTTCATGTCAAAGTGTTTGCAGGCCCTGGACCGTAACATTCTTTCCCTCGGCATCCCAGTGTTAATAGCGTGTCCGTTTCATTGTGGCATTTCATTTCCATCCATAAATGCTGTTCATTTTATCCAGCTTTGGGCAGTTATAGTCAGAGGTACATAAATATTTTAATGTAAAAGTAGTTTAACTTGAATACAAACGTATCATTAAGTTTTATTTTTATACAGGACGAATAAAACGAAGTGTCTGTTGGGGCTATAACTATCCCTGGATACTGGTGGCAAGGAATGAATGGCAGGTTAGAAAATCATTTGTGCCATTGCTTTGATATATAGCTTGTTAATCTGTGAAATACATTGGTGAAAGTTGATGCAAACTGCCACTTAAAAATCAGTAATGAGTATGCACAGATTTTTAGAAATTAAGCACTGATGCATAGAATATACACTCACCGGCCACTTCATTAGGTACAACTGCAAACTGCACCCGTTAACGCAAATATCTGATCAGCCATTCACGTGGCAGCAACTCAATGCATTTAGGCATGTAGACATGGTCAAGACAATCTGCTGAAGTTCAAACCAAGAATCATAATGGAGAAGAAAGGTGACTTTGAACATGGCATGGTTGTTGGTGCCAGACAGGCTGGTCTGAGTATTTCAGAAACTGCTCATCTACTGGGATTTTCACGCACAACCATCTCTAGGGTTGGTCTGAAAAAGAGAAAATATCCAGTGAGCGGCAATTCTCTGGGCGAAAATGCCTTGTTGATGGCAGAGGTCAGAGGAGAATGGCCAGACTGGTTCAAGCTGATAGAAAGGCAACAGTAACTCAAATAACCACTCATTACAACCGAGGTATGCAGAAGAGCATCTCTGAACGCACACCACGTCAAACCTTGAAGCAGATGGGCTACAGCAGCAGAAGACCACACCGGGTGCCACTCCTGTCACCTAATGAAGTGGCCGGTGAGTGTATATCTGTGTACAAGTAATTTGACTTTTTATCTATGTTCAAAACATTTTTGAGTGGAATAAACTCCCCGTTTCAGTCATTTAGAAGTTGAAATGCACTTGAAATCCATGCTTATTGAGTATGGAGACGATGGTTTCCAAATTTCTATTAAACCATTGAGAGAATCCATTTTAATTTGTAGGTGTGCATTGTATTACTTGGAATGATTTTCTTTCTTTTAGACCTGATTTCATACATACAATTGGCACAGACTGCTTAGGATAGCACAACTTTTTATACTTAATGTTAACTAGTCAGCTTTTTTTTTTTAACCTTTCCTAATTACACACTGCATATTATTTTCTGATTCTTTCCCTTTGTTTTGCTCTGCAGGGTTAAATCTGTTAATAACCTGGTTCTCAATCACAATGCTAGGAAAAGTCTGTTAACAACCTGGGTCACAATGAACCTTTCAACATTTTGCAACAAATCAACTCCATTTTGTGAAACAAGTTTTACTGTCCTAATGTTTTGTTAAATACAAATTAGATATTTAAAATGGCAATTGAGCTGGATTGAGGTAAGTGAGGTTGTTTATCTTTGTCTTTACTAGACAAAAATCGGCACACTTGCCAGCTATTGAGTATACAAGTTGTATGCAACTTGTACACTCAGTAGTAGGCACGTGTGCTGATTTGGACAGGGCCATTGACACTGTGCTGGTTGCAAGATTTTAGGGTGATGGTCGAAGACATTAAAAATAAATGCCACTGATATCGATATAGCCAGAAACAATATTTAAGTATTGTTTATTTTAGGTTGTCAGTTCTAATACTTTTGTGTTCTGGTCTGATCTAAACCTATATCAAGTAAACATTTCCTTTTAAATAGCTTACTCATTTGACTATATAGCACATTCTTTTACAATATTGGTGCAAAATAGAACATTATATTTTCTTTACATTAGTTACATATTAGGGATACTATTCTATAGTAACCTTAATGTTTCTTCATTATGTCACTTGCATTATGTGAACAGTGCAGTTAAGCATAATTACATTATTGATTACATTTGTTTGTTAACACAATCGGTTATCATAAATGTCAGTGCACACAGAGCTCTGTCCATTATAGTACACCAGTGCGATGAGAACTTTTTCTCTCATAATGTTCAACATTATTTCCCATTTAAGTCATTTTTTAATGAAAAGCACTCTGCCAGCGTGCAGCTGTGGGACCCACAGCTACAGTGATGTGGCTTTTCAGTGCTTCATGTCTCAGATTAAATCATTCAGAATCATAGGTAATGGCAGTAACACCAGAAGTGTTAAATCTGACGCTCCTGGGTATATACACCAGGCTGCTGGAGTATAGTGATTCTTCAGCAAAAGCTGATTGGCAGGTCTGTTACAAGGCAGCGACAGTGACGTCAATCTTGGAATGATCCCCATTATCTCTGCTCCATATAACTTTCCAACGCATGGCGGAACACGGCCAGGAAGAAGTCTGCATCCTCTTTAGTGATGCACATGGGGGGTTTGATCCGGAATGTCTGCAAGATCAAGAGGGACAGGGTCATTTTCCCAAGGGAACAAACTCCAAACCGTGAACAGCCATTTCCTGGGACTCATTAGGCCGTGGATAGCTGTCTTTGGCCATGGCTGGCCAACCCTGTTTCTGAAGATCTACCCTCCGTCCTGAAGGTTCTCATTTCAGGAACAGGGTTGGCCAGCCCTGTCTTAGGCAACCTACATACAAGCCAGTAGAACGAGTGGAAAAGAGGACTACAAAGACAAGTATAGGAGCCATTTGCTACTTGGGGTATGTTGTACACAATGGAAGACCAAATACCCGACTAGATTATTTGGGAAATTTACAGTATTCACTTTTTAAATAGTATCTACTATTTAAGATGACCGTGTAACTAATAAGAAAAAAATCCTACAACAATCAAGTGGTGATGAGAGATGGCTCCAATTAGAGCATTAATGTGAGTGCACAACACGATGTGGGACTTCAGTAATCCCTGGTGTAGACTAAAAGTTACCTGTCTGGACAAAGTTCACAATGTACATGGGCCTGAATGTGATTTGATATCTGGCATTGAGAAACCATGACCAAGATTCAATAATCATTTGATCTTAATAAGTAAATGGATGTTTTTTTTATACTTAAACATCTGGTGATCAAAATGTTTTAAAACAAACTAATTTGCATTCAGTGTGACAGACATTCTTTTAAGTCTAGTTATTTTTCTATCTTGTCTCTAGTAATCTGCAATTCCAATCTTGTATTGCAGGATTATTCTTGCTGGTCTTGAGGTTGGAGAAATTGTATCCGCTCATTGACGACACACAATGAACGGGTGATTACACCTCTATTCATTTGTAATGGTACCGGAGTAGCAGAGGTTCGCTATCTCAACCTCGAGCACAATGAAGCACAGCTTCTGGACAGCAGAATGACAAGTGAGCCCAAACTATAAGCATTTTGGAGGATGCGTTTGCCAATGATTATTACTCTGAATGATAGGTGTATAATAGAACTCATTCTAAACTGGGAGAAACGATACTTTAGGGCATGAAAAAAGACAACTACTTGTATAAGCCGAAACAAATATGTTAGTTATTAGGAGTGTCTTTGGTAACAGGATAGGATTTTACCTGGCCATACACTCCTCCCATTCCAATGAGGACACCCATGTCTTTGGTGCATTCGAATATTTGTCTCATGGCATCAGCAGGTAAGGGTTGACGGCTCGCCTGCAGGAGGACAGAGCGTGAGTGAGTCGGGCATGCTCAAACATGCACGGTTACAGATCCACTCCTGAGATATTCATGAGAACAGCCCCGGGCATTGCACAAGGTATGAGAGGTATGTGCCTGAACAAATATAGCGAACCACATGTGGAAGACTGGATATAGAACTATGTACAGGTGAAGGAAAAAATCGTCTGTGCCTCTTTTATACGTTTCTCATTGTATGCTCAGTGGTATGATTCAAGTTATCACTGAGAAACACACCCACTGCTTGATTTTCAGGTCATTCTTAAATAAAGATAAACCTAAAAAAAATCAGAAAAGATTAGAACCTTCTAGATCCACGCAGTAAAACATTATTGGCAAGAGTACACTACAGATATTTGGCACTGTTTCTTTAAAATCCAAAACTACAATGACAGATGTACACTGCTGATAAATGATTTCAGACACCAGATGTCTCTCCATTTCACTGCTTATGATGTTAATGCAGGTGAATGGGCCATGAAAAAAATTATAACAGTTTACTTCATGATTTCCTATTAGGTTTATTCAATATACAGTTTTCTCAAGCAAAACTACTGGAAATACCTCCTATATGCATCACAACTGTGCATATATTCCTGTGCATAAATTCCTGCTTATCTTGCTTTTCAACTGTATCAACTGTACCTTGTCCCTGACCATCTCCACGCCGATTTGCAGTCCCTTCCCACGAACGTCACCGATGATCTCATACTTATCCCGCAGTTTGGCCAGCTCTTTCAACAAATATGTCCCAACATCAGCACTGTTTTGCTGTGTACCATCTTCTCTTATTGTCTAAATGAGTGAAACATTGCAAGCACAGCGGTTACCACAATAATTCCTAACAGAAATGGAAATTTTTTTAATAAAATGGGTGACTCCTTGCACAGGACCACATGAGTACATATATAAATTCACAAAATTTGATGTTTAAGTACTTTGATACTTAAACATAATCAGATACTATTACAAATATGTGAAGCAACTTCAAATATAGACTAATAATTATATTTACACGTACATCAAGCACAGAGGATGCTATGGCACAAGCTACAGGATTGCCACCAAAGGTGTTGAAATGGACTCCCTTAGCAAATGATGCAGCAATCTCTGAAATATGAAAGAAAAAGTCAAAACCAGGAATTTAACTCCCCACTACTGAAATTAATTAGCTCAAACCTGTGTGAAAAAGCAAGACCTTCCATTGAGCTACGCATTAGTCTCACGACTTACTGCCTTACGTAAAGTCATACAACTGTGTACACCATTAAAAATATTAAACATTGCTAGACAACCAGAAGATCATTAAAATGTTTGTTATTCCAAATATAAACTTAAGTCTGCTGTATCAAACATATTTTCTCTACAGCATTTTATTCTCTGGTGTCAGATTCCTTCTCAATCAGATTTATATACTTTATATTTCTTATAAGCCTAGGTAAAATGAAAGATAGACTTTCAAGGATCATTTTTACGATCTTCAGTTGTCAAAATAATCATGAATCTATTTTTAAAGCAAGTAAAATGTAAGACTGCACTTTGATGCCCACACTATAGAAATGACAACCTTTAAAATACATTTGCTTTCTTTAAAACACATTTACGCTCACTGCCTGTTGTTCTGCACCTATGTTCTTTTTCTTGTTGATCCTGTGACTGCACGTAAATTATATTGCCATAATGGCTAGTTAAGTTGCTAGGTAAGAGCATCTGTCAAATTAATAACACTATTCTGCTAATAGTTCACTAAGGCTAGTTAATAAATTACTTTCTCCTCTGTAACAGTGGAGTGGTGATCAGAAACCTATTATTTCAGTGAAGGAAAAATGACCTGGCTGGCTGGTACATCTTTCTAGAACATGCTCTACAAAATCCAACTTAAAAGATGCCAGACAGTGAAATCAGAATTAATACAAATTAGCCAGGTTTGTAAATTAAATGGATCGTACTAAAATGCTGGACATTTCTTCATTTAGCTGCATGCCTCCCTCATCATGAAGATAATTAGCAATCTCAAACAATGGCACGTAAACAAGTAAATATAACTTAAAGTATCTGTTATTTACTTTATTCTGTAAAAAAATATCAGACTGCTTATTGAAAAAAGGCTAGGTGCAGTGCCTACAGTCAACAATCTTACAGTAACTTCAGTAATCTAAACGCTGATCTGTATCAAAGCCCTAGCTTACCTGGAGTGGTAACAAGAGCCCCCATAGGGTACCCATTAGCAATGCCTTTTGCCATAGTAACTATATCTGGCATAACATCATGACCTTGGAATCCCCAGAAATGGCTTCCTGTGCGCCCAAATCCAGTTTGAACCTGAGGCAGTAAATTCAGAAATCAGACATTTTGTATGTGCTACGTCAGTCACTGTGGATACATATAAATGTAATGTGATCTCCCTCTTCATCAAACAAATCACCAGCTATTGTACCAAATAAGGTGCCTGGTGAAGAAATATAAATGAATACATGCATATGACTATTATAGGACATGTAAGGGTTCTTGACCTCATCTGCGATGCAGACCCCGCCTCTCTCCCTTACAAGTTTGTAGGTCTCCTTGAGGTAGTTTTTAGGGTACTGCACAGCTCCTCCTACCCCCTGTTGGAAAGCCACAAAACTCAAGTCAATCTGCATACTGGTTAAACACGTATAGCATTCCATCTGAAGTGCAGCTGCAATTATGAGAGAAATACAATAATAATTGGATACATGCGGTAACCTTAGCACAATGAACTTTTGAACAGTATGACACAATGAAGATCACAATTGGTTAAATCACAATTGTAAACACAAACTGTAAAAAGGTTGTTTTTATTTTGGCAAACCTATTATGCTCCCTCTACTCTGGGTGAAAGGGTTCCTACCATCTTAGTTCCTAGCATGGATACAGTAATGAAGAACTGGTGCATATTACATCAATATTTTATTGAATCTTAATATCCTCCTACATAGATTTGGACAGAAACTGGACTGCAAATTATTTGCAGCTAACAACAAGAATCATGGCTTTGCTCTTGGCAGCCCATACTGTGAATACTTTTTTTACTATCTTGTGTGGTGGAAAGCCACTATACATCTAGCCCAGAAATCCCAGAGCATTCCAGGCACTTCTGATCAAGCGAAGAATGCTTTTCATTGAACATTGTAAAAAAAAAAAAAAAAAAAAAAAAAGAAGTGCAACTCTCGCCCCAAACAAAATGGATCATCTTGTGTTTTTGGTTAATAATCACTTAAAGGATCGTGCTAAAACAGACTATTTTCCACAATTTTTCCATCACAACATAGCGCAATTTGTTCCCCAGATCATTCTTACAGAATGAGAATGTTGTGTTCAGGATAAAATAATGGTTAATTGTTAGGTTAACACTTGATCTTGACAGCTTTATGGTGTGACGTGACAGTCTACCATCATCCATCAATCCATCCATCCATCTACCTAACACTGTCCTATAGTGCAATGCAATAATTATGGCAATTCTGCAAGACATTTTTTACTATTATCAAATCTCTTATTTTTTGGAATACAATATTTGAATTATTATTAATATTATTTTGTCGAGTAAACAGCCCTAATGTACAGTAAATGGATTTCTGAATGTACTACATACCTGAATAGGCTCTCCGAAGAACGCAGCAATTCGACTTGGAACACATGTTGCAAAAACCTCCTTCAGCTGCCCAATATACATGTCGTTGGCTTGGCAGCAGCCTGTAATTAAGAAAATTATATTGTTTATGTAGATGTCATGACAAATGTGATCTAAAAATATGGCTGTAAATTACAAATTAAAAATCGAAAGAGAAAAAAAACAGTAATAGTTAAGCAAGTAACATTTTCCATTGGTACATGTGATTTATAAAGGTGAATTGGTAAAGGAATTTCACAGAAAGCAGTAAATGTTTTACACAGCAAATGAATTTGCCCTTGCCCTTTAGACAGTGACTATGTTTCCTCTTCTAAAATAAAACTGTCAGATTTACGTAGTTCAATCTGTATACTGTTGCCTTAGTTCATTGTAATAACATTTCAGGTTAAGTACCTTGCACAAGGGCAAAATAACAGTGACTTGGGAATCAAATCAAATGTTTTAGCCCCAGTGCTGAAAGTCTCGTTCTGTAATCATTATGCTACACTGCCACCCATCAAGCCTCTCACAGGCACGTCATAGACTTTGTTATAAACTATGGGAGCTTGAGGCAAGGGAAACACTAAAATGACTATGTGCACGCTCTTTCAAGATAGAATTGAAAAAGTCGGAACATGCCTGATTTACCAAATTGCTTGACTGACAGAGGACAAGTGCCCTCACATACTGTATATGACTGAATTTGGAATTCCAATGACAACGAATAAAACAGCCAAGAGCATGAATGGTGCTGCTGGTATAACAGGGGTTCTTAATGCCTAAATCAACACTGTCACACCTACAAGTATTTGTATTATCATCTGCACAAAGTAAAAGTACATTTTTAGGTACATTGTTCAGCAGTTGTCAGCGGTGATGTCCTTATAAGTTATAATCATAAAGCGAAATGAATAAAATGCATACAGCAAATGAAAAGAGTCTCATTCGCAAATAAAACAAAAGCAGTTGGCTAAAAAAGGAAATACACAGATGATAAAATTGAAAAGACTGGTGCTATGTTGACTGATTGCAGGCAGTTCTCAATATAAGTCAATCATAAGTAACAATAAGTAAATTTTGGGTCATCTCTGTCTACCTGGGGAGCAGCTGCAGTCTCGGATGGTCTGGATAGGAGAATCTCTGCAGTGACTTCCTCCCCATGGGCCTTGGAAAACATCGGGACACATAGTCTGCAGCAAAGCGCATCAGAACATGATCGGTCTTTCTTGTGTAGCTGTGGACTGAAACGCTACAACTCATAGTCAGAAAATGTACACAAGACGCCCAGCATATGACAGGTAACATACTGAATCACAGGAGTTCAGAGAGTGCTGGATGGTCAATCCTGTTAAGGTGTGTGGATTGTACAACATTGGTCTGGGGTGGAATTCTGGCCAAATCAGGGCCCGTTGTGAATGGCAGCTATGCACTGCAGGTCTGCTTGGTGAGACTGTCCACATCCCATCATGCATCAGAAATCTTTGCTATTCACTCAGACCCCTGTAGCTGGCCTGCACTAGCTGTGCCTGACATGTACTCTTTCTTAGCTATTGCCACACAGCTCAGCTGGAGGATCATGGTGTGACAAGAGGCAGTGGCGAGAAACACTCACTTCAATGACAGTGTGTGCTTGTTTCTGACTTCCTCAATTGGAGGAAATGACTCGGTGGCATGTGTAGTGCTATGACATGTTGATGTGTTTTGAAATTATTAGAATTGTTGCACTTATGCAAATAGCTGTGATTTGACACAAAAGGTTATGAATGACGCATCATGAAGTCCTGCGACTCAGAAGAAGAATGTATATATTATGTGACAGGAAATATCACGTTGTGTATTGCTTCCCTAATATACATACTTACCTACCCAACATTAGCTAACCACAGCAATTAAATGTATTTCATTTATTATGTTTGCTGCTATGACAGCAAGGGTCCGAATGTGCATACTTTCTAAAACATGACCCATCATTCTGTATAAAGTGGTAGTGCAAATTCAGATTACAAGGGTTCCCTGTTTTCAATAAAAAACTAACTTGCACTGTAAATGCACAATTTAACTGTACCCATGTCCCCGTCGTTGATTATGGGGAAATAACGTATATAGAGACGATTATGAATGCGTGATTAGCATATTCTGTATGATTGTGATATGGAACTTACAGTATGGCAACCCAATCCTGAGGCGATGGGGTATTTATAAGCTGCGTTTGAGGTCAGACCCATCGTCTGTGGACTGCCACCATGGTATGAACCTCTGCACAAAGCAGTGAAAAAGGATCACCCATTGTCTGTCACACAAAATTATTTAAAGCAGCAAACGTTTAATTTTGGGGACAATGACATAAAAATAAAAAAGTGAAGACATTCCTATCTCTTAGCTTATTGAACCTCACCAAATCCATCAATTGTAACCAAAGTTGGTTTGTATTGTATTTCAAAGCATCAGTTATACATGTCCTGACATTGGCAGAGCCTGGAGTCAGTAAGGGGGTATGAGACTGTGCTGGCTTTACCTGAGAGTGATGATGTCAAAGTTTCCCGTGTGCAGCCTCGACATGAGCATGGCCAGGTCATTGGCCTCAGAGCCGCTGTTTGTGAAGTAAACAACCTGGGGGCGGATATTTTATCACCGTTTAATTCTTCACAATTTCACAGCATAAACTGACTGGACCTGCAAACATGATTTTTTTTAACATGTACTTGTAAATTGTATGAGCCTTTTGGAATTCTGAGACTCCATTTGTAATTATTTTCTGTTTTACTGAACTAAAACACCAGGGATTCAATTCTCCAGAGAAAGAATATCTAGCTCTCTGTAGCTAAACCTTCTATTATTCTACAACCATTAAAGTAGGGATCTAATTTCTTCAGTACATAAACCATTACATGCCACTATAATGGACAGGCAGATTCCCACATGACGCACATAAGTTGAAATAAAAAAACTTGAAAATCAGTTTTTCAAATGCCAATGCAGTTCACCAGACGCATGGTGGGCGTACCTTGAGTGGGTCAGGGAAATGGGAGGCCAGTTTTTCAGCATACTCGTGGAGTGGAGAATATATGTAGATATTGGTTGTGTGCCACAAGCGTTTCAGCTGTCGCACAGCGGCCTCTGTCACCTGCCTGCAGAGACAGGGAAACTCATCTGTATGGTTAACCCTCGTGTCCGGTTTGGGTCAAATTGACCCTTTTTAAACTTTTAGTAAAAGGGGAATGACACTTTTGAAATGTGTATTGCAAAAGTAATCGCAAAACCGGAGGGAATTTGGTCCTTAGACAATGCCAGTCACAGGTTTCCACTTCTACTGAATACAAACTGATAGACTAAGCATTACAACTTGGCCTGGATGCCATTCTGCTGACTAGCAAGCTATCCATTAAAGAAAGAAAATCTAAGGAATAATTATGGTGTTCAGTTCAGTTTAGGCTACTTTCAGTTCTGAAAAGTAGCCTAAACATACAGAACATACCGAGCGACCATCTGTTAGCTCGGTCAAGGCCCCCTTCACCTAGTATGGGAGGTCAGGGGAGGTACCTCCAAATTTTTATTAATCACCCATTGCAGTTCTTCAAAAATGAGAAAGAATAGATGTGTACATTATTATGGCATATACCTCTACTGAATTTACACTTTTCCCTGCCAATATTTATGTGCAGAGACTGCTAAGGCCAACAATTAAGAGAGACTCATCAGTTATGCCTTTACCTGTTAAATGAGCTTAATGTTGTTTATAAGTGGAATTCCCCTTTAAATTCTCGTGAAAACCTTATCTTCAAGAGGTATCCTAGATCTTAATGATCCTCTAAAAAAGACACCATGAAAATGTAGTGTGCCTACATTCTCAATGACTCTGAAAGTAGGTTGATTTTGTTAATTTCTCACTAGTAACTAAGCCATCTTTACCCTCACAACATCACTAATATGTAACTAATAACTTGGCAGGGACTTTGGCCAAGCCAGGTTCAGACAGGAGAGCACTGAAGAATATACACCTGCCTGAAGTCTGCAAAGCTGTGTTATGTATTAATAAATGCATGCATTTCTAGGAACATTGGCCATGTGTTCTGTTCATTGTACATGATCTATAAAGCTAATCTGATTTACAGGCAATCCATTGTGATACACAGTTCAGGATGACTCAACGTCAACTTGTACAAAATAACATTATGGGCAGCGACTATGTGTTTAAAGTATTAGAAGGCAGTTTGACAGAGCCTTACGGGTGACAGTGTCCAACGCTGACTGTTGCAACCCCTGCAAAGAGATCCAGGTAACGGTGCCCATCTACATCCCACAGCCACTGCATATAGCCCTGATGGATGTAGACTGGTTTTTTGTAGTAAGTGACCTTCATGGTCATGGGGTTGCAGTACTTCTTCCGAATTTCCAACATTTTGGCCTTGGACATGTCCTGTAGGAAAATTAGATAGCAGATTTGCAAATACTGTCCCTGTTCATCCATTTACAAACAACCCAAACCAACGACATAGCAACAGCCTCTGACCTTATAGTCCTCTGGGTTAAAGTCACATGGGGGCATCTCCGGGAGATTTGGGGGTGGGTGTTTTACCGACGACTTTTGACATAATGCACCTGTACAAAGAGATCTTAATGAGATCCTGCCTATCATCATAAATGCTGTGTCTGGAGAGGAACCAGTATAAAACTGAACGTTCCATTATTGTCAATGAAGCCCTCTGAAATTGAAATTTTATTCAGAAATGTTCAATGGAGTGATACATTAATATGAAATAGAATAACTGCTAACACCTGACAGTTTGCATAAGAGCTGGTGACAATGTGTCTGATAAAAAATGTTTTTTTACTGTCGCAGAATCACTGTAGACCTTTGACCAACATGATATGTGGATTCTCACAAAGTTGGCATAAGTTCTGTTTATCCAAAGGTTAATAACATTCAGTGGCAGTACATATGCAGGGTCATTGCATTATATATTGAATTTAAATGCTATGAAGACTACTATTAATTAATTATTTAAACAGGATAATAAGCAAGGTCTTACAAGTATTCTCTCCTGTTAAGCTGTATACCTGTAATGTTATTATAGCTTTTGTAAAGTATATCAGTATGTAAATAGTGGCAACAAAATAACTGCCAAAACAAAATCTAATTCAGAGAAGGCAGCATGCTGTTTTCCATGTTTTATTTAAATGATATTACAGTAGCATTCAATAAAACACAGACCATAATACCACCAACCTTCTTGTCCCATATTTCATAATTACATTTCCTAATTGTCCAATGTAATAACTAAGCTAAACTTGCTGTAAGCACCTACTAAAATTCTAGACCAGTTATACCAAAACTAAACAACAGATCATGGCATTTTAAATCTTGCACTTCATTACTGATTCAGTATTAAAAGCTGCCTGGCTACAATCATGCCTATTAAACAGGTTGAAGCTGCCAGGATTTTGGCTGCCAGGAGGTTTGGAGCTGTGGAAAAGACACCATGGTTCAATTCCTAATAAGTCCACTTTTCATCTTCTTTTCTCAACATATTTGTGTCTGAGTTTCGAGATATCAGCCAAAAGCAAGAGAACACATTCACATAAAGAGGTCGGCAAGGATGATGTCACTGTGGTTGGACTACGCCAAAACTGACCTTTCCATCTCCATTGGAAACCCCACATTGACTCCTGACTATGCCACCAGGAATCATGGTGTGTCTAGACAGTGAATTGTGGCCCACATTGGTGCTATAGCATGATCCAGCAGGTTTGCGCTTTACAGCAGCTGCTGAATCAGACTCTTCCTCAGCAGGGATACTGCCCAGCTCCTGGTTCATCTCCTACTTGGACTAGTGCAGCTCCCTCTGGGCCAGGCTACGCAGCACTCTCTCCACCTCCTTCAGCTCATCCAGAATGCCAGTCCACCTGATATTCAGCCTTCCAAAATTTTCCTATGTCACTCCCCTACTGCATTCCCTCCACTGGCTCCTGGTGGCTGCCTGCATCAAATTGAAAACACTTCTGCTGGTGTACAAGGCTGCTACAGGAGCTGCAGCTCCATACCTTCAGGCCATGGTCCAGCCCTACACCCCAACCCATGCTGTACGTTCAGCCGTCACTGGGTGCCTAGCTTTCCCCTCCCTGTGGTGACCTGGTCATCGCTCATCCCAGCCTTTCCTCTTCTCCCTAATGGCTACCCAATGGTGGAACAGCCTGCCCATTTCAGTCAGTCAGGAGAGTCTTTCCCAACCTTCCGGGGTAACCTGAAGACCAAACTGTTCAGGAAATACCTTCTCTAGCCTGATTCCCAATCCCCTCTTCCAAATCATCCTATTTATTACCAATATATCCTATACATTCCCCACCCCCCACCAAAAAAAACTCCACCTTCCCTTCCACATGTTAGTTTTAGTGACAAGGGATTACCTATCATTACCTATGTGTTATGGCACAACCATTGCACTTTCATTGGTTGCTACTTGAAATGTTGGTGATTTATGAATACAGGCCTTTCTTTGTGCACTAACTGTAAGTTAGTCTGGATAAGTGCATCTGCTCAATGCCACTAATGTAAATGTAAACTTGAATCAGTTGTGTGGCGTGATTAACTGGATTTGTGCGTTTTCCCCAAATATGGTAGTTCTGCCTAACCATATCATTGCAGACTATAGTTCAGTTAAATTTACATTTAGTATATGATCGTGTCCCTAACGACTTATATAAGAGCACATACACAGGTTAAGGCAGTGAGCAGAGTCATCAGGGTCACAACTGATAGTAGTAGTCAATGCATAACCTTACCACAAAGTTAAAAGCTATAGCAGGTGCAAGAGGGACAGAATGTAGGCTAGTGTTACTCAGAAGCAAATGGGTTAGAGGACATTGATTTAGATTTACCATAGGTGGGGCTCGTAAACCCCCTCCTTGTATGTTTGGGAATAGGTGTGCCAAGATTCCACTTAAAATAAGTGTATTTTAAGTTCGGTAGATCTTAACATTTCTTCAACACCTATAGCCATTCAGCATTTCTAATAAACCTTTAGTTTTGGAAGCACTTAAACTGACATACTTCCAAACAAGAGGAGGCATTGACATAGGGAATTAATAGGCTCCTAATTAGGTTGCTGAACACGTGTTTAAGTGCTTTAAGTGCATAAGACTTCCCTTACTAACTAATTAGCAGAATACAGGTTTGACTCGTTATGATTTTCTTCGTTATCTATCAAATGATTAGATTTAGTGGCCAATTGTGCACACTTTCCCCAATTAGGAACCTGTGGATTTGCCTCAGTCTTTATTTTGATTAGTTATAAAGTTTTTTTAACCTCTTTACGCAGTCGTCTACAATATAGCACAATGTGAATATGGGACTTTTATTCTTTATGGCATGCATAGCTATTTCTGACACAAGGTGCCTTAAGTGGGCAAATAATCCCTCTGACATGAGAAGCATCTAATTAAAGTAATAATCTCGAAGATTTTCATTAGCTGACGTAGCTGAAATGTGATAGCCTACATCGCTTGTTAACCAAGTCCTGCTAAATTTAACTAGGCTGTAGCACGATATGGTAACATGCACTGAACTGTGTACAATATAGAAAGCCAGCCCAAGCACGTTGAAAACAATATTGCTTTAGCTATCGCTGTTTCTGCATCGTTTGTACTTTTTTATATTATTTCGAAATCTTTTCGAAATCCGAGGTATTGAAATGTTGAACTTAACTGAACTTACCACTGGGCTGGTGGAACTTAGCGAAGAATTCGAAAACACTTAAAGCGTCCTTTTTCCGTCCCAAAGGCGGACCGTGAATGCGACGGAGGACCTTGTGCATTTTCTTCAGAAATTACGGGCGTTAATCCGTGGTTGTGGGCCGCAAAATAATTCTTATTACCGTTACGTTTTCACACTTCAAAAGGAACTTTAGAAGGCGGAGAGGATAGCAACCAATTGCTGCTCTCGTCTCATCTGCAGCGACCCCAATCGAAATTGCTGAAAACAATTTCTATAGGACAGTAGACGACGTTGCTGAAGGTTGGCGTAACTACTGCATATGGTTATAATTTCAGAATTAATGAATAAATAAAATGTAATTCAACTAAACACTTCTATAATTCGACCGCATAATTTAACATACTGCACCCATCTTTGTGAGCAACAGATTTATTTCTTTCAGAAATGCTTATTTTCTGGTTTCGCCTGCCTTTTCCCTAATTGATCACTTTTGATGATCTTACTGTTGGAAGAATCACCAACAGCCATTGATTTTCAAGTCTCAAATCCTCCCTTAGCTGTCTGGTGTGCTAGAATGCATTATAGAATGTAATAATGAGAGATTTAAAATAAATAAATATTCAATAAATATTGCCTTCACATAGGCCTACACTGAATTACAAGAGATACGAAGCGTAGGCTAAGTGTAAAATCCTGATGCTCTGACGAAGGTCTACTGGCCGAAAGTTTTACATGCAGTTAATGTGGTTAAACATTATTAAATTATTAAAATAATTATTAAAAAAAAAAAAAAAAAAACAGCGCATACCCTTTTCAATGAAGTTCCAATTTGGAATGCATGCAAAAAGTCGTTTTTTGGGAACAGCACAATTGTTGCATGTCACATGGACTGAATTAAAAAAATAAAAACTCGAGCAATAGTGTGGTGTGTATTAGTTTATCACTATACTCCCCATCTTCCTCCGATCATTCTGTATGCTTCACATAAAAAAAAAAAAAAATGACGCCTGGCTATATACAGTTGATTCAAAAGAATCTCATGCGCACACCATTATTCAGCATCAGGTTAAGGTTGATTATGACTTATAACTCCGTAGAATGTCGAGTTGAAATAATGAAATTGGAAAACACGAACGTGCTATGCAAGTTTAATTCTTTAAGCTAAACATACTGAATATGTATTTCAGGATAAACAGCATTTCCTTAAAAAAAAGAAGCAACACATTGAAAATGGATGTTGCCTTATTTGTTGGCAATAATTTCAATTATATGACAATTTCAACAAACGTATTTCCATTGTTGTGCTTAATCAGGTGTAGTAATTATTTTTTCTACTGTAGGCTACTATTAGTTGTTTCTTGAGGGTGCATGTGAACATGAATTATACGTTAAAAGAATAAAACAGTGTTATTGGACATTAGACTGCTGTATAAATTTGAAAATGAACCTCTGGTATGTATATACAAAAGACTGCACAGGATTTATATAGGATATCGTAGCATCACTTCACTGTTTATTATTATTATTATTATTATTATTATTTATTTATTTATTTCAAACAATGTGTTCTGTACATATGTACATCTGCAGGCCTGCTTCATATTTATATGTGCCACTTGATATGTTTGCAGGTCCATATAATAGCAACAGAACTTTAGAGAAAATCTAAGATATGACGCTGAGCGAGGAGAAAATCTGAAGGAACAACACAGATTAAAAGCAGCTTTGCGGTTTATCTATCTTTAATGGGAAAAAAATTGACTTAATTTTTAAACATTTGTGAACTATAAATGTCTACATAAACAGAAAAATATCATCTTTATAAAAAGTATTTTACAGTTATATATATATATATACATTCTTATTGCTAGCATATTGTATATTTTCCTCAAATGTATTGATTTATTTGTCTTCAATGAGGAAATAAGTATTGATTCTGTTTTGATTGATTCTGTTCTATTTGTGACTAAGAACACAATACTATTCGACAATCATTTTCATTTCAGCAATTATAGTAACAAACATTATTTTAACGTTCATTAAAATTATTTCGTATTAGGCATACACAGCATAGACACAGCAAGCAAATATGACACTCGTAAATGTATGTGTGAAAATATGTGAAAAAGACAATTTTACCTCTATATCAGAAATATAATGTGACACAATCTGCTCAACCATTGGGTGATGCAAAAATAAATATGCCTAACATTGTGAACAACATTTTGCCTTTCTTTATAATTCCAATATGATAAATAATTCTGGAAACGAAGTTAAGTTTATGAGGCTTCTCTCTGTGAAGAGGCTTGAGAAAAGGTGGGCAATATGGTGGCTGTGTCAACATAGCCGTTAGATGCGATGTGTGCTCCCTCATAGGGCAAAGGTACAGCCATGTGGATTTGGGGTTTTCCAGCCTGTTGCTGGGGGTAGTTCTCCACCAAGTTTTGCAATTCTTGGTCTTTAGCAGCCATTTCCTTCTGAAGCAGGAGGATGTTGTCTTTGACCACCCCATTCACCCTACTATAGTCCTGTCCTGTGAACTCCAGGTGGTAGAGGTCCTGCCTTGCCTTTGCTATAGGTTTCAGAACCAGCATATTCTCTTGTTCCACCTTCTGAACCTCCACATACTCCATGGACTTAGAAGGCTGAAAGGTGGTTTCCCTCTTATGGCCACTGTTGGAGATGTTACATTCACTGTTGGTTGGCATGTATGTGTAGATGGCTGGTTGTTTGCCAAGACAGTCTTGCTTGTGGGTGGATGGGCAGTGGTTGCCAAGGGTATGCCATTGCTTAGATATCTCAGGAATGCTATGATAGGAGGGTTTATTAATGGGCAGCTCTGAAGAGAAGACTGTTGGCCAGGACCGGTTAGTGTCATCAGCTGACTTAGCAGCATCCATATAGTAACCATGGCTATTGCTTCTCACCAGGGGTCCACTACCAGCCTGATTCACTTTGTCCTTCATTATTGTGGTCTGGTCCACCTTGGGCTCACCACATTTCTCTATTAGCAAAGTGTGGCTGTCACAGCTGCCTCTCCCAGAATCAGAGTCGGAGGAGTCCTTGGATTTCAAATGCACCTCTTGTAAGTCCTTTCCATCTAGAACCAGCTCCTGCTCCACATCATACACTTCAAAGTGCTCCACCAACAGGTCCTCGAAGTCTGGTATGGAGGTAAAGCCCTGGATAACCAAATGATCGAGCACCTCTGACTTCCCAGCCTGTGAACCAATCAGTTTGACAAAATAGTTAGGGACAATTGTTTGCGGGGGTATGGGGTGGATGGGGGGCAATACAACACCGTCATTACTTGAGTTAATTGTGTTTAACAATACTGGGTATAGTTAGCATATAAACCTACATTACAGTCACCAATCATTTGGCATGGCTTAGAACAAGCACTCCTTTAGTGATCAAAAACCATGTATGAGCTCAAACTGTACCTTGAGCAGTTGTGTATCAAATCCTTTGATTTTAGGTCCAGGAACAGGGGGAAGCAGAAAATGTTTTACACTGAAAAGAGAGAAAATGGCATGTAACAACAGCAGCAGCTTTACTTTCTGGATGAATCAAATGTTTTATCTGCTGAGCAACCATCTCTGATAAATCTGAAGGATACAACACAATAATCCAATATAATAATAATGCAGGCTAAGTAGTTTGTAAACATTGCCAGGCTTTATGAAATTACTATATTCTTGGCGTCTATCTATATACTGGGTTGTTAAAACACTATGAGAATATGTCACACAAACATAGTAACAAATGCTTTATCCATTTTACTTTTTGTCCAGATCCACAATGCATCATGCAAGACTCAACTAATAAATATGCTTTTGATAAACTGTTATAAAAATGGCCAAACCTGTTGCGATTCACAGTGACAGCCCATGTGATGACGACAAAAACAAAAGCTGCGATGACACCAATCAGGATCCACATTGACCTCTCCCTGTTAATGTCTGGGGAGGATAAGCAGACAGTTAAATCCATGAGATATTACTGATCTGAAATGCTATTTCAGAAAGTATTTCAGTACTAGTATTACTGTGACTCACATCAAATCTACCCATCTACCCACCGAGAGGCCAAGTTGAACTTTATAGGAAGGATCCATATCATAACAATGCTTTCTAAGACATTCACATGCAAGAACATGCAAAAGACTTTGACTGTAACTTGTAGAAACATGTGTTAAACAGTGTTATGCATTGCACCCATACCAATTGTCAACATTGAATTATCCACAAAATTGTAACCTGGCTGTGCTTGCATTAACATTTATGCATTTCAATATCAATTCTAAACGCTAAAATATTTTTAGGTGCATTTCCCTGGGGCACTATTCACACCAGATTTCTTATGAAGATAATAATGCACAGGATGATAAAGCACACTCAGCTGATTAAATTAGCAGTGTTGCATAGGCTAGGGAAAAGGCCATCCACTTCAAATTTTGTTTTTTAAAACACAGAGCTCCCAAGACCCAAATTTCACAGAAGAGTGACTCTGAATGAGCTTACAGTCAGGGACCGTGACATATGATGTAGAACTCCATTCACTCCAAAAGCCGTGGTCTGGTTTACAGCGGACTTGAACCATGTAGACCTCTCCTGAGTGTGGGCTGAAGATGTTGAACTGCTTCTGCTGGCCTGCAAAGTGCTCCTTCAGAAAAACCCAGAGAAATGTCAGAGCAGCAGGGGATTCTAGTTTTTCATGGTTGATTGTTTATTTCATTTATTAAGATATTACTGGATATCATTTTTGTCAGATAGACAAGCATTTAAGATTGTTACAGGCAATTCAATATGAAATGATTTCTTGCTGTGGGACTGAATAATAAAAATCAGAAAATACGTGTGTTTAATCAGTCTCATCAAGGTTTTTCTATATAGGAATGGAAGGTGTTAAATAGCTATGAGTTAATGGCCTAGTCCTTGACCAGGGAAGTAGATTATTAAGTCAGTTGTGCAATTAAAATCTCAACAAGAAGAAAAAAAGAACACCACATATTTTCTGAGTTCAATCTGGCCAGGTCCTGCTCTATCCGGTCGCACAAACACACCTCCCACTTCTCCTCCTTTTCCAGCTTGACGCGCAGCTCGTAGACAAGGGTGATCCAACCAGAGCGCGTGTCTGCCTTACGCGGGGGCTCCCATCTCACCAGAAGGGACGGGTCATTACCATCAACCTCTTGCACGACCACGGTCACGTTCTCTGGCATGTGGGGCTGGACTGTGGAGGGAGAGAAAAAAAAGAACAGCGGAACCTATAAATGATCAGCGTTCCGTTAGAGCATTATGGTCTTAAGGGCATCGGATTGTTTTGTTCTGCTGACGAAAAATGAATTTAATTTCCTGTTATCATGTATGGGTGTTACACCAGTTAGTGCTCAGGCAAGAAAAAAAGCTTTAATGTTCCCACCCCCTCACATATCTTCTGGATTACATTCCATTGATGTGACTCGCCCAAACTTGAATGTAAAATCTTTGCAGCTCATTGTTTATTTATTTATTTAAAATAGGCATCTCCAATCTCACCCTAATTTGAAATGTCTCATTTTCAAACTATGTACAAGCATGCTCATGTAGGACCCCTGTTGCTGGTTCGGGAGAATGAAGGCAACTTGTGGTTCTCCAGAACACGCTGTCAGCCAGCTGCTTCTATTCACATCGCAGCCATAAGGCACATCATACACATGCACAGAGAGCAAGCCATGGGCAATTGGACAGCCAACAGGGGTCTCTCCAGCAATGAACACTGGTCTCCTCTCTGACTGAATCCCTCCGATCCCCCCAACAGATCCTGGGGCTACCGATCAGAAACTGTGGTGCTCACAGTGCTTTTGCCAAGTGAGCTGCCCAACCCCTTTACGGCACATTCTTAAGTGAATTGTGTGTGTGTGTGTGCATGTGACATGAGGTCTGCGTATGTAACATTCTTATACAAAGCAGTGTGATACCTAGATACAATACACTCAAGAAATAAAATTTTAGTTCAATGTTAGGTAAAAAGAATCATATTTTAAAATATTAATTTTCAGCCTTTTAACTGAGAATGTTTTTACAGAAAAAATAAAGAACAAGCCTAGTCAAAGATGGATGTTGGATGTTGATCTCAATGTCAAGGTAGTTTTGTTTCATGTATAGTACAGTACTTAAAAATCAGCGTCAGTGCATTGTGTAATACTTGATTCAAGTTGTTTATAGAACTGATCCTGAGTAACATTTTACATTTCATTTCCGACATGTAGCAGACACTCTTATATAGAATTTATCTTATCAAAGAGATTATACAGCTGCATATATATTGAGGAAACTGAGGTGAAATGCCCTGCTCAAGGATACAAGGGCAGTGTCCTACCTGGGAAGCTAACCTGTAACCTTTTGGTAACAAGCCAGGTTCTCTATCCATTAAACTACACTGCTGTTGTTATGGTAACTGTATAACAAATATTGCACAAATTGTGGATTGTCTAACTGATTAAGTAAAAGGTAGCACACATACCTAATGGCGGCTTTGACGACAAAATTCCATCTAAATGAATGTGTATTATATAGATATAAGGTACAGAAGGTCATGTTTGGTAAGACTGCATGCTCATATTTTATTGAAAAGCTGAATAACATTTACACAGATCGTAGATCCTGACTGTATATGTTTAATGGTGTGGTTGGAGAAGGGCTCACCAATATATACCACATCCACATCAACAGGGTCAGAGACGTTGCGCCCAAGGGCATTGGTGGCCACCACAGTGATGTTGTAGTTCACCCAGATGGAAGTGTCGTTCTTGTTGAAGAAACAGGAGTTCTTTCCTGCCGTGTGGTAATCCGGACACTCGTGCACAGTGTCAGAGCTGTGTAGCAGAGACAACAGAGAACCAGGAACAAGAAGAGTTTATTACACCCTATTATGGGTATGGTTTACAAACAAAAACCTTTAAGCAGATGTTAACACTTCATGACCAATCACAGTGGACTATTCTCCTTTCATGCACATACTGTATGAACCCGGATGATATCCAGTACTCCCATAACTGGAGTCCACATTAAACTGAAGTGGCTGCTGGGTGGCTCTGTTCATCCGCAAACCACAATGAACGTTTTTGAATGAGTTTGGATCAATAAGCCATATTACTGCCGCCCTTTTATATTTATCAAGTTTTACATTTCTAATTAAATGAAGTTGAAAAGTTGCACGATTTTGGATTTTGAGTAAAACACATATGGGAACAGCTAATAAATGTATATCCCTCTTGATGCGCATTCTATTACCACAGTTCAGCAAATCCTGTCATCCATATTCTGGAAATCAGATTCAGATTAGCAGTTCCTGTGGAGTTCAGGGTAGACGGCACTCACTTCTCCTTGCGGTAATAGAGAGAGTAGCTGGTTGGCAGTCCTCCATCTGGGCCAGGCTCCCACCAGCAGGTGAATGTCTCTTTCTCTGGGGATCTGCAGCCTGTGAGCTTGGGCTTCCCCGGAGGAGACAAACCTGTTACACAAAGACCTGACGTGAGCTGTGGTGTAAAAACACGTCATTTTCTTGGGCTCAAAGATGTCACCGATACTCAGGTCTCAAACATACAGTATAAGATTCAGGAAAAGAACCACTAAAGTAAAGTCTCATTGAATTTTCTCATAATTTCTTATCATCAATTTTTACTGAAATTTATTTGCTGTGCATACTGTATTTCTGATGCTTCAATACAGACAATGGTTTTGAATGATTGTTGTGGAATAATCCATTAAGCTTTTTATTCTGGCGTGTAATGGATGATTCACCAAGGGTTAAGGGTTATCTGTAAAAGATGGCAGTGTACAGTATTTGTCTGAGTGAGTCACCCAAATATTATAGGTTTGGATCAGGATTTGCTGTTATTGCCTTGAGCAAAGTACTTCAATTCAATCTAGCGTCATTAAATACCCAGCAGCACACATCAATACTGTGTGAAATAAAAGCTGAACCAAGGGTATGTGCTCATCAAATCATATATACACAAATAAAATGTGGTGACACGATGGTACTTCCTTAAAAAGTCCTGCTGTAGTGGGTGGCATTCCCTAGAATTGGGAATGCAGTTGAAAACATGTTTACTGAAGCTTTACCACACTTATAAAGTAATGCCACTTACGGGTACTCTCCACGACATCAGTGAAGATCAGGGACAGTATGAGCATGACTCCCCACATCATGTCAAAGTCTATCTCAATACTGAGCCACCTAAGGAAAACAAGGATATATGAAATCAGTGGGAGTCTGATGATTGAGTCCTTTATAAGGTAAACAGAAGAACAGCTTTGGCAGCCCTTAGTGTTTATAATAAAAACATTCAGGGAGAAACAACCCAGATGAGTGAAAAACGTCAGGCCATAATGACATTGTTACCAAACTGGTAAAACATCTTAGTAAGCTGAAAGTGATTAACCCCGGCCAAACAGCACAACCAACATTCTACAGATAAAACAAAAGAGATTTCCTCTTAGCTTCCTCATCCCAGCAAGTAGCACTTATTGGACACAAACATTATTGCTACAATTTGGTACTTGTAAAGCAATCAATGAGTATATAAAATTGATGATAAAAGCATTTTTGGGGTGCAACCATAATGGATATTGACATAGTGTATATCTCTAATACATGAAGATATTAACTTAGCTAGAGGATTACAGTTGCAATTTACACTAGATATATGGTTACATTCTGTTGGGGATTTAAAACATAAATATTGTCTTTTTGGGGCTAATTACAAAGACCTCCTCTCATATATAATCATTTGATTTCTTTTTCAGGCATGTGATGTATGGTATTGAGGCCGCACAGTATGGAAGTCATTTTGATTATTTGATTACAGGAAATTATACTGGAAATGATAGTCAATATACATGTTGAATGCAGGTGTAAGGGAAACTGAGGCCTAATGAACTGAATTAGGCTGAGCTAAACTCAATTAAATGTGTTCTGTACTGGCTGGATGTTATTAACATTTTCTTTCTTCCTGTTATTTCATATTTTTCAATCAGAACAGAAGAAACAGCAATAAAGTACTGCAGGTTCTCTCCAAGTAATTTGCCTCTGACAAGAATTGTAATCAGTTGGAAAACATAGCCAAGGTGGGAGGCCTAAAAAAAGTGTGTATAAACTAAATTATATATGAAGCTAATTTTGTTTCTAAAATGATATCATTCTCAATTTAGCCATACGAATAACAGTGCATGCTGTAGAAACAGTCGTGACTTTTCCTTATGAAAAAGCAGACTGGTCTTTGACACGCTGCATCCCTGTTATTTATAGTAAACTGTGTTTCACCTCTTTAATGTGACATTGAGAATATATGGCTACTGACAGAGGTCAAATCTGCAGCCATCATCCCCTGGTGGGAATCTGTAATGTAAAAATAAAACTGACAGACAACAGTGGCAATCGTGACAAGGCCAAGACCCTGAAGCAGTAAATTATGCTCAGCTTTTAATGTCACCCTTCTGGGCCAGGAGGAACCAATTTTTTTCTCAGAATCGATCATGTGCTGCATTTTGGCATGTGCTGCATTAAACAAATTTCTTTTAAATTGCTTTAAACACACCAATAATTCAGTCAGAAGACATTTCTTCCTTCTCCGGGTAAATGTTAACACATTTTAATGTAAAAAAAGAATGTACACTATTACAAAATTATTTTTTTTCTACACACAGCGGTCACTATGGTGCAGTTTTAGCTTGTTCTCTGAAGGCTTTGAGCTCAGCCTAATTGCTGTGATCATTTTTGTGGAAGGGAGCTTTTCTTTGACTGTGTTCTTTCTCATGAGTACCTGATACACATGAGCACACTTGGGCCTCTGAACATACTCACATATTACATGTCAATGTAATATAATTACCGTCTTTTATTATTATTATGATTATTATTATTATTATGATTATTAATAATATTATTTTCTCTTTTCTGCCAACATTATTGTGAAACTTTACTTTCATTTATGTGTATCTTTCACTCTATATACAGTGCTTTATAGTGGTATACAGCAGCAACAATGGTGACAGTGTCTGGAAAAAAGTTAAAGGTTATTAAACAAGAATTGTGATGACTCCATTCCTTTAATTCACTCCAGTTGCCTTTCCCTCCCCATGTGTTCTGAAAATTGCTGTAGATAGTTGTGGTATTTTATGAGAAAGACATTGATAATCGATGTTAGGCTTGAGTAGTGCATGCCCCAGATGTAAGAACAAGGTCCTCCTGCTAAATAATAATACAAATTAATTATTGTCAAAGAAGATTATGATTCATAGCAAAGACTGACATGGCAGAGATGTCCACCAAAAAATGACTGTGCACCTACCCGTCAAGAATGAAAATAACCTCCATTCCAGCTGATGTTTACTGTATATCTGATTACATAAGGGATTATGTCATCATAAAAGACTGACTGCATTTTGACTATGTGGATGTCAGTACCGAAGTGTAAAATTTACTGTACAGTACTATATTTTTTGGTTACAGAATGTTACTGTACTGTAAGTTCTACTGTACCTTCATTTTTCACTCCTGATGTCACACCACAGAACTTGCACTTGACTCAAGATGCAGAGACTGAATAGCTGCCACATATTTTTAATTAAATAATAAGAATTATTTTTTTAAAGAGTAAAACTTTAGAACTTCTGCACAGGTAAGTTTTTTAATCACTGTTTTGTAAATAGAGACATTTTCTGGCTCAGTAGTTGAGACGATATTTAATTTACACATCATTTGTGCACCATGCACCACATTAACGTTAGCTAGATTCACGTGTGACAGGCTGAAGAAGAATCTAACGTTAGCATATGGAATGCTGAGCTCTAACATTAATTAGTTAGATGTCAATGGTTAGAATGTACTGATTGTCCAGTGTAAGTTAGCTATCAAGTTTTTGGTAATATGTTTGCTAGACTACTGATTTTGACGAGAGTGTTGTTCAGTCCTGCTGCAGCTAGAACATAACCTTAAAGTTCAAAGGCCACAATCTAAAATGGTTAAATTAGTTTGATGCTCATGCCACACAGGCACGTAGAGAGTAGCTAGGCTTCAAATCACTCTATTATTGTGAGTTGTATCCGACAAATGCGTAACTTCACTTTGTGCATAATTCAGATTAAATAATAAAGGGAATTACCAATACATGGATTGGTAATTCCCTTTAGTATATATCACAGCTAGCAAGTGGTAAGCTAGGTAGCAACGGAGCTAAAAACAGCAGCCAGTGTTAGCTAGCCAAAAAAAAAGCTAAAATTACCATAACAAATATAGAGCTACTTTTGTGTTGGAGCCCTAAATGGTATTCACAACACAACAGTGCAGCACGGCTGTGCTTTTCACAGTCAAAGCACAGTAGTGGATGAGTTCACCAATGGAGATGGTTCAATAAAATTACTGCATTGTGGAGCAAAGCTAATGACCGACTACGACCCTCCTTCACAGGACGCGGGAAGGTGTTTTGAGCAGGGGGGTGCTGCCAAAGAAATCCTAAATTGTGATGCCAATACTAGTTTCTTTTTTCTTAAAAACTAGACAGTTTGATATTTCAGTTTGTACACATGATCACATAGCTATGCAAAACTCGGATTTCTATGATATAAGGTTTGCAAAAATAGGCTCCTTCACAATTCAAAATAAACAAAAGTCCATGCACAGACCTCTGCACCTTGCATGCAGAATGAAAACAGGCTGTGGGTGAATCACGACACTGAACGATACAAAAACGTGCCATCTTTACATACAAATTCACAACACGAAAACCTTTCACAGGCTCAATGATTCACTATTTGTAATTTACTGGTGCAACTGCATAGCTAGCTTCACACAAAAGAACAATAAAGATAGTTTACAAAGCAAACCAATTTAGAAGACCTAAATTATTCTGCCACAAAAACTTGTTGGTGAACAGGCTAAACACGCCACCCAACTACCAACTACACCTGTCGCCTCTCAAGTGATTAGGCCTACCACACATTGTCAGTATTACTGTGACTGTCATTGTTTATATCTGCCACTCAATAAAGAATTTTTTTTTTTGCTAAGTTGCTGCTTTGTACAGTAACTTACAGGCAGCAACTTGGCTGCTAGTAAGTTACTGTAAATTTACAGGGAGATTTCATGTTTAAATCATCAAAAGCCAACTGAGAGCAACATACATGGAAATGCAGATAATATATCAAGAACAAAACTGGAACCAACTTCAAATTTCTGTCCCTGAAGATTAAATCACCACTGACTAATCATCCAGCAGTGTTTTTGCAGTAATAGCAAAGTAATAGACATCACAAAATAACAAAAACTGTTAGATAAAAAATATGGAATGTTTTTTATGGTCACTGCCCTTCAGAATGTCTTCAAAAACCAGTCCAAATGGCAAAGTGTCATTCTCATTGGGTGACTTCATGTGCACTTTTGCCATTAAACTGTGTTCTCAAGACCTATTATACGGAGATACCGTGATGATTTAAAGATTTAGATTTGAATGACAAAATAAGCTGCGCTTGCCAGACTATAATTGGCTTCCATTCAGGAAAGTTCATTTGATGACACCCTTTTGCAGTCTGAGCTACCGCATTTCTGACTGGGTGGAGACAACAGCACATGCAAAACCAACAACATGACCACTGATTGGCCATTGTATTTGTTTTGCACCAATGATTGGTTGTGTTATTAGTTTTGCACGTTCTAAAAGGTTTTTCATGCGCTAAAGGTCCTAGCAAATCAGGCCCTATGTATTCTACTGCACTCTGTTGGTCTGCCATAACAGACAAAAATTCTCATTGCTACAAACAGTAGCAGTACAGTATGAACAGTGGTTGCTTACATCACAAGGTTTTGATTCAAGAACGTTATTGTGATCTGATAATTGGCATTAAGGCACGAGCAAAGGATTTTCCGTGGACTGCATATAGCCATCTTACATAACGTCACTGGGATAAGCTGATAAGCTGGGAAAGTGCTCGGCCAACTGCAGCAGCTTCATTACAGCCGTAGATCAAAAACCGAAGACAACATTTCTTGTCTGTTTATCCTGAAAATTGGACTCAGACAATTTCAGTTATTTGAAGAACCACCATAAATTGACTAAAGGATTAGGTCAACACCAGTATTACTGAAATATTGACAAATCACATGGAGACATGTATATCTTCCAGTTATGAATGAATATAGACAATGCACATTTAGTTTATGATGCAGACGTTGCGCTTTTACATAGAGTGATGACACCAAAATGTCTAAACTGCAATTTTTTTCTATTCTTGAAATCTAAAAACGTGAATAATTTCAGTGAAAATCGGCATTTTAGAGTATCATTTTAGATTATGATTATGACTGAACCAGTATTAATGTAATTTGAACAGTTACACCTGCTTACACCATAACTTATATATTATGATGATTGTATACAAAGTTAATAATAAAACTCATTGCACATTGCAAGAGGCTTTGAGATACATCTGGAAACAATGATATATTACAGCAGGTGTGAGAAAGAATATAGCATTGCACAAGGAAGTGACACAAGGCCATAAGGTGATCTTTGACTCCAGCCACCCTCAGACTATATCAGGACATCACCTGATTGGCCCTATGGTGAGGGTTTAAAGGTAATGCATTACTAAAGCTTTGTGATGCAGCTCCTGCTGAATATCAGGTGGCTGATGTGGGTGCTGGGTGCGTCTAAGTGAAATTGTACCTGTGAACCTGAGGTAAACAGCCTTACAAACAACTCCAGAAATAAACTGTGATAAAGGTGATAGGGGCCTTTAGACCAAGAGTGAATTTAAGTTAATAAATACACTGTCCTGTATATACACTGTCTTTCATCACATGCATATGCTCTCTAAAATGTAATGAACATTGTGAATATTTCTCTTATAAATGCAGGATACTGAGTCAATATTTTCTTCGGTCAAATCCATAAATATTGTGGAACTTCTAACCTTTCACTAAAATAACCTGAATTGATTTTAAAACTAGTGGTGCAAATGCAAACTAGAAGTTTTTGCTTTCACTTGAACACTCAATCATAAAATAGTGCGAATGCGAGTAGAACACTTCATGGAAAATTTTCAGCTCAGTTGCCACAATAGAACCTTGACCCTCAAATGAATACAAATACAAGACGAACCAGTTGGACTTGCTTTCCTAGTTTTGCACCTAAAGGTCTCTTGTACAGTAAGCTGGTTACTGAAGACTTCTGATTTGTTAATATCTTTCAGGACAGACACGGCTAAACTACCACACAGCCCCAGTGGATAATCTCTCTGAACATGTGCAAGAAGAACAGAACTGACACTCAAATTACTAGGCTTTAGGCTAGGCTGAAATTACTTCAAAGTTATCTTTTCATATCATAAGAGTAAACAAGGGCGATGCTATCACTACAAATTACTCAGCAAAATGTTCAGTGTAAAATCTATCCTTACAGAGTACATATGGACCCTTTTGGGCTCATATGTCCTCTGTTAGAGTTGATTTAACGCTGGACATTTTACTGTGTACCTACAGTCAAACACTTTGAACTTTGCAATTCTGTTCTCTAACTCGTATCATAAATTTGTCTGTGACCTGCTTCCATTTCCTTCCTTGTAGGAAAGTTCATAGTACCTACTTACACCAAAATGAACACTACTGGTACCCCATCCATTCCATGCTGGATTATCTATGGATTCCTGAGATCACTGTGACCAGGTTTATACATGTAGAAAGATGAGTCCAATAATCTCCCGTTTGCTTCCTATTGTATCCTATTACATTGACCAAACAGGTCTCAATTCTTCTGATGTCAACAGTTATCAGCTTGGTGTATAAGGAGCCTAACACTTTCAAATTGGAAACGGTCCTTTGGAGGTATCCTTGAAGAAACAATTAAATTCTATATGTTTTCTTGTTCAGCAAAAAATGAATGGGATTATTACACCAAATAATGCTGAAAATTTACAGATTCTCTCCACTGGCTTCCAATAACCACAAAAATGAAGCTCTTGTTTTTGGGCTGTCTTTGTAATATCTAGTTCACTGGACAAACTGACTTTATATTTTTTGATATTCTTCTGTGAAAGTGTTATTATAATACTGCACAAATGTAAAACAGGAGTACTGCTCTGCCATGCATTCCCCACATGGTTCCTCATTTAGGGGGAATCAATCAAGGAATCACTTTTTTTGTTGTTGTTGTAAATATTATATTTCTAGTCCTACTTGCACAATTTCATCTGACAGATGACAAAGTTGGGAGGGATGTCAGACCCCCTATTCTCTGTGATAATTCACAATGACAAAATATCAGTGCTTCTAGTCATGTAACATGAATCTTCATATGAAGAAAGTGCAAATAATGGTCAAGGTGCATACCTTATAAACAGAATGCTGTAACAAAAACAAAGAAACAAGTTGGACCTTATTTCAGCTCAAAGCTAACATTATGTATGGTATATAAAAGGATAAAAAAATTAAGATATTCTAGTGAAATGACTCAACTAAGCTTTGAACTTATAGTAACACCTGCCAAGCAGAGACAAATAAGGGGTCATTCTTTATACGTTCTGAGGAGTACATGGTTGCTCAACCCTGGAGGTGAGCATAATTTTATACATTTCAATTTTTTCAAATTTAAAATGACTGAAATAAGTGATCACAAGGAATCCAATTTCAAGTGATTAAACTTGAAATGTACAGTGTTTTCTATCTATGTTATATTATATTATGTTGAGGGGATTTCAGCATCCTGAATAGTTGCAAGACATGTCTGTACTCAGTCTGCTTGGCTAATGACTGACAGACAAAGCTGTATAATATCTGGCTACGGAAAAACATCTCTAGGCTGTGGTTGTACATGAGATTTATAAAGTGACAAATAAAGTGAAACATTAACTTCAGTGTCTCATAGCCGCTCTCACAAGGTACAATGACAGAGGGCACAGGCGATCCCTTTGAACATCCACACAGACGGCGGATTTAGGGATATTCTAAATTCAGACATAATAGGCATCAAGGCTCTATGCAGGGTTGTAGGACACACCGTGGGATTAACATATTCTCTTAATGAGACAGCCATCATACCGCAATGCAGTGACACACTGTGAAGACAATGTATTTTACACAATCCTGCCAAAACCAAGTACAGGCTTAGATCAGGTGTCTCCACAAGACAGCAAGCAAAACTCACCGCAACATCAGCCCTAAACGCGTTTCAGAAGTTTCAGAAAACACACGGTGGAAAACGTAAAGATGCATCTGCCCAACAGTTTGACCACATGTTCAGATAACTCCTAAATACTGAATCCAATTAGTACACTGATGATTTACTATGATTCGGAAACATAATTAAATAGTAGCAGGTAATAGGTAATGGAATTATTGTATGTGAGTGGTGGATATATTTTAAATGGTTTATGTTCATTTTATACACTTATGGTGAGGGTTTTTATAAGCTTCACCTGCATTCGTAAAAAACTGGCAAGCTCATTCAATTTAAAAACATAAGTTTATTTGCCGCCTTAAAATGATGAGTATTAATTTCCACATAATGGCAAGCTCCCCCATGATGCTAATTCACACCATGTAACAATCTGTGTGAAATCTGTTGCTGAACACAATATACTACTGTAGCACTAAAACTGTTAGTAAGTGTAATTCAAATTTTATTTTGAAATTTTAATCTCTCTTGCTATGCCATGTAGAACTCTGGGAAAGTGGGTGGAGCTAACTAGGGAATACCAAATTTTGTTAATTGGACATGGACTCAATTTTATCAGTTCTCAAATAGTCAAGACTGATTTTGAGTTTAAATTTTGAAAATTTTAAAAGTTGAGTTTAATATTCAATAATGACCATGATACATTAAGTTGAAGAGATTAAACAAGTCGACATAGCTAAAGAGCAGTTGATTTTTAGTGTGCACACTTTGTATGACCTCACTTTGTTATAATTGCACTACCTGGTTCAACTGTTTACTTTGTGTAAATAAATGTTATTAAAACAAATGCATTGGATTCAACTTCTGTGAAAGAGAAGTTGAAATATGTTTTGCGTTCAAATACTGAATAATGGAAAAACGTTCCTATAGCAAAATGTTTCGATAATAAAAAATAAATAATTTATTTGTATAACACCTTGTCATACATGGATTGCAACACACTAGCAGCGCAATCAAATGATTAGGCTTCTTTTCACATCAAAATGTCGCGTATTTATTTATTTATTTGTGCAATTAGAGAAAAGTCTAAACAGCAAAACAACAAGAACAACAAAAAACTTATTTACACACAAATAAATGAAAAAAAAAAAAAACATTTGGATGTAAAGCAACACTCAAGAGAACTTCCAGTGCATGCATAGCAGTGCTCTTTTTCGGGATGTGGGCAAGCTTGCCAAAGAAAAGTTACATGCTGGCTATTACATTGATGTGATATGGCACCATATTAATCCAAATGCACCCCCATGCGAATCAAGCTTAGTGATGACGAAGGTTTAGCAGCACGTGCTGTGAAGCAGGCAGGTGGGCAGAAGGCAGGATGGAGAAGACACATCCATCAGATAATGATAGTGAGGGTTGAGGCACACAATTTGTCCCAGGCTTAGAGATCTGTTGCTACGCCCCTATGAAGAGCTATTTTGACAACACAAAAATACACAACCTTGCTAGACCTGTGGAGAAGGTTGCGTTCACAAAGAACAAACAAGCTAACATATCTGAGTGATGTAGCAACCCAACACACTAAATAATAAATAAATAAATAAATAAATAAATAAATAAAAAAATCCTGAACATCCAAGACAAATTGAACTATAAAGTTTCACTCATAATATAATTTATACAATTAAATGGCTGAATAGCTCATAGCCTCAATAACCATGAGTATGAGGAAGGAAACTGGTAATTGGGGAAGGAGTGGAATTGTTTTGCTTTTATTTTTCTCATTTTTTCTTCTGATTTTGCTATTGCTGTAGTTATTATTAATTACCATTGTTAATATTGTTATTGTAATTTTTACTATTTCTACTGTTATTGTTATTATTGTTGTTGCCGTTGTTATTATTATTATTATTATTTTCTTCCTCTTGAAATATATCACTGTTTGTTTTGTTATTATCACAATTATGTCTATTATTTTTATGTCACTTGTGGGAAGAATGAGTTGGGAGAGTAGGTTTTGTAGTCTGAAGTGGGGAGGGGAACTTGCAACCTGGAGGCCACATGGAAATTCAAGCCTCAAGGATTGTATCATAATAAAGTAGACCTCCTACATGGGGGGTTGTGGTGGGCAAAAAAAGCATACCTGAGTAATGGAAGATGGAGGTGAGGATGACTGATGTAAATCAAACCATAATCTTGTTTACTCTGAAAATTGCTACCACCAGGTATAAGATTTAAATGTGAGACGGACGGATGAGGTTAAGTTCACGTCAGAGGTGCAGGAGCTAACATTTAACCACATGAAAAGAACTTTTAAAAATAAAAACTGGAATAAAATTGACATGACTGTTGACCAGATTTGAAAGTAATTTCATGATATTCTCACTCATGCCTGAAACAAAGTATGTCATACAACAAATTTAGGCTACTAGAAAACGCTGGAAGCCTAGGCGTCAGGCGCAACTGGAACCACATGAACCGCTCCCTGCTTTTACATACCGTTTAGCCTATGGGAAACGCGTTGCACATAGCTACGGTGTAACGTGTATTGGAAGCTATAAGGCAAATATCCAAATTTACATTCCACGTACAGTGGCGCTAAGACGTACAATTAACTTGTTGAATGTTTGCAACATTTATCTTGTTAAATTACTTTGGCCAGCATTTCATTTCGGAGGTTGCATTTCTGGTATGACAAAAAGGATGAATAATAATTGATAAGACAGGTTTTGCTTTTAAAATACCACATGTGAAATATTTACCTACATTTAATTTTTAACTGTAAAATAGGACATTTCTTATGCCTTCTTATTGGCCCATACTTTGATACCTTTTATTCTAACCGTGTTTTCCAGTTTCTAACAGCCGCTGTTACCAATAATCTGCAAGAATACTGTCAAAGTACAGCCACGACTTCTTGTAAAACGAAATGAAAACTGAAACTAATTTATAATTATATATCACCACGAAGGTAGATTTTAATGTGTTTATTAAGAAGAACCCTGCTCCTAAGAAGTCGATTAGATTAAAGGGGAAAATATACTCACCTCTCGTATGCTGTGACGTAACGATAATCCGCTCCGATAATTCAAACGATTTTGTCGTCCATCTCTTGCGCTACATTATAAAGTAGCATATCAACATGCGCTCTTGAATACTGAGATAATTCTCCAGAATTGACTGAGGATACGTTCTGCATACACTATCAAAAGTGAGTTTCACACTGAGCGGTTTCCTCCGGTGGAGCACGTTCTGCAAGGGAGGAGTAGACGACTGCTGACAACACTTCGGCCTTCCTCTCTAACACTCCGCCCATTTAAGATTTCAGGATTAATCCTCTTATGCTTTTCTGTGTTATGGCTCGTGTAAAGCTAGATTTTATCGGTGATCATAACAGCAATCACACGTTCCTTCACAGCGCTCTGTCAGATCTTAAAGAAAGCATACAAGATGCCTTTTTTTCTCCATCATCCTGATTATTGATGCCAAATATTTTCAAGATGGTTACATGAACACTAGAAAGAAGTCACCTCCCGTAGCCTCCACAATCACAAGATCTGAACATCAATGAACTTTTATGAGGGGTGCAAAGTATGATTTCCACCTTCTTCCTCAAAGAAGACTTTCCTTGAAGAATGGTTCAATATCCCACAACACACAGTTCAGAAGTTACCATACTCCTTATTAGCTACTTTCTTATTCGCATATATTGTTTTGTGTTACCATTATTTTGTCCCACCCTTGTATATTTTACTTACTGCTGAGGCTTGCAACATAATGATATCTCATGTTTACCACCAACATTGCCCAAATGATGACTTACAGTGAAAATACATTGACTTTTTAAGATGTAGTAACAATAAAAACATTTTCAATATCCATTCCAATTCTTAGAGAGACTAGAATTCTTATATCTAGAAAACAATTTCTACACAGGATAAAGGACTTTGCAAGGGTGCCGTGGTGCAAGGAAAGCTGTCACATTGTTTTAAAACGTTGACATGTTTTGACTGTACAGACCTATATATCTCAAATAAAATATAACATGCACATTTTAATGTTGATTGTGTTGATAGATTACCCTTATGTTGCCGTAACATTGCTTTCATATCCATATTTCTATTACAATGGTCTATTAACAATGTCTGACATAATGTGACAATAGTTTTCAGAATAAGGATTTTTTCCTTATGACCTTAAAATGCTTAATGACAAGACAACAAAGTCTGTTATTCCTGCTAAATAAAATATTTATATATTTTGATGGTGTATTATAAAATACAGTAGAATTTCAAATATGGGCATTATTCTGTATAAATGTATTAAAATATTTGAAATATTTAGGCAATGAAAGCTCCCCAGAAATGCATATGTACAGATAATAAACATTTTATTTGTTTAATTAAAATTAAAATTTATTCATTTTGCCCCATTTTCCCAATCAATTTTCATCAAATTAATCAGTACCATAACATGTACTTCTACAAAACAGCATTTCTGATATTTAGCTGATATTTACACATGAGAATCACTCTGTTTTAGGAATTTTAAAATCAAAATAAGCAAATATGAACTCTAAATCCCAGGTTTTAAAATCTGTTTGCAGTACAGACCTACAATACATGCCTGCCGTCATTTGATCATGGTCATGGCTTTGTTTTACCTTGCTGTGTTTGTAGTACAAACATATGGGCAAATAAATCATGTTCTAAATCAAACATTGCAAGATGTTTTGTAGTAATAATCACAATAAATGTAGAGCATGTCAATAACTGTATTATATATTGTGCTGTAACTGTGACTCTACTTCCCCTAGGGAGATAAAATTCACAGGTATCCTGGCAACAGTGGAACTCCTCCTTCAGTCATAGTAGACATTTGTAATAGTGGAAAAACACAGAACAAGGGCGCAGCCCTGAAGCAAATCAGGCAAAACCAAATCAAGCTAGGTAATAGGGAAGCCTCAACTCAAATTCTATAAATTTATTACAGATTGAAAACATGATGGACACCACACAATTAGTTAGATATTGCAAAAAGAACAACAACAACAAAGCCCTCAAGTCAAGCCATTGTTTATTTGTAGTTCATTTCACGAACATCTCAACACACTGTACATTTAAAACAAAATGAAAAAAAAAAAAAAAAACCAAGACATAACAAGCACAGAAAACCATTTTGAAGTTCCTGGAAATTGAAGTGCTGATGTGCTGATCTAGAGTTGTGAGACAAATTTGTGAACATTATAAAACACACCAGGTGGTCACCTCTTTGACTTTGATATGAATGATGTGAAAATCCAAGTAAACACAGCCCATAGAGGGCAACAGTTGTGTGTGCATTTCTCTTTAGGTGATGGTACGAAAAAGATTTTCTCTCCCAGGAAATTAATTAGCTCTCCATTTTTTTTACTGAACACTGCCGGTGAGCTTCTAACACTTACAAGAGCAGCTTGTAAGAACACCAGAACATACAACAGTGCTATATTACAATAGGATAACCTGACACTCAGGTCAACCATGGCTGTCTGAATCACAAAATCAGCAGATCTTATACTTTACAGTGCTATTATGTGCTGTAAAGCAAGAAATAAATAAGAAATAAATCAAATTCGATGGCAAATTTAACTTCTTTTGGAACTAAAAAAAGGCCTAAAATGCAGTCATTTCAGTTAGGCATGAAGCTGTCATCTGTTGTATATTAGGTAACTTCAATTGAGCAGTACTAACGCACAACTAGTAATCAAGGCAAAGAATCATTGAAAGATAAGAATTGAGTGGTGCAAATGGTCTGCGTTTATTTTACAGAAATGGCTAGGCTATATAACATACCTAGGCGCAGTCTTGAAAAAGCAGCATTAGTACAGGCAGATAAATATTATTACTCTGAATCAAGTGGTTGTAACAGCTGAATGGATGGATCCCTTAATCTAAGTAATATTTCAGCTAGCCTGTTTGGTTTCCAAATGAGAAAAGATTCTTCACGTTCATTTTGTTATTAAACCCAGATGCCTCCCTACAGCAGGATAGCAAATAGACCTTTGCAGCATGAGTGCCCCACATAGTCCACTACCGTAAAGAGAGCTGAGCCTCACATTGGTCTTTCAAACCCTGGAGGAGCGTACCATGCTTATTATCCCTCACAACTTTGTTTTCTCCGTCTGATCTGTTAAGCCCTGATAGATGGGAGTAATCAGAATGTTCTAGCATCAGCTGCTTTTCTCCCCACTCCAGCTGTTTCACTCACTGACCACGGAGTGCACAACAGCTGTCCCTTGTGTAGGCTGCTCCAACTCTGAAGATGTTTGTCTTCTGCACAGTTGCACTATGTTCCCTTCTAGTATACCAGTGAGGTCACATGCAGATACCGGCCACACCAGCATCTGCTATGTGATATATAACCAAATTATACTGGATTTTTAACATGGCTGGATGACCTTGATCATAACAAAATCATCTCTAAGATAGTCTGATCCCACCATCCAGCACTTTCAAAACTAACCTGAGCCACCTACTCAACCATTCAATGGGTATTGTACAAAGATGTCTGTGTTTTAAAACAGTGGATAATGCATATTGCTTATGCGCCACAGTACTGTTAACGTAAAGGTTAATAATATAATTTTATAGAATAATCGAGAATAGAGTAGTTTATGTCACCCCTACTGGCTCCTAGATGCATGCTGAATCTTTCATCTGATTCAGAAAGATATCACATGTAGAAATATCTCACTGTTGTCATCTCAAAAAATCAGAGCAAATTTCCTGTCAGATTGGATCATGGCCCTGAAGGTCAATGAAAGCACCATCCCTGCCTATTACTTAGAGGCAATAATGTTATATAATATGGCCATCTGGGCCCCTGATTGATTTAAAACATTCAAACTGTATAGAACATTATTATTATTATTATTATTATTATCATCATCAAATTACAGGAAAATTAATGTAAATGTATTACAAACAAGGACTGTTATGCCATAGCGTGTGTTTGAAAACCTCAAAGACACAAAAAACCTCTATTTGCTCAGTTTATCAAAGATTTCTCATAGTAAGAAGGGGATTTCTTATAAAATGGAGTAAAGACAGACAATGAAAAAAAAGTTCTTATTTTGGAAGCTACCTTTATTGATTTATTCCTTAGTGTTAAATAGTCCCATGGATTTATTCTAGTGATGACTGCTTGTCTAAAATGTAAATCAGAGATCATTGTTTATTATGGAATTGGGTAATATAAGCGTATGCTAGTCCATTTGAATGATATACATAAGGAAACTCCACTATCACTGTTTTGGCAATGGAAGACAACTGTATCATCTGGTGTTCTTTATATCCACAGTCCTTAATATTTGCACAATAGAGTATTTTTATTTTTTTTAAATAGTAAAACTGAAATAACATTCACAATCAAAGAGTGGTTTTACTTCACCATACTTAAAAAATAGAGGGAAAGATTGAGTAACAGCAGGGTTTTGAGATAGATTCATGGGCCTCTACTGTTGCTCAATAGATACTGTAAATGGATACACCATGCTCTCAGTAATACATTTAATGATAATGTAAGATGCTACCACCCTCTAGTGGAAGGTACTGTCAGGATGGGCGAGGGAATGGACCCAAACGCAGAGAAAAATATTCAAAAACCAAAAGGGGAAAATCCAAACTGAGAATATTACTTTTAATAAGAACGAAAGACGAAAGAGAACAAAAACACAGCCCCGCAGTGCAACTCTTCAAAAAACACAAAGTAAATCTACAAAACACAGAAAACCGAAAATCCAAGAATCCAAAAAACACACAAAACAGAACGTGGGCAAAAACACTGGAAGCTACTCTTAGGTGGAAACACACAGGGCAGAAACACGATCAGAGGCACGCACTAACAAACAACCAACAACAAAGATCCAGCTCCTGAGTCAGGGAGAAGGGAATTTAAATAGACAAGACACTGACGAGACACAGCAGGGCACAATGCACAATCAGGCCACAGAGAGGGAAGGGAAAACGAGACAACCAGAAAACAATAATTGGACAATTGAAAACAATAATACAATTAAACAGGGGGAGCAGGACACAAAACAGAAGTGCCGCCATCTGGCGGCCCAAAAAGGAAAGACAGAGACAAAACACAGAACCATGACAGGTACTAGTTTATTTTAAGTATGGAGTAATACATGACCAGTTTGTTTTAAGTATAGAGTAATACATGACCAGTGTAGTAATAAAACCAGCAACACTTTACCTGAAGGGGCTAACATAATGTAAGAATTTATTACATAAAGCATAAACATAAAGCATTCATAACACCTACAAGACGGTTGAAAACATATCTGCATCCAAACATACCTGGTACTTTTTCTTGGCATATTATCTCTTGAGACATGACATCATATTCCTCAGCAATATCAAAAATAGATGTTGAATACATGCTCTATGAAAATGAATGAAACTGGGTGTTTCTAGAGACCTTATACTTAATTTATATCTATTTATAATGAGAGAAACCTTTACCTTATCCATATGGATAGAAATGAAATTAATGTAGTAAATACTTACGGGAACCAAAACAAAACAAACTCCTATGGGTTTCCTTAAACATTTCATGTTGAAAAAAAGAAAAACAGCAGGTTAAACCACTAGGAAAATTGGTAAACCTTCTCCACAGTAATATATATATATATATAACTATATATAGTTCTATATATGCATATAATTTATGCTTTTAAAATGTTTTCTTGTTGCACATATGCTAGAGCATCCAATGTAGGCTACTGTAGAAGAATTAACTTTGTAATCCCAGGACATATCTAAACAATATAACATAAAAAAGTGAAACATAGACAAATAAATTAACCAAATGAATGAATAAAAGAATGAATGGTTAATTATGTTATAACACAATGGTATCAATCAGTACACAAACAAACATTTTAAAAATGTAATGGATGGAATGTGAGCATTAAACATAAAACAGAGGTAGATACGGCAAAAAGAACTGCTACAACTCATGCCCACAGTACATTTTCGTTTAGCCATTTAAAATTATTTATATTGGTACTGATGCTACATTATTGTCACAGAAATCCTATACACTTGATTTTCATTTTAAGTAGTTATGCAACGCACTAATAAAAATTGAGCTTCCCCTGTTGTCAGACAAAGCATACAGTAAATACTAAATAAACTAACCAGAGGCCCCTTCGTTGGTATATCAAATAACAATGCAGGCACCAAGTGCTGACTATGAAAAACTATTAGTGAGATAGATTTTCAATGTGGATGCACGATCAGGTTGCACTTTTTATACATAGAATACAATCCAAATTGAATTGAATTATGAAGGAGGACTTGGTTTGTTTATTTTATAAGTCAGTCAACTTTATATATTTAAGAGGTTTGTGTGTTAATCTGAAACCCATTCCATGTCAATATCAAAATGATTTCCTTCAGTGTTACGCTCCTATCAGAAATCTACATTTTCTTAAGGGCTGATTGTCAATTACAAAGTGTCATTGTGTTCATGAAAAACAAGAGTATCTTTGTTATGAGTTACTGAAGAGGACGCTGCAACATCGCAGAACATTTCAACGGTCTGAGCCAGGGCAATATTCTGAGGACCGCAGGTTTTCGACAGCTTGGGAGTTGTTACAGTGCTTACGCCTTCGCGCAGATGTTATTGGCTACTTTGTGCTCTTGGAATTTTCCAAAACCTTGTGGTTGGTTTAATTAGTTTTCACTCAGGACTGGGAGTGTTTGGGTGAGAGGAAGTGAATGTGATACAGCGCTTCTTGGATGAGAGCTTAGGATCAGCACGAACTGTGAAGCTAATTGGAAGGGCTAGCGTTACTAGCTAAACACGAAATAGTGTTAGTGTCGATGTTACGGCTGGATAGATAGCTAAAGCTACCACTCCGAGGTGGATTACTGGAACTATATTAACCTGTCAGAAAAAGGATTTTTTTTGGCTGTGAAACGCAACGCTCATTGAGGAGGAGGAGGGGGCACTTCGCTATTGTTCTAGCTAGCTAGCTAAGCGGCTAGTACATTTTCATTTGGCTATATGGCTACGAATTTCGAGCCCATCTATGGACTTTCTGAAGATGAAGTAAGTGCATAATGTCAGGTCATTCCATGATGCGTGGACACAGACTATAAATTAAAGTTATTTAGATGTCTAGCTAACTAGCGAGCTAGACAGTTACCTGACATGTTTTACTCAACTGTCACACTGGAGGCCAATAGGCAATACTAGTAAACTAACGTTAGCTACCCAGCATGTTTTGTTGTCTTAGCTTTGGCATGGCATAGTCTGTTCTCCCACGGAAGGTGGAAAACGGTAGATATAGCTATGTCCTAAACTAATCATGTGTTTGTAAATATGGCTGTAATTCAGTGTAATATTATCTAACTTCTTAACTTCTATTTAAAATGACCTCACTGAGTATTTTTAAAGAAAACTTGTTTATCGTTTACACTAGCCCTGAGGGAATTCGGGAGTAGCCTTCATCTGGCGGAATGTATGCCGTTATGGTTGGATGGAGTGGCAGGCTGTAGATATAGCTGAATAGCTCGTTGGCGATTAACTCAGAAATATCTGACTATTCAGCCAGCTCACTGATCAAAATAATTAGAATTGTGACTACAGCTAGTTATTAAACTGTATCCGTAGTTGCAAACGGCTTTATGAGTTCAGTATAGGACTTGGAACTGGAAAGCAACAGTGATTGTGTTGAAATATTGTAGATTGTGTTTTATATACCATCAAGTTATAGTGAACTAGCAATCGTTTTTTTTTTAAATTTATTGACAGTCAATTTCTGCTCGTATTTCTCACTGTTTATTTTTTCCGCTTCGTCGTCCTGTGTCTAAACGTCCCACTTGACGAATATGCGCCGTTAGTTGACCGGTCGATCCTAGGGTTTATAACCGTTGTTTTTATTGTGCTAGTTATGCTGAAATACTCCTTGGTTGACATACGACTTTTTACTGACCAGTGGAATATGTGTTCTGATCATGGTTCGCCCATTATGCTGCGCTGTACCATCTAATGAAAGGCTCCGCTTTCCCGACTGTTTAATCGAAAATATATTGCATTGAGTCTGCTGCAGCGGTGGGTGGGGATGTGGCAACGAACGAAGGATTGCCCGGGTGGAAACTGCAAACAACCTAGACTTTTTGTGTCTTGCGTCTGTTTCAGCATGGTTAATGAAAAAAATAGTTATCGAATGCCTGACAATTGTTATGTCAATGATACAGCCAAATATTTTTGTTTTTTTATTTGTATTGTGAAATTCTGCGTTGTTGACAAACTAAATGCGGTCATGTTCTGCAATTAACAGACCAGCCTGCGACCCTTCTAAGCAGTTCACTGTAATCTTTGTTTTACGGTACTTATTGCAAGGAAGGAAGTAGAAATGATTTTGCATCTGGGAATTCGTAAGAGGAATATGGTTTACTGAAGCTTGGGTAGACCTTTCAGAAAGAAACCGCTCTTCATCTCTCCATCTTCTGAGGATAATTTAATTTAACTTAATTGGCATTTCTCTTGGATCACAAAGTGCTCAGTTGACCAACAAAACATTAGATGAAAATGGCAACACTAATAGATCTTAAGTAAGGACATTGAATCCATGAATTGGCCAGGATGACAATACCAATTTGGGTGAATTTAGTATTGTTAATGACATTAGAGGTTTTGTCTTGTACTGTGAATGGATACATTACATAAAATGGCTTGCTAGCTTTCTAGAGATTACATTACAATGCATTGCATTCTTCTAGCAGATGCTCTTATCTAGAGTGACTAACAATAAAAGAGATCATAATTGCATCCACCTGAGTTATTTGAGCAACAGTGCCGGCCTTGGTTAGCAACAGTCCTTGACCACTGTGTGCCAGTTAACTTATAAATAGTATGTATTCTAGATCTAGAAGTAAACAGGATTTCGAAGTTAATCTCTTATCCAATTACATTAGTGGCCTTTTAACTCTATTAAGAACAGAACAATTTTTAAAATTCAGTACGGAATAATTTTGTTAGTCCTATAGAGGCTGCTGTATTAGAACAACAAGTTAGCCTGTGGGTCACTCTTAGTGTTACAGTTATTGCAGATTGCTTATTGGGGAAGAGGATGTCATTTAAGGCAGTGCATTGCAGAGGTTTTGGCACGTATTTCAGCAGGTTTCCCCCCTATGTACAAATATGATAATCCACATGTGCTTAAATGTAGAATCTGGGAAGGTGCAAACTGTTCCATTCTCTCATATTCCATATTACAAACGTCTTTTGTACCAACAAGGATGTAGGAAGGGTGAGGCACTCTTGAACTTTATATTTAAATTATTGTGAGGCCAGTTGAATTTGTATAGAAGAATCATTCACAGGTGTTTGCTGGTTTAGTACTGCAAAAACTGTCTGACTGAGGCAACAGGAAACATGGCCTTTAATCCTGACCTGATGAGGAATCCTTTGGAAACATCTAGAAATGTCATTTTATTTCTGCTGTCACAGACTGAGGAGGACAGGTTATAAAAGCGTGTGTGTGCTGTTACCGCCAAGTGACATAGCTGGTATTAAGGGTCATGATCAATGCTGTGTGGGAGTGTGCGTTAAAAGAAGAACAGAACTGATTGTGAATCTGCGCACATAGTTCTGCTAGAGTTTGCTCACAGCGTTGACACGGCCCTTTTCTCACTCCTGGTATGATGACACAACCATGTCATTTTTTTGTGTGGTAGGCTCTTATATCCCTAATGATAGGTTGTAGGTTGAATGTGCATGCTGCCCTTTTTCCAAGACGTTTCCTTGCCGATACTTTTGTTCAGCCAGTTCTTGAATGTTTTTTCTCAATCTAAATCCATTAACGAAGAACACAGCTGAGAAGCCATTCATGTCATGAAAAAGAGGGGGCGGGGTCTCTGGTGGTAACCTAGTTAAATTGTTGATTCTTGGTACTGATGCCCTCTATAGTCTTGAATCCTGAACCCTCATTAGTGGCTGTTCTGCTTGACTTTTTGGTTGTGGGTGCAGCAGATACTGGAAAGACAGTGCAGTGTAGCTTGCGGACTGCTGAGTGCTAGCAGTGGCTGCTAGACACATGTGCCTGTATGCACTCTGTAGAATTGGAGGCTTGGAGTATTTAGCAGTATTGGAACAGGCTTACAAGTGTGTTCCGGAATTCCAAAATGTGGAATGAAAAAGGGCGTCGAGTTAAAAAGGTTTTTTTCCCCCTCTTTCTCTGAACCCGGCTTTTGTTTTGCGACAAATCTAAGCTGCATTTTGTTAGTGTCCAAAGTGTGAAATTTCTGACATTGTCACAAAGCTTTTGGGGGGAAAGGTTGAAGCTTGTTCAGCATTTGCTATGCTTATTACAGTGTATGATTAACAAGCAGGTCATAGCCATGTAGGCAGTGCATGTTGCACTCAGCTGAACTGGTGTGGGCACCTGCGTTCCTGAAAGACTGTAGCCTTCATTTCCAAAGAAAATCTATAGCACAATACAGAGCTGGGCTGGTATCTGATAATACTGTAATACTGGTATGCTGACATATTTAAATATTATTATTATTATTTCAAAACAATCCAGACTGTTAGTGTGCCATTTCTGGAGTGCATATCAGGTGCTTATTTTAAAAGCATCTTTTTACACAAAAATGTCTCGAACATGATGTGATATGCACAGTCCAAGTGATGCTATGGGATCAAATTACTTGTGGCATGCTACAATTAGCTTCATTGTATTATTAGAATTATATAGCACATTTTGCTAAGAAATATCTCAGACTTCTTTGCATTATTCCCTGAACTGCCCCCCCCCCCAAGCCAAAGGAGGCAGTGGTGCAGAAAAACTCCCTGTCGGGCACCTGGGACTAAGCCTTGGGAGAAGCCAGGTTCAGCGGGGCAAACCCGTCCACCCTGGCCCGCCTCAGGGCGGGAGTTCAGACGGACAAATGCGGTCAAGTGAGTTTTCAGTCTGTCCAATCAGGCCAGGACTGGCTGTACGAAGCTTCTGGATGCGGCCTTCCTGGGGTGGGTGGGGCAGAACGGTGGGCAGGTGGGCAGGCAGCAGGCTCAGAAGGCATCCCATTGGTAGAAGAGAGAATGAAAAACCAGAGTAGGGAGTTAGGGAAAAGCTGGGCTAAATGTAGCAGACAAAGACACAGTAGAGATGGCAACAAATGACCTCACCAAGAGCTTTCTATGGCAACAGACTACTAGGACAGAGACAGAGAATCTCTGCACAGGCATGTGACGGGCAAGAAACCTGCCCAGCCAGTCTGTGAAAACGGGGCCACTGCTGTTAATAGGTGACAGCAGGTAAAGTTTATCACCTCGTTCGCATTGTGCCGTATTCACCTGATAATACACAACCTGCCTAAAATGAGGGTCTTCTTCCCTACTCCCCCCTCACTCCTCTCGAAATATTATAAATAGAATTCTAAATTTCTCAATATAGCCTAAATATTTATGTACTTTCTTCATGTATTGTACTGTAACTGCAAATCACCAGGGAAAGAAATTAAATGATCACCGTAAGTTCATTCAGCAAACTGATCCATGTTCTCACTGATGTCTCTAAGAGACACACTGATATAAATTTTGCAACCCAATATAAATAGCAGAAAGATGCGTTGTTCTATTTGTTCCTTGAATTGTGGACTGTCCTACCCACAACATCCCCAGGTGACCCATCCACCATCAAAGCTACTGAGCATGCTACATTAAAGACACGCAGCACATCCATATATTTTTTTCAGAAACTGTCATTAATAATGATTTTAGTTTGCATTCAAGACGATTTGGCATCAGTCTTGACCCTATTAACAGGGTTTTGATTTAAACTGTATTTGTGAAAAATTGATAGAAATCATATTTAAATTAATTATGTTTATTCAACTCGTCTTTAAAAATAAATTCTATTTCATACCTGTCTCTCTTGGAGTGGTTATGTGCTTGATGCTGAAAATAGACATGCTTGCATGCTTCCAAAAAAATATGACTTTTCACATATGTGGGTAGTGTGTGTCAAGTGTGCATTCATCGCTTAATTTGAGTACTAGGTTCAAAGAACGTATAAAAGAACATGTAAAAGCTTGGAAATGAAGTACCCTGGAAATTACAGTAGGCTACCTTTACAGGGTATTAACGTTATTCATAGAATGTGGAAGGAATAAAGAAGTAAAAGGAAACATTTCAGTAGAGCTTACAAGCATGTTTAGTGCATTATGAAAATAATATCTTTATGTGTGCAGCAAATTTTAATTAATGTGTAAGGAGAAATCGGTAGCCAAAATATTACAGTTAGGCCTAATGCATTCTGTATTGCTAGATAAGTAGCTAGCTGTATTTGCTTTTCTGAGTAGCAAGGTAAGTAGACATTTGTCTTTGCATCTCTGGTTAAAACAAATCTAGCTAATACATTTTATCTGTATGGCAGCCAGTTACAGTAGTTAGGCTAATTGTAATAGAAATGGGCAAATATGCAATATTAGGCTATGTCACAGTCCGAAGACAATTGGCTGTCATCCAATATGCTTGTGTGGCAGTATTTTACTTCGGAAAAACTGGTGTTTTACAAATTATACTGCAACGTGCGTGGTTCTGTGCCTGTCTTTCCGCATGCTGTGTTTTTTATCCAGTCCTCACAGTGGCGTGGTAGTTGATATTTGTACTGTACTGTACTGTATTTGTACACCTTTGTACTGTACCTGCTGTGTTCGCCTTGAGTTTCACCGAAGTAACGCTTAGTGCAGGGCTGCCCAACCCTGTTCCTGGAGATTTACCGTCCTGTTGGCTTTCATTTCAACCCTAATTTGGCATGCCTGATTATACTAATTAGCTGCTCAAGGAGAGCTTCAGCTGTTGAATGAGATGTGCTTTGTTAGGGCTGGAGTGAATACCTCCAGGACGGTAAATCTCCAGGAACAGTGCTCTGTTCTCTTCATTGTTGTGAATGGGTTCATAAATTAACTCTGCACAGTCAAACGTTCAGTGTTAATTAATCTCTAACAGAGTACGTATGAGTCCAGTAGGGAACATATGCACTCTGTAAGGGTTGATTTAGCACTGAACATTTTTCTTTGTGTATTGTATCAGAAAAAACTGGAAATGTGTTGGATCTTGTCCAAGCCCTGGTCATAACTTAATGATGATTGGTCCTTCTGAGCTTGTAGTCTAAATGTAAAGATCAGACCGTTGATGCATTATTCAGATAGAAGGTGGTAAGGTGTTCTACTTCAGAAGGGACTGAAGTCTAGTTTATGTTTGAAACAAAACGCGACACCTATACCTGCAAATATGTCTTTTATAGTGATGTTCTAATGTTAATGGTTTCCTTATTTTTTCCTTGTTATATTCAGAAACTGGCCTCATTGTCATTAACAAAATGTAAATGATTGTTCACTAGTAAGAAAATGCAGCACAGTAAGTTATTGAGTGCTTTACTGATTGAAGCCAAAGAAGCAGTATTCAGGCCACTGGGATGGATGTAAATGTAAGGATATACCCTTGTGGAGTTCCAGAACAGCCTCTTGAGTCTGTGTCCAAACCCCGTAACCACAGAAACTGGTAGCAGTGCTGAGCCTTGGGAGTGATTAGGGAAAAAGGACTCGATTGTGCATTCTTTGCATAGCAGCTGGAGGGTTTGAGACTTGTAAGAGGAACAGGGAGACAGGCTCAGTCTGTCCTAAGTACCGCTCAGTTGACTCTACTTCTTTTAATTAGTGAGCAGTGCAAGCTGTAGTCAGCTGTTATGCATACTGTGTAAATATTACCTTCCATGCAAAGCCATTGATTTGTTTTCACAATGTCCTTTGTCAGGGCTCTTTACACATGTATTGGCAAATATTACACCCTGTATGACAGTACCATGAGTGCTACCGTCTGCTGATAATTGCAATTGAACTTGCATCTTAGTGAAAAAAACTAAACATATTTACAATTCAATTCAATTTTATTTGTATAGCACTTTTTACAGTATATGGAAACTGTATACAGTCCCAGTTGTCCCTGAAAATCACATACTCTGTACTCCAACTGCACTGTCAATATTAGAAGTAGCTATTTTATGGTGTCCAATGAACATTAGGGTACATGAAATTGTTACATGACTCTGACTGGCTAATGGAGTAGTGTACATGTGTGCAAATAGTTGAATCTTTGAAGTCAGGGGTTTCCAACCTTTTCTGATCCATGACCGCAACCCAGGATCAATGGGATCCAGGGGACCGCCTTCATACATTATAAAGGGTTATATTTAAAAAATGGTTTTATATTTTGTATTAAGTATTTTCCTAAATGTATATAACGTAGTCATTGCATATCAAGTCTGGCCAGGGACCTCCTACATTATGGCCCCCCAGGTCTCTGCAGACCCCCTGTTGAAGACCCAGGTTCTACAGTAAGTCATCCCTACTGACTGGTCAGTCAAATGCTGTATGAAATGAGAAGTAGCCAATGCGTATGTGCCTTGTTAAAGCTCATTATCATCACTTATAAGCAAAAATGAGACCATGTGGCTGCTGGGTGGCTAATAGCGTGTCTATGGGCCCATAGTGTGTGGATGGGCCAAAAGTGCGTGGGTAGGCCCCACTGTGTGGTGGTGTTGAATCTAGACAGCATAGCCTATTTAAAGACATCACGAAACTTGGGGATGTAAATCACATGATTAGCTACACAGATATGGAGCTGGAAATTATCAGCTAGCATTGCCGATTTTAGAAAAACTCAAACACATTTTTGTAAAAAAGAAAGTGACAGCCCTGTCATCTATGTATAAAAATAATACTTTTCATCATGCTGCTACCTGTATCTTACACAGACAGAGACAAAGTGCTTTGCATCTGCAGACAGGCAGATGCGTGCTCACACACACACACACACACAATAAAAGAATGTAGGCCTACTGGAATTGGGGATTGGCATTGATGTGACCACTCTAAACTCATATGAGCTATGTGGTCTATTATATTCCAGTCTCGAGTTTCTCTTCTGAAATCCCCCATAACTGAGGTTTTGTAACAAAAAACTCACAGTGCTGTGACATTCAGCACTGAATTTAACCACACTGGAAGTGCTAAGAGGAGTTGTGCTATATCTTGTGCTAGCTATCTTAATTTTTTTTTAAAAATCCTCTGCAAGGTTGATATAGCCTGGCAAACCGTTGGCAATGAAACATGGCTCACCAGACCCCTATTAGACAGAAAGGATGAATATTGCTGTATAGTGCTGGCCTGGACAGAGAGCAGAGACTTGCGTGCTGGAAGGAAAGGTCGATTAGCAGATTAAACTTTAAACAACTCTGCCGCACAGAGAGCCAGAAAGGTAGTGCAATCTCTATATTTATTTGCCATTGACGCACTTCAACCCTAGTGCAGTCAGATAGGGTCCAAACCCAAGTTATGCAATCTTTAAAGTAACTTCACCAGGCTGAATGGGAAATATAACCAATTAGACTTGATCATTCAGCTGTTCAAGGCAGTGACTTTGCTACTATGATCAATGGCACGCAGTCTGCGTTTGCCCATATGTGCTGAAATTTAGGTCAGCTGCTCATTATGGCACCCTGTTAAAAGACACATTGGCTTGCCCTTCAACAACAAAAAAAAATCAATATTTTACTTTCTACACATTATTCATAGTATCTAGGTTAAACTTTGATTTCATTTTATGTCCCTGAAAAAGATTTGAAACTCAACTCGAGGGAATTAAATGCCAGGCCCTTTTTATCCTAATTGATAAAGCTGGTTGTTTGGTATGTCAAACCAGATATTACTCAGGTTTATGATATTCTGAAAATAGGCTAATGGTTTAGTTATTTAACAGGAAATTATTAACCCTATTTATTATGTTTTAACAAAATGTTATTTAATCCTCAGTATAGTATGATCTGCAATCAGATCTTATCTACATGCATATAGCCTAATCTGAACATAAATTCAAGTGGTCTAATTTGGTCTTCTGTACATTGCCCAATAAGCTTCAATATTTCAGGAAACTTCTGTAGAATACAGGAGGTTAGTTTTACCTGTGTATTATAGATTATAGCTACTGTATTCTCGTTCGTAGGTCTTGCTGCTGGCTAGCGCTCATGTCCCTGTGAATTATTCAGGCCATGGCACGTATGCCTACATGTATGAGACCAAGCTTATTTTGAAAGTCGCCTTTTTGTTATCAGTGCTATCAAGTAATGAGCTGGGGCAGCATTCTGACACGACTCAAATAGTAACGACCAGCCAACTGAGAAAATTTGCTGTAATCTGGCTTCAAGCAGAAAATATTTAAGTGATGTGGTATTACTACGGAGTCCAGGATGTCTATGGTATACGCAATATGAATTGGCAATTTCTTAATGGGTAGTGAGTAACAGGCATAGTCACAGGTCCTGGAAATGTGCTTCCTTAAGCACTATGGGAAAAAAAATAAAAAGCCTGTTGCTGTGGTGTGCTTCTTATCTCCTTTGCCAAGCCCTATGAGATTGTGAAAACTCAGCATACATGTTGTGCAATAAACGTGGCAGCTTTATCTCCAAATGGACCTCATCTCTCCTTTATTGGATGCACTTGGCCGAGGAATGGAAGTGGTGCTGATTCATTCATTTTTTTATGCTTATACAGTGTGCCGGGTGTAAGAATCTGTAGAGCCTTTGCAGGGTATTCATTGAGGGACGCTCTTTTGTGTTGCAGGATGAATCCCGAATTCTCCGCGTCAAGGTTATTGCTGGCATCGATCTGGCAAAGAAAGACATCATTGGAGCCAGGTAAGGAAAGGGTGTGCGAGCCTCACGCTGCCCTCCACAGATTCTCTCTCTCTCTCTCTCTCTCTCTCTCTCTCTCTCTCCAGTGCCTCATTGTGTTTTCATCATTGCTTTACATTGCGCAGATTTTCTAAGCAGGCGTGTGATGTAAGTTGATGCGTGATGTTTATTCACACTGTGGCTCTACGCTGCAGGAACGGCCGTTCTGGCAATAAAGACATACGGGGCTCTCAGAAAAAAGTGTTTCCAAGCTTTGGTCAAGTTTTTCACACTTGTATTTGAGGCTGAAATCAATGTTTGTATACAGGCAAATTACCCAGTGGGGGGAGAATTTCACTGGATGTGCTGAAGCACACACCGAGACAGATTTATGATTGGGGAACGGCTGAATGCAATAATCAGTCTCATTTTCAGTTATATTTCAAACTGCAATCAAAACCCGTGAACAAAGAATGGTAACACAAGTTATCAGATTGCAGTCACACAAAGTATACAGAGTGTTCTATGAATAACATCTGTGAATAACTGCTTTCAGTACTGTTGTTTGAATGTAGCTCTAATGGTTTTAATAACTAATTTGAGTAACGGACAAGGACATCACAGTTCCCTCGAGAAACACTAAGGGCACCCATTCACTTTTTACAGAAATAAGTTACTTACCCTCATTTCCACACATTACTTGGAAGGATTCTGAGCTTGGCCTGTTGCTCAGATCTTGACTTTCTTACCTGTAATGAGTTAACACTGTTCCGACTCAGTCGACTTTGCCTGTGAATTTGAATTTGTGAACAAAGTTAAAGACAAATGTTTATTGGATTTGGGTCTGTTTTCCAGGTTTAAGTATCCTTATGTAAGTCAGTAAAACCTAGGGCCAAACGGGATCTGCTGATTGGTTCCTCCTTTTCTGTGGGCACTTCAGTGAATGGATTGGTGCCGCAGGCACATAGTTTCAAATCCGAGCTGTGCCAACCGCACGCAGCCAGCAGTCCTGCCTGGCAGAGCATAACTGGCCCTGCCTTTTCCCAGGGTGGGAGGGCTTTCAGCTCGCAGGGAATGCATGTTTTAACAGGCGCTAGTGGTCCCACTGTGTCTGCCTGCACAAGCTGCGCATGAAGGGTCCTCCTCTGGCTGAACGTCGCATGTGAGCGCGTGAGCTTAGCTGGCGAGCTGCGGAACGGAAGGGGGCGGAGGCTGACGTCACGCGCGTTTCGGAGGAGAGGGGGCTGGGAGCTCAGCGGCGTGTTCAGACAGGTGTGACCCTGAGCACGGTCTCTCAATTGAGCCCAAATGGCTGCCCCTGCAGAGGCCTTACACCCCTGAGGATGGACGAATGGGAGGAAGAAGCCATGCGATGCCGGCGGTGGGGGGGGTGGGCTGCTCCGTTCCACAGCTGGGGCTTCCTGCCTCGGGCCGAGGGAGGGTCTGACGGAGCTTTATCACTGCAGAAGTCTACCAGCTCCACCACATACAGTACTCCTCTCCCACACTAGCCCTGCATCGCTTACTTTTCTAAATGGTAAATGGTAAATGGACTGCATTTATATAGCGCTTTTATCCAAAGCGCTTTACAATTGATGCCTCTCATTCGCCAGAGCAGTTAGGGGTTAGGTGTCTTGCTCAAGGACACTTCGACACGCCCAGGGCGGGGTTTGAACCGGCAACCCTCCGACTGCCAGACAATCGGTCTTACCTCCTGAGCTATGTCGCCCCTGCTAAGGGCATCTGCTATGCTTTCTCATTCAGCATAGCAGATGCCCTTATCCAGAGCAGCTAACACAGCTTGCATTCTTTTTACATGCAGTCCATTTATACTTTTGTATATAGCTAGACATTTACGTAAGCAACTGAGGTTAAGTACCATGTCCATTGGTGCAGTGCCCCACCTGGACATCCAACATAGACCTTACAATTACAAGCTCAGTTCCCTAAACATTATACTAGTGATGTTGATTCTTTTTCATTCATTGGTAAGTTGTGGAAATCCCATGCTACTACAGAAAAGTACTTGCAGTTTGCTATCCTGTCAGCCTTCATTGCCAAGAGTGGGCAGAGTCTGCTGCCACACACACGCTCACACACACACATATCTTCACCCAGGTGCCACTAGCGTACTTTTGTACTTTTATTTTACAGTTCAATGTGCAATGTGTTCCTAGCTGCGAAAGTATTTGGTTTGATTCATTTGAAGTATTTTTTGCATCATGATCCTTCTCAACCCCACTCCTGATCCACAGTTGGGTCCTAATTCACAGTTCAGGAGCCACTATTGGCAGCTTTGAACTAGCGAAACTTTGACCCAGAATTTTATTACTGATTACAGCCCTCTTCATCTCTGGACAAACTGTTGTATTCTTTTATTAAAAGTTCCGGGGCCTGTGCCAAGTGTTCCAGGCAATACATAATGATACTAACTTTTCAGCAATGTCTGTTTTCAATGAAAGCAGCTTAACAATTAACAGTCTCCTTAACCCGTTTGTATCATAGAGGTTGAGCTTTAACTGTACGTAGACTTGTTCTATCAAACAGTGGTGAAATGGTTTAACCTCTCTGAGGTTTAATAAATGTTCTGTAAAGATGAATAAGGAGATTTGCTGAATTCTTGAATAATTTCACCTTTTGAGTGTTTCCTTAAATCCATTTCTGTTTACAATGAGCTATTTTGTCCATTGAGAAGCTTAATGCAATAAATTACCTCCCACCAGTAAAAATGTATTCTGCTCCTTGTGAAGTAAAATAATTATATAGGTACATTTACCTAATGATAGGCAAAGAGAGGTCCGTTCCATTCTTGACTGACGAAACAAAGTAGGCTACTGTATGTTATGAATGTTCTCAAGCCAATAGTGTTTAGCTTTGAATCCTACAAAAACTTAATTTCAGTGTAGCTGTACTTTAACCTTCAAGGGTGACTGTTTGGAATAGAGCTACTCGTTTCCAGCTGGAATATCTGTGTCCAATAACCGCCCTAACAAATATGGCAGACTCCGCAAAGTGGTAGGCTATTCTGTTTGTCCTTGGTGGATTTTGGGGACAGTGAGTGCAAGAGAGTCAGTTTCATCTTACTGTGCAGTTTCCTTATTGTCGAGAGTGAGATTTGCCCAAAGTTGCCGGAAAGGTAGCGCCGAAGCGCGTTCCTTCCCACCAGCAGTTTTCTCTGATGACCTCCTGACGTTGGGAGATCTTCGCTGACTGATTGCCTGTGCGATGGTGGGAACGGCGAGCTAAAAATAGACAGGCCGCCACCCGCGATGCAGTAAAGAGCCTTGAGAAGAGGTGAGCCGGGGCCTTCCCCTTCTTTCCCTTCACACAGAGTGCATCTCTGGGAGGGACAATCCCCAGAAGCCCTCTATGGGTGTGCTTGTGTGTCTGACTCTGAGAGCACGGCACGGAAGTAGGCCAGTAACAAAAGCATCCCAGTAGCACACTATGCGTTTGAAAATTCTGTGTGTAGTGATGTGAACTTTGATGATCTTGTTTAGTATTTCCCTATTTGTGTTCCTGCAGTGAGGGGTTGGAGAGACTTGTTCTGTGTTACTTCACAGCCATGTGGCATATCTAATGTGTGGTATACTGTTATTTGTTGAAAAGAGCAATAGTTCCCAAGTTATAGCATTTTTGTCTCTGTATCAACCCCAGAATATTCTCTATGGACTGGGCTCCTTATATTTATTTGCCTTTTCATATTTTATAATTATCCTATATGGGAAGTACAAAATAATGTTTCTTGTTTCTCCTTCACCCTTTACGTGTTAACACTTCAGATTTAACAAGCCGGAGAAACCATTTCATTGCCATGACAACAAGTGGTTAGGCCTAATTGCATAATCTAGTGTTTTCTGTAGCTGCAGTATAAACACGGAATGGAATGTCTGCTGGAAATTAGTGTTGTTTTCCACGTAACAATAAAGAAAGTTGCCTGCAGATGTGCTTGATGTATTAATATATTAGAGGGTGAGTGAGTGTGAATGAGCCAAGACTGTCAGGGGCTCCTTACCTTTCTCTTTGGATTCATTAATCTGCATTTTTCCAGATAATCTTTCAGTCAGAATTGCAGCTGAGCAGCCTGTGTAAATTCCTGTGTGCATGAGTGCCCCCCCATCAGGGGCAGTGAACCCGTAATTCTGCCAAAGCGAGCTCTGAAAGACTGTCTCATCTCTGTTTGAGACTGAAAGGCCCATGTTTCCCAGGCGATGTCAGCCTACCTGGCTCAAGCTGTTTCGGGCACTGCGTGCATTATGCTAACCTGCCAAGATGGCTGTGAGTGCATCCTGGAAGCCTGCTGGTAGTACAGCCTGCCCATGTCCAGCAGGGTGTTGTGTTGTGTTGTGCTTGCTTTGTGTGTATCCCCTGTACTGCTGTGAGTGTGCCATTAGTAAAATTTGTTTCTGTGCGGTAAGTTCACCATCAGTGCTGTGGCTGTGAGCTCCGTCAGAATCCATCTGTGACGTCCACACCTCCTTTTGCGGAGTGGAGCACTTCACTATGGCCGTCTCCGAGTGCTGCAGCCACCAACAGTTAGCACTTTGCAACCACGTGCGGTCATTATGAACCACAGGCCGGATGCCCGGTCCTGTTGGCATTGAGCTTTGCGCAAAACGGTTGGCTGCCTATTTTTTCTCTTAAAATGTCACTCATTGCGATGAAATGAACTGGAAGAGGTACAGAACCTTCTTGTTGCTTTTGTGCATTGATGTGAAAGCCAGTCTGTGAGCCAGCCAATTTAGCCTACTTACAAGGCTAAAGTTGATTACAGTAAAGTTTCCATCAGTCAAAAGTTTTTTTTTTTTTAACATGATGAGCAGGTCAAAGGAAGATGATCAACCTGGTGACTCAGCACCTGTAATTTTCCCAATAAAGAACAATGTTCTACTTTTGCTGGGTGACTTTGGTTTGCTGCATCACAGTTTCATAATTTAAATTTAGAATTTTGTTTGGTTTTTGGTTACACACAGAAATGAAGTGTAGAGCATGCATGGCTGACACTGGCAGGTCAAAGACTTGGGAGGGCAAAATAGAGGACACGCAAATAAACTAGAGGTCAAGAAGAAAATGAACAGAGAAATAGAACAACTTCTTCCGAACATAGACCGGTGAAAGTATTTAAGGTTGTACACCATTGTTATAAGTATGTGATCCTGAACTGCCAGGATTGAATTTTTTCTGCCCCTTGTCCCTTACACGTGTAGAAAGCCTAACTGAACTGTAAATATGGGAATACTCTGTTGTTTTCTGTAAATACTGATGTATTAAATGTTCAAGATGTGATTGTTGTTACTACACACAGTGGTGTCATCTGTATTTTTAAATAGGCCTATGTCCCTGAAGTCTAATGCATTCTGGAAGTTTCTTTTGCTAATAAAGTATGCCACATACTTAAAAAAAGTGTTAAAATGTCAATTTAATTACATTTCAGTATTTTCTGAGTGTATTTCCAGACACATCTGTTTATTAAAAATGATATCTATAAAAAAACTTGATTTATATAAGTGCTTTTTTGAAAGACTTACAGAATTTGTTTAAACTTGCTGGGGGTTCCTTACCTTTCATGTCCTCGTTTGTGTGTTATCTGTTTGGAATCAGATCAGTCACAGTCCCTCTAGCCAAGCGAGTGATCCTCTTATGAGGCCTTTTACATTTTGTTTGAAAGTCTCTTGTTTTGCGGACTGGAATGAAAACCTTTTTTTCAGAAGCAGATGGTGCAGAATGGGCCTAAGTGGAACCCTATATGTGGTTCATTTTCAGTTTAGCACAAACCAGAATATTAAATCATATTAAATTAATACAGCTTGATTTGGCAAATTGTGCAAGGCACTCGGCACTAGCATGAGGCTGCAATATTGGGCAAACACTTATTAAAATATGTGGCCATGGGAGAGTAATGTAATTTCCCTGCTGTTGCCTGTATGACCTGTTATGTTGCTTCCACTTGTCAGATGTAGCAGTCTCTCTGGAATTGGGCAAATGCCAATATTAGGACCGGACTGTGAGCCCCCCCTCCAGTTTCAGTTCATGAAAGAATTCATTATTGCACGGAAGCACAGCTAGGCTTCAGAAGAGCAAGATTAATTCATGAGTACAAACTCTTATTAGGGGTCCAAGCATAAAGTGCTGGAACCTTATTACAGTTGTAGGTGTTATTATATCGTATGACATTTCACTCATTTCGGGAAAATATGTCTGACAACTTACTGGAATAGTGATGTTTGCACCTGTTGGCCACTTGGTGGCGCTATAGCGTGCAATTGAACATATGAACTTTGAAAAGGCCTGCCCCGTTTTGTCCAGAGACATGAAACCAAAGTCAATCGATGTCATTCCTAACAACACTATATGGCTTTGAATGAAAGGCGCGTCAGGTCGATTTTCCACCATTTTGAATAAATGATGAAATGCTTAAACAACATTTCCTTCTATAAAGTTTGACCAGTTTGCATGACAACTTAGCATGCCACATCTACTCAGGATTATCTTGAAAAGTTCTTATAAATGAAGTTGCAACACTTATGTGGAAGCCAGTGAATTTGCATATGGGTGTGGCTTTTTGCAAAACAGGTAATAAATCCCAAAAAGTTTGACATAAAAAGATGAAACTTTCATGAAGGTGTCACTTCTGGAAAAAGGTTATGTGTAGGCATGTTTCTCAAAACAATGTATGTATGATACATTTGAAAGTTTGTTTAATGTGTAGCCTACTTGAAGCTGTACTGTAAGTCACCCAAAAGTTAGACCTCTGAGCCTTGAGTTGGCTCACACTGGGAATATACAGTAATGAAATCTGCTTCCTAAGAGGGTGAGAACATTATTTCAGATGGCTAAGACGCCCATTGTAACTGTACGCCTCCATATTGATGTCATAGTTTGTCTTGACAATGGCTGTACATTCTAAGCACCTACACAAATGATATGGGCGCAACAGTTGAAAGACTGTCAAGGTTTAATGTGGGGAAAAATGCCAGAGCTGGAGCAGAAAAGAGCTGTTTCTTGTTGTTCCTGAATTCATGGCTATCTGATTGGTCCCTGTTCAGTCCACACACACTGCTAAAGGCTCTTATCTGAGAGGCACATCTCCCTAGCAACAATAGAGCTCCAGGCTGCTGTTGCTGGGGGTATCTGAGGTGATCCCCACCTGTAGTTTAGCGAGAGATGCCTGGCTTTAAGAATGATCCTGGTAACCTAATGTAATCAGCATTCAATCAGCATTTAAAAGCAAGGTGAGAAACCTCAGTGACCAACTATTCACAGTTCACTCTGCAAAAAGGGGAAATGCATGATGTCATTGTGGGCCAATCTGGCATGTCTCATAGGTCCAGCTGTACCAGTGATGACAGTTGAGAGATCACACAGGTTACTAATGTCAATGGAAACACTTTCACTTCTGCTGTTAAAAGAAGGAGTCATCGCACATCCATGTCATTGTGCAGGTGGCCACGATCCTGAATGGTCAGAAAGTGTTGTCAGTACGACAGAATTTTAACAGGAATAATTGCCGCTACGCTGGTGCCAATGGCAGTATTTTCAGTTAGAATATTTAAATGTCACCCGTAATGGTCCTTGCACCATGAAGAGGTGTGAATATTAATTATACATTTCTCACTCAGCATGTCTATTTCTGTCGGGGTATCTGTGTGTGTGTGCGTGCGTGCGTGCGTGTGCGTGTGCGTGTACACTGATCGTATGTGGTGTAAAAAGCCTTCCTCTACAGTTCCAATATAGTAGGACATTGTGTTTGTTTAGTCATGAAAATTAAATCCTGGTATAAACATCCAATTAGAGGCAGCAGGAATCTTGGAGACGCTAATTAGTCATTAAGGCTGGAGCGCAGCCATCTTCAGCCTCTCCTTCCCTCGGGGTGATTAAGATGGGGGCACCAGCAATTCCTCCAGGAAGAGAGAGTCTCGGTGCAGCTGCAGAAACCCCATTAACACAAAGACAAATCCTTAGGAGCATTTTTCATGCTTAAAAATAAAAAGTCTATATTTAAAGAGCGAGCGGGTTTACTCTTGACTCTTCTATTTTTAGCCCTCATTTCCCTCAATAAGCAGTGCAGCACTCTGTCAGTATCTGGGACAATGCACTACAGTAAGCAGTTTTCTTGTGATATCCATTCCTTAGCTTGAATTTCACGTCTGATCTGGACGGGTTTTTTTATGGTGACAGACACTGTTTTTTTGTGCACTGTCAGCCACTTGATGTTATGGTAACTGAAGTCAGCAATCGCACTTGGGGGTCTGATCTGCCTATACTGTGGAGTGTCTCTTTCTGATGAGTGCTGCCTTGCTGTGTGTTGTTCCTTTATTCTTAACCAGATTAGATCTCCCTGCCATTCACATACCATTAAAAGCTGCTGTAGGTCAGGGAGAGCTGTCATCAGCTGTTATTAAAGCCAGTGGGTGGGGTAACGCTGCAGATCATTGGTTAGGTCTGTGTCATTAACTTGCTTTTCTTTTTTCAATTCAGTGTTGTCATTTTGTTTTTGTCCACAGTGATCCCTATGTCAAACTCTCCCTCTACGTTGCAGACGAAAACCGAGAACTGGGCTTAGCCCAGACGAAAACCATTAAAAAGGTAAGATCTTCTGAAGTGGGCGATACCTCAGCTAAGAACAATTCTTTACATGGCCAAATGGATCTATTAAAATCAGTCTGTTTACCAGTGCTGTCGACTTAACAACAGTTCTTAACAGCTTACATTGAGTTCTTCACAGTCAATGTCAGTGATTTGCTTACCCCTAAATATCAGCAAAATGGCTGAACTACTTCTCAAAGTGGAGACACATTCACAAGAGGGAGCCATCTCACAGGAAAGGGATAATGTTTTGTAGTCTGGATAATATTTAGTATCACTGACAGTATGTAGCCTAGTATTTCTGAGGCAGTTTATGCCTACTGGAGAACTGTTTTATCCAAACAAAAAAGTGAAGCTACTCACATATGCAAAGCATGTAGCCAGATCTAGTGTATGACTATAAAAACGCAGCCTAAAATCTTTCTCTGTACCAAACTACTGTTACCAAAATTGTGCCAATTTAATACCTGTTTTCTTACATTCCTTCATGTAGGTGGTAGTCATTGTAGTTATATATGTGGAAAGCAGAGAAATCCAAATATATAAAGTGTGTTAGAAGTCATTGCATGGACTCAATAGTATGCCCAACAAGAACAAAATGGCTAGAGGTATCCTGTTCTGTTTACTGTAATTGTTAAAGGATAATTTGACCCATATTTAATATATTGGTTTATTGTTTTCAATCCTTATTGTGGTGTGAATGGTATCTGTATATGGTATATACATGTATTTAGAGCAGATATAGATTTATTCTAGATAATATTAATTATTTCCACTGCAACGTCCTGTATATCGTGTTTGAATAATTGATGTTAAGAAAATGATGTTAAGAAATAATTGCTACTAATATAATACTCATATAATATATACGTTTTCAGTATTTTAGACAGTTTGTGAAGCCATTAGTGTTTAAGGCACAGCTTAACCATTTAATGGTCTGCTCACCTGAACAATCATTTGTCCATGGGTTTCTTCTTTGTGTGATAATCAAATGATTAACTAATGGGCTACACATTGGCTACATAAGGGAGAAAAAAAAGTTTAAGGATTACACTCAGAAGAGCTGTATGGAATTTTTTAAAAATACAACAACCACGGATACAGAGTAATCAGACATAGGCTAACTTGGATCCACTTGGGTTTCAGTATTGGGATGCAGTGTCATTGGGATGTTCATTGTCTCATTTGTGCTGATGGATTGGTTTCCGTGGTTTCCTTACAGTCTGTTAATGATGTGGTGCAGGGTAGCATAGCTAAATGGTGGGTAATGCTGCTGAATCTGTGCTTGGCTCCAGCCATTGCAAGCCAAGGTATTTGGTGTATGGTCTGGACTTCTGCCTTTGTTTACAGTATAATAAATTATGGTTGGTTGTACAGGTTATTCACATTTACTAAGCAGTGTTCTCTCGCTGAAAAATCAGGTTCATTTTACTGAGAAAACCTGAAAATGACATTAATGGAAATTCTCCCTCTGGTGATGAGGAACTGCAAAGTTTCCTATGGTTTAGGCGTGAAAGAGCTGAAAGAAAGCTCGGACTGACACTTGGCTTTTTTGCTGCGTACATTGGCATTAGTGAACAAGGAAAATTCCTCAGAAACCGCTGAACAGCACTGTATTCATCTGTCATCTGTATTCAGGTTAGGGGCCCGTGCTCCGTTTGCCTGCGTCTGCACTGCTCGTTGGTTGGAGGAGCGTTTCAGTTCAGCTGAGCTGATGGGCCAATTGGCCGTCAGTCTTACAGTTGGGTTTCCCAGCTTGACACCTCTGAAAGGGTCCCCAGTGTTTCCATACAGTGCTTTCGTCATGACAACCTCATCCATTGCTGCTTGTGCTCAGTTCCCATGTCTGTCTGGATGCTGTTCCAGACTCCAAGAAATCCTCTGCCACTAACTGCAGAAATGATGTGTATCTAAATTGACTATATACTGAATTATTATGAATTTGAAAATGTTTGTTCTGTTCAGGCACAAATAGGTGCGTTTAACAGACAGACTCAGAAGTACATAAAACAGATGAAAAGAGAAACCGCTATTACAGCACTGTACAGTGTCACAGTAGACCGTCTCTTTAGTCACCTCTAGGCCTATGCCTTGTGGCGAGCAGCTTGTTCACCACAAACCATTTTCTGTATACAGTGTTTTCAGTGCCTCTTAATGATGTAGATCTTTGGCTTGAGGTTTTATTAGACTACTCGCAACGCTTACACAGAGCAGACTTCTTTTTGCATCTTTTCAAAAGTTGCCATAGCAATAAGTCTAGCCTACTAAATAGTCTACCTGTTGTGCTCTTTCTCTCCACTTCACCTGTTTTCAGTCTCTCTTCTCCCTCTTTCCATATAGCAGGACGGCAGGAAGTAGCTGTTTCTGTGACGAAACGGTAGTGAAGACAGGTGGCAGCACTGAGCAGACTAGATAACTGTGCACTCAGCAGTTTCGGACAGCTCATACTGTCACATGCCATACTGAAATGTTATAGTTGTGTAAAATGACGGGTTTTCTATTGGCCTTATAACTGTAAATGAGGTGTCCTTTGTGGGAGTACTGAGCAGGCTTCTGTGAATTAAACAACATGTATGTATTAGATAGTCAGGCGATCTCCAATGGGCAGATGAAGACAAATTAACAAGCTTAATGTGTGCACTTCTGTGCCAGTTCATAAAGCAACTGTAGCGTTGCAGGCATATAGCTGTCAAACAGAATATCGTTCACACAGCTTCAGTTCAATCAACAGGAAGACTGAAACTAGCCTCCTTCTCTCCTTAAGAGGCTAGCTTGTTGAAGTAGTTTCTCCTATACATTGTGGTGAGATTCTGCTTTAACAACCTGTGCTAATTTAATTGAGCCTTGCTCATGTTTCTCAGACTGCTATTGGAAGTCTGTGTGTGCGTGTTCATATTTGTCTACCCTATACATAACTGAGGCACAGTAGGTAAGAAGATATGTCAATCAATATTCTCTGATGGGGCTCAGTAAGTAAGTGAATGCGTAAGTGTTCTGCCAAAGGCAGTGGGTGTATTCACATCTATTCCTTTTCCCTTTGTGAATGGTTATAATAGTGGTCAATATTAATAACACCACATTCAGTTAAAGAGGAAACAAATATACTGTATCTTTCATCCTATGTCATTGCATCAATAATGCAGTTTTTTTATTCCCTTTTTCAGACTCTGAATCCAAAATGGAATGAAGAATTCTATTTCAGAGTGAGTACATGTATATTTGTTATATTTTCAGTATTAAGTGTAGGTGAAGTTTGGCTCAGTACCAATCTGTGAGAAAGCAAGTTAAATTAACAAAGATATTTGAGCTCACATTGGGTCATGCATTTGAATGCGATGGCAAACTTTAAATGGTTTGAGAACACAGGTTAATATAGTTAATATTTCAACACCTTTGTCATCTTTTTTCTCACTTGCGCGTCTCACTATGACCCAAGGTTTCCGTGTTAAATGAACCTGTTTCTTGTGCACTTTTCACATTAAAACTGTGTGATTGTGAAAAGCTGCTTTGTACTGTCTCACATAAAAAAGTGTGGCTTTTATACAAATGAACTGTTACTTATCTGTTTAAATGTTGCATTCCGTGCTTCTAAATACTGGATGAAACCATTAAGAGAGGAAAAAATACTAAATACAGTATGCTTTTTGTAACCAAGGAAGCCTTTTGTGGAAAATGTCTGTGTATTCTGATTTTTCCCACTTGGCTCTCTCATTTCAATAATAATCTGAACATAACAGGGAGACAGGCTTGCTGGCCTAGGTAAATAGTGAATATAACTTTGAGTAAGTCCAGATTATTGCTGAAGTATATCCTTCTTGCCATCTGGTTATTGAACATTGGTGGTAATTTAACTTGGTATGCAAATTAAGTGATTAACTTCAGTTTGAAAATAATTGAAATCAGATGACCTTAAGAAGTGTTTGTAATATGTTTATAAGTCATATCTGCATGCTTGCGACACTTATCTTTATACATGTAAACATATGCATAAGTGTCATTACATATATAATGCATTTCACGTTAGCTGAACTGTAAGTTAGCAACATGATGATTGCTAAAATAGCAAGACCGCACTGCTATTGTGTTTATTGAGCTCAGTGAAAGAGGGTGTGATCATCGGTTAATTAACTCTCATTATGGATTATATGACTTGTACACAGTTTTAGGCATTGTAATTATTTTGTAAATTGTGTTTCCTTGTATGTTTACAGTAAGAACTGGTGAACATTTCCCAACAAAATGTAATGGTGGAATTGACTAAGCCCCTCCATCCTTCCCAGCACTGTTAAACACTGCAGCAGTGAAATGTTAAAGGGCGTGTCTCTTCCCCGCCAGTGTAATCACTTGCAAACATCTCGCTAGTTTTATTAGCCTTTTCGCCCATATGCCATTTAATCCTGCTATTTATGGAGGATAACAAGATTCTTGTACAGCTACTGTGTTGCAGTGTGACCTCATTGAGGTTAATGTTCAACAGAATATTTAGGACAGAATATTTTGTCATAACATTTTGGAATCTTAGAAAAGATATGAAATCTATATTCTATGTTATAATCTGAAATAAATGAAGAAAATTGTTTTTGTTCAAGGAATTTGTTATATATTGAGATCTCTGATAATGCATGTACTAAATGTATTATTTCCATTCATTGTACTCATTTTTGTAAATGTATAGTGAACTTTGATATCTACTGTCCTTCAATTTCAGGTGTATCCACAGAACCACAGACTGCTCTTTGAGGTGTTTGATGAAAACAGACTGGTAAGTGGTATGTGCGCGTTAAATTGTTGGTTGTCGAGTAAAAAAAAGGGCAATTTGATTTATCACAGAAATACACCCAGTTCTCGTCAGATGCCATAATTTATTTTCTTCAAATTGAATCATGTGTGATATTTTTTATGAATGAAGAACCATGTAGTAAAATACAGTCCCAAGTGGTTTAAAAGTGTCTCTGTCACACATCTTTTTTTACTTTGGTAAACATATCTGAGAAATCTTATTGGTCGAAGTTTGCTTATGGTGGTTTATGGCACACTGATGATAATGAATGCATACCAAATGTTTCTAAACAATGCTATTGTCCTTGTAAACTTCCCAGAGTTTCCTCAACAAAAACATTTTATTGTTGCACTAAAGAATAATATCTGAAGCTCACATAAAATCCTTCACGCTACATTATAAGTATTACAAGAAATCTTAAAGCTCAAAGCCATTACAGTGATATTTCTTTTTAATCATATTCACTTTGCATGATTGTTGGCTGTATTGAAAATGGAGATCCACTCTTTCTCTCAGTAATTTGTATTTAGTATCTGGATACTAATTTCTAGTAGTTTTGATTCTCAGTCTTCTTAAAGTAATATTCATGGCTTTGCAAAATGTAAGCTTTTGTTTAGACTGCTGTTAAAATGTTCAGCATAACATCACAATATAATATGCATTAGATGCTGATATATAATTGTTAATGTAGCCTACCAGCATTATTGTGTGAAATCTACGGATTGAATAAGAGACGTGTTTGTACATGGAAACAATTGACCTACTGTTGGTTGGCATACACTTAGAATAGCCAATTGTTCTCTGTTCTGTTTGTGCTTGGGTGTAATATAAGTTATGAGCACTGGATTTGTTGATGTCATGCCTCATAAATTCCAGCTGAACTCCCTTTCATATAATGAACAATTTTTCATTTTAAGAAACAACAGAAGCCTCTTAACTTTCTGACTGTGTAACTGTGGCATAAAGATGTTTAGTGTACTTTTGAGTGCTTGAGCTACTTATAGCAGCAGCAGCACTGTTTCTCTTTACCTTTTAGACCACACAAGCCCACGGTACAAAGTCAGGGGGTGAATCTTTATTTAAAAGGCTGTGGTGGGAACATTTCAATGAACAAATAAAGTTTTTCATTGGGGGGTGGGCAGCAGACCAAAGCTAATGAGATTCTTGTTCTTTTTTTGAGAACCCCCTCATGGAGATGTAAATTATAGCTATTAAAAAATATGCTTATGTTTAGTCCTCTTGTTCACAAAAGTTCTGTTAAAGGTTTCCTTACTGGCCCCCAGACAACAGTTCTGAACATTTCCCCATACGCTACTGTACCACAAATTTTAGAGGTTTGAGAATCCAATTTCAAATCATTGAAGACATCTGCACAGATGATTTAAGAAACAAAGTGGAGATTAGAAATGCTGAAGATGATACAGTACCTTGACCTCTCAGAGCAGGATGTATGAGAAAATGTATTATGATTTGCATACTCATGAGTAATTCAGATTTTTTTCCCTGTTGCCTCACTGGAAAAACTTTTAAATGAGCATATTATCTAGTATGCAATTTTGTTTATAGTACCAATGCAATTTTGGCTCCATACAAGAACATTTAAGACCTGGGTTAACCATCTGGCGCTGCAATTTTGCACTACTTTCTGATATGTATAATTCTGTGATTTGTTCATTTTCGTCATACTCATCAGAATTTTACCAAGAAGTACTGTGTATAGACATTAAATTAAATGAAATGACACTCTAAAGCAGCTAATGTATGACAAATCGCCATTTTGAGAAGGGTGACAGACGCGTTTGCATCAGCCGGTCGTGCCCCTAATGCAGCGCTGTGCGCAGGTGCACATTTCATCCGTGCAAAATGTCTCAAATTCGGAACATCACATTCGGTCACAGTGCTGACGCAACGCTCCCTTTCTGCTCCGGCCCGCCGGTCCTTAGCGTTAGCGCGCCCCGAAAACAAAAACCCTGTCAGAGCTCCGTCCCCAGGATCAGGCGCATTCCTTCAATATGACCTTTTTGTGTTGCGCCATAAGACGCAGGGCTGTCATCGCCCCACTCTGTTCTATTTCTCAGAGCCGCTCTGACACACTGGGGGAGAGAGGGCTCAGCTGCTGGAGCCGCCAGTACAAAGCGCCCACTATGGCGGGAGCTCTCAAAGGCCACATTATCGCAGGCTCGGTAATTCACTCTGCATCGGCCTCGGAGTTAGTCTCTGAGCGTGTGCAGTATGTGCACTTAGAAATGCTGGAGTTTATGAAAGTAGTTTGCATTCGTTTTCTGTTCGCTGTTCTTCTGTCTTACTGTGTTCAGCAGCTTCTCTGGGCAAAAATGTCTCATTTTCATTGAATTTGTATGTTCAGCTTTACTTCACTTTGCATTTCTTGAAGGTAGGCATTGTAGCCAACTTGTAATTCGGGATTTAAATTTACCTGAGCTTTCCTTGCTAGGTGTGTGTTCACAGGTCGTGCTCTTGATAAGAATTGAAAACTTTTTTTTTTTCCAGTGATAATTCTGATAAATGTGAGCAACAAGTAAGGTGCATGTGAGTAATGAGGAAGGTGTATTCTTCAGTATGTTGGCGAGCTGCACAGTGACAAGCGTTGGTAAAGTTCCCCTCTTGCCACCCCCGGTGAAAAGGGGGGTTGCATTTGAAGCACCCTCCCCCGCCGCGTGTGGAAGTGTGGCGGTGGGAACGGCGCGGCGCGTAGGATGTGCGTGGAGATTTACGGCCGCCTGACTCAGCGCGGCCAGCCTCCTCCCTCCTGTGGGGCCTCGTCCTCCTGATGGATAAGGAGCAGCTGAGAGGCTGCCGTTTCAGGCTGGCTCCGTTTAAAACGGGGAGAGCTTCTGTCCCTCTCCCTCTCCCTCCCTTGCTCTCTCGCTCTCTCTCGCATGTCACATGACCACCGCCACCCTACCCTCACCTCGGTGTGCAGGAGTGCCGGGTGCCCTTATCCAATCATGCCTGGAATGCTGCTTGTCACTTGGGCTATTTCTGCTGTCTGTCGCTATCGGTCTGCAGTGCTAACAGTTTGGCAGATGGGATCCCTGTTCTGTTTCCCCCTGTTTCCCCCGCTCTCTCTCCCGCTCGCTCCCGCTCTCGCTCTGGAGTTTGCAGCTTGCACTTTTCAGCTCCCTGGCAGTGCCTCACTTGTTATTGTGGTGTGAGTTCCTCTTTTCCTTCGCTCCGTTCGCCGAGGGAGGGACGGGGGAAAGAGAGAGGGAGTGGGAAAGGAGGGACGGAGGGAGAAGGATCGAAACGGGATCAGTCCGACGGAGTTAGAGCGAGCGAGAGAGAGAGAGAGAGAGAGGGGGACTGGAAAATGGCTCACCGGCTCCGGCTCTACTTTGGCTCCGGCCGCAGCAACACGGCCCCCGAGATCGAGGAGCTGGAGGGGGCGGCGGAAGACGACGTGGCCATGACATTCCACATGCAGCCGCGCCAGCGCGGCCTGCCCCCCTTCTGCGAGCCGCGGGGCGCGCTGCCCCGGGACGCCTCCCTCAAGCGCAGCTCCTCCATGTTCATCCCCCAGCTCCTCAACCAGGTGGAGCCGCGGCCCACCAAGAGCTCCTCCATGCAGATCTCCCTGCAGCGCGCCGCCGGACCCGGGGACGAGGGGGCGCCCCCGGGCTACCCCCCGGAACACCCTCTGGGGCCCGCTCCGCCCTACACCGAGCCCAGCAGGCAGTACCCCGCGCCCCCCGACTTCCGCAGGGGCAGGGCGGAGCCGTCGGGGAACGCTGGAGCGGAACCCGCTCTGAGCAGCTACAGGGTGCTCTGCGCCAGTCCCCAGGAAGAGCAGAGCGAACGCGGCCCTCCCGGGATCAACATCGGGGGCTTCTGCATCCAGAGGAGCCCGTCCGATGGCTCGGAGCTCCCGCAGTTCAGCATCCGGCCGTACGGCTCCAACGGGCAGAGCGGCCCGCGCCGCTGGTCCGTCCAGCAGAACGGCGGTCCCGGCGCACAGCGGCTGGTCCTGCAGCTTCAGCCCGACCAGGCCAGGTACCCCGACGGCCCCCCGAGGGAGGGCGCCGACATGGGCTTCACGGGCACCAAGGGGGAGCGCGTGCTGCGCTACCCGCGCATCCGGCTGGAGAGGAGCGCCTCCCAGCCCCTGCAGCCTCTCGGGACGCCCCCGCACCCCGGCCCCGCCGCCAACCCCCAGGGGGCCGAGGGCGAGACCTCCGACGTGGAGGACCAGGGCAGGAGTGCGGAAGACGCTGCTCAAGGCTGCACTTTCAAAATCAGGAAGGAGCAGAACACAAGGCAGCCTCAGTTTAAGATCTATTTCACCCAAGGAGGAGATCCCAGTGTGACCCAACAGGATGTGGAGTGCAGGCCAACCGTCATTAGCCCTCAGGTAAAGAGTGAAATACCAGCACAGAGCCAGAGCCAGGGAAATACAGATACCAGCAACAGTGTCTGCCTTTAACAGCGTCTGCCTTTACAAAGCTTATTAGCACGTTAGCAGTGCGATGCTGAGTGAAAGTGCTGTAAACAGTTTCTTTTCGCTACTATTACTAGCCAGTTAATGATTGAGCAGGTTAATAATGAAGCGTCGGATAAAAATGCCGTGGGGGTTTGGAAGCGTAGGCAGGTGGTGGGGGCGAGGAGGGACAGCCACATTCTGGGAAGTGAGCACACCAGGAATCTGAGACACCGTGTCTTTATTTTTTTATTTCAACACCGCAGGCATTTGAACTTTTGCATACATAGATGGATTTTCATTCAGCAGAAATTTGTTGAAGGAAAATCATCAGTTCGCCCTGTAAAATGATCTGTAATTCCGGTAGGGAAAACTGATTGAATATTGGGCCGTTGGTTGCGTTTTCAGAGGGTTGTTTGCCGTTGGTTCTGAAGACCGCACGTTTCCTTTGGCACTGGTCAGTGTCAGTGACTCATAGCAGGAGAGCAGATGGGGATTAAGATCTAAGTTTTCACTGCCTTCAAAATCATAAAATAAATTTAACAAGCTATCAGATATCAGTATTTTGAAAGGCCATAGCAAATAGTTGTGATACAGGAGGCTGTTGTTTGGATCCGGCAAAAAACCTAATATGGGGATCTTTTTTTGTTACCTGAACAGACGGTCAGTTAAAATTTAAGCCGATATTGGGTCCCTTCACTACAAAATTATGTGCACATTCACTCAAACGTTTGTGTTTAAGAGTGTGACTATGAACACAGATTGATGTACAGTTTGCATTAATTTGTAGTTTGCATGTCATGGTGTGTGAACTATAGTATTTGAAGTTATGGAGACCACCCATGCATTAAAAAGAATATATGGATATATATAGTGGACATAGCTAAAGAAAGACGAGACATGGTTTGTTATTTTATAAAACTAACAGACATCTTGCAAAGACAGAGAATAGCATATGGTTTTTCCAAAGATGGATAAGTTTACATTTAAGAAGATTCCACAGCACTAATGATCTGTAACTATTAATAGGAGGTGAATATCTGAACGAATAAAACAGTTGAGTAGTTACCAGTGAAAACCTGAAATGAATAAAATAGCAGACGAATTTCACATCATATTGACACTTAAAATTTAATTTTGATTACATTTAATTAAATTGTAAATGCTCTTTTTGCTCTGATGTAAAATCTTTTAGTTGACCAGGAAATCTGGGTCATCTGCAGTATTCAAGTGAAAAACAGGTAATACAGTAAATAGGCTACATTTTAAAATGTTCATTTTTTCTCGGCAGACTTTTAAAATGATGAAAACACCTCACCTTCCAAACCTCCACCTTTTTTGAAAGAGCTGCCAGCTAGAAATGTGACAGGTTTATTTGTTGAAGATGTCATCCTTGGTTTCTCTGCACAAGAACGTTGCACAACATTTATCATTGCCATGAGTACTTTCTAACACTGGAAGTGACACTGTTTATTGTGATGTTGTTTATTGATAACATGCCACTTTGTCCCCATTTGGAGATTGTAGTCTGTTTTTCACATTGAGCTGGAGAATCAAGAAAAACCTCACAATTGACCTCATTCACAAAACTTTTCTTAAATTATTCTTACTTTTGTTCTTAAAAATGTTCTTTAAAAAAAACAATATGAGATTCATGACACATGTGCAGACCTTTGTTTTTGTGCATATCCCAGGTGTATGAGATGATGAATGTTGACTGTAGCAAATTTGTGCAAATCCTGTTCATGTGATTTGCATAAGGAAACAGCCATGATAAGAAAAAAAGATTAACGCCAGAATGTTCTTGGAAACATTATTATACGCAGTTTACGATCTAATGTACACGTTTCGTAAATGAGGCCCATCGAACGTGAAATCTGTATCATAGGAAATGTAGATTGGTGTGTTCATGTGTGTAAAGTTGGCCTTGTTCATACAGAAATATACTGCCAAGCGATTAATATCAACACGCTTATCAAACAGGTCATTTGGTTAAAGTACCAATGGACACTATGGGACTATGAGACTTTAAAAGAAGTGGTGACTTGTGCTTTAAGGCCTCTTCAAAATACTGTCCAGTAATTTTGTCATTGGAACGTAGCTGACGTTTCAGCGCTCATATTTATCACATTACATGAGAAGTGCTTACTCCTCAGCTTGAACTTACGTTGTCATTTTGAGCTGTGCATGTGACTTGCTGCTCTAATAACTGCAGTTGATTCAATGCCTGAGTGAAGACACTAAGAATTTCTTCAAAATAATTAATGGTGGAGGAACTGGACACCAAAAACTTTTATTTTGTGTCGCATGTCGTCTCTATTTTATTCATCATTCTTTGTGCTTGGGGAGGAGGCAAGAATGACAGATTTTGTTTGAAAGGCTCTTCAAGTGTTGTTTTGTGTACACTGTTCAACAGGAAGTGTGGCAACTAATATTTGAAATTGGTCACCAGTCTCAGGTAAAATAGAACAAATGGATCCGGAGGGATTTAGCTGGTGAAAGTCTGCCTTTGCAGGTTGAGGCTGTGAGGGAAAGGCTGTGTGTTTACTGTGGCTTACTGGCAGGGTCTGAGTGATCTGTGTGCACTACCATATGCGTAACATGATCTTTCACCAGGGTCCCAGGAGACCCAAATGTCAGGCCCGGAGACCCAAAAGTTCTGAAAGACGCTCATTAAAAGCGCTGGAGGTGTCTTCTGCGCTCGCTTCAGAGTTGTGTGGGACTGCAGCGCTGCGGAGAGGGAGGGGAGCTCGTGAGCACAGGCGGTTATATCGGGAGATCTCCTCAAAGTCCTTTAGAACAGGCCTCTTCCTGGCGCCTTCTAGCAATAGCCTTCCTTAAAAAAGGCGGCTGTGTGTGTGGCGGGGCGGAGGGAGAGCAGCTATGCGCTGGTTGTGGCCTAGTTCAGAGTAAGTGCAGTTGCCATTCATAAAGAGCCAGTGGCTATATTTGCCGGGGGCTCCGGCTTATTTTTGTGCCTGTGCATGTGCGGGGATTGTTGTGGGAGCTTTTTCAGGCTGCTCACTGGTCCTGAGGTCACATGGTATTGTAACCCTACCCTGCCCGCTCATGCCGCCCAATCAGGCTCTTACTGTATACGTTGCTGCCTGTCGCTCAGCTGAGAAAACAGGCCTTCCCCAGCGGAGCCTTCCCTCTGATCCCCCTGTCTGCCTCCTATCTCTCCGGTCTCTCGTTCTTCCCCCCTTCTTTTTCTCCTCCCTATCTCTGCGTCCATCTCTCCCCGCCTCCCCGCGCTAACCGTTAGCGGTGGGCAGCGGCTGCTGGCTCCGCCGTGACCGTGTGATGACTCGGCAAGTATTTCCTTTAACAAGCAGCCGTCTCATTAAAGGCTCATTATGAGGCTGGAACAGGAGACACTTCCAGGAAAAAACTTTCCGTTCCCGCGAAAGCGTCTCCCCCTCGGCCCGCGGCGCGCCAGGGCCGCCGCGTGTGCCCGAGCCGCGACTGGCCGCCCGCCTGGCGCTCAGGTGTACGCACGGCGATAAGACCCCAGTTCACTTTGTGCCAGGGCAAGAGTGACCTTTGCAATTTCACCGCTTTTCACTCCTGCACCTTCAAAACATGACCCTTACGTAAGGAGCCTGTTAGAAACTTCACCCTTATGTAAGCAGACATTTAACCTTCGGTAAGAAGAAATAGCATTATTGAGACTACGAAGAAAAAAAAAAAATGTAAATGACTCAGTCTGTCACTGGAACTGTGTTCTTTCAAGGTGTTCTTTCCTGCGGTCAATAAATAGTAATACCGCAAGAGCGAAGTTGCAGACTTCTCAAGTCAAACTGGATTACAGAGCCAGTGACTCATTTGTAACCTTCCAACAATGAATGCCGCTGCGGTTAACGGGAGGTTACTATTCACTCTGCTCTGATGGTATTTGCGTGGTCGGTTGTGATTACAGAATGTCTAGATGAAGTCCAGCACTGTCTAGCGCAAGTGTAAAGGTAGCCTTATTCATCCTTTTGGCCCTTTTTAACCTCCAGTAATGTAGCCTAAGATTTGTTTTTAACTGAAGAGGCTGTTTCCCCCCCCCTCTTTTTGCTAGTTGTTTTCCTCTCCACTGTGTGCAGTTTGTCAGTGTGGGCGGGGCTGGAACAGAGTGGCAGGGATGCTCATGAATATTTATGCTGACAGAATGAAGAGGGTCTTGTTCCTCTGCCTTGCAGTTGAAATAGCATTGGGGGTCAGGCGAGAGTTTTGTTTACGCGTGTGTTTTTATCCGTGTTCGTGGTAGTGTTTTTGTAGAGCGGATATTTCTGTCTTGCAGAAACTGCCTCAGAGTTGTAGGACTAGTCAGGAAAGTGAAGTGTAGGCTATTCCTTCCTGAATTTGATATTATTGTTGAATTTAGTTTTTTTTTTCTGTGTGTAGCCTGTTGCTACCTGTATTTGCCAACTGAGTTTTATGTATTTGAATACTCCAGGTAATTTACATGAGTAGTTTTTTCATCAGTTGGCAGTGATGGAAAACCAGGTCGTTGTATCGGTGTTAACATGCTTGCTTGTCACTATCAGTGCTAGCTGCTCCAATGGGCACAGACTAGAATCATGGCTTTCTGTGTAAGCTGCTGCATGCATATGTCACAAATGTTGAAGTTATGTGAAAGTAAACAAATATTAGTTGTGCAGAGAAGTACACTGTCCCTCAGATTAAATTAGCTAAGTTAGCTGGCTACAGCTGTGCTGTGTCAGTACAGGGTGTACAGGAAAATAACATCACCAAGGTTACAAAATGCAATGACATGACTTTATCAGATGGGGGAAATTAAAGTAGCTATCTAGCAAGCTGTTTAACATTAAAAAACATTTAAAAACTACTCTCAAGCTTTTTAAAAAATAAGCAGTCAGTGTGCCCTTCTTATGTTTTTTTCCCCCACTTTATTCAGAAAGGTTGAGTTGAGGGAAGGATGGAGATGGAATCGCAGTACAGAAAGTTCTGTGCTGAGGAATCTAACCCCTTGCTGCATGGGGGGTACATCACATGTAGGTTGAGAGTTGCCTGCCCTATACAACACGGTTTGCTTTTTTCGACATTGGAAATTTGGTAGAAGACTGGCTGAGCTTACTAACCTTGATAGCTAGCTACCCGGGCAGCGGCCATTTTCTTCCGGTCCTACCCCAGAGGCAGCCGCAGCGCTCCCTTCACTGGAACCGGCTGATGTTTGCTCGTACACATACGGATGAATCTCTGTAATCACACTGCCAGTTTGGCTGCTTTCAGTGTCACTGATGTCAGAGTCGGTTTTGTTTTCCATAGAGTTCTGCTAGCTAGCTGACTCAGCATGAGTATGAGTCTGTTTATTGGGCTGTCTGTCAAGTGAGTAATCATTGCAGGAGGGACAGCCTCTTCAGTCCCGACGCTGTTCAGAGATGTTCAGAAATCTTGAACTTTACATCAAAAGCATATGTTATTTTTTCCCCACTTTTAAATTAAATAAAAGGTAAGTATGCAAGTATTTCTTATGGCTTAAGGAAGCGTTTAATAGTTAAAAAGGGATTTCAGAGTTCTCTGGCACAAAAAACTGATTTGTTGTAATATGTTAGATTTATTTATTTATTTATTTATTTATTTATTTATTTATTTATTTATTTTTGATCGAATAACATTTAAGACACAGAATTGGCGGTTTGCATTGAATCCCAGGGTCTAATTTTTTTAACGTGACTTGGGCATCCCTGAGGCTACACCACCTAGGCCACCTAGCTGCTGCTCCTGTTGTCTAAATCAGTTGTGTTCCACACACAGGCTCACATTGCCCACGAACGCTCCAAGAATGGGCTTTTCCACCTGGGACAGGTAATGCACTGGACTGGTGTGCCCTCAGTCACCTGTCAATCTCACAGAAAAGCAGGGGGCAGTGGAATGATTGGGTGATGATGTGATTTGCTGCTCCCGGGTTCTCCCTCACTCCCCCTGCCCCCCCCCCGCCTCACTGTGGTGTGCGTGTGGTGTGCCTCTGGGTCCCGGGCCCTGGGTTTTCCCCCTGTAAAATGAAGCGCCCCCCCCCCACCTGCTGCACACACATTCTAACAGCGGGGCTGCACAGCGCCGCAGAGCCGCGTTTTCTGTGTGATGGAGCCCAGGCCCTGCCCTGCGTCGCCGCCCCAGGTTTGAATCACGTCTCCTGTCCTCTCTTTCAGACCAGAGATGACTTCTTGGGACAGGTCGACGTGCCTCTTAACCATTTGCCGGTGAGTCATTTTTTTTGCTGCGTTTGTCTGGAAAGCTGTTTGAAAAGAGAGGGGCTGTTCCCGCCTGTGCAGAGCAGGGCTGTCTTTGTCACATGGAGGAACCTGTTGCTGCAATTAAACGGAGCGCAGTGGAGACTCGATCCCTGTTAGGAGTGGAAAGAAATCTGTCAGGAATGTAAACAGAAGGGCCTAACTTAAAGGGCTGTCCCTGTAGCTGACGGCAGCACAGGGCTATAAGTTTGTGTATGAAGAGACGGTACTCAAACTGTCCTTGAGAAGACCGGGGTCTGGACCATAGACATTTTCTTTAGATTGAGAAGATTGTTATGTTAGAATGACCCTTAAATTGGTATGAAGAACTTTTTGTGTGTTTTTGAGAGGAGGGGTGTTTGCACGCTCGGTGGTTGGATATAGGCATCTGAAGTCTGTATTACTTGTGAAGTTGGAGGGATTTTTCTGCAAAAGGTGAAGGAAGCAGTCCCCACCATCTCTCCTGTAAACCGTGTCTATGCCAGCAGCCAATGTGCAGTGTGGAATAACTTTGTAGAACGTCATAACAGAGTGGCTCCAGGTTTGATATATGTGCTGTTCATAGGTCCAAAGTAAGCATTCCGCATGATTTGAAACAAACTTTTCCGGCCAGCCAAATCATTGGATTTCCCCAAAGTGTTTATTACCTCAGTTGTTACAGAACATAGCGTAACTACATTTCTGCAAGCAGCTACAGAAAGCCTAATCAGGTATTCATATTTGCTATGTGGTTTGTAAAAAGCGTAGGCCTGTTCCGTCATAGAAGATTTTAGGTAACTCTTGGTGGCAACCTTTCAACCAAATTTCAGTCGATTAGCAGTGAGGATTTATGGGATGGGCTTAGGTTAATTCCCAGAGTGACTATAGCGGAAAAGGAGTTCTGCTACTTCCTCAGTTTTCCACGCTTCACTGCTGCTTCACGCGCTCGTAGGCCTGGATAATTGATTGATCTTAAAAGCCCGGCGCCTGCAGCGGCGGCAGGCAGCTGAGGAGAGGCTAACCCGAGACGCTGGCTTCCCCGCGATTCCGGCACCTTCTCCTCGCAGCGCGGCGAACAGAAGCCAGCCCCATCTGCGCTTACGTAAGCGCTCGTGACGCCAGCCCCCCTCTCTGGCAGAGGCGGCCATTGTTCATATTCGTGCGGCCCGCCTGCTAAAATATTCATGGGGCTGGGCGACGCGAGGCACCTCTTGAACACTGCGTAGCGCTGTCCGGTCCTGTCCCATGGCTGAACTAACAGCGCTCCCTTCAGACGCTCTGCTCCCCCATGGCCCGTAGAAAGCTCCCATTATTTCTCCGCATGTATGTACGTATGCATTATTTTTCCAATTATTTTTAATTGATCTGCTGGCACGGAGGCAAGTAATGACAAGCATGTCTGCCCCCGAACACACAACTTGTGTTGAATGTGGGACAGTGGAAGTGATGTAATACCCTCCCATTTTCTGAATGTCTGGAGTGCATAACCGTGTGTGATAGGAAGACCTCTGCTCAGTTTTTTCACCTCTGTGGAAATTTTTAAATGACACTTTAATTTTTAGACGGAGGACCCCACGATGGAACGGCCGTATACGTTTAAGGATTTCCTGCTCAGGCCTCGAAGGTCAGTACTAAACTAAGCCTGAACAACTGTTGTCGATGGACTCCAGTTATATAAGATATTGTCTGAATTACATTGGGAGACATTTATATTTGGCCAGTTAATTTGTCCATTGTGTGCGCAGCTGGTAGGATACCGTTTGTAACCGCAGGTCAGACTACTGTGGTGACGTTTTATGTTCTGTGATTTACGAAAAACAGCCGTGTATTCCTGTGGAAGTGAGCGATGCGTGCGGTGTGCGGTCAGAAATCCTGACAGAGCTCGTCTGTTTTTCCTCTCAGTCACAAGTCCCGGGTGAAGGGGTACTTGCGGCTGAAAATGGCCTACTTGCCTAAAAACGGTGGACAAGAAGAGGAGAACAGTGAGACGAGAGAGGAGGCGGAGGTAAGCTGTGCTCCAGCGGACACGTCTGGAAAAATGTGCTGCCTTTATTCTGGAGGGACGCTTCTCTGTCTGTGCCTCTGTGAGGAAACTCATGTGGAAAGCAGGCGTGTGCATCTGATGTGGTGTTGTGTGTGTGCGTGCATGTGCATGGATATAGTGTGTGTGTGTGTGTGTGTGTGTGTGTATATAGTATGTGTGTTTGTGCAAATGTGTGTGTGTTTCAGCCATAGAAATGTATAGACTAGTGAGGTGGGCTAGATGTGGGGAGCTTCACTTGTAAGAAATGTCACCACCGCAGATGAAATGCTGGGAAGTGTCAGTGTTCCTGACTCCTGAGGCCTGTGTGGTAACCGCGTCTGTCAGCGATGGTGGGGCGGAGATGTGCCAACCCTTCCGTCTTTCCCCGAGCAGGGCTGGGAGGAGACGGACGCCCAGGACTCCGGCTCCCAGCGGCAGCAGCAGCCGCCGCCCCCCCTGCCGCCCGGGTGGGAGGAGAAGGTGGACAACCTGGGCCGGACGTACTACGTCAACCACAACAACCGCAGCACGCAGTGGAAGAGGCCCAGCAACGTGTGAGTCTCCACAGCGGCACCGTGGGCCGAGCCTGCTGCCGTCTACATAACTGTGCGCTCTCTGCTCTCTCATCACTGGTGTCACTGCCAGATCATCATCAGGGTCTTTCTCCTGCTTTTGACAGGAAAATAAATGGGCTTTGTCAGCCGATTAAGCGGTGAACTTAAACACACTCGCACCTGTTTAAGTTCTGAACCATTGTTCCAATGTCTGCCCAGTACAGTTTTTTTTAACTTCTGTTTCCCAAAGAGCACTCTTGCATTCTCACTCTTCAAATTTGGACGCAGAGAGTCTGTGTTCCGTGTTTAGATAACTTTAATAGCGTTTAATTTTTATCTTGTGTCCAAGTTATTTCAGGTTCCCTCATGGTTAGTCGAATGTTTCAGTTGCATATATTAGTCACAACTATTTCACACTTCATGACCTTTCATGGTTAGTCACTGCCAATGTAAAGCAGCCTATTTAAGAATGATTAGCACAAGTAGGCAGCAGTTTTGCACATCAACATACACTATACCGCTCTGTGTAAGGTCTCAGAAGTCATGTGGATCATCTTGATGTTCTCTGAGTATTAAGCATTGCTCGACAGCAGTACTTGAGTCAACTGCTCACGGAGTTAAAGAGAGCTCCATTTAGAGTAAGCCCTCCAGCCTGTCTTTGGCTGTCTGCGCGCTAGCTGTCTTAAATGCTGGTTTGCCTTGACATTTGTAAGCGGTGTCCAAATAGCAATGCAAATGAAGGATTTCTTCATGTCGCGGGAAGAGACGGCTGTTCTGCCTCACGAGTGTGAAACCTTCATTCCACACTTAATGCGCCTGATTTACAAGCCTGCTTTTTAGAGCTGACAGTTGGCTTTTTATTTAAAATGATCATGGTTTTTGGTATTTGCCTAAAATACGAAAAAGAAGATTTTTTGGGAAAACAAAAGGAATAGGCCTTTAGTCGTGGGATTGAGATATGATGAATATTACAGCTCTTCTCTTTAAGGAGAAGGACCTGCGTGTATCTTAGGCGGTAAGAGTGTCCTGCTGTGTTTCAGGGACGTGGTCTCGGAGACGGAAAATGACAACCACATCCGCCAGATCAACCAGGAAGCCCACCGCGTGTTCCGCTCGCGGCGGCACATCAGCGAAGACCTGGAGAACGAGCACATCGAGCCCCGGGATCTGGACGACGTGAGTGCGCAGGTCCCAGCCCTCCTGGCTAATATCGCGAGCCTGAAATTGAATGTGGAAAGTTTAAGGTCGTGCTTGGATTTTACGGAATACGTGATTTTCTGCAGGTTTCAAGGTTTATTGAAACTTCATATCCTGCTTCTGTACAAAAATCCAAACCCTTGTGAACACTGTAAGTTCAGTGACATCAGCGTGTTGCTCTGAGGCACACTGTCTCTGATAAACGGGGTACAGTATGAGGCCAGGCCAGTCACAGCTGTGGAGGGCCCCGTTTGGAGATGCCCCAGAATGCAGTTTTCAGCTCGCCTGCCCAAACACACTGCATCCCTGCTCTCTCGTCCAGTCCTGGGACCCCATCTCCGAGGAGGATTCCAGTTTGACGTCGGACACCCTGAGCCAGTCCCTCCCAGCCCCCTCCTCGCCCACGCCCGCCCCGCAGTCCAGCCCCCAGGAGTTCTCTGAGGAGATCAACCTCCGCCTGTCGCTCGCCCCCGACACCAACGGAGAGGCCTCCGGCCCTGCTGTGGTGAGACCCCGCCCCCTGCCCTCAGCGGGCTTAGTTTCACACCTTCAGTCTGGACCAGGGGTCTGCAGCCCTGCTCCTGGACAGCCACAGGCCCTGCTGCTTTTATGATTACTCTTCGCTTAATCAGTCAACTAGAGTTGATTACACTGTAAACTCACTTCACCAGGTTACTTGGGTCTGCATTGGCTGCTGATTTAAAGATGAAAACAGAAACCAGCAAAGGTTTTGGCCCTTGAGAACCAGGGCTGCCTACCCCCCAGTCCACCTTGTGGCGTCCATAGAAACCTGCAGGTTCTCACGCGCCGCCTCTCCTCTCTCCTCTCTGCAGCAGAGCCAGCTCTCCTCCAGGCTGCGCTCCTCCAGCATGACGGATGGAGTCAGCGAGCAGGCCCAGCCCCCGCCCCCCGCGGTACGCCCACTCCCCCCCGCCCCGCCTCCCCCTCCCTTCTCCTCTCACACATCTCGCACAGCGACTCACCTCCTCCTCGCCTCCTCTTCACCTCCTCACCTCGATTTGCATGCAGTGATTAATTCTGGCTTGCCGGCCTGTGCCGGACTGGTTCCTGTGTGGGTTCTGGCCAATCGGAACGGGGCGTACATGGCAAAGCGCCCTTGCCTGACGACGACGTGGTGACCGAGCGGTTTGTGAGGCATTGCGGCGGCAGGCTAGATTGGCAGGAGGTAGTACGTTCATGCTACCTGTGCCTTGCCTTACATAGTAACACTGCTGTTTAATTCCACAGGGTCTATTCATTATAGAGTGGTCACAGGGGCCCTAGAAACACAGCATGCTATTTCCTATCTAAGTTCGTATCTGCGATCGTTAAACGGTCATTAAGCTCTTGATGCATTTAACATGGTGGCTCTCCCTTTGATCTGCTGTAGCAGCTGGGTCTGTAATCAGCACCTTGGCCAAGTAGCTCATAGCACGGTAAAGAACAGTACACAGCATCGTGGCACGGATACAATATTATGAACTCAAGCCAATGGAAGAGGGAGATCACTGAGTTTTAGTGCTTCTTGAGGTTTATGGGCTCCCAGCCTGGCTGGCTCTCTGCTTCCTAAAGAGTCCTTCTGGGGGAACTCTAGGGGGTTTTTCCCCTCCCTTTCCTTCCTGTGTGGAGTGAGCATAGCGTGTGACACCAGGCTGTTTGCTGGTGAGGTGTGGCAGACGGGCTCTGCTCCGGCTGGGCGAGTGGGGGGCAGAGTTGCCTCGCTCCGGCTCTTTTTTCCCCGGCATCTTCCAGAAGCTTCTCTTCCTCTCTCCTGCTCAGGGGGAGTAATGAGAGTGACAGGGTCCCTGTGGGGGCCCGGGGCACGTGCATGCGGATATTACGCAAGAGGGCTGTCCCTTCTCCCTCTGGAGCCAGCGGCTGATGCATCGGCCCCAGTAGCTGTAGAAGGCCTAGGCTTAAAATGTATCAAGAGCTGACCTCAAGATTAGCATGCATACTTTTAAAAAAAAAAGATTCAGTGTGTTTCATGGATCTCTAAATGGCTCTAAGGCAGTTTTTTATAAATATGGTTAGATATCTGCGTTATCACAAATAGAATGTCATGCCTGAACACGCAGATTTGAAATGGTTGTTAGTTGGCTTTGTGATGCTGTATACTGTGAGCCGGGTGTGGCATGCTGGTTTCTTTGCTCTCGATTGAATCAGAACTTCAGCTCCCTTGCAGGTGTTTTCTGAGGGGAAGTTAGGAATACGAATGTCTTTGTGTAGGTTTAAAAATGTTTGAATGTATTGCAGTTTGAAATGATGTTTAGGGTCTGCTTTTATCTGTGGCTCACACCAGTCCTCATCATTAATGGCCTCGCGGGTATGCATTAGAGGAGCCAACATGTCTTCCCTCTTATGAGTAGATGTGTTTTTGTAAAGGTTTTTCAGAATTATTTTCACATCATTTTTATAAACAAGGCTGTAGTAAAACCTTTAAAAATATATTTTTGGAAAAATGAAGTATAATTGCGTATGTATACTATTCATGATAAGCAATTAACGTGTAATTTTAATTGTGATACACAGTTTAGTGGTAACTATAGCACACCAAAAGCAGCTGTGAATGTACTTTTATTCAGTCTCTTATTAAACGAGTCTGTGGCAGGTTTAGGCCCTTAAATGTTGCATTTTTGTGCCCACACAATATCTGATATTCATATTAATGTGTGACATATTGGTGCATTTTATTAGTAAAACAGACATGTGTCAGGCATTTCAAAATGGCCATCCACATTTTCAAAGATCGCAGCAAGGGTAACACCTTTCATCAACCATGAATCAACTGCAGACCATCTCTGGCACGCTACATGCTCACAGTGGCTCCTGGCTGTCCATCCGAAGGGAAACGATCAAGGCTTTCCATACAGTACTTATTTTCACCTTCACCCCACAATCAACCTGGTCCCTGATGTCCAGCCCCCCCCCCACCCCCCGTTATCTTTTGTTCCCATGCCGACAGCCGCTTGCGCATTCGCTTCCTCTCAAATTCCTCCTAATCGCGGAGTGCCCCTCCCTCATGCCTCACTTCTCTGATCCCTCACTCGAACCCTGCCCCCCCGGAAGCTGTGTCCCCCCGTGCCTCACTCTAAAGTTATTGTCTGCCAGCAGAATACCCAGTCCAGAAGAACGAGAGCTCAAACTGTCACAGGCATTGAAGAGCCCATGGTAACCTTCTTTTATGCACGTCGGTGTACTTCACACTTTTTTATTTTTCCAACTTTCATTTCACATTGCAACATGTTATGAATATCAATTAAGGCTGGATTGGGGTTGAGTAGCTGTTTTAGGTTTTAACAAAGAAATCTTACTCATAGTTTACTTGTATTTTACAACTTTTGTTTGGTCTGACAGCAAAGCAAATTACAGCTGGATATGTTTCTGGTAAATTCCAAGGATCCCACCCCATCATTGTCTAAATGAACTACCTAGGGCATTCATGGATTTAACAGCATTATCAAATGATTTCCCTTACGATGCATACAGCTCCGAAAAAACAATAATCTGTTGGAGTTATTACCCATTACTTCAACTTTATTCTACAGAACAGCTAACTAATCATACTGTTAATTATAAACACAGTTTGTTTTTGTTCTCTCATTGAAATCTTAGTGCAGTATGTTTCACCACTGGCTGTTTAAACAAAGACAATTATGGTGGTATGTGCTATGTGTGTGTATGTGAAGTGTGTGTGTGTGTGTTTGTTTGTTCTCAGAGATATCGCATATCTCTGTTGGTCTGTGGTTTGTCATAATGTACTCTGATTATTCGTCAGATATAAGTTATACTGCTCTCCCCAGAACATCTGTGCTTTGTACTCTTTCATTTTTTCATTTTTATTAAATTTTGTTGCTATCCATGACACTTAAATATTGGTATTCAGTGTTGTTCAGTCTTAATAATGAGCAGAAGGGCCCTGTGGTGTTCAGTCTGGATGTGTCATTTGTCCTTGGGCCCTGGAGTCTGTGCTGAACATTGCCTGCTCAGTGTTGTGTAAAATGTCTGTTCCCCTTATTTCTCCTGTTTGTACCTCTTACTCCTGTGCACCATTACATTGAAAGATGTGGAGTTGTTATCTGATGACATTTACATTTTTGAAACAGTTTGTGCCATTTTGCTGCAGTACTGCTGACATTTTGGCTTTCTTTCTTGTTCTGTAGACATTTGAGAAGTGTAAGAGTCAGACCTCTGGACACTCCCTTTTCTAAATATAGATTTTAGTGCTGGTGGGACTGAAGGTGCTGTTAAAGCTCACTTAGTTCACCTACTGGGAACAAGGGATTTTCAGGCCAGTATTAGCTTTTGGAAGCTTTCTAATGCACTATTAAAGTGCATTTTAGGACCACTGTTAGTCTTTGGCTTATCTTTGAAAGGGCATTTATTCCTCTTATGGGGATACTTTCATTTACGAGTCTACAGGATTAAAACTTCTCTTTAAAACAATTTGCAGCAGTGCTTTGCCGAAGTAGCTGAATGACATTTGGATCATTTTGTATCCAGTCTTGTGACCAGGTGTAGAGTTTCCTGCACTTGGGTTGGAAGGGTTTGTGAATAGAATGTAGTTTATTTGGTAACTGAGAAGGCCTCAGGAATGTTGAATTTTTGGTGTTTATTTTACAGAACCTGGATATATAAAGTATAAAAATATTTCCACAAGCTTCTCAACATTGCCGTAAGATACCATGAAGAAAACCTGCCCCATCCCCTGCAAAATCCTTTTCAGCTCTAAATAGATTCCGTTTGAGAAAGAAGTTGACAACGGAAAACATTTATTCATTGTCTTGGAATGACCCCTTTGTGCATTTACGTTTGTATTGGGGAAGCAATCTAAATATATAAAATTATGGTTAATTAATGTCCTGCCAACACAAAATTAATATCTGTAGTTAGGGTTTCCTTGCCGATTTTCATTGCAAGGTGAGCACATTTCCCGTGGTCTGCCCTGGCATCCTGTAAGGGTCACAGGTCATACCCAGCCCCCCCTCCCCCCAGCTCTGGTCAGCTGACCTAACGGGCGCTTTGCTCTCTCGCTCGGCCAGTCTCCGTCCACGCCCTACAGCTTCACCACGCCCGGCCTGCCGCCGGGATGGGAGGAGAGGAAGGATGCCAAGGGGCGCACTTACTACGTCAACCACAACAACCGCACCACCACCTGGACCCGCCCCATCCTGCAGGTACGGCGGCCCAGGACGTCCCCGCGCCGGACGCTGCCCGCCCGCCCGCCCGCCTGCGCCCTTCCTCATCGCTCTTCTCCTTCCTCATCCTCTCGTCCCCTCCCTCGGGGGATCATCTCTAACCTTCATGTAGACGTCTGCCAGCTGAGCTCGCACCGTTCCTTTGATTTCTCAGCTTTCTCTTCTTCTTTCTCCAGATTCCGTATCTTTTCTTTTTTCTAGCCGTTCCTCTTTTAGCTGAAAAGCATTTTTTTTTTTGTATTTTAACAAAGGGAAGGTCAATTAATCATTTGTATAGACTACTAATGACTAGTAGAAGTGAACACCCAGTGAACATCCATGGTGCACATAAACCAAATCCATGAGATTTAACTGCTGCAGCCATATTTTTGGAAATTGTATGTTCACAAGAATTTAGCATTTTCCCTACCGCAGAATTAAAGTGATTTTGGAATGGTCATTCCTTAGGTTAATTTGAAGTCTATGGTTCATCTACGTTTTCTTCATAAAATGAACACGCAGACTCTCCAAGCCTATGATCTGTTTATTGCACATGGTAGTTACCTATAAACTGCTGCAACTGTGCTGGAATTACATTTGGATAAGATGGCGCTCTAGAGAGTCACTCCCATAGTTGACGGTGTCCCAAAGGGGAACTTGTCATGTTCATTTGAAGTCTGCATTCTGCTTGGTTGACCTTCTCTTCACGAGCACTGTCCAGGAAGCCCTGCCACGCTGAGGCCGAGCTGCATGCTCATTGGAGGGCTTCTCCTCTGTGCCCTGATTGGCTTAAGAGGATCTTGCTCCACCCTGAAGGCTCTCTCTCCACCGCAGCACACAGAAGACGGGGCCAGCACCTCCGCTGCAGCCTCAGGCTCCGCCTCCGCCTCCGCCTCCACGGTAACCATCAACAGCCACCTGAGCGAACCCCAGCTGCGCCGGCCCCGCAGCCTCAGCTCCCCCACCGTCACCCTGTCGGCCCCCTTTGAGGTGAGAGCACCCCCTCTCATTCGCTCCCTCGTCATTCCCCTCCTCCTCTCCTAACGCCCGCCTCTCCTCGCTCTCTCTTCTCTCCCCCAGGCCTGGCCGTCCTACACCTCTTTCAGCTTCTGCTGTCACCATCCAGCATGGTGCTCTTGGTATCACCTTTTCACCTCTGCCTTTTCCCTCTTCTCTCTGTCACCATTACTCATTTCCTGTAATAATTCACAGGATGTTATATCTTCTGTGAATGAGGTCAGTTCCTGTGCTGGGAACACAATGATCAAGCTTCATTCGGTGTAATACGTGTGTGATCAGCGGGGAGTGCGGAGATGCCCAGCAGTGTGGAGTTATGAACAGGATGTTGATGAGATGTGTGGAATTGCTCTTCTCTGCATGCAGCCTGCTAGGGGGCTGCTTGACAGCCTGTGGTTATGCATTTCAGCACTACTGTGAAAATGACATTATATTCACACACTCAGGGGGAGGGAATAAAAATGCTGTGAGCTAAAAATGGAACATTTGGCAAAAGGACAAGAATGGTGAGCCTGTTCTAAGTGAAAATTATTTGACGTAGTGTCAGTGAGGACATTAAATTAATTTCTTAAAGTATGTTTTGATTAAAAAATTGTAGAATTTTAAAATCCAATGGCAGTAAATTTTATGCCAGTAATATTAATGCAGTTAAAATATGGCATATCCATTTGTCCCTTCCTTGAGAAAATTCCAGAATCAGTGCTAAGCTTCTTTTTTATGTAGGGCGTGTCTAACAGGGCTGATAAGGTTGTGACTGGTACAGTTTTAAATGCTGATTTATTTGTTTCACGTTCACAGGATGAATTGCAAAGCAGGAGTCATACCTGAATATTTGAATGGCCTAGCATTTTTTTCCCCTTTCTGTCTCCTCTAAGCAATAGACTGAATTCAGGAATACCATATTGAGCAATATCAAGCATATCAATGAGTATAACTTGACTGCTGGCATCAAATTTCCCTCATGACCTTGCTGTTGTCAAGAGCAGTACATTAACAATGCATATCTTTGAATACTTTATATTTAGAACTGTGTTCTATTCTGAGGTTTTACAAAAACTGGCTCTGTCACTTCCTTTTTTATTGCCTTAACACATCTTAGCATGACTAATTGGCCATTTGAGAATTATATTCAGAAGCTGAGATATGGAGCTTACTTTTATTCCTAGTGCCTGTGTGTAAGCCATTAAAAAAAGCCTTCATGGTGTCCACATTTACGCCATGTTAGACGGTCACGTGACAGAGGAAGTCAAAGTACTGACAGATTTGATATTCTTTGAAATGCTGCATTATACTGTACATGTGTGCTGATGAAACAACTTAGTTGTAAACCAAGTGACCCCAACACCAAGCAAAGGGAACTTCCTGCTTCTGGGGTCTACAGGCAGTAGAAGAGCAATGAGGCTGAAAATGGTTGTTACCTTGATAAAACATTGTGGTTCATCACAGTGATACGTGCCTGTTACCAGTGAACAGGATTTACCTCACTGTGGCAGGGCTTTGTGGGTTCTTATGTATCTGTACTATTGAAGCAAAAGCAGAGGTTCCCCCTCATTCCTCGTGTGTAGCTGCTTGAATTGCAGGGCTCTCTCTTCCTGCCACCGTCTTCGCCATCGTGATTTGCCCTCGCCGCCTCCTCGGCCCGAAGCCGTCTGCTGTCGGGAGTCAGAAGACGGGGATTGTAATGGGCGGCTCTGGACTTTGACCCAAAGCGCCGTGTTTGTTTCCTGAAGAGGTGTTTTTATTGACGCTGCTGTTGTTATTATTTATTGAGTGTGGTGAGCGTTGTGCGTTGGCACGGCGCGCCACTCCTTTGGCGGTCACGCTTATAGAGTTACCGCGGGATTGGCGGTAACGTCTTGCATCATCCTGATGAGGGGAGCGCGGCAGCTGTCGCTCCTATCAGGTGAGCCGCACTTGTCACCGCGGGGTTTTTTTTGGTGGGGGGGGCGGGGGGGCGGGGGGGCAGCTCCTCAGCTGACAGCTCTGAGCACTGTCCAGCCAGCGGTCACGCATGCCACACACTAGCACTGCAGGATTTGCAGCTCTCCCTGGGCCAGATATGTGAGGGCAGGATGTCAGGGTCGAGACCTTCTGCAGCTGATCTTTTCCTGTCCCAAAGCTTTTCACTTTTCACTTTTCCTTTCATGAGTTAATTTGTATGGTGTTATCTGCTTTATGTGTGTAAGTGCTGTTACTGTGTGTGTTTATTCCCCGCTTTGAGATTTCAAAGGCAGACTGTGATCGCATTTATAAGCCATTCCAGAAACATAAAATTGTCCAAGCATCCAGAAGGATGATGTAATGGACCACCGTTGTGTTGTTAATCTCTTCCCACGCCGGCATAGGAGTCGCTGGAGGTGATGTTGCTGTTGGAGAAATAAGTGGTTATTGCTGTGAACTACACTCATGTGACACGAACATGTAACGGAGCCATTCGTCAGCAGGAGTGCAGATGATCTCTTACAGTCTTTATGTAAGGAAAGTAGAGATGCTCTGCACTGCTGCCACAGGCTTTGGGCTAGCTGCTACAGGTCGCTTTAGGTTAGCTGCTGCTGCTTGCTTTGGGCTAGCTGCTACAGGTCGCTTTAGGTTCGCTGCTGCCACTTGCTTTGGGCTAGCTGCTACAGGTCGCTTTAGGTTAGCTGCTGCCACTTGCTTTGGGCTAGCTGCTACAGGTCGCTTTAGGTTAGCTGCTGCTGCTTGCATTGGGCTAGCTGCTACAGGCTGCTTTAGGCTAGTTGCTGCCCCTCCTTTTGGGCTAACCACTACAGCAGGCATTGGGCTAGTTGCTACAGGTCACTTTAGGCTAGCTGCTGCCTCTTGCTTTGGGCTAGTTGCTACAGGTCACTTTAGGCTAGCTGCTGCCTCTTGCTCTGGGCTAGTGGCTGCAGCTGGCATTGGGCTAGCCGCTACAGGTCGCTTTAGGCTTTTGGTTGGCTGCTCCTGTTCGCCTTGGGCTAGCCACTGCCCTGTCCTCCTCTCAAGGCTTCAGTGTTTATTGATCATCAGGGAATGACAGAGCATGCCAAGAATGTTGAGCTCCGCTATCATTTTGTCGATCTTGAAGTCATCGCTGCTCTTGTATTGAGATTTAAGTTGAAGTTTTTCTTGATCTTGTGTGCATTTTGCTTACTGTATGTATTCCTTGATTCATGGAACACACCTCATGTATTGCTCAAGGCACTTCCACAAGGTTTTAAAAAAATGTTGTGCATGTTAAACCATTTTCAACAAATGAAAACATTTGACTTTGGTTGCTTGAACAAAAGATAGAAACTAGATAGAAGTAATAGCCTTTTCAAAGCACTGCTGTTATGGAAGAATTTACTGAGATAACAGAGTCAGGGATTAACTCTCAGAGTCCAGAGATTGTCTGTAATCATCCCGAACGATCAGAACCATATGGGGTTCTGGTTAGTGTCCTGATCCTACCTGAGAAGAGTTCATTAAAGCTTGGGAGGAGCCAGGAAGCTCAGGCTGAGATGAAGGCCTCTGTGATGCTGTTTTAATTTCAGGGAGAGATTAAAAGACATTCCTTTTCCTTTATCTTGACACAGAAATGTGTGACAGGATTGTATGCTGATAAAGAAATGTAATTAGAGTGCTTTCTTAAGGACTGTTACTAAAGACTTAAAGGAGTAAAGAAACATTTGCGTGCCATGTGAAGTCTTATTTCTTCACGATTCTACAATAATTTAGTCCTATGTTTTTAAAGAATATGTACTGTATTTCTCTGCTTTAGAATTTTTGTGACTATTTCTTTCATTATGGGGCCTACAGCGCTGGAATTGAGGCCACCCACACATGCAAATTTGCTATTACTATTTGCACGGTAATAAGGCTTAATACATGCTAATCTACAAAATTATTTTTATGCTCCAGGTGTCAAATGACAAATAGCATTTAAATGAGGGGCTTATTGCTATGAAAGGAGCATTCCCATTTACAGACGTGCATATGAGTGGAACATCTCCCAGCCAATGATTATGTGCAGAAGTCTCAAGGCAATTTTGGCATTTATGCAACAGAAATAGAGCCGTGACACTGATTTCATCACCTGTGGCTTTTGAAACTGTGGCTTCAAGTAAAACCACTATATGCGCATAGGTACCTGCTTTGACATACTTTACTCTTTGGTCATCACTGTACACTGTCCAGTAATCTTAGGTTGCTAGCTCAGTATTTGTGGTCGCATTGCTCTTTACTTGCTTCTCTTCAGCAATGTTTCACAGTCTTTTTCAGTGGTGATACAAAAGGTAGTGGCAAGTCCAAGTTAGGGACGTTGTATAGAAACTGTTGTGCAGAAAATGTAGTCAACACGAGTTAAAAAAAAAAAAAATCTCCCCTAGGGGTTGGCATTTTTGATATTTTTTTCAATTGGACAATGAATCAAAGACAAGTGAAGTTAAATAATAGGGTGATGGATTATTACTGAAGAATACTGAACATAGAGTAAGTGCTGACGAAGCCTGCAGCGGGGAGTGTGTTTGCCCCAGAGAAATGCCCCGAGTGTGCGACTTACTCCTCTCCCCTCCTCACCCTTCTCAGGGAGCCAACAACATCCAGGTGCGGCGGGCGGTGAAGGACACCTTCTCCAACCCGCAGTCGCCCCAGCCCTCGCCCTACAGCTCGCCCAAGTCCCAGCACAAGAGCACGCAGAGCTTCCTGCCCCCCGGCTGGGAGATGCGGATAGCGCCCAACGGGAGGCCCTTCTTCATCGACCACAACTCCAGGACCACCACCTGGGTGAGCTCCCCCGCCACCCCCCCACACACACACACACACGTCCAGGTACAGCTCAGTGTCTTTAGCCACATCGCCCACAGGCGCTGGTCTTAGTTCAGACTCCAAAGGCACCAGCAGCAGTAGAGTTTAACTGAAGATTAGTCAGAAAAGTTGCTTTCACAAAGTCACTTATAGACACATTCACAGCATCCTAAAGGGATAAAGTTTTACACGGCAAAGAACAGGAGGTGTCAGGGTCATCAGGTCCTTGACGTTAATGTGATAACGGGAAGTGACTTACTGCATGAGTGACTGCTCTCTCATTTTACAAACAGTGTAGGTTGAATATTGTCCTCCCCCGTTGCCTTGCTAATCTGCTCTTACACCAGAAGAGGGGTCTTGTTTATGTTTTCTCATCAAGCACAGTGTTGGTTTCTCATTATCATTGAACCAGTAGGGCATGTTTACAAATGGCTGATGCAAGCATGTGTGAAGAAGCTTATCATAAAGTTTCTGTTGTATTAGTGAAACAACTATTGTCTGTCTTTCATCCAAAAAAGTGAGGTTTGGTTATCATTAAAGGCTTTAGCTAGGTTATCTATTCCCCACTGAAAAAATTTTCCTGCCTTTTTTAATCTAGGTCCCTCTCATTACTTTTCCTGACCTACTTCTGCCAAGTTTATTTTGGCTACATTTTACCTCCGGAAGGTACTAAGCATTGGGCCCTGGTCAGGGCTAGGTAGGGTAGGTGCTAACATCAGTGCAGACAGTGAGTTACACTGCTTTTCATCTGTAAAGAAGCTCAGTCTGACACCTGGTGGTGGTAAGTGTCATAGTGGCATAGCACAAGATTTCTTTTGTCACATTGGCACATTTCAGTTAACACAGTTCTTTGCTCCTCTTTTTGGCAAGGTGGTTGTTTAGCTTTTTTCTAGAACACTCCGGACTATGCCATTGTTTATGAAATTCTAAGAAATTTGAACACAGGCTGACACTATAGGCTACTTTAAAATGGTGACTTGTCTACGTAAATCTTTCATTGTTCAAGGTGTTATTCTGCACTTGCTTAACCAAAAGCTATTAAAAAGCATGACTTGTGACTTGTAGTGTTTCAATGTAAAATAGTGAACGTGCTTTGGAATAACTGATGTAGTTGAGTGCTTTCTTTTTTGGTAGTCTACATGGAAATGACTGCAAATAATTCACTGTGTGATATACATAATACCTAAACAGCTCTGTGGTCTGTTTATGAGGGTAAAAATTTGACAGAATTCCCACAGTTTCCATGGAAATGCTTAGGTTGCCTATATGCACATTGTGCATGGAAGGAATTTGACCTCAAATATCAATGTACGCCAAGGTTAAATAAGGGATAAGGGCTTTTTCCTTGAGTTAATCTGGCTGTTAAAAGCAGAGAGCACCATAACAAAAATATCCCCATACTTCTTTATAGTAGAGAACTGTTCTGTGTTTGAGTAAAGAGATTATGGTGAGATTATGGTGTTTAAGCAGTCCTATAGAACATTGTTTTAGGGGCAGCTCTTTGTTGGAGTATTGCTATAATATTTTTTAGTATATACTGTTTAGTTGGAACACACTTAATGTGTACTAACAGGGCTCACCTTATTTCACACCCTAGTGTGTCTGAAAATCAATGCTATTTGTATATTTTACAGTATATTTGTGTGTATGGTGGGTACTCTTTTAAGAGTCACAGACCTCAACTAGACCTTATTTACGTCCACTTGTATTATTTACATTACATAATATGACACATCAGACATGCGGCTTGCAAGGCAAACGCGCAGCCGTGGGAACTGTAGTGGATTTGTTGTGGGTTTCCTCCTGTGGGAAATCTGATGTGGTAGACCGGACGGTGAAGGAGACGAGACGTTCCGAGCCGTGCGTGTCTGGAGACGGTACAGATCATTCTTGCCCATTTGTCTTTCACAGGAAGACCCGCGCTTGAAGTATCCGGTCCACATGAGGACAAAGGCCTCCTTGGAACCTGGCGATCTGGGCCCACTTCCTGTGAGTGTGAAGATCACACCGCCATGGCTTCTGCTTCACTGACCTGACTCTGTCCCTCCCAGTATTCACACACTAACCCTAACCGTGACCCTTACGGAGGGGGACAGGAGATTGTGAAATGAAGAGCTCTGTAAAAAAGCCAAGGTCTGTAACGTTGTGCACAGGACACAACGGAAATGTAGGCAGCTGCCAAGAGAGACTTTGAAGTAGTTTTTAATCCCCGGTAAGGTGTACGCAGTACTTTATATTTTACTGAGACTGTATAGATCAGTTTGGTAACAGCAGAATTGCACTGAAAATTATTATGTATGTGGTATATGTTCTGACCTTCAACAAGCGGCAGTAAAATTGCTCAAGAAGCCTGCTAGGAGGTTAGCTTCAGTGCAGCGTGCATCAGGGTTTATGTATGAAATCCAAAATGAAGCTCATGAATTGACGGCCTGCTGTATGGCTTTAATGAAATCTGAGCTCAGTTACTTTCCCTGTTAGTACTGTGATAAATTCAGATTAGTGTGATTTGATTAGAATCCTCAGTGTATCTCTTATCGGCTTGGAGCCCAGGCCTTCCTGCACAGTCATTTAGAGGCCACTGAAAGACCACTGCCGTGCGTCTGTAACCTGTATGTGGAACACCATTCTGACTAAAATGTCCGGATACCAGCATCACCAGCGGGAAGCCAATGCCATACAGTTATGAGAGTAGCTAACTGCTGTACATCCCTGTTAATACCAGTGAGAGCTGGACAAAAGTTATATAATACCTTTAACTTTTCATCTTGTTTGTATTTATAATGTGTATTACTAGATTGCTTTACCAAAGGTATTACTTTTTTTAACCTGTGTCATGTTCTCATGTAATTGGCAAAAAATACATTTTACTGCAATAACTTGCATCAGCATTTTCATAGGTAAAAACATTTCAATGGATTGAAAAACCCTTTTAAAAGTAATATAACTTTGCTGAAATTTGCAAAAAAACTGTCAACTTTAAGTCAAATTTAAGTAAACTGCCTAATATAGAGACAGATGCACAACGTGCAGGTATATTTATAGAATTTCATCAATATTTCTTTCAATGCACAACACATATTTATGACTTTGTTAATGTTTTTTTCAATGCACAGCACAGATGTGTAGAACTTTATGAGTCTTTTTTTCTGAGGCATAGAGGAGTCTCATGGGCCAGTGGTGTTTTAGTCTTTTTTTTTTTGTTTCTCCTTGTTCTCTCCATGGCTCTGGGATGTCTTTTGGCAGAACCTGCTAGAGGAGGTTGGTGCCCAATGCAAGCGCAGCCTCCCTCTCCCCCTGTGCCTGTCCCACTGTCTGCAGACTGCACTCTCATAACTGGCATGGATTTTGTCCCATCGCTCTCCCCGCCCACCCGCCTTCCCCGTCCCCACCCGCTCGGCCCCCTCACCACACACTGTCCTGTGGCCCTTGGGTTTTTTTTTTGTTAATGAGACCCCTGTGATGAAAAGCGGTCAGCCTGCGGGCCCTGCGTTGGCCCTGCCCAGGGGTGTGGCCTACCGTGTCAGAGTGTACGCGGCTTGCTGTGTGCTGCATGCGAGTGGAACCCCTCCCCCGAAACCCCCGGCCCCTCCCCCTTTAGGAGCGGTGCCTCTCGCTGAGAGCTTTGCCGTCGGCTGGGACCGTTCCATCTGTCCCGGTGTGACGGGGGTGGGGGGGCGGGGGCAGGGGACTCACTGTGGCCTGGACTAACCTGTGGGTTGTGCGGTGGTGAACGTGTCCATGGCTCCCGTGGCTGCTGTGGCTGTGTCCTTGTATCGCCTCTGGGCCGCAGTCACAGAACTCGTTTTCTTCCCCTCTCTGTGACCTGCAGCCTGGCTGGGAGGAGCGCGTGCATGCGGACGGGCGGACATTTTACATCGACCACAGTAAGAGCTCGCTGCCTACCCAGCACACCCCCCTGATTCAGTGCAGCATGGTCCTCTCCACCTCTGCTACTTTATACGCCGACTCATTCCAACCATATATACCTTTGGAAAGGGTTTGTTAAAGACTTTTAAGAGATTAAAAATTCAGGCTAGGATTCTGTGGAAGCAGAATCGATCAAATGCAGCTTTTCTCTTTGAATGACTGTATTCCCCTGAAGCAGCAGTGGGAATGGATGGGTCTGAAGGTGCCCCAGTATGAAGTGCTGCGCACATTTGCTTTATTTCTCATTCCAGACACTAAAAACACGCAGTGGGAGGACCCTCGTCTCCAGAGCCCAGCCATCACCGGGCCTGTAAGTGCTTTCCCAGCCTGCACTGCTTCCTCAAAGCACCCAGAAGACCAGACACTGACCCTCTGCCACCTCTGCTCCAATTATTTCATTTTTCTGTTTGTAGGCTGTGCCATATTCCAGAGAATTCAAGCAGAAATACGACTACTTCAGGAAAAAATTGAAGAAACCGGTAAGAATTTATGCCATGGGTTTTCGGTCACCGGTTAAAAGTGTGTGTGTGTGTGTGTGTGTGTGTGTGTGTGTGTGTGTGTGTTTGTGCACGTGCGCATGCCTGAGTGCCTACAGTACGTGCGTGCGTGCGTGCATGGATTTATTGTGAGATGTTACAATATCAGGATGTTCCTTTTCAGTTTATTTTCAGTATGTGCTATTTCTGTAAGATTTATCACATTTGGGATTATTCATAGGAGCGGCCATTTTTTTCTATGGTGGCTTTCAGCAGAATGCACCTCCTCCTCAGTGATGATAGTTGATATTGCCACACCCATGTTGAGAGCGCGTTCTATTGACCGGTCAGCCTGCGCCTGTGGTGCTGGTGACTCTGACGCGACCCGTCCCTCTGCGGTCCAGGCGGACATCCCCAACAGGTTCGAGATGAAGCTGCACAGGAACAACATCTTCGAGGAGTCGTATCGACGCATCATGTCACTCAAGAGGCCCGACATCCTGAAGGCCCGCCTCTGGATAGAGTTTGAGTCCGAAAAGGGGCTGGACTATGGGGGCGTGGCCCGCGAGTGGTTCTTCTTGCTGTCTAAGGAGATGTTCAACCCTTATTACGGCCTCTTCGAGTACTCAGCCACGTGAGTGGGGGTGGGGGGGTGGGGGGGCACTATTGTTTTCTCTCCTATAATATCTGTAATGCGTCTGCCTTATTCCATATAAGGTTGCCACTGCTATTTAAGTCATTTTTAGGCAACAAAAAAAGGCAGATTATTTCATGAATATTTGGTGTTCTGTGACCTCACTGAGTTTCTCCTTCTTTGACTTTGTTTCTCGTGAGTGACTGAGCTCATGCACTCTGTGTGTGGGTCCTCCTCCCACACCGACAGCCTACGCACTCCTGAGCCAATTTTAGATCATCTGCGTTGGGTGCGTCCTTCGCGTGCTTCATTCAGATGACGCTTTTGCTCAGAATTGCCCATAATGATGGACTGATGGTCCATCTGTGGCAGGATTACTGGCCCAGTCATTGTGCAAAGCGAGAGGGAGGATGAGTGGAAACACAAAGAAATGACAGGGGCTGATCACGTGTGCTGATGCTGATGTGGGAAGCCGGACATTGGTTTTCTCAAAAGTAAACGCAGGGTGGCACTAATGGACTTCCAGTGGAATGATTGCTTATGACTCACCCATAAAGTCTTTCTGCATCTTAACCCCTTCGCGCAGATGCCAAATCTGGCCAATCCTCACCCGTTTAGGGGGTGTTCTATTTAAGGCTTTATAACTCCAGATGTATGCATCACAGAGACTTGGAAATTGACCTAAATGATGCAAGACACTTACTATACTAGATTATACCGGTAGAAATAAAGTGCCACAAATGCAGTTATTTTGGCAAAAATGCCAACATACAACCAAACATACCTAAATATGTAATCATTCTCTCCGATCCTGCTGATGAGCAGTAATATTAAGAGGAGAAAACCAGTAAGATCAGAGGCAGTAGACAAATATCTTTTGGTATCTAGCGAAATAGACCATTGTAAAATTGCATCACAACTACAGGTAAAGCTAGAGAGAAACCAGTTCTCCTGGCTACTGGGAAACAGCAGCTGTGATCTGCTGGTCTAAAAGGATGTGCATCTGCCTCCACAGTCTTTCTGGTGCAGTGCTGAAGGTGCTTGGCCCACTGGAGCCTTTTCCTCTTGTTCACAGCACATAGCAAGGGCTTTTTCACAGATACACAGTTGTTCTCAAGCTCGTATGTGCCCTTTAAAGGCTTCTTCATTCTTCACACCTGTGGGTAGTTGCGAGGATCCGTGCTGATCATGTGACACAGGTGTGCGCAAATGTGGCTGTCTGAGCCTTTGTACGCTTCCCTGAATAAGCCTGCCCATATCGCAGCCTGTGGTTCATCACCAACATGGAAGATTTTAAGAGGCTGATGAATGAGCTGATGAAGAACAGACACACAGGGGGGTGATCCTTTTTTAACTGGATGTGGAACATGGCACAGACCTGTCGTTAGGCCTTGTTGTTGTAGAGGCATGTCTCTCGTTGTAGCTACGGGTCGATGTCCGAGCGGTCGAGCTGTACGAAAGCTAACGGTACCTTAGCGGACCTTGCGTCCTCATCCATTAGCTAGCAGCACCCTGGCTATTCTTGAGAAAATGAGTTGGATTTAAGCTGGCGTTTGAGCCGTTACATTTCAGATACGCTTAGCTAGGAGAAAAACTGTGTGCACACAGCGGTCACTTTGGATCTGACTGGGTAACACCAAGCTAGCGGTTTACATTAAACAGTTTTGTCAGAAGCAGTGCTAACATGTTCTCTCATTGCACACTGGTCCCTGTGAGTTTGGTGCGGGCCTTGTTAGACATTCCTGTATATTAGCCTTTCCTGCTAGTCCTGAAGGCATTAGGTCTCATGTTAAAGCAAGCGCGTTGCCTCCTGTTACATTTGGCAGTGCCAGGCCAGCAGGTCTCATTGTTCAGGTCTCAGTGCCAGTGTCCAGTACCCACGCTCATTAACTTTTCATTTGCATTCTTCCTCCGTCATGGGAGATTGTGTTGCGAGACTCAGGTTACCGCTGTGCCAGTATTGAAAATAAATACTAATCTGCTTTCACACTAATGCGGTCACAAGCTCTTCCTCCCATTCAGACCTGCTTCCTGGGTAGTAATGATTTAGAGGGGTGTAAGGCCGTGTTACAGGGTTCATGTAAGGGAAATGCTGACCCTTAGTGGCAATGCTTTTTTTATTTTAGGGTGGGACCATGAGAAATAAAAACAACAAAATAATATAAAGTGTGACATTTATGTGTCATTGCATTAGTGCAGTTGTTGTTAAAGTCCAGCCTGTTCTGATTAGTGTCATTTTTCTGATTATAGTGCTTTTACTGTTGGCTTGTTTAGCTTTCCCCATTAACGTTTCCTTAGTGTCTTGTTTAAATATTGTGTATGTTTAAATTGTGTTTCTTGCTGTAGCTGTGCTCATTTAGCCATATTAATGCTCTAGTCTAAGAGCATGCACTAATAAAGAGGTCTGCTTAATAAATATATGTGATGTCATGAGATAATACACTGTCATCATGTTGGCCGTGCATGCGTTTGTGTTTATACTTCGCAGAGTTGATTCAGTGCTCTGTGCTTAAGGGTACAAATGTACCGTTAACATTTAATGAGGTCACAAGCTCAGGGCCCCAATCAAACCCAGATTACTCATAATTGAATAGACTGGGATCCTTCCCAACAGACATGCTGTCGGCGGGAAAGCTGGGTAGGTGACAGGAGGCAAAATGCCATTTGGGGGAAAATGTATAAAAAAAAACAGAAATGTGTAAATAAAAAATAATTTAAAAAAGAGAAAATAAGGTCTTCACCAGCATTGTGCATAAGAGACCTGAACTGCACAGCTACTGGAAGTGACCTCATGAAAGACCTCTCTATTCATGCTGTCTTTTTATTTCCCCCTGTAGAGACAATTACACCTTACAGATCAACCCCAACTCTGGGCTCTGTAATGAAGACCACCTGTCCTACTTCAAGTTTATTGGACGCGTGGCTGGGATGGCCGTGTTTCATGGGAAGCTGTTGGACGGTAGGCTACTGAACTCAACTGCTGAACCGCCCACTTGTTCTCTTATGTGGTTCTCACCCTGTGAATGCGCGTAAGTGGATGGTCTGATTCTCTACATAACAAAGAGGCTTTATTAACCTGCTCCAGTTCGTCTCATTCAGTTACTCACGGAGTGCCACAGGTGTGGGTCCTCTCCATCCCTTAGCTCATAAAGAAGTGTCACATCCCTCGACATCCATTAACTGTAATTACACCTGCAGGAGAAACGTGAAATTGAACATGAAATGGTTGTCTTGTTTGGGTGCGTGTTTGATGTGTTCGGTCTCCTGACTCTGACTCACTCTGAATGCCGTTGTTTCACTGCAGGCTTCTTCATCAGACCCTTCTACAAGATGATGCTGGGTAAACAGATCACACTGATGGACATGGAGTCTGTGGTGAGTGACTGCGCAGGTCATGTTATGTAGAGAATTCATTAACGGAGTAGCCATTACGAAGCTTTGGAATCAGTGTTTCATCCTGCAGTAAGATGCAAGGAGTTATGGGAGTGCTTTAGGATTCATATGCTTGATCTGTTGAGTCTGATTGTGCTGTGTTTCTCTTCTGTTGCTCAGGACAGTGAGTACTACAACTCCCTGAAGTGGATCCTGGAGAACGACCCCACGGAACTGGACCTGCGCTTCTGCATCGACGAGGACAACTTCGGCCAGGTGCGGAGACACCCTACCCCCTCCCCCCTCGCCCCCCCCCACACCCCCCCTCCCCCTTCACCCCCCCACCCCCCCTGCAGCAAGCTTGCTCATCCCCCCGCAGTCTGACACACAATGAGGCCAATGGCTCTTACAGACGAGTAGAGATTCTATACGTAATGGTAAAATATAGACTTACTAGTGCACATCCCATCCCTTTGATCACTGCTGTAGATTTTCATTTTAAGTGTGTTTGTGTGTGCCAGTATTTGCCTCACAGGACTGATGCTGTACTTCCATTTATTTCCTTCAGACATATCAGGTGGATCTGAAACCCAGTGGCTCGGACATGGTCGTCACAAACGACAACAAAAAGGAATATATAGAGTAAGTAAGGGGTTAATACATTTAAATGAAAATTCCTAGGTCACTTTCAGGGCTGAACCTGTAATATCAAAAAACCCAGGAAGTGAACTGTCCCTTTTTGTCATTTTTAGAAAATTCAAATTCCAATGAGAAGGCACTAGTGTCTAACGTTATTTATGTGCAAAATATGATGTATATATAACTCAAAATATTGAGTTAATGGGCATTTATGAGAAAGTTTGCTCAGGATATGTTTCATATAAATACACACTGATTCCCTATTGTCTTTTTGTACCTTTCTACAGCCTCGTTATTCAGTGGAGGTTTGTTAACAGGGTCCAGAAGCAAATGAATGCCTTTTTGGAAGTAAGTGAAACATTGCAGTGATGGTTTTTTAAAAAAGAAGCAGTTATAATTGTGGCCACTAGGTGGCAGACGGGCATTAGACTTTTGGTGGTGTTTCGCTCCATCTGTTAGTATTGTACGTCAGTATCACCAACCAACACCCATGAATATAGGATCATTTGCGACATAATTTTTTTTCTTTTTGTTCTGCCGTTAGGGAATACAACAGAGAATTTTGTTTATTCCGGTTTCTTAGTATAGTAAATATTCTGTTTTTCAGTATGTCTGGGGCACTTTGCTATCTGCTTAACAACAGAAATCAGGTTTCAAATGATAATGTATAATCTAATCATCTAATTTTTTCTTTGTGTTTGCAGGGATTCACTGAACTCATTCTCATCGACCTGATAAAGATATTTGATGAAAATGAGCTAGAGGTATTGTTCACTTATCCGGCAGTTTTTGCTTTTCAGCATATGGTATTGTGAATCACATGAATTTTGAGATTGAATTTAGCTGCAAGGGTTTCCAATTTGTATTTTCATAATAGTTTGTCCATAAGAGAGTCCGCCTTTATCTTTCTCTTATTATTTGTGCTATTATTCCAGTCATTTTTGATGACTCAGCTTTGAACATTACTCCAATTATGAAGCAAAGCGTGTTTATGATTTGTATTAGTGTGCCCGGGTCAGGAGCTGTTCAGTTTCTGTTTAAACAGGAACACAGTCACAGAACAATCACTTAATTAATGGCCAGGGTTAGTTTAACCTTCGCATTCCTGGTGTAATCTCAAGCTGAGGCAGATAAAACACACCTCTCACAAGTTCTGTGATGGCAGAGGAAGGCATTACTCATGCAGTCCAGGCCAGACTCTGGAGCAGTCAGTCTCTGGGGTCTGAATGCAAACAACTCTAGTTTTCCCCTGTTCGTCAACATTTATTTAGGTCATTTGACAATTGGTGAGGTCAGAACGGCCACCTCATCAATAGATAATGAGTCCATAGATTTTTTGATGTTCATGTGAATGTCTGTGGGTGCACTGCCGTTTCATGAAACATTGGAGTGGCCTTTCACTGAGGGGGAAAGAAAAGCCTGAGATAGGGAATGTGTGGAGGTGCGATTCACATGAAAAGGTAGCGGCTTTAGATCTGGCTCACGGTGAGGTGAGTCATGTTTCGTGCAATCCTCAGCTGCTGATGTGTGGTCTGGGTGACGTGGACGTGAACGACTGGAGACAGCACACCGTCTACAAGAACGGCTACTGCCCCAATCACCCAGTCATCCAGTGGTTCTGGAAGGTAAGCCTGTTCAGCTGCTGTCCCAGACCTAACCCCTGTGCTTGGCACAGCATCACATGTTAAGGTCACCATTAACGTTTTCCAAGAAGCGTTCCTGTTGCATTACTGGTTTAATGTTGAGTCTGTGAGGACTTATTTGCTTTATGAGTGTGTTTGAGTGCCTCTCTGATCTCTGAGGAGAGATTACAGAGAATACAAAGACTTAAAGGGCACCGAGGGTGGCTCTGTGAAAATATTTATTTCAGCGTGTACTCAACTGTTTCGCTCAATTGTCTTGAATTTAATTGGATCGGGTTTACACCTGGGTAACTTCGCTGTGGCCATCAATTTTCAGCACATCACACGTACCGCAATGAATTTCTGCACATCACATGTACCACAATGAATTGTATAAAAAATAAATTAGCAAGTGAAACTGGGGTAAAGCTATTTGTTGCATTTTCTTGGCTTCAAATAGTTACAGTTTCATGAATCATAACATCAAATTTGAATTCCTGTTAAGCCCCATTTCATAAAGAGATCCACCCAAATAATAATGACATAGTCATCTTGAGTACCTAAGGTTTGCTTAGAGCCTGTAGTCAAGTATGGTTGCCTGCTTAATGTAGGGTATGACCAAATTCTGTTTGGTTGTTTCCTCTACCCTGGTTTAGTCAGCTGCTGCAACCATTTTGTTATCAAATATGGAGTCTACAATTCCATCAATTCATTGTTTTTTTCTGTTAGCTTACATGAATTATCAAATTTAACAAACACCTTTATCTAGCTAGCTAGAGGAATGATTTATTGAATGACCGCAGTATAAATTCACAACTTTCTCTAGGTACAAACAATAAGTGCAGTAGTACTCTAAATGCATAGGTTTTTGAGCCAGTCCAGATTTTACTTGAAGCTAGGAAGTGGGTGCCACCTGTTGGCAGCTTCCCGTCACTACAAGAATGGCTCAAACTGTTACCTGCTATCGTAAAATGAACAACCCCCTAAAAAAGGAAGCTGTCATCACAAATGCTATTTCTATCTCTGAAGTCACTTTCTAGCCATGAGGTAACACTGATCTTTCTTGAAAGAAGTACCCTTAGACTCTGTATTCAATTTGTCTCAGAAAACCTTTAAGCTGAAGAATGAGAAGGATTTACATTACTTGTTCTTTTGATTTTGTGCTATGGTAATTGTGGCTGTCTTTTTTGTATTTCAAACTTTGTACACAATTGACAACAAAAAAGGAGTTCTTGTTTTATTTGATCTGACACTGACATTTGTTTAATTGTAATGCATTTGAAGCTATTTCCTTGCTATATTTACTGAAGACATGCTTCTGAAATTGTATTTTCTTTGTATAAATGCATGAACTTTCCTTAATGTGCTCTCCTATGAAATCGGTTTTTGCTTTAACAAACAAAATACCACTTTGGCTTATAATCATCCTTTTTTGGGCCACTGTAGAATAGATGGTTGGAGATCAAAGTCTGTTTGATGTAACACGCATGTTTACTCTGATGAAAGAGTTGTAGAGGTAGCAGTGGCCCTGGTTATCAGCTGTCTGGAGCCAGGCTAACTTTCATCACTCAGGGTCAGATTTGCTGATACATGGAGCTGGCTCAAACAAGCTCATCCATCCACAGAACCACTGTTATATATATATAATAGTATTTCATAAAAATGTATTCATCTGCTGGAGATAATTTTATTGCTAGGAAACAATCTTGTCTGCAATTTTGTAGTATCCATTTAGTTGGCTGTATGTTTGCCAATAACCGCTGAGCTCCTAGTATGACCTTGAGATAGAGGTCCTGCATTCACCATTTTTTTAATGCACATTGGTGCGGACATCCATTCTGCAATCCTAACACCCTGTAGAAAACTTGCCTGTCTGCTCAACAGTATGGATGTCACTAGAACACTGTTCTAGGAGCTGTAAAATATGCAGTGATGAAAAGAAACTGCATCCGCTCTATTGAACAAAAATTGAATATATAACAGATGTTGCCGGAACTGAAGCCGTTTAAGAGTAATTCTGAAGTGTACTCAGTATTTCTCAGTTTGGTCTCCTCAGAGGCTCGTTTGCTTCTTGTCCCGGCAGGCGGTCCTCCTGATGGATGCGGAGAAGCGAATCCGGCTCCTCCAGTTTGTCACCGGGACGTCGCGCGTGCCCATGAACGGCTTTGCGGAGCTGTACGGTGAGGAAGCAGCCCTCTGTGAGCTTATTTCCGCACGTACTCAACACTGACATTACCGAGTCAGACCTGGAAGTACCAAGCAGCTGCATCCAGCCTGTGCACAACTCTGCTGTTCTTTTGTGCAGCGTAATACCAGGCTTCATTCAATATGTGAGTTAATTGAATTTCTGTGTGCCAGCCGGAGCAGACCTTCAGCGGTCGTACAGAACGGGAACTTTTTTTCCCAGCAGTTAAATGTCTTGCGGTGACTGAGTTTTCTCTTTAGGATCTGTGTTTACCATGTCCCTGTGTGTATGGGATGTGAAGCAGTGCGCATGAAGTTGCATAACAGTAGAGACGATGTTTTTAAGTTGGGTGATCAGCGTTTCTGTGTGTTCAATTCCCAGGATCCAATGGGCCGCAGTTGTTTACCATTGAACAGTGGGGGACGCCTGACAAACTCCCTCGAGCTCACACTTGGTACGTAGGTGACCTGCAGGTCCAGCAGGGTATAGCATTTTGATGTCACTGCGGTTTAGATATTGCTAGTTATTTAGCCGAAGAGCTGGTCACTTACATTTGTAATTGTTTTCTTCTCTTTAAATTTTCTAGGTGAATCGCAGAATTTGCTAAAATAACCAATGAACTGTTGTTGCTTTTGATTGGCTAGTGAGCAGAACGATTCACACATTCATTACTCTGTGAAATTACATGGAAATTTGCCCTAAAGCAGAGGCAATTGCAGAATGAATTGCCTTATACTCAGTTAACATTTTTAATAGATATGCTCCCACAACCCTCTTTTTCTGTAGTACTCCATTTGTTAAAATGGGTTTACCCCCAGAGAGGTACACTTTAACTTTACATGGTCTGTTGACGTTTTTTTACCCTCAGCTTCAATCGACTGGACCTCCCCACCTACGACTCGTTTGACGATCTGCGCGAGAAGCTGCTGATGGCCGTGGAGAACGCACAAGGCTTTGAGGGCGTAGACTAAGGCCCGCCCATGGACACACGGTTACCACATGCTGCCATTTTCTTCCTTCGAGCCACTGCAACCACAGATATGTTTATATATGCACGTATATGTACACATATATGTTGCCGTGGACTTTAGGACGACCGTGTAGGGACTTAAATCAGTGAGCAGTGTCTTCTATGTCCGTTTCACTCTGCGTGGGAAACAGAAGGAAGAGAGAGAATTCCCTGTTTTTATCAGTGATGCCACGACTTACGAGGAACCCCTGAAACATTTCAGTAACTCCTTTATTTATACTGTGCTGTTTAAGGCATGGCCTTGAAACTGTTTTGCATTCTTTATTATCTGCGATAAAAGGGATTATAATCACTTTTACAAATATTGTATTACACCACCCGATTACCTTAGGAAGGATAGCCGATCACTGATGATATAACGGAGTTCGTCCTCATGATGCAAAATTCCTATCAAAAAGGCATCTACACTGGTGTAGTTTTTCCACAGTGTTTTTTTAAATCTTCTTTTGCAAGTCAAGAAGGAACAGGATGTTCGTAATCATTTCTAGGTATTTTTTTTGTTATGTTACGCTGCGCAAATTGCATTTGTACCAGTTAACATGTTGTCCTGTGTTTCAAAAAAATTATTTTGTGTATCTAAAGACATAACTCCATCAACAGAAAATGAAAAATCCATATCTTCATTTTTCAATTGAGTAGCATGGTTATTGAAGTGCTAATGACAACAGCATGAACACAGCTGCAGTGAATACACAATTAAACGTGTATTCTCCTTTAAAAAAAAAAATCCTCAGAGGAGAAAATGGAAAGTGGTATATGGAAGGGTATATGACATTTCTTTTATAAATATTATGCTTCTCTCAGTTTGTAATACTGTAAATTAATTTCTTAAAGCATTTTGAATTTATTTCATTTTACATGTACTGCATCTAACAGAAGTATTAATGAGTGAAACATGAAAAAAGAAGTCGTGTAAGAAAGCAGTGAGTGTCATTATTTTAGCAGTGTTAGGAGCAGGTTCTTATAAACTGAGTTGTTTTTCTTTTTTTTTTTCCTCCCCACTAATCCCCAAGGGCACTTTATGAATCACAAGTTCATGTCGACTGTCTTTTGTCTCCATTATTAACTTGAATGTGATTTTTTTTTCTTCTCGAGAGCGCTCGTTTGCCTAGTGCAATATCTGTGGTCTGTAAATCTGGCTGCTGCTAATGTATAAATTCACAGTTGTGGAGCCGAGACTTCCTGCTGCCATTCCTCACTTCCCTCACACTCGTTTCTTTGTCCAGCTTTCCTCACACCCGTGGCCATCTTGGCTCAAGAAAAAATTTGAGATTCTTTATTTCTTTTTTAAGGGGGTGTTCTTTTTTATTAACAGGTTTGTTTAATTCCACAGCTCCACCAGACCTTGCAATTTAATATAACTTGGGTCAGATTAAACTCAAATGTTGAACTCCATTCGCCTGATGGTTTTATCATTGTGCCAAATGGATGTTGATCCTTGTTCAGACATTGTGTATTGCATTGTGATTAATATCCCAAGCTCTGGCTATTCTTCCTGCTCTGGGAATGGGATAGCACGTAACAATACAGATGTGTTGAAGGTTTTTAGTTTGTCTTTTCTTCATGTATAGAAAGGTACAGTAGATGCCTTCAGATCCTACTGGTTCTTCCCAGTAACAGTCGTAAAACATTAACGATCAAGAGCGCATGGTGTAAAATAAAGAGATGGTCAAAAACAAATGAGTTGATGGTGAAATGGCTTTTATGTTCCTCACTGTTCTTAGTGTCTCCATCTGTAGTATGGATCAGTTTCAGGAGTTGGTGATACAGTCATGCTAAAAAGAAGAAAGATAATTTACCCTTCTTTGAACTCTTCAGAAAGACTTCCAGAGAAATTCCTCATAATGAAGTACTGAAACTGTGGTTTGCTAATTCTCCCCTAGTTGCACAGCTCCTGACTGTAGAATGAAATAAGATTTTGAATTAATGGATATGATGGACATTGGGGAAATCAGAAATAAATGGAAGACAACTTTTAATTGAAAAGTTGATTTTACTTGTGACTGTAATCAAGTACAGTATATATCTTCTGAAGTGTAAGTTGCTTTTCTTGTGTGTGTGAGCAATGTGTGAGACTGATTTGTAATTCAGAATTAATCATGCTTGGTACCAGTATATACTATGGACCTGTGGACCAAATTACAAGATGGCTCTATTGGCAGGCAGTGGACAACTGGTTTGTATATGCTAATATGATATTACATGTAGATATACAGCAGAGGTGAGTTGGGGCGTTCATTATCCTACTTTGCTAAATTGGAGGTAGTGTAAATACTATGGTCATATAAAAGTCATGTTCAGCCTGCTCATGTTTCCAAATGCTCATGTGTTCTTGCATTTTGCTTGTCTTTTCTCCCTTCATTGTGTAAATTTAAATTTCATTTTCCCTGCAGTCCTCCAGGTAATTCTGCTTTGTAATCATAGATGTGTATATACAGTGCCCTCCATAATGTGTGGATGAAGTCATATTTTTTTTCTTGATTTGGCTATGAACGACCCCCCCATGAGTATTTGCTAAGAAGTACCTTAAAGAGCCTGCAGAGTTCTGGAAAAAGGTTTTTTAGATGAATGAGACCAAGATTCACTTGTATCAACAGTAATGGCAGGAGGAAATTGTGGAGGCCAAAAGGAACTGCCTAAGTTCCAAAACATTCTGCGTCACATGTGAAAAGTGGTGGGGTGTTATGGTTTGGGCACGTATTTGCTGCCACTTGATGATGTAATTGCTGATAGCAGCAGGATGAATTCTGAAGTGTACAGAAACATCTGCTGAAGTTCAAGCAAACACCAGTGACCCCAAACATGCTAAAGCAACAAAGGATTTTTTCAAAGCCAAAAATTTGAAAACTCTTGACTGGCCAAGTCAGTCATGCGATCTGAATCCAATTGAACTTGTGGTTTATATGCTGATGAGAAAACTTAAGGCAGCTAAACTAGCAGGAGCTGAAGATGGCTGCAGTACAGGCCTGACAGAGCAGCACCGAGAAGATACTCAGTAACTGGTGATGTCTATGGGTCACAGATTTCAAGCAGTTATTGCATGCAAAAGATATGCAACAAAAATACTAAACACGACTATTTTCATTTTCAAAACATTGATATGTACCAAACATTATAGGGGCCTGAAATTCACTTTAGGCATGTGATAATTGTTTGATTACAAATATAAAATTGAGGAGTACAGAACCAAATCTTTTTCTCAGACATTACGAAAGGCACTGTAGGAACATCATAGAGGCAAAAAATGTCTATACGTACAGTGATAGTGATCATTATCACCATTCTGTTACATAGTGATCAGCTTGGACCAACCTGAGGAACTGCATCTGAAGAATCATTGCAAAACAACAGCTAGTAGCTAAAAAGAAAATGGGTAACTGAAGATGAGAATCAGCCTCAGACGGTTTCATTTCTGTTTTATTGTCAATTGCGTATTCATCACAGGTATAAATGTAAACCTTTGGTTTAAGTTGGAGTGCAGTGAAGAGAGTTGTCAATCAGCCTGAACTAAATTTTAAAAGATGAGTCCACCTGACTTGATTGAATTTGCTACTCTGGTGTTTTGATGTATTGTAGATGGTGTGCCTGATGACATTCAAGCCCAGTGAAATGTCTTGCATACATTATAAAAACAAGTTTTTTTTATTTTAGTTTTTAGGCTATTTTAGCTGTATTTTCAGAAAAAACTAGTGAAATTTAATGATTTGATATCGATCCATATTGGCTACAGCATACTCTGTGCAGGTAAGATATTTGCCATATACAGTAGATTCTGAATCAGTAAATACAAATTCACTCCAAGAACTGCTTCTGGCAAACTGCTTCTGGCAGAATAATTCTGTATTATAAAACAATGTATTTTTTGTCCATTATGATCTGAAATAATTAAATGCACAATTCCAATAGACTCAAAAGCTATCCAAAAGCTGTGGTCTGTCTTCAGCATTGAGGACGCAGCACACGGCCCTGCAGTGATTAAATGGCATTCAATGTTTCTGAAAGCTGTTGCCACGGTCACCGAAGCAGTATGTCAGCAGGGAACGCAGTGGTGGTGGCCTGGTATTGCATGGCCAGAGTGTAAGGGCAAGGTGAAGGTTGTTGCTGTAATCAAACTGTGTGTTTTGCCTGAGGGAGGGGGAAATGGGGCCACAAGGAGCTTCCATTTTGGATCTATTATAATAGATCATTTATCTTTCCTTTGGGATGTGGGCTGTGAGTGTGCAAGGCTTGACTCTCAGAGGAGAGCTCGATGGGCATTTCAATCAGGTGAATCGCACGTGGGTCTTGGTGCATAACAGCACACTAATTAAAGTTATATGTTTATCCTTAAACAAGTTCCCTGAAATGTTTAGGCTTCTACAGAAGGATCCATACCCACAGCTACATTTTTCTTATTCCTGGGCACATTCAGATGGTTCCCTTTAATATGTATATTTAATATGTATATGTAATTTATATATATATATAATTGTCTCGTTAAACTTAATTAGCCTTCCTGTTAGAGTTTATGTAGATTTAATATGAATGTTATCCAGCATGCTCTCTTAAGGGTGAGATTTGGAATTTGCATTTCTCTTCAGTCAGCTATATTAGTGCAAGAAATAACAGCTACAGCACACATATTTCATTTTCATATTCTCACATATTTACGTATCTATGTTCGGGCGCACCCTCGTCACTCAAGCAACCCATTCTAAATGTGTCCTACATCTCATCATTAAATCAACCAAACTTTATATTTCAGCTTTCTCAAAAATTGCCTTCTGGTCATTTTAGCTACAGAGGATTCAGCTACAGTGGATCCTGACTTCAAGGTTTTTTTGGCATTGGTGCCAACTTGTTAAAGAAGTGGGTAGATAATGTGCCTAGAAAAATGAGAAACCTCTTTCATTTATGATATAAAAGGTGTACTGAATAATATAATATAAATATTGTTTTACAGAAGCAATATAACCATATTTATTATGTGTAAATATGCATATCAAGATCCATTTACAAAATATACAATGACAGGGTGTATTTTTGCTGCTGCCATTTTAGGGGCTTTGAAATACAGATATTTTAACAGTGTGTGGTAAGTATTATTTTTGCACTTTCTAATTATTGTGTCCCAATTTATTGTGCCATTTAGTTGGCAAATATGATACATATTACATGGATGTGTGTTGTTCCCATTGATACTTTTGGTTTCAGGATAGAATAGGATACATTCTGGCATGTGTCCTCCAGAATTTATTGAATATCTAAATGTGCGCCCGCTTGTTGCCATTAAAACAAAGTCAGACAGGGCAATGGAAATGATTGTCAAGCAAATAATATCACTTAAAATCTACATTTTCCAAGGTTTCTTGTTGGAATGAAACTGCAATTTGTACATGAAAAGGTCCAAAAGCAGAGAGCAAAATTATTACATTTAGACCCGGATAAGCAAACAGCCTGCTATCAAAAACAATATCCAAAGTCTGATTTCTTCTGGATGAAGGGGAATTTCTTCATTTACCCCTCTTCACAAAGAGACAAATGAAGTCCCATGTTTCTCTTGCGTCCACTGGTAGAGCAGACACAAGTACTGATAAAGGTTTGTGGTTATGATTGTGGTTTATGGGATATACTATGTTAAGTGTCAGTGTTATTTTTTTTTTTTACCCCTCTGGAAACATTTAAATCCGTTGTGATCTCATTTCCTCGCTGGGACTGAGGGTTTCCTCCACAGTCTCAATCCATGTGTCCCTTGAAATGGTGGAAACGTTTTGCACGTGTGCGGTGAAAGGAACCCAGTTCATTCACACAGGCAATCTGAGAGTTATCAGTTCCAAGGACGAGCAAATAAAAGCACCCTGCTGTCCCGGGACACTTTATCAAATTCACCCCTTCCAATCACAAATAAGCAGAGAGCCAAAATCTCTCTGTCTCTCGTACAGACTGCTAGAAAAGAATCTTACACAATTACTTTGATTCTGATTACAGCATTTATTGTGGTCCTAGCAATAGTGGTCATGGCACACCCAGATAATTGAATGCTATTTTGCATATTCCTTAATAATAGGTCTTTCACATAAAATCAGCCTGCTATGAGAAGAAACATTCAATACAAAGCGTTCAATTAGAAAAGCAATATATACTGGTCATTGAGGATACTACCTGGTATATTATTTATTAATCTGTTTATTTATTTTGGATTGAAATGATTGGCGGAACCACAAAGCATGTGGAATTGACCCTTTGAAGCAGCGTCTGTGACATTCAAAACCATCATGCCCCCAAGGTAAATGAAGGCAAGGAACCCACAACTTTGACCTCAGCAAACCTGTAATGATTTTTGCAATGAAAGATCATCTTATTTGTCAAGTTTAGGCAATGATGAAACAGACAACTACATACTTAATCCTGAAGATCAAAAATATCCATCTGAGCCAACCATTCTACAAGGAAATTGTAGTCCAAAACATTTTTTTAACCATGTATCTAATATGAGTTTTCTTTTAAGAATCTTTTTTTTCAATTTCCTTAGATTATGAGATTGTCTGAAATCAAATGATATGGTAAAATTCATCACCAGAAGACATAAAACAGCTAACCCGATTAAATACAATATTTCCCATATCCAGATGATGCAACATGGTCCTTCAACTTTCAAGGGCATGTTTACATTACATTACACACAAATAGAGCTCAGAATCAGTACAAATATGAAGCCAGTACGGGGAAATGCGCTTTAAGTGAATGGAAACTACGTCAGAGTTGTGAATGGGCCATAAATACTGTATAATATCTTATTTAAATACTGCCTTTTATTAACATCATTGGTTCGGGGAATGGTGCTTTTGTTACCATGTTTTTGTGTGCGTCTGTGTTAAAAAAGAAATTTTCTGGAAACATGCAATTAAACACTCAAGATCCCTAGTAAGTGATTATAAATTTCACCAGGCATAGGGTTGTGCACATACACACGTGGCTCAAATGTTTCAAGAGTCAATATAGTTCTTTGGGTCACAAATATTGAATTACCAAGGGTGTGGTAAAATGATCTGAATGTACGACACTCATGTATTTCTCAGAAAATCCTTAAAATTACGAATACTTTTCGACCTTTGTTCCCGGTTATCCTCCTCACATTCCATATCACTCAGTTACTGATGATATCATTTGTTTTTAAACATTTCTCACCACTGACAGTGTCTTTTAAATTATATATATATATGTATAGAGATAGAGAGAGAGAGAAAGAGAGAGAGTAAGGAGTAAGGATTAACTTGTCGGATCCAAACTGCTTGAAAGTAGGCTGTAAACTTTGGTACCTTTCTTACTCTGGTTACTCTGGTTCTTACTCTGGTTATAATGCTTGCGTGTTCACCACAAATTCCTGAAAACGTGTAGTCGTGTGTTTCTGTGCGCATGTATGTTGTGTGTGAGCGAATTGAAAGATACTGAGTGTGAAAGAATGGTGTATTTTTGCCATGCCGGTGCTGTGTGTTGATGGCCCCTCCTCATCAGGATCGATCGATAGCTTCTGGGAGCTTATCACCAGAGGAATTAAGTGTTTGCCTTATCCCCCAGAGCTACATAAATGGAAGGGAAGAGAAAGTAGCCCAGACCGTGGCTGTCCAATGCCCTGTGTGAACTCTTGAATACAAACTGGACTTGCTTCTCCCTACTTGGGTGGCTACACTGACAGAGAGACATTATGGCGGACATTAGTCTGCCGACCCATTAAGGTGAGTTACTACTTTCTCTATTGCTGTGATCTGCAGTCAAAATTTAAATTTGACACCAAATGGAAGGATATGCGTATATAACATCTCAGCTTAATACCTTGCTTTTAATACGGGTTACCTCATCCGATATTGAGATACCCCAGTTATAACGTGCTCACTATTACAATATAGAAGTGTAACAGGAAACACATTAAACATGACTAAAAGTTAATAGTATTTAAGTTAAATGATTGCATGCTCAGGTTTTACAGTGTACAGTATATCTGATTCTGTGGGTATCTATCACATCCACAGAGTTGTGCTGGGAAATTATTTCACTTCGTAGGAAGGTTTTCAGATCATAGAGGTGTGTTAGATCTGCGTTCACAATCATTCAGTATCAGCTGCAGGTGAGACAAAGTGGCCCAACAGCTGCACTTTTCCCCATGTCTGCCCCAAACTGAAGTCAACCGCACAGTTCTAGACACGAGTTTAAATGGCCTGTAATCTCACCAGGGCCAGATAACCCCACTATGCGAAGTAGTGTGGCCATGCTGCTTGAACCACAGTGAGAAAGAGCAGGTGTTATCCAGCGGGCGTTGCATTCGTTTTGTGACCCATGTGGATGTTTAAGACTAAAGGACTAGATTTGAATGTGTTGCTTAAGAATGACAGATTATCTTGTTGCATTGCTTATTTTCCCAGAACATCCCAGAAAAGTTTGCTTTCCTATACCACGCTTAACTGAAATGTTCACATTGTCCTTTATGCTAATATACTGTAGGTCTGTGATAGAATCCGCAGTTTGTTGTTTTTCCAAAGTAAAATAGTAACGTAGTCCAGCTTAAGTTTACTAACCCGGACAAACCTGAAGATACTAATAGACTAAGGTATTAGTGGCAGTAAAATATCTTTAAATGAAAAGAATGATACAACTCCATAAAGAGAGTTTGCAGGCAAACAATTGAGCCCATTTCACTGGAAGATATAGAAAATGGGGTTGTCTAGATTGAATACAATCTGTTTTCAGTACTTCAAATGGGTACTGAATGTGCTTCTAGAGCCAAACACTGTTCTGTTAGTGTGCCAGTGACTGTCTAATCTCTCTGCCTCTCTCTCCCTCTCCTCTCCTCTCTCCCCTTCCCCTCTCACTGTAGCCCTTGTGTTCTTATCCTCCAGAGCTGTGGAGTGTGACAATGGTGTTTGTGTCCACTGTTATCAAACGCCATTATCACACTAAATAGCTATGGTGAGAAGCTTCCCCTCACCCAGGGACCCCATGTCGTGGGAAGATGATACACCAAATGGAGCCATGCAGTTCACCCTAATTGCTCTTATCTGGACGGTTACAACACATGGCTCCTTCTCTAGCCCCTGTCTATATGTTCTAAAACTCTGATTGCAGGTTACCACCAGACAGGAATATACAGAGATATGTAAAGGGTTTTGCAGAGGAAACCATTTAATTTTGCGAACATGTTATCTCTGTTTTTTTCTTTTGCAGGAAAGTGATCACATAATAACAGAACATTAATGACACATTTACCACAGGGCATGTGAGGTGAATGTGTGTGACAGGTGTGTACCGATAGGCACCTGTGGATTTTAATAAAAATGTGTTCCTCCGTTCCCCAGTGCCAAGTGAACTGCACAGTGTCGCACATGCTGACCTGCAATCATGCAAGTCACCAGTGAACAGAGCCGTGGGTGGCGGGCTCACATTTCAAGACCTGACAGCGTAAAGGTCAAAGGTCACTCTTGGTTTATGTGCCACATATCAATAAAGCACCATGAAACAATAAAAATATTCTTTTTATTCTCACAGTATCATTCCACTAAGAAGTGACATATTGATTTCAGTACAATTTTCAACATTCACAAAATTAAAGAAAAGAATGGTTCACAGATTCAAACTATATGGTAGAATACGTCCATACTATGTAACACAAGTGTAGCTCATATAAAGTTATATCCACACTCCTCTTCACCCTTGGCCACTCCAGCCAAGACATGTAAACCAGCACCAAGAGAGGTTATGATGCATTGGGCAGCCGTATCAGTTACCATATCCATTACAGGCAGCACATGAGTTCAAAACCTTCTCCAGAATGCCTAAAGGATATAATGGCCAGAACATAAAAGGATATAAAAACACATTATCTACCCCTGCACAGGGATGGAATAACATTAGGGCCAGGCTAAATTTATGGGGAGTTAAAAGGTATAAATAGTTTGGCGAGATTTCAAATGTGTCAAAAGTTCCCTGGAAACTGCAACGACTGCAGGCTGGGAATTACTTGCGTGGCTGAGAGACAGCTGGTTCGATAGTCAACCGGTCAAAATGTTCCAGGGGTTGACCTGTCCGTCAGTGAGACTGTGCTTACAAAAACAAAACCTCTCTTCTGAGAAATACTGTACGATGGTTTTCGTGTGGACACTGTCACCACATTTCAACACTGGCTACTGGAAGCTATCTCTTGACTATGAGGTAGGGGAGTGGGGAGATGGGGGGTGGGGGTGGGGGTTGGGTTTATTTATAAAATCAGTTTCCACATCATTTGGAAAAGGAACCCCAGAGCTGAAAGGAAACATGAAAAAAGGAAGTGAACTCAAGCACTGATTCAGTCTACATACTGTACCAAGGTTAGCGCTTCATTTCTCATCATGAACAGAGTTAAAATAACAGAGTATATACATCCAGATTTTCATTTTGAGACTGATCTATAGTAATAACATCTAGCTGCCCTTAAAGTAAACAGAAAGGAAAACATTTATGACACTTACTTACATACTTATTTTATGAAATATCTTTATTTCATAGCTTATGTTTGTTAAAAGTAATAATTTGTATGTGATATATCTAAATGACTATTAAATTAAATTTATTTTCCAAATTAATTTGGAAAAAAAATACAATTTCAAAAATTCATTTCAAATATATAATCTTCATGTATATGGATACTGCTTGTGTAATGTAGTGTGACATTATGCCTTACATACTATAAATATGACACATTTTTTACTTTATATAATATATATTTTCTATATATATTTGCCACTATTTGAAAAATTAATTTTAGAGAAACAGCAATGTCATCTAAGTAATAACATTATTCATCAAATCTGACCAGACCTTAATAACTGAAAGTCAGGAGAGCATTCTGTACCCTAAATGAGTAAATGATTATAATGTCCAGTACAATAACACTTCCTTCTGTTGTCCCCAAAAAAGAAGTTTCTGAATATTCATGGCAGGTAATGCCCCAATGTTTGAGGCCACCACTGTTTCAGGATTTGCTCTTCAGATGGACGACAAATGTCTTCTTCTTTTGCTGAGGCTGTGGCTTTGGATTTGGGGCAGTCTGTGTCCTTTTGGGCTTTGACTGGCTAGGTTGGAGGGGCTTGAGACCAAGTAACTCACAGAACTTGTTGCACTGATGAAGGACTTTGAATTGGTCGATGAAAGAGGTAGCGCAGTTACCCCTAAACCCCTTGTATCTGAAAACAGAAAATCAGCGGAAAAGGTTAACGCATCTGTTACCTCAGGCCAGAGAGTAGTATGATTTAGCCACTTCAGTAATTCCCCTGCCATAAGCTTACCCTTTTTTATGGGTTGCAATACCAACATCGGTTAACTTCAACCCCACTCCTATAATGAACAGCAAGCAAAAACCTTTTTTAAAATATGAACATATTAAGACATGTTAAACAAAACAAAAAAATTAAGCAATTTTAATAGTCAAATTAAATGAAAAGTAACAGAGAAATTGTTCCTTTTTATCTTCACAAAACCATTTTGGAGGTTTATAGTTTGTGAAATCGCTTACAAAAGAAGGTGACAGCACACAGCTTTCTTCACATTGCCATCATTATAGCTCACTCTTGAGTAGCTACACATTAGAGCCAGCCAACCATAACTCATTTCACATTTCAGGATTCAGCCTCCATTTGACAGGCTGTGTACTTTACCTTGCATGTCAGTGACCAGCAGGTTGCCCTCAGTCTTGTTGTAGACCCAGTGCTGGAAGGCACAGCACTTCTGGCCTGGCTCAGAATCCCGCCTCTTCAGGTTGATCTCCTTCCCGTCTTTCACAGAGTACTTCACAAAATCGCCAATCAGCTCCTCCTCTAGCGTGGCATACGGGATGTCACTGGAGGGCCGGTGGACCAGGAGAATGGGGATGATTCTGGCGCACAGATACACAGAAGGTTAGGACATTCCCCTTGCCCCCTAGATGCTAATGTTGAATGCTAATGACGCAGTGTCCTTTCAAACTCACTCTGGAACCTCTCCAAACTCCTCTGCAGACTTGGCCACTGTTGTATAGGCTTTAATGTATTCTCTGGCCGTGTTCTGCACGGAACACTCCTAGAGCACAGTGCAAGATAAAACCAAAATGAACATTTTGGAACAAATAGGTAAACTTTTATTCAAGCAACACAACTCAGTACTGCTGTGCCAAAAAATTGTGCTTAGCTTAACCGATGGCAGGTGACTGTACAAGATAATTCAGCTCAAGCATCTTTCTGTAAGACACTGCTTGCTTAATAAAAACATTCCCCCCCTCTTTCACCTCATCTTGGAAGAACCACTTGTTCTCGACTTTGTGCCAACTGTGACAGTGCAATGAGCACTGCTGCTCCATGACCACCTCCAATGCACTTGTGACTAATTTACACTCGATATTACACATAGTACATACTGTACAGTATTACTTTCTGTATGGTGTCCACGTGGGTTTCCTCTTGGTACTCTGGTTTTCTCGCACAGTCCAAAGCCATGCAGGCTAGGCTTATTGGAGGCTCTAAATTGCCCCTAGATATGAGTGTGTGAGTGAATGGTATGTGTGCCTGGTGATCAACTGACGACCTGTCCAGGGTGTATTACTGCCTCATGCCCAATACATGCTGGGTGATCCACTACCCCCCATGATCGTGTCCAGGATTAGTGAGTTAGATAATGTATGGATGGATGGATGGAAAATACAGCAGTAATTGGAGGAACCCAGCTGAACTCAAGTCGACCCTACTTCTAGTTTTACTTTGAGGTATTAGGACTCAACAACTTGTCCCGTGACTTTGCCCCTACAGATTGTACCCACCTCCACAGCCAGGCTGTAGTTCTTGTGGATGAGCTCTTCATTGTTTCTGGTCCCTTGGCTGATGACATTGTGCACTTTGAGCACACAGGAGAGCCCAGGACTGAAAACAGGCAGCATGCTGTCCAGAAGCTTGGTCCGGAAGGCCCGGCGGTGCATGCCCTCGCCAAAGTGGACCTGCTCGGTCAAAATGCTGGCTGGCTGGTTCTCCCCGAAGTACTGCTCACTGAGGAAGTCCTCTTTGAACAGAAGCGGGGTACACTTCACATCCTCTTCCACCCCCTCAACCACCTCCGCTGTGAGAGAAAGAAACACCCAAGCTGTGAGTAACAACTGATGTCAGCCCTGAATCATTACAAAAAACTTGGTGCAAGTGTCAGATTTTAACACTGAATACGTTTAAAAGAGCAGTTTAAAATTTATTTGGTCACTTTTCATTTGTTCTTTTTTTAGTTTTGTCTTCTGTTCTCTTTCCTGTTTTTTATTTCATCATGTGGTGTGGGGATGGCGGGTTTAAGCAGCCACACCTGCCCTGGGTCAAGCTAATTAGACCTGGCCAATTGGATGATTGGTTAAGAATGAGAGAATTGGCCAGGCTAATTGGACCCAGGAACAGGAGTGGCTGCACCTGTGCGTAGGGAGGTAATCAGTGCGCACAGGTTAAATCTGCCATCCCCACCCACACAGGGGAGCCTCTCTGTCATGACAGTGTGTTAACATCTGCTCCTCGGCTATAACATCTTGCCGACCCTTGCAAATAAACGTGGACTGTTTTAACATCTTCTCCCTGTGTCTCTGTGCTGGAGGGCCCCAAAGAAAGCCACTTCGGTGGCCTGTGGCAGGCGTGTTTGCCACAGTGGCGCCCAACGTGGGGCTTCTCCGGCACAAGAAAGAGGCACAGGAGGGCCAGCCAGGAAGCACACTGGAGGAGGGACAGCGGAGGTGTTCCTGACAGGGCTTCGGGTGGATCCTCCAGGCCAAAAACGGGGAGCGGGAGATGACCACGGAGGGAAAGGAAGCGATCCTCAGCTGGGACGCTGGGGAGCTGGACCTGGCCGTGAAGGCAGGTCAGCTACGGGCGGTGCACGAGAGGTGGTCGCGCCGTGAGCTGGACTTGGCCGGGAAGGCGGGTCAGCTACGGGCGGCGCACAAGCAGTGGCCGCGCCGTATTGCTTCCTTTCTTGTCTTGTTGGTTGTTTTAGTTCATTGTTTTGGCCTGGTTGGGTTGCCCGGAGCCCGTGAAGGGGAAAGCCTGCACCAGCCTTCCAGCAGAGCCGACTGGCGGCCACCACACCTGCAAGGGTTCCTGGTCCCCAGCGCCACAAGGAAGCCAGCCCACCAGCCCAGCCAGCCCATCAGCCCAGCCACCCCGCCACAGCCCCTGGAACAGCCCAAGCCGGTGACATCCCCACCAACCAGCTGAGCAGCCCAGGAATCCCCGCGCTCCGAGAGGGAGGAGGGGGGAGGGCTGCCTCATCATCCGGGGGAGGGTCACGGCTGTGTACTGGACTGTTCCGGGGCCCTTAAAGTGTTAAGGGCGCTTGGATTTTTTTTTTTTTTGTGTTTTTGGTTTTTTTTGTTGCTTGGTTGGAGTGCTGGGGGGGGAGTAGGCTTCGGCCAGGGATTCTCCCTGGCCTCAGTTTGGCGTTGGGGGTATGTGGTGTGGGGATGGCGGGTTTAAGCAGCCACACCTGCCCTGGGTCAAGCTAATTAGACCTGGCCAATTGGATGATTGGTTAAGAATGAGAGAATTGGCCAGGCTAATTGGACCCAGGAACAGGAGTGGCTGCACCTGTGCGTAGGGAGGTAATCAGTGCGCACAGGTTAAATCTGCCATCCCCACCCACACAGGGGAGCCTCTCTGTCATGACAGTGTGTTAACATCTGCTCCTCGGCTATAACATCTTGCCGACCCTTGCAAATAAACGTGGACTGTTTTAACATCTTCTCCCTGTGTCTCTGTGCTGGAGGGCCCCAAAGAAAGCCACTTCGGTGGCCTGTGGCAGGCGTGTTTGCCACACATCATAATGCTTCTTTAATATAAATGACAAATTACTGAATTATTGAAACATAGTTCTCAAAACATTGACCATATTTCAGACCCAGTATCATAGAAAAACAAATAAATAACATAGCAAAACCTCACAAGGAGGGGCCTCAGCTCACCTGCATGGTGGTCTTGAGATGGGAGGAGTTCACTCAGTACTGAAGAAACAAAGGTGACATTGTTTAGTGTTAACTGCTCATGAAGTATTGAGTTAAATAATTCACTCACAAAGCCTTACCATCAGACGTTAGGTAAAACTCAGAGCTCAGGGTTCCGAGAGGGCAACTTAGACAGCACTGGTAACGTCCAAGGTCTTTACTTGAGGGTATGGAGATTGTGAAGGAAAGTAGACTTTCATCACATGCACTGTAAAGAGCAAGAACCATCTTAAATAGAGTTTTTATTAAAATCCACAGGTGCCTATCGGTACACACCTGTCACACACATTCACCTCACATGCCCTGTGGTAAATGGAGTGCTTCTTTTTTTTTTTTGGTCATCAGTCATTAATGTTCTGTTATTATGTGATCACTTACCTGCAAAGGAAAAAAATAGAGATAACATGTTCGCAAAATTAAAGTACCTAAATAGAGAACATTTGTACATGTGCACTGCATTACTGCAAAATTAATCTTATACTGGTTTTGTGATTTTACTATTATGGAGAGAACCTGCTTTAGAGTAATAGTTACAGTACATGTATGTGATTGTATTGGTCATTGATCCGACAGTCTTCCTAAAAATGTAATATTTTTTTATGTAACAGAAAATCAATAGCAGGTCTGAATCATGGTTATATAAAAATCTAATACTGCCCCCACTCTGGCTGAATCACCACCACACTGCTGTCATGTCTACAGTCTGCCAAGATTCAGGCCTAGCAAGACTTAACAATTAGCTCCTCCAAGTGGTGGCAAAGTGTCTTTTTTCTCCCACAAATGTAACAAATAATGGTGGCATCTTTACAAAGGCGATATGCAGGTAGAAACAAATGCATACCTCCTCTTAACTTGTTCCAAAATGACTCCTTCTTTTGTCCACACCACAGAGCTCTCCACTGAGAGAGCACTGAACTGGCACCGAAGGCCGATGCTCCCAGGGTCGTCAGAAAGCTTCTCTGCTCTAATGTTTTGTAGCACTTTTGGGGCTAAATAGAACACAAGCAAACACAGGTGGTTGTGCTTTCTTTCCCTGGGAGTCACATGTATAAGGCAATAAAAAAAACATGGCATCAATTGTTACCAGAGCTAAAGACATCAAGTAATGGCCATATGAAACATTCACATATCCTGTTACCTTCGTGTGTTTGAGGCTTCTGCTTGACCACTTCACTGTAAGCTTTCCTTTGTCCTGCTGCCGCAGCCACAGCCTGTTCCTCCTTCTTCACGAGGACAGAAGATTTCTGAGGCTTTGATTCGGCAGGTCGCTTCCCATCCTTGTTCTCAAATAAATGTCTACACTTCAAAATACGTTGACCTCGCTGCTTAGCAAGGCCGGCTGACTGGCTTTCTACTGTGTCTGTGGCCGTCACTGGACTGTCAAATACGGTCCCTTTTCCCTTGACTTTAGCTGTCACATTTTTTACTTCTGATTGTTTCTGTATTAGTAAACAGTTTGTTTGGGAGGTAAGAGCTGACAGTTTATCACTTCCCCCGGCCTGCCCTGTTAGACTTGCATCAAAAGTGTCAGTTTTGCCCTTGGTAGTTTTTGGTCGGGCACCGCTTTCAACTTCTATCGAAGTCTCAGCCTCGGCTTTTCCAGATGAATGCTGGGACTGTTTTTTCTTCTTTTTACCACGGGATTTGGGGCACTTTTCTATCATCTCCTTTGTCTCCACATCTGTCACAGACAGAGCTTTACATCCCAAGTTAGCTGTCGGTGACTCACTAGTGACAAGTGACTCAGGAATTGGAGTTTCTTGTTTTTTTGTTGCTTGAGCAGTTGCCTGTTTGGATTTCTCCCGGTGGCCGGCCGGTTTCTCTTTGCTCTTGTGGCCTGTTGATGTTTTACTCCCTGAAGATGTCCTTGAGGTTTTGTGGGGCATTTTCGGTCCCTTTTCTTCACCTTCACAAACACACCGAGTCTTGTTTGTTTTCATGTATTCTAAAGCGGATGTATAATCAGTCCTGTTTCCATTCTCCGAACCAGGCCATGTTGCATAGCATACAGGATCATTCAGGTCTAGAGTGATGTATGCTGTTTTGTTTTCCTCGCAGACAAGAAATGCATCACCAGTGAGCATGAGCAATTTTGAAAATTCCTTGCTGAAGTTACTACTGACGACTGTGCCAGAGGTTTTATAGGTCCTTTCGTCCACGGACAAATGTTGCTGTGTGTCTCCAGGAGATGAAGGCTTGAGAAGATCTTCGTCAAGACTTTGAGCACAACAAAATGCTAACTTTTCATCGTGGTCATCTTGGCCTGATGGGAAATCAGGGCATGCTGTCTTCCCTGTGCCAGAATCTAACAGTTCTGTTTGATTACGTGAAGAAAATGCCCCTGATGTGTCAAAAGTCCAGTTCCTATCAGTCTCTGAAAACTTGGCTTGCTGCTGGTCCCCTTTCAAAGTGGCATACGTATCTGTATTAAGGTGAATATTCCTTCGACAAATTGGTGCTAGCGGCATAATAAAATTGAGCCTCTCGTTCCTGTCCCCCTGGAGATTGCCATGGAGAGGCTTGTCCTTGTGTCGCCCTGCTGAGCCTGTCTCTCCAGCCAGTGTGTAGTCTTGTGTTTGAGGGCTTTTTTGAACCGGGGCGCATGCAAGTCCCTGGAAGATCTCAGCTGCTCCCTGAAGAACTGTGTCAGGGCTCAGACCTTCGGTAGAGTGACCCTGCTCTTCTCCACGCATGGGCTTCACAGCACATGGTTCACTGGAGTAACCCGAGAATATCTGGGACTCATTGCTTCTGCTTCTTATCGCACCTTCCTTAACGTCCGCATAAAGTGGAAAGAGAGGGTCTTCTGTCACCTTCCAAAGTGCATCAGTCTCCAGCTGAGAAGAGAAATATTGAAAGGTTAATTTTAAGTTCCTCGGTGTACAACTGGTTCAGTTATTAGTCACAAGTGAGGCATTTTAGAGTCACCACAGACTAGAAAAATATTGAGAGATTAAAAAACGTGCAGTAAGAATTCTAGATTTGAGATGCAAAATGGAACACAGGTACAGTACAACTACCACCTTGTCTCACTTTTCACATTCCCGTCCTTTTACAGTATTTTAGTGTACATACCTCAGTCTACTTGGGATATATTCATAACCCATCATGCTTGTGTAGAGAAGCCCTCTGAATACTCAGACTGAGCAAGTGACTGTCACAATTATAGATGAAAGCTCCAGCTACGCCACTCAAGCACATTGTGGCTTAACCAATCATGACCAACCTCATAGGCTTCATCAGACTGTTTGTGGGACAAGGGCTGGGGTTAAGTTTTGTGGGTATCTTGTTACAGCACTCAGCTGTGCCCTTCCACCCTGCCCCCACCCCTTGGAATGCTTTCTATTATCATTCAGACCTTTCTATAATTAGTTGGCATTTCTGTTTATCTGTGGTTTTTCAAAACTACGCATTTCCGTTGCAGCAGTAGCTGTCACTCTTGATGTTATTGGCTCTGTGTGCAATCAAAGGAGTAGATAGCCCCACCCCCCTGGGGTCTTTGCCAGGTCCTGACAGCTAGATTGAAGACTTCTGAACACAGCTGCAGTTCAAATCCTCCTCACTGGTAAAAGAAGCTCTCACAGCCAAGATTAGGGTTAAGCATTCAATGGTGTTTCATAATGAGCCAGTATTCAGCTTCAGGAGACCCTGAAAACCTCAGTTTGTGTAACATAGCGTTTGTCTAATTCTCTATTTTCTTGCTAGATCAGCCCTAGGACTTATACTGTAAACAGATCACTGTATGCATGTGAACCAGTTTTATGATCTCACCTCAGGTGTCTGCAGTTCCTCTGAAGAATTTTGGCATTTGGATTTACTGACCTTCTCTTCCACAGGAACCTGTGAAGAAGTTCTTTTCTCACAGTAAATTTCCATGTCTTCCTCACCAACGGGCATTTTTTCCCACAAAGGAGCAATGTCTTCAGCACTAGCACAGAGCGCTGCAGTTGCAATGCATTCAGGGGAGGGCAACATGTCAGTTATGTCCGACTCACGGAGGTTTTGAGAAGCTATGTTACAGGGGAGGCTTGAGCATCTCGCTTCTTCTGAGGTCACATGAGAACTGTGCTCTTCAGTGAGTGGCGTCTCTCTGTCTCCCTTATCTCCACAGTGTGGCGAATGCCCGTCTGAATCCCCAGCCTGGATTTTGAGCAAGGTCTGGACTTTCTCCACCCCCCTCTCTGCTGTCAGCTCACTGTCCTCTTTGCTGGCTGTGATCAAGCACATCTGCTCTACTGTTTTTGTGTCCTCCTGAGCCTGGTGTGGCTTCACTTCTTTGTCTTTGATAGCCATGACCTCCAGTGTCTGTATTACTATTGCTGGAGGCTCCTCCGGGCTGGAGAGGACAATGTGAACTATGTTGGAGCGTGTGCCTGACCAGCTGTCCATGGATGGCCATGTTTTAACAGGTGGCATCCTGAACCATGAGTCATCAACTGGTGAGCCAATGGCGGCCACCATCTCCAATGGGTAACCGGACACCTCTCTGCCTTCTTTGTGGCCACTGCCAAAGACTGTGACGTCAGAGTACCTGCTCTGCTTGCCTAAAATAGCATGTTCTTCCTCACCTGTGGGCACCTGGTCTTCATGTAGCCACAACTCATCAGATGCATAACAACCAGTTTCTGTTTTTGGCTGTGTTAAACAAATGTCTTGGGTCCCAGTGCAGCTACTGTTTAAATCTGTCGGAACAACAGGTGCACTAAGCCCTGGCAGCGACTGTGCCACGTCACCTTTACTGTTAATCTTGTGTGCTTCTGAGTCACTCTCATTTACGCTCTTCTCTGTCAGACAGTTTGTAAAGGGCAAAAGGCTTTCGGCTGAACTGCAAGAGCTATATGCTCTGCTGTCATCACGCAGGTTGCAGTCATCCTCGCTCTGCTCCTTGCTTGGTGGTTCATGCCAAGGTAGATCAGCTGTTGCATCTGCCATCAGCAGGTTATTTGGGACATTGGGGTCCTCCTGATTCGCTGTCATTTCCCCTCTTGCACTTGTCTCGGTATGCAGTTGATCAGGTTGTGAGTGGTGATGAGTACCCAGGAGACTCAAAAGCAGGGCATGCCCTAATTGCTTCTGGATGACTGATCTCTTGTGTACTCCAGCATCTTTTATGGTTCACCTATGGATAACACAAGCATTCAAAAATATTACATTTTAATTTCATTATAAATCTTGCTAATTATGTTATCTACACAATGATTTATATATCAAGGAACCTTTATAAATTCAAGGTATTTAAGGTATTAGCTAATACCTGTCCCTTTGAATACAATTAGAATGAGAGCAGTAGAATTTATATTATATTCAACATTTTACAAATAATATTTGTAAATAATTTCAGTGAAGACTTTCCTTTAGTAATTTTAATTATCATTTCCAACTAACAAAATAAAGCAGATACATAATGTAAATTATGTATATAATGTGACTATATCCTGTAAATATCTGTAGACATGAAAAGGACTTGTATATTATGAAACATTGGTTGGCTGTGGGAAGCTTTACTGAATCATGAATATTTTTTTTGCAAACAATTTAGCAATCTAACAAGTTCAATAATAATCAAAATCAACACACATATGCACACGCGCACACACACACACACTAATTAAGCTTATTGCCAGCTTAATTAAACAAAATCAGGCCAAGTAGATATTTATGCATTTATAAGGGGATGACTAATCCTTTTCTGTAATATTCATCACTGTTTCCTTTAATTATAGCTGATAAAGTGGTTATCGGAATCTCTAATACTTCAGTGCAGTGATTCATGATAATTGACTGATTGTGTTTGTCTTTTGTCAACATCAAAACGGAATGTGGAGCTGCCGTGTGGCTCCTCCTGGTGTGCCAGTAGTGTGTGGATGGACCCCATGGTCTGGGACCAGCATGCTATGGCCTGCAGTACCACAATTTGGCCCATAAAGGGAGGGACCTCAATTGGTGGGACATCTGTGTCTCCTTGCACACCATCAACTGCCTCTTGCCAATTGGACGCCCACAGCCTGCCTGCACAGGCTTTGCATGAAGTGACCACCTCCGACTCAATGTCTATGTGACCTTACCTAGATGAGAACTCCATCACATGCTCTGGAATAGATCATATGCTTGTCTGCTGCACTGATAAATTGCGAAGATGACCATGAACATACACAAATCTGGCTTTCTGAATTTGAAGAGCGACTTACACAACTTTTACATAGCATTTACATTGCATCCATTTATGCAGCTGGATATATACTGAAGCAATTCAGGTTAAGTACCTAGCTCAAGGGTATAACGGCAGTGTCCTACCCAGGAATCGAGCCTATGACCTTTCGGTTACAAGCCCAATTCCTCCCACTACGCTACGCTGCCGTCCCCGTACATAAGTACAATGATATTTGATTTTTTTACTTGAGGCACCCACATTTTTCTGTGGATTGCATGCCGATTTGGGACCCTAATTGCTCCAACGGTGAAAGACAATCATTGGCTCATGTTGGCTCCTATTGGCCTAGGACTACAGCTAAATATTGAACAGGTTTAGGTTTAGTTACTGGCTATTAATGGCTTTAAGCTGGCCTATATATACTATCTACACACTGTATTTCTGCGCAAAGTGAGAATAAGGGTTAGTACATTAAATCTGTCCATGAAGCTGCAAGGGAATCAAAAATCAAGCTAGTGTGATAAGTATTATTTTATCAAATATACCCTTTGAAAACCTTCAACTGAATTATTTACACTTTCAGCACAATTTATTTTAATTTGCTGAAATTATGCTTTGAGACTGACAGTGGAAAATCTTAAACAAATGTATACTATAATTTGTCTATGATTTCTTTGAAAACCCATGATTTTGAAAGGAATCACTGGTGATGATTTACAGTTGCAAATGAAAAAAAGCCTGCACTGATTTATATCCACAAATATTTTTTTTTAACCGTCCCTCAATTTGCGCAATATATTATTACACATGACATCAGCAAGCACAAGCTTATATACTGTATATTTTATTAACTTACAAATTTTGATAAAGTAGTCTATTTCAGTACATTTGATATCTAATTATTTGTCTTCCATGCTGTACAGGTTAGACCAAGTTCTGGAAAAGCTGTTTTAGATTCATAGCTACTTTATGAAAACAAAAACATAGATTTCCTGAGCTACAAACAGTTCCCATCTTTAAATGAATACATATTACCTGCTGGTTTTATTTTGTAATTAATTGTTTTTTTGTTGTTGTTGTCGCTGCTGTTTATCCAAGGTATTTGTTCTATCATGAAGACTGAATATATTTTGCTTCCCAAATATGCATAGTAAATTGAAACACAGTTAAATTAAGCTCAATTAACATAGCCTACTGATTAACTTGAACCCAAATTAAAATAAAAATTTAAATACATTTTTATAAAATTCGCTGTACAGTTAGAGGACATAAACACTACTGTAATTATAAACACAGACACATAAATTACAAAGTCAATCGGTCAGATGCATTGCAGAGGCAGGTGTAACTTAAAATAGTTTGTCCTTAGTAAAAGTCTTTGCAGCTCCAAATAAGAGGTGAAAAGCCCATAAAGCACGTCATCACAAACTAACACTCCAAGTATTTCAGTTTAGACCTCCCCGTGAGTACGAAACGAAATGTACCTCTGTCATTACTCACGGCTGAATTAAAATAGCGACTGAGTCAAGATACTTCCCCTGAGGGTCTTTCCAGAGAGTTTTTACGTACCTTTTTTCGATCCAAAGAGCTGATAATGATAACTGATGATGTAGGAGATAAGCATGTGTACAAGCAAAGCTGAGGAACTGGGTCTATATTTAACTTCAGTTTCCCCCCAAGTACAAAGTCAGTTACCTGATAGCATGAACATGTGCTGTTCCTGTACACTTAATACCACAGATCTATATTTACATGACCTACAGTACATGCTTACAAACATGCAACACGGTCATGTGTGGATTGATCAACAACAATAAATGAAGCGTGTTATCTAATCCTATAGAGCATCTTAGGGATAATTGATACATACTTTATGCCATTTGACCTAGCAGCAGTCATACTTAGTAGGATCATTCAAGTAGCCAAGACTGAAGTCTTTCATCTTTGTATCATAAGACAAGTCATTTTCTGAGTTTTTATGTGGATATTTGAATTATGTGATGTGAATTATATTTATCTCTTAATAACTTATATCAGTTATTCAATGAAAGAAATGGGTTACTCCAATATTCCCAGTTTTAGGGAAGAAAAAAAAAAAAACGTAAACAAATTAAATGTTTATTTAGCTTTGCTTGTTATTAACATTTTAGTTTTGCTGAATGGCAAGTTCTGAAATGAGAAAAACAAGGGAAATCCTTTTTGACAGACAAAACACCTGTTTGGCTGTGTTTAAAGAGCCAAGCACCAGTGTCTTTGGTCTAAAGCTCTTCAGCTCGTTAACACAATGTTCCTACTATCACTTCCTCTTGCCGGAAATGGAAAGGAACCCAAGCGTGTTTATTTATTACTGTTGTGTTTATCATACGTTTTTACAATAAGTCTCATGAAAATACTTTATTCTCACTTTATGGAAAGACAGCTACATTGTATATTCATGAGTAATTGTTGAATACAATGTTAAGTGTCTTAAAGGAGAAATTTCACCCCAAATGAATCAGAAAATCAGAGATTTGGGTTCTTAAATCTAGGACATGCATGTTTTATTATGGCAAATAACATGCAATTCAGTATCATTGTGGTCAATGAGATCTGATGATTCAATATATTTAAAATGTCTTACAATATCTAAATGTGGCAATAATAAGTATACGTCCCCATATGCTGTATTGTAAGGTATTTTTTCTGATCTTCAGAATATATTTTCTTTCAATATTTTGCAGTATATTCAATTTTTGTAAGGTTAGTGCTTGTAAAGCAAGTTTTACAAACTCCCAAACTATCAAGGTTACATTCGCAAGCCCAAAGCTTTCCCTGCTGTTAATAGATCAGTCTGGCTTCAAGCCAGGGAATTTTCAAGTACCCTATGCTGGAAGTTAGGTGTCTGTTGCTCTGAATCCCCCAACCCACACACCCCTCCATTCCACATCATGACTTTGCATCATAGCCCATGCCATCTCTGTGTCTTTGCAACACCTCAAGGTCAAGCACGGTGACGCTGATTACCGTTTCCCTCCTCACTTATCGTGTTTAGACCGGCTGCTCTCAGTGCTGTTTTTATGACCCGTTTAGCCTATTACAATTAACACTTCACACACATGCCTGAAATTCACTCTAGTTTCCTTGGAAAATGTAACGAGGTAAAGATGGAGCTTATATAGCTTATATATAACTTTATTGCAGCAATGGCTCTGTGTAACAATTTTGGTCACTTTCACGAGCAAATTCTTCATGACTCCTCATTGTTCAATTGTCACAGGAATACTAACAGGTGTATAGGTGACAATATTTAGTAGTGATAGTTCATTAATGAAGCCTATGTCTGATGAACAATTGACCAATTTCATTGGTCAACTGTGAGTGGTATTCAAGAAATGTATTTGTGCTTGTCCAGTAGGGGCAGACAAAATGATTTTATTGAGAGGAGGTTGTCACTTTTCTATTAAACCAAAAAACTCAATAGCTGTCCCCCTCAAAACTTATTGGACAGTGTTTAACCACATGTTCAAGTTTAGACAAGAACTTAAGTATAAACTCACTTGACAGATGTAGACTTAAGAGTACGGTATCTCTTAAAAGACCACAAAGGGTGGTTTTGAGGGAAAATAAAATCAAAGAATGTGTTTGTTAGGCCATGCCAAACGTTTTAAAATCTTCCCTGGCAGTGTCATACAGCTAAACACTCCCCTTGGGTCAAAGTAATAAATCATTCATTTCAAGATTTAGTTAAGTTCAATTAATGTACAATTAAGATTTTTGGAATCGGTAAATCACAGTAATTTTCCGATCGCCGAATGCTCCTCCCAGATATAATGTCGTTGAGTACGTGGAACTGCAGAAGGATCACTCCCAGGACTGGACTTCTTGGATCTTCAAGGATACGCAGTTGTAGGTGTCGGCTTTCTGGACGTGGTTATATAAAACCCTGCTTTGCCTTGGTATTCACCTCCAGGCCTGATCCCGCTTACTTGCTGAACGGGACGAGCGCTGGGTTTGCCCTTTGACTGGGAGGGTGCAGAGCCCAGTCTTGCTCAACCCCTCTGCTCCCACGTGCTCAAAATATCAAACTTTGTCATATGTATATATTCACTTAGGATATACACCAGATGCGTGCACAATCGAATGTTAATACATTTTATTTCAGGCACATTTCTTTCTTTTTGCACATTTTGATGTTGGTTCTGCTGCCCCCAGGTCCCTGTAGGCCCTTAGATGAAGGCCTCAGTTCTTAAGGCAACAGAGGGAATGCCAAAATATACATACAAGTTAAATGAGTACATCTATTTTCAGCTTTTCTAATGTCTATAATGCTCCTGACACACACACACACAGTGTGGTTTATTACTTGCATTTTCCTTCTTGGCTCATATCTTTATCAATTATCATGTGTGAATATTTTAAGAGGGTGCTGTGTGTGCATGTGAGTGTGTGTGTGTGTGTGGAGTATCAGGTCAATAATTTAAAAAATTCCTTGTGGTTCAGTGTAAGCAAACCGCACACCCACACAAATTTGCATTAAGATTGGTCCTCTGATTTTTGAGTGTGTGGTTTGCTTACTTTGAACCATTTTTGCATTCATTAATTCATAAATTTAAAAGCATCCGTAGATCAATAGGGCATTTTTATTCATTTTTTTTACTTCATGAAATGACTAACAATTTAGTTCCTGAATTTCCTGAACTGAAATGGAATTCACCCCACATTATTCTCATATATAATCAATATATGCTTTCGCAGTGTATGCTAACTTGTGAAGATTATAAATATGAATTCCTGTTTACAGCATCATGATTTCAAGCCCCTGAGGCAACAAAATGTGAAAACTATTCAATAGTATAAATACTTTTGGAAGAAACTCTATATACTGTAATTATACAGTAATGATCCTCTAGGTGGGAGTGATATATATCTTCTGACCTCAGATCTGTTCCTTGTGAAATGTTTGAGGTGGTGCTTTACTGTCCAGTGCAGCTTTTTGTACTGTTGGATATTGCCTTTTCTTTCACATAAATAATGGACGTGGTTGGCTGTACATCTTCAGTGTTTAGCCAGTGGGATAGAGGAAGAAACATTATGTACTGTATGTATTAAGTAACCATCAGTCTGCCGTTTTTTCTCAGAAAACCCACAAGAGGTCACTGTTTATCAAAGGCCATGCCACATGAATGGGAATTTCTCATTCGTTAAAATTGTTGATGAAAATTGATGAACTAAACTTCTGAACTAAAATCACAGGGAAATTATAATAAATTATAATTGCACACCTTAAGCGCGCTGCATTGGGTCCACACATAATTGCTGTACTTAAAACATTTCTTCCATTTCTACCAAAGCCTGATTCTAGAGTCAGGAAAACTGATGATTAAGGTTTACTTTCCACACTTGCCACAACAAGCCACTACTCAGAAAGCGCTATTATTCAAGCCACTGTAGAGCTATCACAGCCGGGAGGTCCCCTGAAAAAGAGTATCGTAATTACTGGAAGTACTTTTCTAACTGCATTAGAATCAGCAGGCTTCAGCGAGAAAATATATTAGAAGTAGAAATGTTAGGCAGTTGAGGGAGATGAATCAGAGTAGCCAGTGCTTCATGCTGAAAGATGTCAAAGTGTGGACTTACAGTAGCCTTGTATTGCGGGTTCGGGAATGGAACATGGACATGTGAACCTCGAAGAACCTCGATGCCAGGCGACTGTTCTGGCCTCACCCGTGTTCTGACAGACTAGTTTAGAATCGTTTTTCCTCTTCATTCCATTTGTCATTGCATTTCAGGTATTCAGCAGACACTCATATCCAGAAACAGACAAGACTTTTTCACTTTTGCATAGTATCGATTTATACAGCTGGATATATATATATATATATATATATATATATATATATATACATATACTGAAGCAACTCAGGTTAAGTACCTTGCTCAAGAGAAGAGCAGGTGTCTTGCCTGGGAATCGAACTTGCAACCTTTTGGTTACAAGCCCAGTTCCGAAACCATTAATTACAATGCCACCTCTTCCTCTCAAGCAATTTTAGTCTACCCACGGCCATTCACAACTCCATCCTGCACTCAGAGATGAGAGTCCTGTTAGAATTTCATTGGGTGCTGACATTACCTGTAATTTTGCTTATTTCCAGTATGGGCTCTGATTTCAAAGGCATTGGATTTAAATGTTTTACACTGATGCCCAGCTGGACACTAAGCCTACTGAATTACAATACTACCCTGGCATAAGAATTTGACACACAATAATGCTAGCCAAAACACCTTTGTGTGGTGCTACAAAAAGGCCTTAGTGCAATAAACACCCACAAACACATATTTTTCAAATTCATCCTTCAAAATACTGTACTGTTGCACCATAAAACATCGCTCCACTATCTAACACACATATACAAATGATGCAGATCTAATGACAAAACTATTCTTTACAATCTGGTGGCACAATCAACATTTTACACTTTTAAAATCACAAATTAATTAAAATTGGAAGTGATATTGACAATGTCGAAAAATTCACAAGAAAATCACAATATATCAATGCAAATCTATGAAGGAAAAAAGTACAGTTTTCTCTGTCTGGGCAGGCCCGTGTCCGATAATTCCGTATTTATCCTCGTAATCCTTTCAGGAACATGTATGGCTTTTCGATTAGTACAGTCAGCGCATATCCCACAACCACTGTCAGCACCGTGTGGCCCAAGAACAGGTAGAACTATAAAGAAAAAAGGGTGAAGATATGGAGATGAAACAAAACACACATACACACACACACATACACATGCACATGTACACACGCGTGCACAAACACACACACATTCCCAGTTTTTGTGGTTATATGAACTCAAAATGTCACAAAAAAATAATAAATTGACCAATTAACTGTCAGTCAAATAAAATTATTTGCAGTTTTGGAAAGTGCTCGAAAGTGGCTATTCACAAAAAATTCATAATTTTAAACTCATGTTTCAATTATTAATTACATTGGATTGGTTATGTCAAAAATACATTTTAATACTGTAACGTCCATGTGAAAATAATAATACAAATAAACAAACAAATAAATAAATAAATAAATACTACTACTTTTTTTTATAATTGACTGTACATACATCTGTTGTAGAACAATGAATTGAAGGGTTGTTTAGATTCTCCCTCCAATTAAACCGTAAAATCAGCTTGATACTCACAAAGTTGATGTCATTGTAATGTATAGGTGTATCTTGCTTTCCGTTGTATAGTATTATAAGAAGAGGATGAATCATATAACAGGCATAGCTGATGTTTGACAGAGGAACCCACAATTTCAGTGACAAAATCTTATTGATATATCCTGTATGGGGAAATAAAAAGAGTTCACTGAGCTCATGCATTAAAGGAACAAATGGGTTTCATTAGTTAGCCAGTGTAAAAATTCCATCTCAGCATGTGACTTTACCATTACCAATCACAAAAGACATGCCTGTGATATGGTCTAATTTCACCAGCATGCATGCCGTAAAGAATTAAACAGAAATGTGGAGGCATTAGCTGTGATTGTTATATATACAGTATGTTGGCATCTCCTTCCAGTTGCTGAATTTTTGTGGTTAATTCTGAGATCAAGGTTTGCATGCTGAACTATAAGCTGCAATTTAAATGAACTTTTCTTCTAACAATGTGCCTGTGAAATGGACTTGTTCCTGAGCCACTCACCTCCGTACCCCTCCTCACAGGCCAGAATGACCCAGGCCACACAGAGACCCCACAGGGTACGGTGGAGGCCCTGGTAGGCAGCATGTGGCACTGAGGGCCGGTCTGGGACGTCCCGTAGAACATATGAGAGAGCTATGAGCAGTGCCACTACCAACATCGAGGCGATCCAGCCCAGTGCAGCCTGCCACTAAGACACAATTGGGGCGGGGGGAGGGGGAACAATCTTACAGCAGTGTTTCTCCTGGTCTTGAAATGATCCAATCTATTGATTCAACATTTATCCTTACTTAAATCAATTATAATGAAAGCAATTCTCAGGTACAGATGTTGTATGGACGATGTATCACAGTATTTAGAATTTAATCATTGCAACATCCAACATGTTGGGTCCAAAACCAAGTGGCACTTTTAAGGAGAACAAATCTGTAACTTTGTACAATTTATCATGTACACCATAGCATGACAAATAGTCAATATGGTTTTAGCAAAGGAACTTCTCACAGTACACTTCTGCTGGAACCAGTGTTTTACTGTGGAAAAAAGGTGGATATTTGAAAAGCGTTTGACAGAGTATCAAAAGCAATGTCATCAAAATGAATTCTGTGTCCAACAAGTGCAGTGAAATGGTTCAAGCAGAGATGCCTGGCAGAGATTTTATGAAAAAAGAAAAATAATTTAAAAAAATTAAAAGTTTATTACCAGTCACAATACCTTATGTTTTAAAAGGTGAGATCTCTTCGTCTTCAGGAATATCCCAAGAATAACCCCAATCAAATATGGACCATACCGCGTCCAAGGTTTGTTGTAATAATACTCATAAAAGGATGCATAGTCTCTGAAACACAGCATTCATAAAAACAAAACAAAATATTTATTCCTTATTGCACTAGGTATTGAGTGTGCTATTTCAGGTTGATATTTATCAGTCGTAGACTAAAAGCCATTTCTAATGCATGTGAAATGTTTGTGAATAATTTTGGCTCTTACAGTGTTGTTGGTTGGTGGACTGGGAGCTGCGCTCCGGCTGTTATAAAGGCACTGGCTAGAATGGAGATCATCAGGAGAACAGTTGCAACAGCAGCCATGATGTATTTATTTCTGAAAAAAAAAGTGCAGTTTAAGTTAGAATACAGATCCACTCTTATTAGTGTGATTTGAAAACCATGGCTGTGCTTACCGTCTGTAGAGGTAAATCAGAAGGGGAGTCGTGGTGTAATATTGGATGTCCACGGAGAGATACCATGACCAGGGAACACACTTGGATGCAAGAAAATAATTTAGTTTCAACTAAGTCTGTATAAAGAAAAGAGAATGAACTCTTCTAGTTAAATCTGTCTTGACATTGTATACCAAGGGATCCCCAACCATTTTCACAATGGGCCATTTACAAATCCTCTTAGACAGCAGGATGAGATCATTCACTGAAACAGGAATTGTTTTCCAGTGATTGGAAGAAATTGGCCGATTTTAGTGTTGGTTCACTAACTAACATTTAGATAATTACTTGTTAGCTAGCTTGCTATCAGGCTATGAATTTAGGATATTTATTTCAGCTCTAACACCACACCAGTCTGAAAGGTTAAATGGTCTTGCTTTGGGACCCTTGCTGTTTACTAATTTATTATATGGCAGTAAATCTACTTTTATTATGTATATAAAGACTTAGTAAATATTTTTGCCCATATATATTGTATCATTGTAAGATAGCACCAATTAGGGGCCACTTAATATTGTTCTAACAGCATTGATCATGTTAACCTGTCCATGAAAAATACCTACAATGTCAAAAACAGGCAACAGGTTGTTCACAAGCAGAATGTTGGACCACCAGTACTTCCTGCAGTGCTGTATCTGGTCATTTGTAACGAAATAGTAGGAGTTTTTCGTAATGATGGAGTAGAGGCCGATGGTCAGACACACAATGAAGATGTGGAGGGGCTGGACCCTGGGAAACATGTAACAAACCAACAGTGTTACTCCTGCAGAACACCAGCACACTGACAAATTCCAGAAGGTAACTGGATGAGTCATGTCAGCACAGATACACCATACAGGATCAGGCTTTGAATGAGAATCTGTCACGGTTGTGCCTCCTCTTTTCCCGCCTGTGCCTCCTCTGTTCCCGCCTCCCTGTAGTTTTTGTTCTGTCTCGCGCCCCTTAGTTGGTCTGCCTGCGTTTTGTGTCTGGTTATTGTTAATTGTTGTGGTAATGGGTTAATTGTTATCACATTCCACACATGTCTGCTCGTTGTCTTGTTTCATTCTGCACCCGCCTGCTCGTTGTCTGTGATTGTCTCCAAGTGTGTCTTGTTACCCTGTGTATTTAAGTCTTGCTTCTCTGTCACTCAGTACTGGATCCTACTGTTTTCTGACCTCACTATGTGTTCCTAGATTTCAAGTTCCTCTACGTGTTCATTTGTTTTCAAGCCTCTCTAGTGTTTTGTTTTCCTCTATGGGTTTTTTTTTTTTTTTTTTCCTGTTTCAAGGACTTTTGAGTTTTTGGCTTTCCTGTTGTGGGCTTTGCTTTTTGGTTCCCTGTTTGTTTGGTTTGTAAGTAAAGTCCTCATTTGAATCTACCTTTTGAGTTTCCTGTTTTCACTCTGCGCTTGTGGCCTAACTCAACCAAACCCTGACAGGACCATCTTGTACAATAGCATCTTGTTTCTCTAGAGTTAGAATGGGTCTCAAACAAGACATGAATAAATCTTGAATACAGCTAATGATACTGTATGTACAAAACAGTAAATATTATATATATATCTGACTCCAATAAAATAATCAATTTTTACAGCTGGCAAATCATATGTAAACAGAATGTTAACTTTGAATAACACTGAATTACCATGTCAAAATGCATATTTCATGGCATCTTGCATCTCAAAAGACATTTCAGGGAGAAACCGCCTTATGTGGAACGTACACATACAAAAATGTCTTCCATTATGTAAAACCGTAAAGACATTCAAAGTGAGAGATGCAATCTGGAATCTTAAAATATGAACAATGCTTCTGTGACTAACTCACCTTCTTAACCTCTTGAACAGGAAACTGGCAACAAGCCTTAGACTTATTGTATCGTCTGCCCTCTGTACTAAGCCCAGGAAAGACTTTGCACTCAGAAGTCCTCTGTGAAAGAAATGGAGATCACATTTGTTTCTTGAGATTTACTCAAATTCACAACTCATTTAACAACACTAAGCATAGGTTATTCAGATGTGCTATTGCAATGCCATTGAACATTGAACGAAAAATGTTGTTGGGAAAATGGCTGCTGAAGTAGTGATGCAATGGCTTTCCAAATCACTGAGAAGGGCAAAATAGAGTGACCGATGTCAGACAAGATGCTGCCATTAAGGTTACCTTTGACCTCTGGCCTTTCCATCTGACCTCTCTTAAATGGGAAGAGGGGCAGGGAATCATGGTTCCACAAGGCTGTTTAGAGCAGGGAAATCTTGGAATGCATAAAAGACATTGCTTTTGGAACAGCTCAGTCTTTGTTGTGATGTATGCAACTTTTTCAGCAAAAATGTTTATTTTCTCCATGGTTTTCTTTAGGGTGTATAAAATAGGTCACTATATAAATGTTATTTTTACTGCATTTAAGCAGAATAAAATAAAATTACTTATTTTATATACATGCAGTTTCTATACCACAGCAGTCCATCTGTTAAACCTATGGCCATATACACTACATTTCCAAAAGTATGTGGACACCTGTACATCACACCCATATGTGCTTGTTGAATGTCTCATTCCAAAACCATGGGCATTAATATGGAGTTGGACCCCCCTTTGCTGCAGTAACAGCCTCGGCTGTTCTGGGGAGGCTTTCCAGTAGATTTTGGAACATGGCTGTGGGGATTCACTTCCATTCAGCCACAATGAGCTACTAGTGAGGTTGGGCACTGATGTTGGGCTTAAGTCCTGCCTCACATGTAAAATTTCAATTAATCCAAAAGTGTTTGATGGGGTAGAGGTCAGGGCTCTGTGCAGGCCAGTCAAGTTCTTCCACACCAAACTCAGAAAACCATTTCTTTATGTACCTTGCTTTGTGCACGGGGGCATTGTCATGCTGGAACAGGAAAGAGCCTTCCCCAAATTGTTACCACAAAGTTGAAAGCGTACATTTCTAGAATGTCATTATATGCTGTAGCTTTTAGATTTCCCTTCACTGGAACTAAGGGGCCTAGCCCTAACCATAAAAAACAGCTCTAGACCATTATTCCCCCACCACCAAACTTTACAGTTGGCACTATTTGGGCTTGTACGGTTGGTACTAGACCCAGATTTGTCTGTCAGACTGCTAGATGGCAAAGCATGATTCATCACTCCAGATAACGTGTTTCCACTTTTCCAGAGTCCAATGGTGGTGTGCTTTGCACCAGTCCAGTTGATGCTTGGGATTGCACATGGTGATCTTACACTTGTGTATGGCTGTTCGGCCATGGAAACCCATTTCCTGAAGCTCTTGAGGAACAGTTCTTGTGCTGATATTGTTTCCAGAGGTAGTTTGGAACTCTGTAGTGAGTGTTGCAACCGAAAACAGATGATTTTTACACGCTACACGCTTCAGCATTCGTGGTCCTGTTCTGTGGGCTTGTGCGGATTACCGTTTCACAACTGAGCTGTTGTAGCTCCTATACATTTCCATTTAACAATAACAGGACAGCTGATTGGGGCAGCTCTAGCAGAGCAGAATTCGAACGGACTTGTTGGAAAGGTGCCATCCTATGACAGTGCCGTGTTGAAAGTCACTGAGCTCTTCAGTACGACCCATTCTACTGACAATGTTTGTCAATGGAGATTACATGGCTGTATGCTTGATTTAATGCACCTGTTAACAATGGGTGTGGCTGAAAACAGGATAGCCTGTTTGGATAGCCAAAACCACTAATTAGAAAGGTGTCCACATACTTTTTTAATGTAATGTATATCCATGATCCACTTCTTACCCCAGGAGGAGAAAGGTGTCAACAGAGAGATAGACTGGCCCACTGTAGCCAACTACATACAGGGGGTTGTTAGACACTGTCTCCCTCCATCTTTTATAATTATCTGTGTATAGGAAAACAACAGTATAAATCTCACACATTTGAGACTCAAATGGCATTTGATTTATGTAGTTTATCCTTCTTTAGAAAGTAGCCTACAATAGGGAAGTTACACTACTGATATAACTTTATGAAAAGCACTTAATCTGATTTACCACAGAACAATACATCTGAAAATAACTTCTCTGCACATATACAGTACTTAAGCAAATGAAATCTTTTGTGCATCTTCTCTTGATGGCAATCTGATATAATGATAATGAACAGTCACATGATCGCAGTGTCTTCTCACCTATGTTGTTCCGGACGCTGAACTGGATATTGTGACCACTGATGATCCAGAGCAGACTCAGGATGCGGATGCCGTTCAGAGAGGCGTAGTTCCCTCCCACGTTGACCATGCTCAGCAGGCCTGCGACATTGCTCTGCAGGCAGACAGTCTGCATGGTCCTGTACAGACAACCTGCCGGAGATGACCATGTGTCCATCAGACATCCAAACAGCCTGTACTACAGCAATTACCACAAAGGCATGGATAAGCAATGGTACAATGTAGGATCACCTATACAATGCCAGGTTGCCAATTGTCAAAAAAGCTATTGGTAATGACGAAGGCCCCAGACATGCCCAGAATCATACAGTATCAGACTGACAAATGAAGCTAGTAATATTGAACCTTTTCAGAAGACCTCGGTTGAAACATGTTTTTCATATCAAAACTACATTTAATTAATTAATTACAACATGTATTACTATTGACAAGAAAGTGAAGATGATAATAATGATAATAATACACATGCATATACATATACATGCATCTAGATGACATACATAGCACTTTCCCAATAAAATAAAATAATAAAAAAGAAGAAACATACTTTTCATATAATTTATTGATTTGTTTGGCTGGATTCAATTTATATTACATTGTAAACATTTTTTTTCAATAGATTAAGTTACTTTACAAACTTTACAAAATTGGCAGTAATATCTGCCTGCAATCACATTTTCAGTAATAAAGAGAGCAACATAGAGCTACAAGCATTATAATTAATGTCCCAAGAAATGATCTCAGAAAGCCTCTGTGTACTTGCTTTTTCTCTTTTTGTCTTCCTTGGATTTGTAGCTCTCTGTGGACTCTGGAAATATGCAGCCGTTGTTGTTGGTCAGGGTGGAGCCGTTGGACATGAGTGTACCGTAGTGGTTGAAGTGTGTGTTCAGGGCTGTATCGGTCTGCGGGCCTATCTCTTTCTGCTGCTTCCAACGGACGATGGCAATGCACACGGTCGCCGCAAGAGGAATGGCGATAAGCAAAGAACACACAAACCTGCAGAAAGCGGAGAGAATGCACTGGTAACGGACATGGTTCCTTCATGTGATCCAGCATGTTAGGAATGCGTTTCAGAGACATCGTGTGACTCAATACTTGTTCATTATTCCCAGGTATATGTAACAGGCTCTCACTCACAAGCTGATAATGACAGCAAAGTCCAGTGGAGTACTAGTGAAACACTGAGTCATGTAGATCCCCTGTGTGGACTCGGGTAGGATCACAGACGGGACAGGGGGGATCAGAGACTTGCTAGCTAGCTGGAATGTCTCTGGAAACAAAAAAATGAAAAATGAAAAATAAATATTCAAAGCATTTGAGAAATATCAGTGCTCAGCAAATAGGCTTACAATGCAATGGTAATCACAGTAATCCAGGCTCAGTCAAGCATAACACTGATTTACTAAGGCCTTCAGCATGTGCAGAACCTTTTAGCACACGCAAAACTAATAGCACAACCCATGATTGGTGCAAAAATGCCATGACCAATCATTGGTCATGTTATTGGTTTTGCATGTGCTAATAGGTCTTACACATGTTAAAGGTCTTAGTAAATCAGGCCGTAAATGTATTAAATGTTCCCCAAGTTTACGACTAGTTACACTGGTTTGTACTTTAAGTGTGCTATAGGCCTAGTAAAGGTAAATTGATTGATGTCGATATTTTTAGTTTTCTGATTTGAAACGATGATATCACAAACCACCACTACCAAAATTAAAAGCACAATTAGAATTACAGAAGAGATGCAAGCAACCTACCATAAACAACCAATGTCTGAACTTCTGTTTCCTCACATGAGTCAGGGACACAGATGCCAACAAAGTACTGGATTGGGGCCTGTTTCACAAGTAGTCAGAATCAGAAATATGTAATCAGCCAAGATTTAATGGCTTGAATCAACATCAAGAATAATTCAACCAGTTCAAGATGGTGCGGAGATGCCTTTACCTGTTTTATAAACACCTGGCAATATTGCCCTCTGAAACCAGGTCCACTGGCTAACTGGCATTCTTCACGTGATCCTGGTCTGTTCACATTTCCACTCTCAATGTCACTGCCTATTCTGCCAAAGGCATCGTACACTATGCAGCAAAACATCAAAAATATTCACATTGAATAATCACAACTAGATATATTATAAATTATATATCAGACTTGGGTTGACCACAAACAAAATTGCAGTTAAATGCAGGTACATTTAAGTATTAAATGCGCCCTTTATTTGCTCACTGTGAACGAAAAAGATGAAAAGATGAACGTATTTGGTATTCTGAAAATGTATGTGTTCTTAGTTTATTATGTAAAAATTCATAATATTCATATCTGTAGATTATAAATGCTATATATCATTCTGATATAAATAACTGGAATTAATTGAGGGAATAGCTGGTCATTGCCTAGTGAATAAAGGCTTACTCTGAGCTCAGTTAGGCAAATATGGAACAGAATATTCTGTAATAGTTTCACAGTTAGACATCATTATCTCTGATATATACTGTGTGATATACATTAGAGCCCAAGTTTCCTGCATTTTTTTAAATCTATGTTTTTTGTTTCAAATGCTTTCCTGAAATTAAATCTTTACTGTTTCTTCTAGCAGGGAAGAATCTGATCTTACTAGACACCAAACTAAAAAAAAAATAAATAAAAAAAAAAAACCGTGGCATTGATTTCACCAGTTTGCATGGCTCGCTGGACTTAATTATTTTACAGTTTAAAAAACAAAGCAGAATTAAAAAAAAAAAAACACTTTGCAATTAAGTACACAGTCTATGACAGCATATAATCATAATAAATCAAGTTTGAAAATTTGCAATCAAGACATTTGCTGCAAAAAAGAAAAGTAATAAAGTAGAAAAGTAATTTTAAAGGGTTCACAGAAAGCCACATAGAAGCATGCAGTTTTATGTACATAAATAAATAAGATAATACAGGTACATACCTGCATAAACATTAGAGGCAACAAATAATGACATGTAGCAGCACAAAGCAAGAATGGAAACAGCTGCTCTTATGTTTTTATATTCAGACATCATATTAAAAAAAAAGAAAGGCAAGCAAATAACAGCATTACAGTAACTTGTGTACTTACTTAGTACTGCATATTTGCTTGGCTCAGCTTCATCTAGTTCCGTCAGAAACACTGTAGTGTCATCTAGACACTTCTGTGACACGTTTCCAATACGCTCGCAAGAACAGACTGTTAAGCAGAGTAGGATAATGCTCCACACCAGGGCCATCTTGAGATGTGACTCTTAGTGGAAAATCTCTGTGGTTTAAATAACATTCGTGAGACACATGACCACAAAGCAATCACTTCCGGTCACACAATCTAGACTTACAAATCCGTGTGTAAATTGTACGCATAATTGACGAGATATGCTAGGCCATTTCAAAATTAGAAAATGCATTTAGCCGGATGCTTTCTTTACCATTACAGCTAACAGCAATGATGACGATAAGAGCAAGAGGTTGAAGCATTCAGCAATCAGTCCAGGTTCAATGGTCATATATGAAGTTTAGCACATATTTAATTTTAATAGAGAAGATTAAGGCCTGTTGAGCATGGTCTTCATCAACAACTCCAACAAACAGAAACAATAGGACAGAGCCTGATATGTTTTTCTCCATTCAGACAAGGGTAACAGAGGAAGGATTACAGCTCAGAAGGAGCCATGGTAGATGAACAAACCCCCACCCATGTGGACAGACTCATAGATGCTACGAGAGTTGGCCACCCTAAGGACTGTGCCAAGTCTTGCCATACCACACAATTCTAACAGTAACCTTATACCGACATGTATACTGACATAGCTCATTTAGGGATGAACGTGGAAGCCGTTAGTATGTGTGAAGTTCATATTCTTCTAAGCAAAGTGACATTTTGCAGAGGATTTAACAAACTCTACATCGGTCAGCAAGGGAAAAAGTTTTAATCGGTGAAACATTTTCCCCAAAACAAAAAACTTTTTACACCAATTACTGACGCAAGACAGGCAACCTTGCGGTGATACCACAGACCTACATGCTCTTACCAACCATCACATCACATCAGGAATTGCCACATCAGATTCTGGTGTGTGTCGTGCTTTAGATAGTACGTCTTGTATGACTCTGAATTTGGTGGTTTATTCATTTATTGACACCAATAACCATTTAAACAGGAACATTTGACATCTCTACTTAACAGCAGCAAGACACATTCTAAGAAACGGATAACAACCATTAATGGCTTCTCTCATGCAGTTATAATTCTACGTAAAAATATTTAGTTTAAAAAGTAAAAAAGACATGAAACAAAATCAAAAACGATGTGTCCTTGTAAGGAATATATGACGTAAAAATGAAAACAGAGCGAAGAAAAGCACAATTATAAAGTCGTTTTTTTTCGTCATATTTTGTCAGTTTCTCTTTTAAAATGTAAAACACTGTTCAAGATTTAAAGACATTGAGGAGTGGCTACAGCTAATTTGCCGACTAAGAACAGGCAACCGTATCCAGTTTCACATTTACATGAACATCCTTAACTTCGGAAGGCAAGTTTTCCTTTTAAAAATAAAATAAACACCTGCTCATTGCCTTTGCCACTGTTCACTATTCACAGAATGTACTAACAGTAAAGTAATGCTACAGTTCTGGAAGTTCTTCTGACAATACTTCTCCGATAATTGGTAAGACACAGAAGAACAGTAGTTTCACTGGAGAGCCTGGACCGCTCGTCCGATTTTGGTCTTGACTGAACCCATTTGAGAGGAGTGCCTTAAAGAGTGCTGGGAAAGAGGTGAGACCACCACGTCACGATCAGCACAGACCATGGCCTGACTGAGCCAAACAGTGTGAGCCTAGTACACTAACAGAAATAGCCAGGAAACTGAAGAAAATAAGCATCTCAGCTGCAGTCACTGACAAGCATAAAGATGAACTGGAACAGAGTGTGTATTCAGTATAATTATCTACCACGGCACCAAGAGAATATGGTACCATTTAGACTGCAATATCACCTCCTTCTCCATAGTCCATATAGCCTGCACTGCCAGAGGTGTGGGTTTTGGGGCATGGCAGATTACACAATGAGCAGAGACAATATGGCATGTGGATACAAAGTATGTCAGTTCATAGTTCATCTCAAGAGCAGCGGAAGTCAACTAAACTCACACAAATTTGGGCCATGCAAATTAGCTATACACCGAGAGGGACAGGCTTGACACATAATACTGCACCAATACCTCTTATATGAACAGTTATGAATGGTTCAATCACACTTGTACTCTTACATACAGTGTAAGACAGACATAAGCAGCCTTTTTAAGCTCAATTCAGGTTACCAAACTGCCTTAGTGCTTCCAAAACGTTTGATTCAACTAAAAGCAAAAGATGATGTGCAAAGAAAGATACATTGCAATAATATCTCCTTCAGTTATGACACTGAAGAGCTGCCTGAGAAGAAAAATAATGACACAAAAGACATCCAGAGTTCAGATTCAATGTCAATGTCTCTTAAACAAAGCACAGCTGGTTTTCAACTGACTTACAGTATTAGCAAAGCATAGTAAAATACTGCAACTCACATATTGCGGTTGGAATGGAGAATTCTATACGGAGCTCTTTGTTCCAAAAAGATTCTCTCAGTAACTTCTCATATTCTATTTAAATTAAAAAATAAATTATGAATTCAGAATGGCAGGTTCTGGAAGAAAGGTACGGAAGAAACTCGGTTTAACACCCACATCTTCCAAATAACAACTGTTAATCCAGTAATACAGTTCTCATCACTTTTAGGCTGTTTGTTTTGTTTTGACAGAAGATGGTGTAATGCTAAAATAAAGAATGATTCCTTGGATATACTTTGTACCTTAGCAGCAGTAATAAAATTCAATACTGCCAGCGTTTGAGGATGAAATCACCTTAACACCAATGAACAAGTTTGACCATGAAAACTTTTAAAATAAAATTTCCTATAAAAAAAGATCTATTCAACACCCATACAAACACCTATTTTAAAGTATACAAAATGTGTTCTCTTTTTTAAATATACATAAATTGACTTTAAATATATTACATATTTTTAAACACTTAAGGGACATGTATATATATGAATGTATGTGTGCATATACTACACACATACATACATATACATATATATACAGAGAGAGAGAGAGAAAGAGAGAGAGTGAAAGAGGTTAAGAGAGAGCGTGTAGTGTCATTTTGGTCTTAACCGCGCTTGTCTATTTACAACACTGGGCTGTAAACGGATACACTGAAACAAGCCGGGCACAGACGCGGTCGTGTTTGGACAGTCTCGCGGGGACGCCCCTCTCACTTCTCGGCCGCGATCAGTCTCTTTGACTTGATGAAGGCCATGCCGTGTGTCCTCATGTGCGTGTTCAGGGCCGCCTCCGTGTCGAAGGTCTTGGCGCACACTTTGCACTTGGTCTCGCCGGCGTCGCCGGGGCCGGGCTGGTTCTCCTGCTGCCCGTCGTCGGCGGCGCCGTTGTGCCGCGACAGCGCCTGCGGCTCCTTCAGCTTGTGCACGATGAAGAGGTGGCGGGCCAGCGAGTTGTGGGAGGTGTAGCACAGGCCGCACTCGCGGCACTGGTGCGAGGAGCCGTCGGACTTGTGCTGCGGGATGTGCTCGTGGAACTGCACAATGTCCTCGGTGGTGAAGCTGCACACGGCGCACTTGTGCACCTTGAACACGTTGATCTTGAGCTTCTTCAGGGGCTGCGGCGCTGCCGCCCCCCGCGAACGGAACGCCCCACTGGGCTCCTCCGGCTTGCGCTTGGGGCTGGAGGCCTGGATAACACACACACACACACACACACACACACACACACACGTACACGCACACACACACACACAGACACACAGACACACACACGCACACACACACACACGTACACGCACACACACACACAGACACACAGACACACACACACACACAAGTACACAAAATAAGTGATATGAGGAAAATGAACACAACAGTTTAGCTTTCACAGTGCTCAGATAGCAGCCCATCAGCTAAAGGAGAACTCCTCCCTTCAGTTCCCACATTTATTTTCTTAAGCCCACGTTTATAACAGTAAGCACAGCGTGTGGTCACTGTGTACCTGGGAAAAGTCCTTCTCATCCTCCATGTTGGTGGGGTCGGTCACCGCTGTCCCCTCCGTGTCTTTAATGCCGTGCATGAGCTGGCTGTGCTTCTCCAGCACCAGCCGTTTACTGAAAGTGCAGTTAGAAGGAGTCACTGGTGAAAGACCTTATACAGTAGCTACAGTACCTTATGGAAAGGTTATAAAATGGAAAAAATTAATTAGTAAGACTGGGAGTTGAAACTGTCAAAGTTTAATTATTCTTTCAAATCTTATTAATTATCCTATATAGCACCCAATTAATTAGATAAAATATGAACTTAAAAAACAATAATAACTTTGGACAATACATTCTGGGTGCTACCTGTGTGGTTGATGTGAACACAGCCATACAGCAGGGGGCAGTACTCACGGACAGGAGTGGACTTTCCGTAGGCCCTTGTGCTTGATTCTGTTGTGCCTGCAGAGGCTATGGGAGGAACTAAAAGACTTGTCACACTGTCGACATGGGTGTTTCTTCATTTGCTGCAGGTAAAAGGATATTCCAGTCATTTCTTACAACACAAAGTTACATTGGTCTTCAATTACAGTATGCAACAAATTTTCTACATAGATATTTATGAAACGTGAAGGATTTCAGTTCAATAATTTTCTGTGGTCAACCCATAGTACACAGCTCTAAGAATACTAAAAAGAAATACAGGTATGTAACATGCATGTATGAAGCTCCTTTAACAAGTGTTATTTTATATTTAAATATATACAATACCCTAATCTTAATGCGATGTTCCAAAAGTCTTATACTGCTACTGCTACTAATCCATTTAGTTGAACGCATTGGACTGCAGAGGGGTATGGGCTATAAAATCCTGCCCTCACTTGTAACGATGGCTGCAGTGGGGCGAGTGGTGATGAAAGGTGAGCGGTGTGGTGAACAGTAAGCTGTGCTGACCTTGCCGTGCTCCCTCCTCATGTGGGAGATGTAGACTTCCCTCTGGGTGAAGAGCCGGTCACACTCGCGGCACATCCATCCTGGATTGGCGGGTTTTTTGGGCAGGGCCGCGGCGTTGGCCCTCTTCAGAGGGGAGGGAGGCTTCTTCTCACCCTTCTCCAGCCCGTTGACCGTGCCCGCCTCTTTGCTATTGGGGCTGGGGGACATGGGGTTCGTGGGCTTGGAGGTGAGCGGCAGGTTTATGCCCAAATTTGGGGGGCCCTCAATGGTTTTCAGAGTCCCGTGCATTGACTGGAAAAAAGAGAAGCAAACAGATGGATAATTACATTTCATTGCTACTGCTTGAGACCACAGTCATTCTTACTGAATAGAAGTGGACTGTTTCTATGGACAATATACCATAAGCAGAGCCACAAAAATAAGAACATAAGAACATGACAATAAGTAATGATGAGAACCTTCAGACTACCTAGGCTTGTAATTAATCTATTGACTAGAGAGTATCCAGCACTGTGTAAAGCCTGGACTTCACAAGCCTGGGTCTCTGACTGTACTCCATAAACTGGTCAGGTTATGTGTCCTAAAACATACTTCCTCATATCAGTTCAGAATATAGCTTTAGCTCATTTCCCCCCACGCCCCCTTGTTCTACTGAACTCAACCTGAAACATATACCGTCATTCGCATTGTAAATTGCTTTTATGATTTTAGAGCCCTCAAATCCTCACTAATCTATTTTTGCTAAGCCAGAAGAGATTAGGTTTTGTTGCCATTTCCCTGTGACTTTTACATTCTAGAAAACATTTTACTTGTTCCTCTTTGTACTGTTTCCAACACTTTCATGTCTTTTATTTATTGTGGTGCCCATAACCACACAATACTATAAATGTAACCTGACAAAGTAATTGTATATCATCAACATAACATCCTTTGATTTAATGTGCTTCTCCTTTCTTAACTTATAGTTCAGTCCTTCGGCACCAAAAGTTTGACACTGACTATGTGGAACCATTTGTTAACCAATCAACACATTGCATCTTCATAATCACACGTGATTCATTTTAGTCAGCAGCGTGTGAAGCTACAGACACCAACACATAAGAATATGGACTACAGTACTGCATTAAGACCTGTCCACATTTCTGCAGGGTATATTATGTCTTTTTTTGAGCCAAAAATAAACACAACTAAAAAAGTAATGATACTAAATAGGCTGACATTTTAATCCACATATGCTGTTAAAACACAGTTTTTTGTATAAGCACAAAACAGAATATAGAAATAAAAACTATCTTGTTAATGGCAATTTGTTTTTTTTTTTAGCTCAGTGAAGCAGAGCAGGCATAATATTTTTGATTTTGTAACTGATTGTCATTATCAGTTGGCTAGCTGTCTCTTCTATGAGTCAATCAAATAAGCAATCAATAATTTATAGCCTTTCCTACTAAAATTGTGAAGAATTTGCTTTAGTACAGCTCACATAAGATACATACCTATGAATCATAGTTATAAAAAAACATTTACACAATAAAAATATAGCAAAAACAACAATGATTTATGTTTAGCTATAAGCTTAGTTACAACACACAGATATTATTATGAATGGCCTATGTGGTAATAAAGTCTTGAGAAGAGCAAATACACTATGACAGGGAAGGCTCAATGGAGCGACAGCACATAATGGATGTAAACTAGCATGAAGTCACGGACTGGACAGCCTCAGGGTGGTATAATGGAAAAGTTCCGTTCCAGGTTTGAACACAAAGCACAAATAAATTGAAGCAACAGAAGGTAAATCATAACCAATAACTCTGGAGGCCGTGCGACAGAGTCACCACGTCACCGTACCGCAGTGCCATGCCATACTGCAGATCGATTAGATTGCCCGTTTTCTCGGCAATTGAAGGCGCTGGACAATTTATGTATTTCTTTGTGATGTAATGATAAACTGCAGGTTTTTTTGCCTGCAGTTGTACCCATCAATGGACCGTATAACAGGAAGATATTGTACTCTCACTTAAAGTAATCTTTATGAATGTGGTTGGAGCGTGAAACAATGTCAGCTCAAAGATGTACACCCTTATGCCAACAAACTTCTATTGGTCCTTAATTGTGGAATTAATCCTGTTCTTTTGACTGCTTACCACTTATAGAAATTATGGTGCCTACAGTGACACCTTGAGGATAAAGACTGAAATACCGGTTTAATGTTTCATGTCCTAGAAACACTAGCAGTTAGCATGACATGTTGGATGTATTTACTGAAGTATCTAATCTGAAAGCTAGACCTCACTCCAGTATGCAAGCCAGAAAACAATATTTTTGCTTGAAAATGAGGAGAAAGAGAAATAAATAAAAAGATTTTCCTTACCTTTATGTGATCCAGCATGAGCTGTTTTTGAGCATAATGCATTGAGCAGTCGGGGCATTTGAAGACAGACACTTTCTGATTGGCTATGTGTTGGTCAAAGTGGGAGTAGAGCAAAGTCTGCTGGGTAAAAACTGTATCACACATGGAGCACTTGTATATCAATCTGAAAGACACAAAACCGTAAAGCTGTCAATATTAACACATTGACTGGTGGGATTTATTTGAACTGGTGTTTTGACTGTCTTACACTACCACAGTTAATTCTGCTGCCCTAGTTTGTTATTATTTGCTACGTAGAGTGAGAAGCAAATCATGTTCATTGTTTTACATGAAAGAAAAATAAAAGCTGGACAGCTCAGTGTTAGGTATCTGAGAGATCCAGTTTTCATTTTGAGGAATTCTGAACTGCAGCTCAATGAAGTGGCCATATTTGGTTACTGTTGCATAGTTACATTTGTGCTGCTGTCTCGTGACACCAAGTCAAAAAGCATAAAATAGTTTTCACTCCTTTTACAAACAGCAGTTGATGATTGATTTGTCAGTCCTTAGCCATCAAGCCATGGTCAAATCAATTTCAGATGTGCATTAATACACACTGTACTGGAATCTCAAGAAGAAGTGGTGAATCGTATACATTGTAAGTGCATGAAAAGGTTCCCCCCGACGATAATCTTGAGAACGACACTGACTTTCGAGCCGAACAAGTGATGATCATATGATCATGGTGTGATGAATTACCATGAAAATGTAATACGCCAATACATCTCTTTGCACAAAATTTTCTTAATAGTGGTAACAGTCCCTGCGCATAAGATAATGACTTTCTGTTTTCCTAATCATTGGGCTATTGTTTGAATAATACTATTTTCTCAGTCCAAGGTGCATTATCATTAAGAATGAGAAAATTGGCAAGCATAATGCAGATTAGCAAAATCAATGGCAGATAATTAGAGTAACAGGCCAGAATAATTCTTAAACTATTATTTAAACTTTAACTATTTCTATTCAATTGCCACAGTATTCCTTGCATGCTGTGACATTCAAGAAGTAAGCAAACACAAGGATTATTCAACTGCAAAATAACAAACTAAAAGTAGGCAGTAGGATTTTACTAAATCAATTCAAGAATGACAGTATGCACATTCAACAAACAATCTGTTTTGTCATATCAAATAAAGCATTAGTGAACAACATTTTCCCACAATTTGTTCCTTCCGTACGTAAGCAGTACAAAAAGAGTACCTTGTACAGAAACACCTGCTCTGGGGCCTAACAATTAATTACAGTGTGTTGAGGGACAAAATGAGGAAATAGTTAAAGGTCATGAAAGGTAAATTGCTTTCAGGTGAATCTACCATACATAATGTCATTTAACACCGAGTAATCCCAAAATGTCAGGTGATTTTGTCCTCCATGTTCCATTTGAGTCAGAGTTATTGTAGCGGCTGTGTAGCATTTCACACGTGGCGCACACATAGCCGTATTAACTGTTCTTGCAGCTGTTTCTGGACACAACCAAGGGGCATTCAAACACTTAAATCTTCAAAATGAACCAGCTAATGTTAAGTAGCTTGCTAACGATTAAACAGTGAATCATAACAGTTAAAAGCCTGCTGGGTACCTAGTTAGCAGAGTGCCATTTATTTGGTGTACAAGTTTTGTTTACTTTATCTTTAGTCATACAAAACAACGTAGCTGGATGGTTGTTTTAGTGAGAGTTTTGCGTGATTGATCTGCTGCTGTTATGGCTTTGTTCTCACTACTATCGAAACAAAACTTTTTCTTTCTTGTTGCTTGTTCTTGAGCCAAATCTGGCTCTCACTCACAATGGATCCCTTAGCAGTACATGTCCATAACATTTCAGGGTAAAGCTGCATGTGTGAAAAGGGTTGTAAATATCATGTCAATCCTGGCTGAAAGGGAGTGTTGGTGTCACTCACTTGGGCTCTCCGATCTTAACCCCTGGGTGCTGCGTGTAGGCATGGGAGTGAGTTCCTGGGGCAGATTTAAATGCCATGGGGCAGATGGGGCATTTGTAGAAGATCTCACAGTGCGTGCCCTGGATGTGGGACTTGAGTGCAGCCACGTCTGCGTAGATGACGCTGCAGTGTACGCAGCTGGGGGAGGAAATGAACACCATTAGTCACATTCTGTCCTTTTCAACTGGGCTTATAATCACAAGGCATGGAAACATCAACCAAAAATATGAGCCTAACTGTGACTGTGTTCAGCCACAGCTCATTGGCAATTTGAATGAAGCGCAAGTGCTGAACCTACTTCTAGCATGCTCAAACCTTGTTGTTCAAATGTAAGGAGAAGCAGTGTGTGCGTTTGGGAAAGATATCCGAGTGGATTGGTTTCCTCGTGACTGGAGAGGAGGATGGTGGGAAGGGGGGGGGGGGGGCGGAGACACACCGGTAGCCCACCCTGCGGGTGTAGTGCAGGCAGTTCTTGGTGATGTGGGTCTGGAAGTGAACCGACCGGCAGATGGCTCCGCACTCTGGGCAGACGTATGGAGACTTGTGCTGGTGGATCCGCTGGTGCGACACAAAGCTGCACTGGTTCGGGAGCAGCATTAGGCAAATGCTGCAGGTTTTCTGTTTTATAAGATGACATCAGAAACACTTAATTAAAAGGACAGCTTTCTGAAAAACACTTATATAAAAAGATAATATATAACTCTTATATAAAGAAATTCTAAACCTTGCGTACAAACACTTTACGATGGGCTGTTTTATCTAAATTAACTACTCTTATTGAAGGACATAACCATGGATGAACCCAGGCAAAGAGACAGTGAGAGCATACACATAGAGAAACAATGGTCCACTTCATAGAACAAAGTGGAAACAAGACGGACACACACAGACACGTACACATACATCATACACACAGACACACACAAACACACCTGTCCACTTGACTCCACTGCCTGTTGGTAGTGCATTGCTAGGGAGGCCTCGTCCTGAAACATCTCACTGCACTCTAAGCACTTGAGGCTGTGCCTGCAGAGCTTGGATGAGTCCTCGTCCAGGGGCATAGCAGCCACCACCGGGGCAGTGGAGGGGGCAGAGATCACTGTGCTGAGGATGCCAGGCACTGCCTTCCCCAGTGAGTTGTGGATGGTGGCAGTCGCCACAACGGAGGTGGGCGAGGGAGCGGCGATCATCTGGTCTGCAGGGATGGGCTTCAGGATTAGATGGGAGCACTGCATGACTACCCCCTTGTCCTTATGGCCCCGGGCATGGGAGAGAAGGCTGCACTTGTTGTAGAAGACCAGGTTCTTGGCGCAGTGGTTGCACGTGACCTCGATGCGGACGCTCCTGCGGTCATAGTGCTGGGTGAGGCTCTTCTCCAGGGCAAAGGAATCTCCACACTCCAGACACTTGTATCCACGGGAAGGTATGGAGATGCAGGCTGCCGATGGGGGGCTGAGGTTGGGCACATACACAGGGACAGGGTTGATGCTGCTCAGGACCTTGTTAAAGGCCTCGACCACTGAACTTTGGGAACTGGCAAGCACTTGGACACGGGACACCTTCTTAGGGGCCTGGGTGGCGATCATAGCCTGCTTGATGGGCTGCTGCGGCTTGGCAAGTACCTGGTGAAGCTCCGCTGAGGAAGCAGAGGTCTGAGGAAGGAGGTTGAGGTTGGTGAGGTGGACAGTCTTTGGCACAAGTTTGGCATTGGCAAGGCTGGAGGCGGGCACCATGACTGTCTGCTGCTGGATAGCATTGGCAGCCTTCAGGATGGCACTGCTGGCACTCTGCACAGAGGCAGCGGGGATGACGGTAGCTTTCACTGTGGTGTTGTTGGCCAATTTGAGGTTGATCACCTGGGAGCCAGCTGTCTTGACCGCAGAGACAGGCAGGAAGGCAGTGGCGACTGGCTTGATAGTCATCTGCTTGGTGACCTCCATCGCTGAACTGGCAGATGTCGTGACCACTGTGGTGGGCAGGGTGGTCCGGGATGGAGAGGAGAAAACAGACGTTGCTGTCGGGGAGGACAGGAGGGAAGAGACAACTATAGAGGTAGAGTCAGTCCCTTTTTTGAGGTCTTCGGGATCAAACACCGGCAGCACCCTGGTGACAGTTCGTTTGATCTGGCCCGACGATGTCTTTATGGTCTTGATGCGGACTTTGGGGATGACCGGCACGGAGCCTGTCTGAGAAGACGGCGAGCCCTTACTGCTGCTCTCGCTGGTGACACTGCAGGGGCTCTCAGGCTGCTTGGAGAACATCCTCTTGGCCAGCTCCAGGGCAGGCTCAGGCTCTGGGGGCTTATCTGTTACTCTGAGATTTTCTTTAGCTTCCTTGGGGGAGTCATGGGGGATTGTGTGGAGCTCAGTGCCTGTGGAGTCTGTTGTGGCTTTCTTTGCACTAAGAGCAGCAATAGCAGCAATGCACGAGGAGAGCTTTGCTGAAGACTTAGCCTTAGCTTGAGAGGCGCTGGACACATTCAGCCCTGCTGCATCCCCACTTTCCTTCCCCTCTAAAGATTTTGAAACCACCTCCTTAGGCTGCTCTTCCAATTTTCTTGGTTTCTGTAGATTATACAGGTTTAAACCACCCAAAGTGCTATTGTTTTCCATTTTAGATTTGTCAAAATCACCATTTGCCCCAGGTTTTGACAAGATGTCAGCTGCTGCAACTTTTGATGTGTCCTCCTCTCGTTTGTTTGAACATCCTGTTAGAGGGTTTGACCTAAAACCCGGTAGGCTTTCCTGCTTGTCTGAAGGATCATCAACTTCGATTTTGTCATCGTCGTCAAACTCCTCTGCACTGGAGATGGGGCTGAACTGGTTGAATGAGGAGTTACTAAGGGTGAGTCCATGGCCTTCATCTTTCAGGGTCTTCCCACTGTCTTTGCCAAACCGGTCACTGGGTGACAACGAAAGGAACCCATTGTGTAGCCCGTTCCCCATAGAGGAGTGAATCTCCTTTTCAGCAAGCCCATGGTCACTGGTATCGATGTTGCGGATGTTCTTCACGATCACACTGACCCCAACATCAGGAGCTGAGGGTACATGGGATTCCTCCTCGGGGGGAACACTGTGCTTGAGCTGCCCCTCATGGTCGTCGTGGCCAGATTCAATTGCCACTTTGGGATCGACCATATCAGGAATGTCAAAGGCTGCAAGCAGGTCATCGAAGTCAGGAGTCTTCATATCACCCATGGTCTTAGTATGATATTGTATAAACCTGTATAAGACACAAATACAGAGAAGACTGTTGATAAGTTTAAGATGAAAATGTGAAAAAACTAATATTTAAAAGTCACAAATACTATTTTAGTCTGAACTGAATCACAGCTGCCAAGTATCCCAAAAATGATTTAGGATCGATAGTCAGGATCACTCTTGCTTTGCATGGTGTTGTACTTAGTTCATAGTTACAGAGCACAGCTGTAAAAATGGTCCCATTAAACATGTATAATTTAATTGGGAGAAAGACATTTTCCAATCTCTATTATGTTCTAACAGGATAGCGGAAATGAATTGGCTATCTCACGTCAGATAAAATTAGTGTCTTTTCATAAATGTTCTTTCTAGTACAGAAAGAAGCTGGTAACATTATTTGCTCTGTCATCAACAAACAAATGTCATGTCACTGAAAATAGGCTGACATTTGGAACAAAAATAATTTTTCTCTCTAATGTATACCTTTACCTCTCAAGGCACCTGTGTCTGTTTCACATATGCTTCACAGCCGAAGCATACCAGAATAAACCGCAAATGACTCTGACAGCACACCAATCATGCACAGGAAACAGTGACTCCCTACATTCTCGCTAAACAATCTTGTCTGTTTGTGCATTTTATTTCATATTTATACAACACACTCTTGCATATCATTTCCTCTCTCACTTTTTGCCAGGACTTTAAGGCTGTCATAATTCATAACTTTATTTAAAAAATAATTCCATGGCTTATAATATTACAGCATTTAAAGAAATAATCAGTGGATCACTCTGCTCTTCATCAACTCCTGTCAGACACAAACAGAAATAACCCTGAGGCACTCTTTTTTTTTCTTTTTTACATAATTACTTTCATTCAAATACCTCATATGCTTCAAGCCATTTCTGGTTGTTACCGCAAACTTTTTCCACCACATAATGTGTTTGAGTAAATTATTAAATAATATGTACGAGTGACTTGTGGTAAATGTACAGTGCAGCATACACAAAGGCCGCATTTAACCTCCTATACAAGTTTCTATTACTGTCAGAGCATGTGTAGGAAACATTCATTTAGAAGGTCAAATTGGAATATGATAAATGTCTGTATTTTCCCCTGCCAGCTATGCGTGAGTGTTTGTATTGTTGGGTGCATTCAAAATTTGATCATAAAGCATACCTTGAGACTATACAAACATGTATTAGTACACTGTTAACTTGAGTCTGGGGTCTGGACATTGTCAGTAGTTCACTAACTGCCTATAGTTTACAAGATATCATCAGAGAGATGCATGCCTCTTCTCTGAGTGGTGCAAGATCTGGAGTAAACTGTGTGGCTTGTAATGTAGAAAATAGATAACTGATGTAATATATACAATTGTAAATATCAGTCTGCACTTTAACCTCATATTGATAGCTTTATTTCAAATCCAATGTTCAAATCCAAAACAAATGTCCCTGTCCAAATACTTTTGCATTTCGGCATTGTACATTTGTTCTCGTCCCAGTATGAGGGGCCTTCTTTGCGTATTTATATAGACCCCCTTGAATGAATGGAAAAAGTAGTTCTTCACGTAGATGCTAGTGGCCTTCTGCATTGCATTATGCACAATCTGGCTCTCCCTGTCAATAGTTATTAAACCATTCAAAATGGCCGGACCCCAAAATAAAGTTGGTTGCTTTGTAAAACAATTGATTTCCAATTCAACACATGGCCCCCTGCCAATGAGGAACAGTACTATTCACATGATAAATCCTACGCAGCGATGCATGTTAACAATGGAGCCTGACTTGGGGACACCAAGAACGACTATAAAATGGCAGCAAGGATTTTGCCTGTTAATGATGAAATGGCAAAGGTTTAGCCAAGGTTTCTGTGGGGTGCACCTCTTAATTTAGCAATGCTGGATTTAATAAATAACTACTGTCATCAGTGAAAGGATCACAAGTACCTTGTATGAGAACAGTCTTTAAAACCCTTGGAAATGATCATGATAAAACCATAAAAATAAAACCATATTTATTTGATAAATTCTTAGATATCTGCAAATATTGCATTATTTATTCATTATTCAAGCAGTACATGTGACCTTATTTGTAAATTATCATACAGTTTAAGAAGAGAACGATAACAATAGATGATGCTAAGAAAATCTGACAGATGAGCAAATATATCTTTTCAAATGCAATTTGGCCAACGTGTCTTCAGCTCCTGAAGGGAAAGATGGATCCAAACAATTCACCTTAGTCAATAATGCAGGCTAATAATTATGCAGGTTAGCTGATGCACAGTTTCAAATAAAATGGATGAAGGTGTTAAAGAAAACACAGAAATCAAGACCTGGATGAAGGTCACATGATGACATTAACAATATGCAAGATTAAAAATGATTCTTAAGCTTTAAACAGCTACCATGCATCTGTTCAAATCACATATTCACAGGAGGCCTATTCATTTCTACCCACAACAACCGAGACAAACACAGGCCTGCTGTCTACGTGCTGTTCTGCACTGGAACACCGAACGCCTGCACTGCGACGTGTTTGCACAGGCAATCCAAACCGTTTTACATTTTTATTTTTCCATCCATGGCAAGGGATTTACGGACTCACATCATTAGAGCTTCCTATGTTTCCCAGCAAAGATCCACTTTGATGATACCGTACACAAAGACAAGCAGATGCATATCCACAATAGGCGGCTGGGCTGTTTAGACTGAATGCAGGCAGCCATGGTCCCCTTTAATGGAAATGGTTAAAAGGCTGCCCTACGCAACCACAAAGCTGTACACCACATCCGCACTGCTCTCACACACGAGGCGAATGAAAGTCTGCACAGCACACAATGGGAGTGATCTGCAAGATGAGATGCTGTCAAAGAGGAAAAGAGAGTGAAAGAGAGAGAGAGAAAGAGAGAGAGAAAGAAAAGAGCTGTAGACCACAGATAGTTTAAACCTGAAGAGGAGAGAAAAGGCCTGGTACAAAAAAATGTATGGCCAACACGAGCAAGAATGGCTTCTGACAGTGACAGATGAATGTTCAGCGTGCAGGCACAAAATGCTATGCCGGTGTAGCATCTGATACCCTTTTTTATCATCAACATGCTATTTTTTTTTTTTTTTGCTTTCGGATGCACACGTGAACACACAAGCACTGCGGTTAAAACATGCAAATCGGCCACTCCTCACCCTCAGAGCTCCGGAACACTCTAGCAAAGCCACCTTCCTTCCTGCAACAGCACAGTCACAACAGCACCCCCCCTTCCAAAAAAAATTCCACTTCCCAAACCAGACCAGGCCCAAAAAGGGGTCATGTTACATCCACAGACATGGTGTGATCCTCTGTCATCCATTGCACCACCAGAAGACAGACAATGACCATCTGAGCCAGACTTCAGGGCGCTTCCCCCCTCCACTGAAGGCAAACAATGTTTTCTGACTGCAGAAAGTAACATACCCTGAGTGGTGTATCTAGTGTGCAACCATATTGTTTGGGATGGTACGTTTCTGCAGGCTCCTCTGCTATTTTGGCTGCCATGAAGCAGCTAGCTATCTTACTGTAGCACAGTGACTGCATTGTTCATGAGCCTCAGTCTGCCTCAAACCAGTTTCAGCCGGTTCCGGTCACCCCACATAAAGCCTTTGCTGCAGCAAGCCACTGACACACAGTGCCCATTTTCTGATTGCTTGCAGAGATCACAGCTGCTTTATAGTACTATACTGGTTCAATATCTAGACAATATTGCCTTAATGCAAAATCAACATTAAGCTAATATTTGTGTCCAAGGGGGAAAAAGTTTAAAGAGATTGTATCTGATATTGACCGGGATTGCAGATTTTCTCCTGAGACAGAATCTGGCCTACAAAAAAAATTATAATAATCACATAACAATCCATGCCTATGGCAAAAACATACACATTCACTCCCTGTCAGGAAAACTGCACTTATTTTCAAGAACACCGTGCCTACAAGCTTGCGGGGTTAACAAAAATACAGCTCAGCTGTGAAGCGCAAAGTGCAATAAAATAAAGGTACCGTTGACTCGAACACAAAAACAATCAGCGAATGAGAATGACAAACAGACGCAAGGTTTCCGTTTAGAACAACACCGTGATCATCGGTCAAAAGGGGAGAGACACGTTTGATATAAAAGCAGCTGAAACTGGCCTTTTTCCCCCTGTTTCACTACCACTGTGTCTGAGACCATGCAGTTCTGCTGATCTGGGACTGTTTCTGGCCTGCTTTCCTTCTCTCTTCTAAGCCCCTGGTCCATGCTCTTTCTCCCACAGAGGATGAGCTTTGTCAATTAAAATCAGCTGCCACAATATAATCCCCTCTGGCTCTGGGCAACTGAGCATCTTGTCTGTGGTGAATGAAGTAGAAGACAAAGGCTGTGACTCACAACGCCCTCTCCCTCTCCCTTTCTCCTGCATGCACGCACGCACGTACGCGCGCGCACACACACACACACACACACACACACAGGCAGGCACGTACACACAGAGCGCGGGTGAAGGAAGCAGAGCCATACCCTCGTTTGAATTTCCACTAAGAGAAGTCCTCCTGGAGAGCCCTCATGCACCAGAATCGACCCAGCCCTCATTTTGCACTCGCGCTGATCCTGCTTTACACATGCCAATTTCCACTCCAGATGCTGAACCGTTAATGGAGGAAGGGGGCAGTGTTACACAGCAGAATTAGGCCTTTTGTCTACGTGCGCACTGTGGGGTGAAGTATCTCTCCTGGCTATGGAGTCGCAGCAGCTGGCGTAGGAGAAAGACGCAAAAAAAATGAAACAGAGGAGGAAAAAAATAAGAGGAAATGTGAGAAGGGAAGGTAGAAGAAGGCAGGAGCTGGGCTCCTCCAGGGGAGTTTACGGACGGACTACAGCCTGGAAACCAGCAGTTTACTGGCCAGTGCTTTTGTGCCCCACAGAGCCGATTACAGACAATAGCCGCGAGCACAGACAAGGGTTCTGCGGCACGGCACACAGCTTGACCCTGAGGAGGCCAGAGTAGCAGAATTTAGTGCCTGGATCCACAGCTGCTTAGCCTTCCGTACGGGTAACACATTAAATCATTCTTTATGTGTAACGATCCAAAGTACTTGCGCTGTTAGGTAATACAATCAAGAAAAGATACAAACGTAGGCTTTTTTCTTGACCAAAAAAGGCAAACCAAAATAAGATGTTACTTTTTTATATATTTTTTTCTACTAGGAATTTATGAGAAATGACACAGTTTGCACTTCAATTTTAATTTAGGGAATTATGGCACAAAAGGCAACTAGAACTCTTCTCCCTTTTCAGCTCACCCCCGAACAAAACCATCACACCCTCTGCTCAGCCCCCACTCCAAGGCCTCCAACTCACTTCCATACACAGCGTCTCCAACGGCAGCAGAAATTTAGAGGAGGGAACACAGACACACGGCCTCAACGCTACATTCTCCCCCACTCAAATGCCATATAGCAGCACTCCTAATAACCATACATATATCTATATGCTGATAATTGTTTTGGCTATAAGGAAGATATAGTATAGCCAGAAATGCCAGGGGCATAACAACTTAGTCAACTGTTTTTACGACTGGTGGGCAGCCGAAAGCAAATCGCCTTGACCACAAACTGAGAGTGCTTTGTTTTTCTTTGAGTAAAAGATGTGGAAAGATTGGTGTGAGGTTACAATCCAAACTGGGACCAATCTGGCTATTTACACAGCTGAAGAATTGTGGAAAAAAAAGATTTCTAGCACTAAATAACCTAATGTTTACCAGAAAAATGTAGTATAATTAGAACATTCTCAGGGTTATAAGGACATACATAAGCCATTCCAAGAAAAACAAAGCCAGGATGCAAGACTCAAAATATACATTTTCGCTAGATGATCTGTACCTCAGCCAAGTTCTGCTCCTGAAATACAGAATTTTATCCTCTTCCTTAAGCAGCAAGAACATTAAGCATGAAATGAAATGAACTCATCATCATAAATGATTAGGGTTCATTTCATGTTCCACAAAATAAGTGTTGAAGGAACAACAAATCCTAGTTTCTTTTGTCAGAAAAGTACTCAAGTAAAAAGCATCACGAGTACTTGGAAAATGGTGAGTCAATGGCCTAAAATACAAGATGTTCAATGTATGGCTTATGAATGAATAGCGCATATATAATAAAGAGATACTTGATATTGGGACAGTCAACTCATAACAGCCATCATCAAATAATGAGAAAACCACTTGATTTTTTACTTGTACCATTTATTGTTAAAGATTTAGAAAACTGTCATTTTTAATGCAAGCTAAAAATTGGTCTAACAATAGTTAGCTTGTTGGTAGTAAATTTTCATATTACTAGAGATCCTGTCACAAACCAGTAGAGTTGGAAAGTTATTATCAGCAAGTCACCCATTTAACTCTCTTACAGGTTCAGAAAACCAAACATACATTATAAGTTACTGTCATAATTTGTATTAGGACTTCCGTGACAGTACTGTAGGTAAACACCATTCTGTAAATATTCCAATAAGCAGCATAAGAAACAAAAACAAACAAAAGGTATTTCCTTAAAAGATCTGCCAAAGCTGCTCTCAGAAATCAGTTAAACGATGTACAGGCAGCTCACAGGAATGCATTGTGACAAATCTAAGGCTTTTCATTGGCTGTTGTGACAACATTTTACAATGTTTACATTTTACAAAGAATCAAAATTTGACAGGAATACAACATCCCTATCACAAAAACTGTGAGCAAGATCGTGTTTTCTTTGCTGTTACAAATCAAAAGTACAGCAACACTGAATGATGGGTTTGTGCCACTGATGAACATACAAAAACTGCAATAGAAGTTACCATTCGCTTTTGGACAGCATCACAAAGCAAGACTTAAATTAGTCCAGTTTGGTCAATGAGGAAGCAGAATTCGAGACAACCCCAAAAGGAATCTAACAGTTACTATCGTAAACACAGCCCTATTCAATCATCAAAAGCACAACATTCCATGTATCAAAACCGTAAGTATGAACCCCTGTGCACGGCACCTGTGGGGACACATTGTTACTACCTCGGTCAGAACCTTAAACTCACCTGAAACGTCAATACAGTAGCTCCAAACAAATCACCTGCCCAACTGCCAGTGCCCTGTAGTAACAGGCCTTCTGTGACCTGCAAAGAATCAGAACAAACCTTACCATAAAATCATTCAGTTTATGCAGGTTAGATGCAGAATATCTTCAGCAAAATAAAATGATGCGTGTATATACATATACATACACACACACACACACACACACACATACATATATATATATATATATATATATATATATACATGCATGCATGATGCAGTTTACACTGTCTAATACTGCTAATACATTAAACAGTGACCCAAGGATAAAAAAAACCTCAAAAGCTGCAAATCTATCTGCTGTTTGATTGCACAGTGATAGGATGCAGAAATTCATATAGAAGACAACGATGCAGGAGCCTCCTGCCCAGTTATTTCTTATAGAATATGCTCTGCTTTCCACACTGGAATGACACTGCTGCAGATGCCCATCAGGCCGAAACCATATATCAAACACGTAGGTGATCGAGGCAAAACTGAGAGGCACCTGAGTAATTATGAGAACATGCCCTCAGATACATTAAGCGTGCAATGAAGCTGATAACAGACACACACACACACACACAAAAGACAAAGAGCAAGCATAAATTTGCTCCCTACCTGCTTAAGATGCACTGACGCTGTCAGGGGTGTCACTCAGCAAGAGGTGATATCTTATTGAGAGGAGGAATCTCGTCACTGGGTGACCAGTTCAGGCAGACAAAACAGTAGAGAACTGCCATGACCTCATCACCAGGTTTATCCATCAGCATATTTACTCAGTGCCTAGTACAACAGATTTTTTCTTTTTTTTTTTTTGATAATGGAAGGGTGTCTCAAATAAAAGTTTCTCAGTTTCAGTATTTCACTAAACCAGAACCAGCATATTCAGATTATATGTGTAACATACAAAACAATAAGACCTCGGGTATATTGCGTTCCTCCTCTGACAGCAGCAAGACACCAGAGAGGGATGCCCACCCCCAAAATGTTGAATGGGCAGTCACGTGACGTGATATGCCGATTTATGTTATATAAAACCCCACAACAAGTCGGGTACTTATATCTAGCAACAGTAAACTAAAGTTGGGCTCATGTAACCATTGATATCATATGTACAGTAAACACTGCCGTCGTTCTTTCCAGTGATGCACCTTTAAAAGCACTGCTGTCTATAACCATGGTTCTTCTTCCATACCCAGAATTCACTTCGTCGTAGCTTTCTCCGTAGTCGCTCGGTATTTGTTAAAGTGTTACAATATAGAACGTTTCCCAAGGAATCTTACGAAAGAAGGACATGATCAGTCCTATATCGCGTGTTTGTAAAATATAAATGTAGATATCGCACGTCTTTGTTGACATTTTATGAAGAATAACTGGTTGTCATTCCCATCAGCCATCGCGGTCTGACTGCAGACAGCCTGCGCTGCTTCTCTGCTTTGCCCATTAAAATATGATATGTACTGATTATGACATAAATGTGCAAAGTACACATGCGCGGGCGAATCAACGCAGCCAAAATACATATGGATCATAAATGTGTTAGCATCAATTCTTTAGCTGGGGTTGTTGAACGGAAATGCTGTTTTAAAAGGAATTCTGTCCTTTGGCACACTTACCCATCAGTCTCCGCGGTCTTGCCGAAGCCCTGGGTTACGCATATCCTTTCTATCAAATATGATTTGCAACTTTCCCCTCTGATTTTAAATTCAAAAGGCTCTGATCGTGTAAGGACGCATATATTTATTCACAAATAAACAATAAATTATTTGGACAATCACTTAAATACCGTATCCGTGTGGAGATTTATCCTTTCTTTCGGGCTACCTTAGCGGCTGCATTAAGACTCCAGTATCTGCCCAGTGTTCGCAGCGTACTTCCCATAAGCCTTTGCTGTGAACCCGAATAGTTAACGAAATGGTACAGCACGAACATGTTGGTCCCCACGAAAATGTACTGATTCTTTGTGCATTTCATCTTACGATTTAGATTGATATTGAGGGGGTACTGCATATTTAAAATACCCGTGGAACAGGTTGTCGCTCAAGCGCAGGCGTCTGTTCATTCCACCACGTTCAATTTCATAGTCTCTGTTCACTCACCGTGCAACTTCCTTTTTTTTTTTTTTTTACTCTGAAAGTGATTTAAACACTGATTTAGATTTTTCACATTTGGCAGTGTGACATAACCAACTTTGTTTTGTTTAAAATATTATGTTCAGTAAGGGAGATATGATGATCTTTGGTGATGCTTCATGTTACTGCCAAACAAATGCTTTGGCAACATACAAATGGGGCATTATGTCTGTTGCATGTAAATATTTGATCTTATAACAAATTTATAAAATAATTAGTGATATAGCTTTATAGTCAATAATTAACTAGTTTGAAATCACTGGAGCAGTGCTACACCTTCCTGCTAGAGGACAGAATTGCATCTTGCTCCAGTGCACAATGAAGCAAATTGTTTGGGAGGCAAAGAAAAATGGCCAAAGGTGGACTTCTATGAAAAAGTATCCAAATCTACAGTTAGGTGCTAGCTCCAGAAGGGCCACTTGCCTGAAAAAAGCCTATGTTGAGGGCAAAAAATAAAATTAAGTATCTGAGGTTTGTTGAATCGCACTTGAATGTTGATTGTGGATATGGTCAGATGACATCCACTGGATGAAGGATGCTCATGTTGCAAATAATGATGAAAAATGTGCTGGAACTTTTAAGGGATTGTTTAACATTTACCGGTCCTGGAACTGTTGTTCAGGTCAACTGAATATTGAAGTCCAGCTTGTACTGATATATTTCAGCCAAGAACGAGGTTCCCACTGCCAGGAGGCTGAAACCTGGCCACAAATGAATCTTTCACCAATGATCCCAATCATACCTCAAAACCAACCAAGAAATGGTTAACTGACCAAACAATTATTGTTTTGCAATGACCTTCTCAGTCTCCAGACTAATGACTGTTACAAAAATATGTGGTTTGAATTAAAGTGGGCAATACATAAGAGCAGACCAAATGTTCTTATAAAATGGTCTATGGAGGGATTAGTAAAGACCTCTACCCCCCAACCCACCCGCAATATTTTCACCTTTCATAAAACATTATTGAAGATGACTCATTATTGTCATTCTTGTCAAGGGAGATGAAAGAAGTAATGATAGCAGTTGTGTAAATATTTGTGACATATTTTTGACCAATAAATATATAAATTTAGAAAAGTGTTATTTTGCTTGATTCCTCTGAATCATTATTACAGTAGAATGCGCTTTTCCTGTGAACATTTTAATTTTGTTTATTTAAGAATTTACAACAATGAATAAAGAAAGAACAACTCTGTATGACCACATTGCATATGCTGTATAAAAATCCACATTTAAAGATATATTTACATATTGTGAGCAATTGTAAACATATTTATCTGAAGGTAGAGAAATATCATTAATCTATCTATATTTTATATTTTCTGAAAAGCAGGGAGCTCTGCAAATTTTCGCCATGTTATGTATGTTACTTACGAAATGAGATTCAAGTTATGGCTATAACAGTACGAAAACACAATGCATTTTAGGTTGTGGAATGAAAGTCAAAATGTCATGACATTTTATATTAATCTATTCACACAATTCATTGACAGCACGTCTCAATTAAGTCTGATTTCAATGGGTTTCTGCTATTAGTCACATGGAAATGCTAGCCTGTGAAAGCAAGAAAATCTTTTTAATTATACGTAACATCCTTCAAGACTACTGTGAACTGCTGTAATTTAGCCTCTCCTGAGAAGTTGAATCCAGTCCACTCACTGTAATGTTATATGATAGTCTGCAATTCGATCGTTTTCCTGGTGACATTTGGCATTGCCACACAGACTGAAAGGGGAACCTCTTTCATCTGAGAACATATTCTGTCTGATTATTGCTGCTGCATTTTTAATATGGAGGGATTCATATTAAGAATCTTTAAAAATGCCCCTTAGCTCTGTATAGCCAGACTAAAAATGAGTAAGCAAAACCAGATAAATTTTTTGCTTCTTTGTTTCTTTAAAAACCGGGATCACTTTTCAATAGCCAATTCAAGCTTTTCACAAGCTGTGGCAATTTGATAGTGCAACAACATTCTACACATACTGCAGTTGAAAGTCTATGCTGGCACAGAGACATAAAAGGCTCTTTACTACCATCTAGTGGTAGATTGTTGGCAGCAGATGGTTGCAGAAGCTATATTCAACAAGTGAAAATGTTTTATTGCAGCGTACATATATGATAACCACACAGATCAGGATTCAAATAGTAATGTCTGCTCTGTATGGCCCAGCTAATATGTAACTAGTTAGTTTTATATCTGCTTAATTTTAAGAATGTCATCAATAAGGAAAATGTTCATGGCACTAGATGAAGTTCAGCTCAAGTTTAATTAGATTTAGAATTAGAATTCGATTAGATTTCAATTAATTAAATTTTAATTGAATTAATTTGACCAACCAGAGTATCAAGTGGTGTATATAAAGCACGTTGGGCTAATTTTAAGACTGGGGTGGAAGAAATAAATTTTGGAAAATGATTAGGAAAATTGATAAAATGTCAACTCAAGACAATAAAAAGACAAAGCCTTCATATAGACTGGGTTTAAAGGAGGGTCAGCTGCACTGTTTAGTAACACTAATTAATGTCTTTCACTGTTGACATCTGGAAGCATGTAGGTACCTGGTGAACTGCTAGGGCATACTGATACAACATTGACCTTAGCATAATAATCACCATTTATACTGGTGTAACTGTGTTGTTAAGCTCTCTACTCATTGTCCTGATGGCCCTGGATCACTAGCAAATTTTGGAAACTAATTTCCATTCTGGAACTGTGTCAAGGGGACTTGCAAGTAGCACATCCCAAATTGATGGAGAATGTTGCAGCTGACACAGATTTGTGAAAAAAGATGGCGACAGACATTTCTTCGATCTCCTGTCCTTTTGCCTTTCAACTTTTTTTTTCTCTCGGTAGGGGACAAATAATCAAGCTTTGGTTACCTTTGTCCACAGTTCACACACATTCAATTCGTATAATCCTCAGATGCATCTAATGGCAATAGGAGGGAAGACAAAATGATGAGCGTGTTATCTTCTTGAAGTTATCTCAATCAGAGGTCCATATAGCTGTATCATTTCCCAGGGATGTTACTTTCTCAGAGCCTCAATAGGGGCATAGTTGACAGGCTCCTGTGGGGGAGGATCCATGCATGAACACTGTAAATTGAATAACATGCCTAAATCTCCTGAAGCTTAAACGGCATACTGTAGGCTACATATTCCTGCTCTTTGATTGGTCCTACCTGTAGAATCACAGGAGACAGTTCTAGGCAACATTAATTTGGGGCTAATTGTCTTAGCAGTCAGGATGGATTATCTCCACTATCTGCAAGCTTGCTCAGTCTGTGGTAACCTCAGATTTAAAAAACTTACAGTATAACAGGTTGATACATTCTGATGTGTGAACTCCTGGCATTCATTAAACATACTGCGTATATCTTTCAAATGCTTATTTACACATATTGGTAATGGCTAAAACACTGGCGGTGCGAATTTGGTGGACTTACCAGCCTTATTCAGTGTGGTTGCAAAAAAGGACTTCATCAAAGTAAATGTTTGCCTTGTGGGTGTATAAACTATTTCCTTTGATTCCCTATGGATGATGCAAGTTGATTTGAGAATAAATGATAGCCAGTACTGTAACACAAAAAATTATTGCAAGAATGGTCGGAAACAAGTGATGGCGGTATACAAAAATGCATGTGTAATGATGTAAATAGAGACCATGGGAAAACGAATGAAATGGCAAAAGAAGTTTTTTTCTAGACACAAAGATTCTTTAAAGGTCTTTTGATCTCTCAAGTCCACACCATGTTTTAAAATGTCCATTCTACTGGATGACTCACACATCTGGCCAACTTCCAAAGCAACCACTGTGATTTGCCCTGATGGGGAAATTACAAGATGACTCAAGTGCAATTAAACACAATCTAGACCTTTATTCATGGAGATTCAATGAACATTCTGAAATATATATTCTGAATACTGAATTGGTCTGCAGACAAATAAGGACATATCATTTTCAAAAATTGATGCAGTAATGCTGACAGAAACATAATCATCCCCTGGAATATATTACTTGTGGTTCTTATTTTAATAGCACAGGTGCTCAGTCCTACAGTATGTCAGCTGTAGAAAACCTCATACAATCACAATGTAGGGCTTAACAAATGTTTACATACTGCATGATGTCTTCGACCCCAGATGCATTAAACCATGCATTGAACCTTATTCTGCAAACACCATGTTTTGGCCAATGAGGAGCACTCTTTCTAACGCTCACCTTCCTCCTCAGTGGCTCTCAGAAGACTGACAGTGCCTAAGAGGCATATTCGACCTTGTCATGCCAAAGGTTACCTGGTGTCCATGTTGTTGCACAGAAAGGGATTACATTAGGAGACTTCTCTGTCAACTCCCCAAACTCCCTACCGTCCTATCATTTATATCAAACAGCTTGTCCCTACATTTCAAACCATGTTTAATCATTTAGACTCACACTGTTCTTATGTAAAAGTGTCAGCCAAATTAATGAACGTTTGTTGTTGATCTTTTCATCTTTCCACGGAGGATTGCCCAGCAATATCCCTGCCACATCAAACACATTACATAACAGCACTCCTTCATCAGATAACTGAAAGCTGTGTTTCTTGAACACCATGTCTGAATAATGTACAGTTATTAAAGCTCACACTCAGAAAAACAAAAGATCGAATGCAAGCTGTTTTGTTCTTCTGCCCCAAGTACAAAGATCAACAAATTATTCTGGTGCATTTCATCACGGCATTTACCGCTTGGTCTGCTCGGTCCATTGTGCACAGTTTGTTTGCTGGTCACTGTCCATAGCACCCATTGTGATTCACAGATGAGGACATTTTGCTGTTGAAATCCCATTACAGTGCATGAGGCAATGGTTGTAAATTGGGCTGTTGTGTGAACAAGAGGGACATGAAGAAACCACCTTTCACATACAGTAAGTTGATGCATGGCCACAACTAAACAGTCTTGTAGCAAGTATTCCACTGCGCAAATCAAAAGATTGTAGCAAAGGAAAAAAACTATTACTCACATATTATTTTCATAATTTCCGGCTCTTTGTTAAATTGATCACAGCTTACTCCTACTTTCCTATGCATGGCAGGATTTTACAGAAAAGCTTTTTTTAAGTTATACATTTTATAAAGTAGTCACCTTGCACTTGGATACAGAGGACAGAAATGAATTCTATTCACAAAGAGGTTCCCTTTGGAAAAACACATAATGGTATGGATATGGTAAAATCCCAGCCCATCACAAGCTTCCGTGTAGTTTTTTACATCTTATGAGTAATTTATATAATTACAGTTGACCCTGGTTGGCATGGTGGTGCAGTGGGTAGCACTGTTGGCTCACAGCAAGAAGGTCCTGGGTTTCTGTGCAGAGCTTGTATGTTCTCCCGGTGTCCATGTGGGCTTCCTCAGGGTACTCCGGTTTCCTCCCACAGTCTAAAGACATGCAGGCCAGGTTAATTGGAGTATTTAAATTGTCCTTAAGTGTGAGTGTGTGAGTGAATGGTGTGTGTGCCCTGCAATGGATTGGCAACCTGTCCAGTGTGTATTCCTACCACTTGCCCAATGCATACTGGGATAGGCTGAAAAGTCAGGGAGAGTTTATTTAATGACCACAATATTTAGGGACCACAGGGAGTTACAGTTTATTCTGACAAAAAGGCATCTTGTCAGGAGAGCGTCTCTGTCACTACACTGGCACAAGGTTTTTTTTTTTTTTTTTTTCTGGTTGATCCATAGGGAAGACTGCCCCCTCCTCGTCTTAATCTGCAATAATATCTCCCACCCAATTGCTAGCCAAACCCAATCAATGAACTGCACCTAGCTTCAACACCTGACAGAGCGACATCACCAAGCAGGAGGACTGCTGTAGCTTTTACCTCAGATAAATTAGTTTGGAGATGTGTGTGTTTGGAGATTAGTTTGCATATTTTGTGTTGTCAAGCAAAGATATTAATTTCTGACAATTCCTTTTTTTCTCCAGGATGATGGCAGTTGGTAGCTTTCATTGATATAAATGTAGCACTTTGGTACATTATCTTGTCATCAAATGTTGTAATGAAATGTAACAACCAAGACATCTCCAAATGCTACAGCTCAAGGAAAGCAATTAACTATCTACCAATATGCTGGGTTGTAAACTGCATCAGGGAAAAGAGCACGTCATTGATAATGAAATAAGGCTGACATCTTATGATCTATGTTCAACAGGCACTCAGCGCCAATAAAGAGCAGTAATAGCAGGTTGTTCTTAATCTGTCCATTAAAAATTTCATTCAGCAACGTGTTATATTCCTGAAAGGCTTCTGACGTAAAAGCTTCTAGGGGGCATTTAAATTTTATTCTATCACCTCCTACCAGCGTATCACTCTGACACTGCCGATGGAGCTGAGCAAACAAACCAAGTTCACGCGTCAGGATTGTTAAGTTACATTTATTGTTTCGTCACGGCTTGTTATAAATTGAACGGGGGAATAAGTACACTTGTAGTGAGTGCACCATCTGCAGGACCAATAAAAACTGGAAACTGATAAAGACTCCATCGCATTTCTAGTGGCGCTTCTCTCTAGTACCATGGGCGCAGAATTTCTTATGTGGAAATACAGACCTGCGCTTTTGGTCACGGTGCTATTTTTTGTCGTCTTTAAGATGCACTTAACTTCAACTGACAACAGTGTTGCACCTGTTGGTAAATTATATACCAGAGGGAATCACTGGGCAGTAGGTAAGATTTATTATTATTATTATTATTATTATTATTATTATTATTATTATTATTATGCTAGTCAAATTTAGGTTAAATAAGGTGCTTGCCAAGTTATAGCCTACCTGTTACAGCAGAAGTGTGTCTATTAGCCTAAAGAGGGATATTGTTATTATTATTATTATACTTGTTTTTTATTGCTGTATCGTTTTAGATTTGTGTAATTAATGAGTTAGTCAATCAGCACTCGGGGAATAGAAGCAGTAGACCTCGCTCAGGTTCTATGAAGACAATGAAAACCAAGAACCAGGTCGAACTGTTTCAGCAGGACATGAGCGGGAAGCAGCTGTAGGCTGTTATTATCTGAAATTAAATGTAGGAGATAGTCGGTATAAATGTAATAGCTTTTGGATTTTGCCCATTAACTCAGAAAATATTTAGCCTATCATATGTTATTTTTACGTCAAACAGCATTGACATGTCAGTAGTCACTATCATAACTCAAGGGAGTTGAATACAATTGATACAAGTACAAGCAGTCCGATGTTACATTCGTTCGAGCTAGTCGGTAATATAACATTGGGGCGGTGCGATTGTAACAGTAGGCCTAAATTAAAAGCCCCTATAATATGCGTGTGGACGTTTTTCTGCGCATGCTAATGCTAATCAAAATCAAGGAAACACATTTCTAGTGGTAACTTGAGGCCAGCCATATCCTCAGATTATGAAGCATGTTGCTTAATTTATGGAGAGAAAAAAGACTGCACAAACATTGATGCACTCGCAGCTTCGTCACATAGGTGAGCGAGGTGAAGTGCTAAAAACATAAAGTGAGTTCTGGCAAATCGATTAGGAAAACTGTTGTGTTTGTTTCTTAACACCAAGGTACAACTGTTAATATCCTATATTAAGCTGCTATGCATACGAATCTGGTGTGTGCTTATTATAAACACCAGTGACCTGGTGGCTGATTATTTTCCATTAACCACTTGGAGCATTCAGAAGATGATGCTATGTCAACCCAGCAAAGGAATTAGCTGAACGCCTTTAACATTAAACTCTGAACTAACCTAAAAAGTAAAACGCGTCGATGAGTACAAATCATTTCTTTAAGAAATATTAAATACAATTTAAAATACGTAAGGTCTCTCAAAATGTACAGTGCTTGTAGATTGTTTACAACATCTTCAAATCTGAAGCTCGCTCCGTGACCTCCCTGGGTACCAAACGTTTCGTTTTCTCTTTAATGGCATTCCATAAACATATAACAGTACAAAAGTACGTCGTTTGTTATATCTGATGCGGCATAATTGTAACACCTGGATATCATTTTTGTGATTATATAGCAAGCAATGCTCGCTAAAACTGACTCAGAAAAATCATACAAATTTTTCAAGGACAGATGACGACGTATTCAAAAGATTCTTTCTACCGGAACAGATTTTTACTTACCTCGCTCAAAAACATATTTTTAGAAGTATTTCCCTTGAAGGTTGTCGAATTGCCCTGTTATTTTGGCACTCGGTAGAGGACGTAATTACCCGTGTGCAAACTTTCAATGCCTACTGTAGCAATGCCTACTGTGTACAAAAAGTTAATGACCGTGTTACATTCATAATTCGTTATATTTACTGGCTCTCCCCTTATGTTGCTGAAAAATACATGACGAATTCTACACAGCCAGAGTGGGTTGACAGTACCAGGCGGCTATTAGCAGACTGGTTTTAAAGGGCAAAACTGTTAAACGCTCCAAGTTTGGCATGGATGACTACACAGCTTTTAAAAAGGTCGTATAACGTCAGTCTAATATTGCATGTCGAGGAATGCATTCTAGCTATTTGCCTAGAAATGTTTATGTGTGTGCCGGTTTATTTTTATGATGGGTAGGACAGAATGTCAGCTACTACTTTCATTGATAAATCGATGAAACTTTTTGGACAATAAAATAGAGCATTTCATGTTACTGCTAACTTAACCTTAAATTTAACTTGTATTTAGCCAGTTTAGTTTTACTGAGATTGAAATGACCAAGAGAGACCAGACAAGATAAGCAGCAGTGCAGTTTACACAGCATGTAGAAGTTTACACATCAGCACAATACCCTGGACAATACAAACACTAAAATATAAAATTCTGTGGGCAAAACCTCTTTCAATCCTCAACAAAGTTATCATTTAGTTGGAACTGAGTAAAATAGTGCATATAGTTTTAGGAGTTTTCTGTGGGTTTTTCTGTGACCATTACATTCTTTTTCCTTTCTCAGTCCCCTTAGCACTGAAAATCAAATGTGTGTAATGGTAAAACTGTGGACAAAAAAGGAACTGAGATATGACCAAGCCTGTTGTAAAACACAATTGAAAAACAGTGGCAAACTATTGCTTTAATCTCTGTACCAATTTGTAATGAGGTCCAATTTGCCATAGAGTATAATAACTTGCAGTGATGGATAAGATGTCGTGCATTTGCAATGAACTTTAAAGCTCCTTTGTAAACTGTGACCAAAGTTTTTAATACATATGCTGATTCCTGCATTTAGAAATGTCACCATAGTACAGAACTGAAAGGATAATATATTAGACATACTTATTGGGCAACTAAGGGTCATACCCCGTCTCAACACGTATAAAAATGAGACTTACAATAAGGCTGGTAATAACATCAGGGTAATGTTCATGGGAGGGTATTATTTGCATGAAAAGACTGAACGGCTTTTGTAGGGCAAACCCACAAAAGCCTATTTCCCTTTGTCCGGAATCCTTTTGTACTCTTTTGACAAAGTGATAATTGTCATGTCATTTTACCTTTTTATTTCAACACAGGAATAACACATTAATGAAAGTTAAAAAAAAGTGAATTGTATCACAGATCAGTTGTTTAGACTGCATGTCAAGGCCACTTTACATGTAATAAGGAGCTGTCATTGACCAGTGGTATAGGATCACAGGCCAGGGTTTGCTCTGAGTTTGTTTCTCACAGTGATTTCTTACAGGACACCTCATGGGGAAGAAGAGCACAGGGTCAGTGGCAAGCAAAAGAATCAGTTACCAGCCTCTGCAATCTCCTGAAGAAGACGAGCAGCTGGACACATACTCACAACCATCCAGTCTGGTCAGAGGCCTCATCAGGGTCCTGACTGGGCAAGAGAGCCGGACTGAGGTAATCCCACACAGGGAATGGCTCTGGACAGGAAGAGAGAGTGGGAGGAAAGACGAGAAAGACAGGACCCATGACAGAGGTCAGTGCACAGCACACGTCTGATGAGCCTTTGAGAAGAATCTTCAGTTGAAGCTCCTGCAGTCATAGATATCCCTTTCATATAGATACAGATATAACCCATGAATCTTTGCCTGAATGAATCTTTGAAAGTTGAGATCTGGTTGTTAAAATGGTCCTTTATCACAATTTACCTTTCGTTGTGCGATACAAATTTCCCAGAATCAACAATCCATAACTTCATGTTTTATGAATCAAGTTGGGATTACAAAATATACTGTTTGTAGACTCCAGTTGTTTTCTGAAATGGGTCTAATATTTTCTGAAATGGACAAACCTGATTAAAAGAGATTTGAAACAGAAAAATATTGCGTTCATGCCAGAGTGTTTTTCTTTTTTTTTTGGAAAGAATGGGATTTAATCCTTCCACTTTGCAGCCAGACAGCACTTTTAAATGGCAAATCTAAAGAAGTATTAAAAGCGTATGATTTTAGTTTCACTGTATGCACAGGAACGCGTGTAATCAGTGATAGTTAAATGATTTAGGTGGTTGTCAAATGTGCTTTCTGCATTTTGTTTTTCTGTAGGCAACTGACTTCCTGCTAGAAGCTCTCAGCATGAAGGACAGCAACTTTAGCTGAAGATAGGGGTCCTGTTAAAAACATGCCTTTGTAAGCATTTTATTTAAGACAGTAGTACCTGCCATTAACAAAATTTGTCTGAAACAAATTGGATTGTATGTCTGCCTTTGTTTTAGTTTTTTTTGTATTTATATTTTAATAGCCCATTCATGTTATTTTTGTAATTGAACACTTCAATAGGTCCACTTTATGCTATTTCTGTTACTGATATCTATATTATACCAGTCATAATCTCTATATTTTAATATACAGCAATGCTTGTGTTTTCTCCACCATAATATTTGTTACTTTTTACATCAACGTTGTATTAAACATATATAATAAATTGAAACTGTTTGAATAGGCGCATTGGGCATCAGAGGGCTTTCATTTTGAGGACTTGTTTGTTTTCAAACCTTTTGCTTGTACTATAAATACATATATAAAACAATATGGCTGAAAGATAGAAATGACAAGATGGTGCTTTTTCTTTAATTTGTTAATTTGTGGAGTACACATGATGTGAAGTTCATTCATGTTCTCATAAAACAGAACTCTTTCACACCACCAATCCTGAAAAAAGACGCTAAAAAGATGTTATTGAATACAATATGCAGTGTGTAATTGTTAAATGAATTATTCGGAGGCAACCCACCCAATAAAAAACCTAGTGCCTCGCCAAAAAATCAATTTAAACATTGGCCTCTGCCCTTTCAAAGAGTAGAGTTGTCTTCAGAAAATGGGAGTAATTCATTAAAAAAAATTTGATAGTCATTTGTAATATTTGCTTAAACAACTTCCCTCCAAAATCTGTAATAGGCAATTTTGTCTGCCATTACTGCAACATCCTCTGGTAGCTTCGGAAAGTGCACACTAGCACACACTCTCTCTCTAAAGCCTGTTCTGCCAGACACAGCTTCTTTTCACCACACCATTCGCCATCAGGGCTGCCCTGTCATCGAGTCATGCTTCATGTTCCACTGACACAGGCAGACTGTAGACGTGTGCCCGGCCAAAGGAGAGGCTCTTTCAGACAGAGACCGTCCTGTTTTCTCAGCCCTCCCTGTCAGCATACCAGCGCTGGCACTGGCATAATCAAGATTTGGTATTACATCACTGTGGGGTTACATTACTGTCCTTAAACCAGTGTTTTTGCTGGATGAGCCATGATACTGGCCAGTCATTTAGCGTATGTTTACATAAATTGAGTCATCAGCAAAATATATCTGCAATGAGCTCGTAGGATATCAGTATTTCCTAAATTAGCAGCGTAAAGAGGAATAATGTTTTTAACTGGTATAAAACCATTAAAAAACTACCATAAAAGTACATTCACACTTAGATATGGACATTTAACAGACAATCTTATCAAGGCTGACTTACACACGTATGTACAATTGTGCATACATTCAAGTTTAGGTAAGAAACAAGGTCACAACCAATAGTAGTAGGCAATACATAACTTTACAACATAGTTATAATAAATGCCTTAGTAGGTGCAAAAGCTTATCCCCCGCGATCCTGCTCAGGATAAGCGGGTATAGATAATGGATGGATGTGTTTTAAGTTCACTTGAAGATGGACAGTGACTCTGCTGTCCTAATTGTTAAAAGGACCTTCTTTCACCACTGGAGGGCCAGGATAGAGAAGGAAGTTTGTTCAGGTAGTAAATATGTCAGATAAGACCAGTGATTAAGATTAAACTTTAATAACTTTTTAAAGGATTTCCCCCTTTTTTTCTAATAGCATTTATACATATAAAATTTTCTATTTGACAGGGAGCAGAAGTGGAGTGACTGTGTGTTAGGGAAATACACCATGCTGCACTTTACAAATAGTTCCAGCAGATGGCAGTATACAGCCAATGGTTACTGCACATTGAACATGTGCAGTGCAGTGAAAAAATAAAAATGTCAAAAATAAAAGGTCAACTATCCTGGTATGTTTTCACTATATGTAAATTATTTAAAATTCAATATGATGAATATTGATAAAATTATCAAAATGTTCAAATATTGTGAACATCAGCACCTCTTTGTTCAATTTAGTATGACATGGAAACTAAAGCAAATTTGATGGCTCTGCAACATTCAGCGTATGCCAACTAAATGTTAAAGTGTGGAATGGCATTCATGAAAGGTTTAGAGGAGTAGCTGGCATATTTAAGGACAGATAATTTTCCAAATCCCATGAGTTCAAATGTCCAGGGTGATTTACCAATTTAATTTTCAGGTACGCTGAATTGCCTTCATTGTCAAATATCCAGTGCTGCATAATGTAAACAATGTGAGCACCTACCTTGAGAAATGATGCTGATAACAAATTAAAAGCTTATAATTGTTATAAAAGCGTAATGCCATCATAGCCCAACAAATTATAGTGATGGTGCTGCCAGGTGGCTTATCCTACTTATACCTTGGTTTTCTATGCAGTGATGTGAACCACATCCTGACCCTGGTGACAGCTGCAAGGTGGCGTATAATCAGCAATAGCCAGGCATGGAGGGTTTCATTTCTCCTGGTTGTCCTGCACAAGAATAAATACTTGGGTGATCATGCGCCTACAGTTTGCCTGTACCAAAAATGAACAGAGTGTACTCCACCATGACAAACAATGACTTGGCAGATGGTAGAGAAAACCAGCATCATGTATTTTAGAGGAGAGCCTGTTAGCCTCAGCTGTCTCAGCCTGCTGGAGAGGGGGCTGTTACAGAGATAAGCATATGTATAATAATAGCCAGTTTTAAATAGATCATTGGAAAAAAAAATTGCTAAGAGAAAATTGTAATAAAAATTGCATAAAAGGGGATAGGCTTGAAATTTTGGCCCTTAAAAAGGGCAATCCATGAAAACCGAAACATTTCATTTGAATGGATGGGGGAAGAACAGTTAAACAGAGGTACATTAAAAAAGCGCCAGACAACGTTTTGCAGAAGGGATCATGGGTGGTGGAGCCTGTAGCTTGTGAAACAACACACATAAATCTCCAACTGCAGAACACGTTTCACACCCCTGGTGAAATACTTTTTGTGATGTCATGCCCTTGGTGAAATGCTTTATTGTGATGTCACATGATCCTAGGTGAAATGTTCATTCATCCTGAGTATAGAAATCCCTAACTATCTGAAGACTCCAGTAGCTGAGAATTATGTGGCACTGATGACAACTAGTGGTGTGACTTGCACATTACACAATCATATATAATTTGGATTTTTATTCATACCATCAAATATATCGAGTAGACAACAGTCACATTTGAAAATGCAGTATTAGATAACTGAATATGTGTGCTTTATTCCCATTCTCAATTTTTAAAAAATCAATTTGTACATCAACTGAAAAAGGGTCATGGACGTGTATATTTTTCCATTATGTCCTACAGATGAATTTTCAAATGTAAAGAAGACACAGTGACCAACAAGAACTGCTCATAGTTCATGAAAATTCACAGAATGTTTGTGATAGGATTTTGGAACTTGACCAAATTCAAAACTACTGTATTTAATAGAAAGAGGATTGACTAATACCAGGGAATTAAAATGAATTCTGTAATTCTGCCAAACAAAGACATAATTTTCAGAACAATATTGCATATCCAGTGATTTAGTGCAAATGTACATAATGTAATGCAAAATTTGACAACATTGCCTTTTTACAAATTTCAATATACACACACTTATAAAGTAATCTCCATAATTTTTGGGACCAAGTTATACATATATGTATATTCTTGGAATCAACCAATTCACATGTGGTTAAAGTGCAGATTCTCAGCCTTTTTAAAGGGTTTTAAAAAAATGCATTTTGGTTTCACCATGTAGAATTTACAATATTTTTTAAGCATAGTTGGTCCCATTTCAGGGGACCATAATGTTTGGCCATTACATTACATTACATGAATGTGGGCTTGACTGCTTGAAGTCTATGATGCATAGACATCGATGTGTGCTGAGTATCTTCTCCGGTGATGCCCTGCCAGGCCTGAACTGCAGCCATCTTCAGCTCTTCTTTGTTTCAGGGGCTAGTTGACTTAAGTTCTCTTCAGTATATGAAACACATGTTCAGCGAAATGACTTAGCCAGTCAAGAATTTGCATTTGAAAAACTCTGTTGTTGCTTCAGCAGTATGTTTGGGATCATTGTTGTGCTGTAGGATGAACTACCATCCAATGAGTTTGGAGGCATTTGGTTGCAGTTTAGCAGATACGTGAGCAGATAAGATGCTTCTGTACACTTCAGAATTCATGCTGCTGCTATTAGCAGTTACATAATCAATAAAGACAAGTCATATAATAATAATAATAATAATAATAATAATAATAATACTCATCATCATCATCATCATCATAATCATAATAACCATAATACATTTTATTTATATATTGCCGTTCCAGGGTAAAAAACCGTCAGTTGAGTAAATACAGAAGGCAAAACAGATACATAGCACAGTAATACAGAACAAAAGGAAGTACAAAATAAAACATTTTTTAATGAAGTATAAAACACAAACAAAAAATGTACGAATCGAGGCAACGTTGAAAGCTAAGGGTAACTTGCGCTGAAGAGGTGGGTCTTGAGTAGGATGTAAAATTTTCACACTTTCTGATTCCCTGATGTTATTAGAAGAGCATTCCACAAGGAGGGAGCATCCACAGAGAAAGCTCTGTCACCAAACCTATGTAGATATGCATGTATGCGGGTCTTTGGGATGGTGAGTAGAGTGCCAGTATTAGAGGAGCTGGAGGGTGAGTGTACACAGTTAGCCGATGAGTGAGGTAGGGAGGAACCAGGTCATTGAGGGCGTTTTAGGTGAGCTTTGTGTCTTCCTGCTGAGGAGGTGCCATCATTTTCTGCTGTATGTCTCCTGGGCTTGCAGAACTGTTCCTCTGACGCCCCCCCCCCCACCCCAATGTGAAGCAGGTTAGAGGTGAGCTGCTTGACACTGGGTGAGAATGAATGTTTCTGCTTCTCAGGGAAGAAGATGAAGGGATGAAAAACAATATAAACCACACTCAGCCCAGAATAGTCAGCCAGGGTAGCTATGACAATATTTACCCACATTGCAAGTGAATTTGTAATCCTTCGAATGTTTAACTCTCTTGTCAGTATCGCAGTATTACAAATTAAACAATTGGGGCATTCCTAAATTACAATTTAGAGGGACCTGTATGAAGGGAAATAACAAGGTGTCTATCAGCCAATGCAAGTAATGAGGTGAGCAAATAATGGCAAGGATTCTGAAATACAGGGTTTCAAGATTGGGACATTAGTGAATTACATACATTCCTGCATGCTGTTTCTCAAATAAAATGTGCGCCTTATGCATCGCGAATAAAAGCAAGGCCATGCATTGTTCAGTGCAGTCACCTTGTGTTCATTCATTCACATTGTGGAGAAAGCCAATTATTTCAGGCATCACAGAACATTGGCAAGCACCTGCCCAGGGGTGACATTAGCATCTGTGACATCAGAGAAGAAAGCATCAGGGAAAATATAGCTTTACAGATGTACTGTGAGAGGCAAGATGACAAATTGTCTTCTTTTGAAAATGAACCCCAAGCTTAAATTGGATGTACACTGGAAAGGTCTTTTTGTACTCAAATTGATACCCTTTTTGATCACATTAACCAAAAAATAAATGTATGAACTGAAAAAAGAAAAGCAGGTTTTCGATTTTTGATGGAAATATTTAATGGTCATCTGGTAATGTACATTTACAAAAAATTTCTTGCTTAACAGAAAGGAATGTGATTATGTTAAAAATGAATTTAAATTACATTAAATTTACTATTATGATTAAAAAAAAATAGGTTTTTGGATGAATGACCAAAATAATTAATATTACAGTAAACTTTGTTCTTGCAAACAGCTCATGTGACTATAATACTGATGACATAAAAACAATATGGAAAAAATATGGCTGAAAAAAGCAAGAGAGTAGGGGGCATGATAATTCACCTCTTATTCACATCCTCATTAATGAGACAAGAAGCCATGGACGAAAGACTGTTCACAATGGCAGCACAGATTCCAGCAACCCAAAAATAGTTCTTCACTAAATTTCATAATAATCCTTCCATTTTCATATAAATATCAAAACAAACGTTTCTCTTGTAAGTCAGTACAGTTTCCAATGGACCAAAACACAGAGGAGAAGTAAAACAAAAAACAAAATCCTCTGAAAAAAGAGTGAAAATGACGTCTTGGAGGGGGAATTGATTTGAATTGCCACAGCACAACATGTGCCGATTTATGGAGGGGGAAGGGGGGGGGGTAAAATGGCCTTCATCCATGCCCTCTACCACGTCTTCCCAATGGACTGGATGTGCTCCTTGGCCTTCATCCTCAGGGACGCGATGCTTGAGTTCCGGGGGTCCGACTCCTCCAGGGGAAACTTATCCATGAAGCCTGTGCACTGGTAGGGGGGCGGGGGGCACATGGTGCCTATGTGCGGCAGGCCGTGTCCGAGGGAGGAGGAGTTTAAAAACGGCGGCGGAGTGTAGCTGTTGGAGAGTCCCTGGGTGGGGCTGATGAAGCCGGGCAGCGACTGGATGGAGGTGGGGGTAGAAATGGGGGGGCTCAGCCATGGCTCCAGCTGCAGGTTGGTGGAGTTAAAGTTCTGCTGAGGCGAACGGTTGAAGGTGATCATGGGCGAGTCCTGCAGTTTCATGGTGTTCACATCCAGCTTCTCCTGCCTTCTCCACTTGGCTCTCCGGTTCTGGAACCACACCTATAAATTCCATTGGAAATCCTCAATTCAGTGAATTTGTAATAAAAAGCAGCCATTTTGTACAGCATAATTTGCAATCAGATGGACACACACTGTGGATATGATTCCAAATAGAATCAAGAAAACTACACAAAGGCCATTTCACTTTTCAACACTTTAATCTTTTCATTTTTTTATTTCCTTTAAAAATATTTTACATGGACTTCAGTATTGTCTTAGACAGGTGTTCACCATGTTCTGGCTACATTTGGTAATTTGTGTCTGGATCTTTTTTGGTTAACTTTGAAAATAGTAAACGAGATCATTAAATTTAGCACCCATGCAAAGTAAAACATTTTTGCTGTAGCCTATGCAATAAAATTATGCACAATGTTTAAATGGAATTCATAAACTTTACTTAAATTTATCTGTCTGTAATAACATTTACAGAACATTTGTTTAAGTAGGCCTATGACTACCATTCAAAATACAATCCCAAAAAAGATGCATTAATATCCAACACACTTTTTGTGTGTATCCAACATACTTTAAAGGAAGACTATAACACTGACAGAGTTGAAAGTATCACAAAATGTCTTGTCCTTAACAAGACATGGTAGTCTGTTAAAAATGAGACACTATGTATTGTTTTTAACACATCTGTTTTGAGAGTGGATCACAGAAAGCAGGTTTATTTAGTCAAACTGTGCTCTTGAAGTGTAATGCATTGTCCTTTGATTCAGCAGTTGTGCATATCTGTTATTGCTTAACCAATAATAATAATAATAATAATAATAATAATAATAATAATAATATCTGTCTTTAGGCTACTAGACACACTTTGGGCTAGAATTTAGAATATTGTTGAATCTGCTGTAGCAACTAGGCTATAACTAGGTAAGCACATCACAACATAGGCAGCACTGGTGATCCTTAGAGAAAGCCATTAAATTTGGGCAGCATGCTATATATTTGCTTAAAGGCACAACTCCCACATTCAAGAAAGAATAATAAAAACATAAAATAAAATAAGTATAATTATTATTAAAACAACAACAACAACAATAATAACATACATTATTATTATTTGTCTTTTTATATCTACCACATCAAACTTTCAAAAAGAATCACTTAAAAATCATATTAAGAAATACAACCTTCAAAAGCATCCTGACTATATTTCAGCACATTTTTAAATGCTATTGCTATTAAAATGTTCCATTTGCAAGCATGATATCTTAATTTACTGTATGTTAATGTTCTTACGTGAACACCGTATAGGTTATACTTGCCCATAGTGCGTGGGTGTAAATTATTTACTAATTACAACATAAATGTGTATATGCTTTCCTATAGGCTACCTGAACTCGGACTTCTGGGAGATTAACCTTCAACGCGAGCTCCTCTCTGCTGTACACGTCAGGATAGTGCGACTTTTCGAAGGCTCTTTCCAGTTCGTGCAGCTGAAATGTGGTGAATGTTGTTCTGTTTCGCCTGTGCTTTTTCTTCGGATTCTCTTCATCGGAAAGCCTACCTTCACCCTCAGGTAAAGCTGGACTGATAGACGCCCCCGTATTGCTAGTACAACAGAAGCTCGCTAGAGAAACAAAGAGGCAAATAAATAATACATTGACAATAAAAAGAAGTTAGGCCTATATAAAGCCATAGAAGCTATAAAGTTATTTTATGGTAATACTACTATGAGGTAAATGTAATCGAGAAACTGTTTCAAGACTAAGAATCAAATATGCTTGTGTTTTGAAGGCACAGGTGAAAAATCCCTATAGCATGCATCTGACTGCAGTTGGTTAATTATTTAGCCTAATAGGCTGTTAAAAGCGACGGAGTAGCATAGTTAAAATGGGACGTGAACTTACATGAAATACAGGAAGAGTAAATACCCCGTCACAGCAATGATTTGATCCCAGTACAGAATGCTACATAAACATCACTCACTTTCAAAACTTTCAGTGTCATGCTCCTTCTTCAGAGTGGACATTTTGCAATTCCTTCTCCTCTCTGTGTCTTTGGTGGGCCTGGTTGTCGCATTTGAGGAAAATGACTGATGGAATACATTTTCGTCTTTAAATCCCAAAATTGCTTCAATGCTGTGAATCCTGGATGGATTTCCTGAGTTAAGAACTAAGCGCCCGGAAGGCGAAAGGTGTTCTTCCATCTCTTCGGATGATCCAAGAAACCGCATTGATGTCGAAAATGTGTTGGGTAAAATTTTAAATTCAAAAGTAAGTAGAAAATCGAAAACTTGCATACGTTGTTAAAGCATCACAACGTAATGGAAGCAAATGTGAGAATAGACAACTATTGTAGTTGTAGGTTATTGATTAGTCCAGTGATTATCTGCCGATATTTTTGTCATAAAATACTTTCTCCCACCAGTTGATATACGAAATTTAAAAATTTGTAAGAAAATCTTATCTTACAAATCATAAATTGATGGCAATCGTGTGTCTTATTGGCAACACCGACGCCTTCTCTGCTCGTTCATGGTCTTGAGCCGCAATGTAGAACTTAGGCTATGCCTCATTGGCTTTTTAAAGGATTCCTTCGACCAAGACCCTTTGTCCGTATGACAGCCCCGACCGACGCGTCGAGGGACGTCAGATTGCCTTAGCCCTTGGATTGAGAGGTTAGCATTGTCCAAATGAGTTCATGCTAACTCCTCCCAATTTCTTGTGGCGACTATAACTAAACAGAGCTTTATAAACCCCCTTACATAAATCTTTAGACAATCTTTTCTTACACATGTCATCATCACGATGGTCTGCAAAAAGAGGGGCGACTGGAGATTAGACTTTAAGGTGGAATAAAATCATAGTTGTAGGATTTCAGTCAGGATGCAGATTGCAAGATGCCATACAGGATTAACTTTTGACGTTTTAATCATAACGCATCCAACATCAATGAGTCGTGATTAGCCTATAGGCTACATCACAGCAGAGACGAAAGCTCGCATTAACATGAAAGGATTGCAAAATGTATCATGTCGTTACAGATTCTAATGTTTTCCTATGAGTTAATTTAGTTTAATTTTCTTCCAGCCTCATTGAATACAAAAAGATAAACTTTGAAATGCCAACTTGTTACATGTATAGCGAATCACCCCTATAGCTTACAAAACTGTATAGGCTATAGGGGTGAGTCTGTATAACTGTAACAGTTTTTGGTTTTTGCTCATTTACTCAGAAAATATTTAGTCTAGCACTATGAAATTTTACTTCAAGCAGCTCTGACATGTCATTAGTCATTACCCGATCATAACTTAACCGAGTCGGTCACAATTTAAACCGAAGTACAAACAGTCCTATGTTTCATCCATACAACCTAGTTGGTATAATTGTGACACCAGGGCGGAATAATTGTGTCCCTAAATGAAAACGTCCTATGCGGGTACGGAAGGTGTTTATGCACGTACTAAATGTTAATCAAGGAAACACATTTCCAATGGTAACGTGAGACCAGCCACATATTTCCTATCATGATGCATGGGACGTGATTTATTAAAAAACACAAACGCAAACATTTCACGAACAGCACAAGCAACTTAGTATTTTACATGAAGTGAGTTCTGTAAACGTTCAAATCGTCGAGGAGAGCTATATTTGTTTGTTTATTAACACCCAAGTAAGGTTTTTCAAATATTGTCGCCTACTGACCAATTCGGTGATTTTCTTTGCCATTAATTACTTGGAGCATCCAGGAAATGATGTCAGCGAAGCAAGCAAATTAGGAGAACAGACTTAACATCAAACAATGAACTAACTTAAAAAATAAAAAATTATAATGAGTACAATGCATTTATTTGACAAATATTTAAAAAAAATTTCAATGCCTAAGGTCTCCCCAAAAGGACGATATGTAGATGTATTTCAACACCATCTACTGTCCCTAATCTCTAAATGTGAAGCCCTCTCCATGACCTCCCTGGGTACCAACCCTCTAGTTTTCACTTTTGCTGGCCTTTCGTAAACATATAACAAAACAAAAGCATGTTGTTTGCTATAGCAACTCAGAGGCGGCATAATTGTAACAGCTGTTACATTTATACTGATGGGCACATCACGTTTTTTGGTCATCTAGTAAACAATTCCGCTAAAATTGACTCGGAAAACCATATAGTTTTCAAGGACAGATGACTGCCTAAAACGATGCATTATTTGTAGTGTATGCTAATATAATGCCTTATATCCGAAAATTACTTCGGGAACATATTTTTACTTAGCCTACCTCGCAGCAATAATAATAATAATAATAATCGTCTGCATTCTCAAAAATCGCAAGTGCAGCTGTTCAAATATAGAGAACGCTTATTCTAAAAACATCCTATAGTCCTCTGCAGAACCAGCCTATGGTCTGCTTTAAAACAATGATATGGAGACACGTCAAAATGAAAAGAAAATTGTTTATTTATTTATTTTTACTTTTTGGCTATTGGAACTAAATAATACAATGGCATAGTGAGACGTCTAAATAGACAGACGAATCAAACTTTAAGATGAGTGTAATCGAAAACGTTCAGTTAAACGTGGAACATAATAGACAAGTAATGTTGACTATCGGCCTATCGTATTTTGTATTTTGTCGCACCATTCAATAATTTAAGGGGGCAAGAATGTGGTTATTAGAGATTCAAAAATCTGACTGCAATTTATAGGTGCAATTAATTGGAAGAATTTACTAACTTCCTCAATATTGAAGGGATATGTGTAATTAGCACTAAACATAAATTGACAGCAGTTTGTTAATCCCTTGCCCACACGCTGTTTAAGGGGATTAGGTTTTTTCTTCTTAAAAAGTTAATGCCCTTTAAAACTATTTAGCTTCTCCTAATTATTGAAGGTGATTTTATCCATGGTTTACCACTGACTGAATAAGTGTTCAGAACATAAGGAGAGCATTTTAAGCTTTAACAGCTCTAAAGGACAAAAACGCGCGAGGAGAAATTTACGAGGCTTTTGTTTTCTTAAAATCAACAATGTATTCTAAGTGGGGATCTTGTTCAGTTGGTTTTGTCGTTTTTCATCGCATTTGCTATTGCCTGACCATGTGTGAGATTCGCAATGAGAATATAGAAATATAATTCCTGTTGTGCTAATTGTCATGTATATTCACGTAGACAAACATTCTAATTACTGTGGAGCCTTCTATTGTGTTCTCCCCACACCTTGGGGTTTATTGTTGCCTAGTGCTGCAACACTAACATTGCAACATTCAACGAAATATTGCAGTAAATTGAATTAAATACATCTCTTCGGTAAATTGTGGCTATACAGACTCAAGGCCAGCTCTGGAATATTGAGGTTAATCTTTTGTTCATCCATGTTGTTGTTGTTATTATTATTATTATTATTATTATTATTATTATTATTATTATTCTGAGCTTCACTGAACACTCATATTTACTCTTTATTAAGTTAAAGGAATTGGAAAAAGACACATACAATGTTTCTTGATTGCAGCAATTAAAAGATAAATTTACTAACTCATTTTAATCTTAGAGAATAATTTCATTTGGGTGGGTTGGCTATAAATATGATGCACCACAAAAGGAGGATGCAATTTAATGGATTGTTGACAATTCACTAGCTTATACTGAGTCATTTTGCAGTTACAATTGAATATTCCTATTACACCAAATACACATTTCTGCATTTTTGTACTTTTTACAATGCTCAAACAGTGCTAAAATAGACACAGAAAGAAAACTTGATTGAAACAGATATCGAGGTGGTCTGTTCACACCTGTTGTTATGTTTTACAGCATATGAGGGTCGTATCTGTTTCTGGATTTAGTGCCAACTTCTAGACTTAATTATTAATTAGCCCTAACATTTACACCATCTGACATTTTAGCTTCATTTGTTGATAAGAACATACATGATAGCTAAAGACTTTTCTCGTGTCACTAAATTAAATATTTTACTGTAATCTACAAGTGAACCAATATTCACATATACAGCCAATTAGCTAATTTAACCAGGGAAATTGGTGGAAACAAAAACCTGCATACAAACCAGCCCTCCAGGACCAGAATTGCCCACCCCTGCTTTATAGTCACTTTTAGTTTGTATTGGTGCATCCACACTCCTATAAGAGCATGATGGGGAAACAATCACATATTCAGTTCAGCTGCAGTGGTGTACTATGTGATTACTTTTAAAAACACATTTATAATCATTTCTAAGCTTGCATACCTTCCTTGTATTGTCATCATAAAGATAGGCTACAATTAAAAAAGGTTCATGTAAAATGTGAATATTATTTACTGTCATACAGTAGTAATTAAGTATATTTGAGTATATTTATAACTATATTATGAATATTTATATTTGCTTTACTTGTAGTATATTAACGTATTATATGTATAATTATAAGTATATTTATATTACTGAAATATTCAGACTTTGAATAATGCGTATCCATGCATATTACTGTCGATATGAGTGAGCCCACAGATGACTGTGCACTTTGTTTTTTCCTTTTGTAGCGTCAGACCTTTTGAAAATAGTTTTGTTTTCATTCCGCAATTGGCAACTGAGTTACTGTACTCCTTTGTCAGCTCAGGATTTAAGCTATGTGTACTGCCATGCACATGGTCCTGTTAAATATTACACGTGCTATCCTCGATTCAAGGTCAATATTGAATCAAGCTTCAGTTTAATTGCTGTGAGCTTTATTCGTTTTGAAATCTTTTGATTTTTGCGGTTTCATGTGATTTTAAGGCACACTCACTCAAAACTTTTATTTTTAAAACTCTGTCTTAATCCACTCGTGCCTTGGTTGCTCTGGACACAGTATCTACAACAAATGTGAATTTAAGCTATGCAATGATTTGCTCTATCCCTAGAAATTCACAGCAAAAGGATAATAGTAGTCACGTGTGATTGTACTGTCATGTTGCTTATGCATTTCCATATTAGAAAAACTGGAATAGATATTGTTGACTTTCAATCCCTGAATTCACGAAAAATTTGCTCTAATGGTTTCATGATGTTTACAACTTTATTGCTGAACTGTTTTCTTTCATAGTCAAATGAAGCTTTTTAGTGCTGTTCTTTTATTCACAAGACTTGAAATGACATACTCAGCCGGCAAGAAAACAAAAGAGTAGTGTCATTAATTAAGCGGTAGTAATGAACCATGTTCGGGCTATTGTGCATTTCAGAATAATTAGTGAGGGAGCGTATGCACAGAACATAAAAGCACATGTTTCTTTTATCCCCGAGTGGCAAAAATACTTTCTTCATAACCTCATTCCAGCATAATTTATGTCCTTGAAAATATGCATGATTGGTTGGTGTGATACAATGTTCATAATTATTTCTTGGGAAAATGCCATTGATATTTTTTTCTTTCATATCAGATATTTTGTATTTTCATATACAGTACAGTACCCTCTATAATTGTTTGTGCCCTTGATACAGATAAACAAAATAATACTTCTAAGCTATTTTAATCCTGAAACATGAAAAATATTAACCAATATTTAACAAACCAAAGTTCCAAGGATGTTACAAACAAAACAACGTTTCTTAAAGTATTAATTACAGTATTTTGCAACATGTGCTCATACTTCTAAGCTTATATGCATGAACAGGTGCAGTAAGAATATATTGCATTGATCATCCAGGCCACAGACAGATTGAGAACTTTGGACCAAATTCAGGCTACAATAAATAAAGTTGCAAGTGTTATTAATTAATTTAAATAAGCTGTGCAACACTTCGCTGAAGAACATTTTTGTGGGAATGACACAATAACTCAATGTAGAGAAAAATACATGTATTTTGTTATCTCAAAGATAAGAACATGAACAGTGAGCAATATCTCAGCTGGTCACCATAAAACAAATTATTATCTTACATTTTTCCTTCTGAAAAAAGGGGGTCTACCTGCTGGTTATGCTCTCACCAAGCATTCACTTATAATGAGACCAGTACTGGACTTGTAAATGTGCATTATATGCTATTCAGTGTTAGTTTGCAACATTACCTGTTGTTGTTTTCAGTTTGAGTTTTATAATGGCATCCAGCAACTAAAGGGCACGTTTACCACTCAATGGTTAAAAAGATGTCATTCAATTGCAATACTAACCTATCATACTGAGCGACTATATAAAATAACGTATCAAATCTTTAGTGTCTTAGCTAGCCTGTGTAATCTGTACCCTAAAGGGTTAATTTTTAGATGAAGGTACTTGAATAACTCTGGAATCTTGAGTAGTTAAGAGCTGTTTGAAAACCTGTTGGATGTCTCTCAAGACTGGGTAGGGCTGGGTACCCCATTCTTAGAACATTTTAAACTTTTAAAAAATCATTTAATATGGGAATTTTAATAATTTCTGGATTACTCTATATAACCCCATCCTAAAACCCTATAAATGAGATATGGGGGTAGAGTTCATGTGCACGTAGTAAATGGGAATCAGTACACATTGGTCATGTGACTATTTTGAGTATTTTGATGGATTTATTTGAAGTGCTTACATATCTTGAAAATAATGTTTTTATGGGTAATTAGCATTGCTGCTGAAAACAGAAAAAAGTGGAGACTTCACTTTAATTGTTTCTTGTATGGACAATTAATGAATTCAGTTCTGCATCAAGTCTGTGAAGAACAGCCCATGCTTTATAAGATGTGTATTGTGTCAACAGAAGAAACCATGTCTAAAAAGATTAAATATTCCTACATTACTGTAGATTTTACATTTTTTTTTGCATTATTGCAATTTCAGAATTCATATTTTCTAAATTATGAAAAAATATCCTGAAATATTTTAAAACCAAACAGAAAAAGACTGGCAACAAATGTAATATTGCGTAAATTAATACCTGTCTTCCATTCATAAATCTATTTTAGGTTTAAGCAAGGAAAACATGGGTTATTGTAAATTATACCAGCTACTTTTTAACAAGGTCTATGTGATTTAATCAGTTTGACCAGTATCTCTTCGCTTCTCCTTTCATTATTTTGAATGAGTGATTTGAAATAGTCAAAATGCACTTGAACTAGTTTTAGAACTACTGTTGCCTTAGAAATCCTGCTATTCAGAAAAAGTAAACATTTCTGAATGTGTATGATGTCCTGTTGTTTGCAGCAGTTCGTCAGTATCTGAATCCTGTATGTAATTACATTGAAAAGCTATTCTTTATCTTATTCTTGTGTTATTGGGAGTCAAGGACATGAAATAATGACATGTTTTTTTATTTGAAAAGAATGTAATTTCTTTCCAACCAACGAAAAAACAAAACCCAAACTGGATGACCTATTAAATTAGGGAGACATTTGCTCTGCATACCGAACATGCAGATGAGCTTGAAATTATTGATGATGAAAAGTAACCTTTAAACTGATTTGTGCTAATTTTCCTGGATGCAATTTTGATCCTCAAGCTTGTGTGCTAATTTTAAGCAAGGATTAATCACCAGAAGTTACTTCATTTACTCTAATTGGTTGGTATTGCCATTGTAACCATCATCGACTTTACATGAAAACATTCAAATATAACAAATAGATCAGTATGGAGTGACAAAATTTAGTCTCTTTGCTATAAGCATTGATATTTATTGTAATCCAACTGATTTCTTGTGATAAAAATTGTTTACTGAGGTAAATAGAGACAACACAACTATATTAATTCCAGTACTTCCCTTGGCACCTCTGGCATAAGTCATAGGATCTTCCTCCATACAGTACCTTTCCATCCATCCATGGTCATTGCTCATGTTACATTACATTACAGGCATTTAGCAGATGCTCTTATCCAGAGCGACTTAGACCACGTTTACATTTCTGAATGCTGCTTTTGCGATCAGTTAACAATTCCTTTGAATATTGATGCTTGCGGTCGCCATCTTGCTAGAAGATCCCCTTTCAGTACTACTAAGTTTCAGCCTCCTGCAGAGGTAACCAGGCTTCTGAGTAAACTGTTACAGCAAATTTCACCACCACATTTTACAGTGGATCTGAGGCTGAAAATGCATCCTTTATTCCATACCAAAACCACTGCCGGTGTGTGACAAAAGATCTGAATTTTGGTCTGAACATAACACCTGGTGCCAATCTAAGTACCAATGCCATGCCATGCCAAGAACTCCTGGGGCTGAGGTTTGATGATTGCTTTCCAAAAAGGCTTTTTGGTAACTTTGACCTATTGTATGGAGTTGGTATCTACAGTAATTGTTAATTTGGAAGCTTGATGACCCCAAGATACAACCAAGTTCTGTTATTCTCCAGTTATGGCCCTTGGAGTTGTCTTTACCTCCTGAGCCATCTTCATCACTGTGGAGTGAGAAAGGCAAGACACACTTGCGCCCTCTAGCAGGCAAGTTTGCTACTGTTCTGCTGGCATCAAAGCTCTTAATTATTGCCTTAGCTGGTAGTATTAAGTAGCATATTAAGTTTTTTTTTTTGGTATCATTGCCTGATTTATGTAGGTCAACTCCCATTTGTCTCTTTTTATTTGAGAGATCTTTGCCTTTCCCCACAGTGATGGGTGACAAATATATTTTACGTTCGTTTTTACCTTACTTTCTAAGTGAAACAGGATAATAGTTTCTTAGAGCTGAGATGAACTTACAGTGGAATTGCATTTTATTTATAAGGAAACTTTTGGAAAATAATGTGATTTTTTTTTCTCAGTTTTTTTTAGAATAACAAACATTTCCCCAATATTTTGAACATAATCCATTGCTCATTAACTGTGTCGTTAATTTTATGTGGTGTTTTTGCTGATCTGACCAGTGTCTTAGCTGGCATGTGCCTGTTTGTTCATATTGTGGTTGCTTTTTCCAGGTAGTAAGGCAAGAGTGCCCTGGTAACAAAAATATGTTTTTACATATATGGAGGTCCAATGTATGGGAATTTGAGAATGGTCTTTTTTGTGACTATGGAAGGCTGGTCTGATAATATTTTAAGGTTTTATCTACACAACCAATGATATCAAAACAATATACAGACTAATTTGGTGCTTGGTGTAAGGTTGAAAAATTGTTATTGAAGTATATGCTATAAAGTACAGACAGGCAAGTGTCGTGATCCACAAATTAATTAATTTATTAAGGACAATGGGCACAATCATTCACATTGCAAAGGCTAATGCACGTCCTACTGGCTTGAACATATGACCTTTCAATTGATGTCTTTTTCAGATTTTACATTCATCATTTAATTCAGAGCTCTGTAATGTACTATAGATTTGGCAGATCTGCTGTGTACCCAACTTCACAAAGAAGAAACAGCGATTTCTCAAAGTGATCTGTTGTTTAAGCGAACCAGCGCCACCGTCATTGTCAACCACACATCACACATTTCTTTATGGTGTCACATCAATAAGCCAATTACATGCTGTCGAAACATTACCTGTTTGCATATACAATGGGTAAAATTTAACATATATTTATTTGTGGAAAGGAATGATCAAATTAACAGAAGCAGAAACAATCTAAACATTTTATTCAGACAATTTATACAAAAACCTAATGGATTAAAACATCAATTTAGAGGTTAAATCCAGGCTGGCTATTTTGAAGTACCTGCCTGGAAAAAAATACTGTCAGGCTTAACTGATTGCCCATGAACCAGGGGAAAAGGACATCCAGAGACTGGCAGGAGCTGTTTCTTGTGTTACATAATGGAGCACTTTTCCTCAGCCTTGGTTTTCATGTCGGTTAGGGTGGCCTGTGCCTTCTCCTTAATCTGGTCCATGTCCATGTTCTGAAGGTTCTGTATCTGACCAAAAATGGAGTCCTTCTCCTCCTCCTCTGTGGCGTCCTCGTCAACCATCTTCAGCAGCTCCTCTGGCACATCCACATCATCTCCTGCCATCTGGATCATGTTCTCATCCTGCTCACTCTGGGAAAAGAGGACATTTAAAAGCACAGTTTATATGGAGACCATGCAGCACCATAGAGTTCTTACAACCGATAGGTATTTTATGCGTTTGTCCTAATGCACATTTTATTTGAGAAGTTCCAAATGTAGGACCACATAAACATCAGGTTATAATATACAGGTATATACATATGAGCCATTAGATGTGATTTATCAAAGCTGATAACAATTGTAGCTCAAATGATATTTGGGATAACTTAAGGTTTCAGTGGCTGCTTGATAACAGGCCATTCATAACATGCTGACTGATGTGTTTGAAAGGCTGATGCAGGATCACATCATGAGTCAGAGGAGACAGGGCAAAGGTGGTAGTGTGAAGCTCCTGATGCTCGCCATCTGGCATTGTCTTTCAGGCATAATTTTCAATAATGAGTGCAGTAAAAGACGTGTGAGGTGCATAGCTTAAGCAATAAAGCTCAAAGTCACGTGAGGTTTATCATGGTCAGTTATAAAGATTCACCAACAAAACTGAGGCTCATTACTACAGAAAGAATTAAAAGCAGTATGAGTCACCCACAAGACAATGTACCAAGTTTACAAAAATGTATCCGTTTAAGACATACTTCTTGATAGCCAGGTGTCTGCCATGCGTTGGCATATCGAGATTTAGAAAGCTTTCTCAGAATGCAACTATACTTTGAGCATGTGATTTATAATAATGCATTGAGCTCTATTTAGTCTCTTTTGAAATGTTTATACATATTATACATATGTAACACATATATTCATTGAAAATTATCTACAGATATATTAATTTGTTTTTCACACAGTGTGATTTTGGCTGTACTTGAGTATGTGAGTGGATGAAAACTAGTGTAGAGGAAGAACAGTCCTCCTGTGCTTGTTATGCCAGGAATTGATTTAACTATATTGCCATTTACTGTAATGCCACTCAAGGGGGCATTTTAATATATTGTGCTGTGGTTCTGTCAATGGCTGAATCAAAACCCATCAGATCTTCTTAAATTCTTTGTGTTTGAAAGATCCATTTTAGGAGACTATATAAAAATCAGAATAACAGGAACAGCATATTTTAAGCATTTTTGTACTTTTTTTTTTTTTTACACTTGTCTTTTTTAAGTAATTATTTTTATTGTTTAACAATAACATTACATAGTTCACATATGAAAATATATACTTCATACACAGATGAAGCATGAATTAACACAAAGAAGCAAAACCTCCTTCAGTTACTAAAAACAGTAACATTTTTGGAAGAATATTACTCATGAATCTCAATGAAATGCACCAGTACCAATGAGTTAAGCAATACATTACATATCCAAATACTGTATGCATACAACAGCATCAAGGTAGGGTTTTCAGTTGGCTTGCCAATGGCTCAAACTATTGTTCTTCTACAGAATGTGTACTACTACAAACTCTTGCTTGGTTGCAATTGTCCCCCCATTGTTAAGCTAATAGATTGCATTGTTGGATCCATACAGGGTTCACACAGTGGGGAATCCAGGCATACAGTATATCACTTGTAATGGTTATCAGACTAAGGTGTAGACATAGCCATATTGAACAGCCCTAAACTCACTGCTATTTGAATGATATTTTCCAATATTTACATTAAATGGAATGTTTAATATAACTGAGCATGCTCTATATGACATCATAATGAAACAATTATGGCATCAAAATATAATGTAATCACATTAAAATAAAAACCTTTTAGTGTGGACAGTCCATATAATCAATCAGTATTCACTCGTTATCAGTTTGTGTTTAAAGTCAACAGCCTAACTCATCTGTGCTAATACTTTTCCCTACTCCTTCCATTGTTGAGTTCGCTAGAAATGTAGTAGTCAGTCAAATACATGGGCATGGTTCTGCCTCCCATGCTACTCAATGCTTCCAGTTTGTTATGGCTAATGGCATGGTATGGTATGGTATGGTTTGGTATGGCTAATGCAGACACCTCCACTAAGTGCTAAATACAAGTTTAAGGTCAGGATACACTATGGGACTTGCATGTGGGACCTGCAAGTCCTGAGTATGAAGCCTTATTTTTTTCTTGCTTTAAACTTCTGACCTTACTTGTGTATCTTTTCCTTCCTGTATGCAGTTGAACTCAGGACACTGTACGGGGGTTAGACACAGCCTTTGGCTCTTGCAAATTAGACCTCTGACATCTGGGTAAACTTCTTAACTAGGGCATTTAAGTTGAACAATGATCAGCACAAATATATATATATTATACTTACCTTCGGTAGCCTGTATTTTTCTCTTAAACATGTCCTTAAAGTTGCCCTCTCAGCTTTCTTATGCAAGAAGTCAGCATCTCTTTGCATCCTGGAATGTGAAAAAGAGATTTGATTGCATTACCTCCTGTGACCGCTGCTTTAATACGTCAGACACCAGATGTACAACTCATTCAGTAACAGACCTGTAACGTTTAAAATGATACTAAACTCACCGCATAAGCACTACAAACCCAGCACCATAGCTTTCTTTGAAATGCATGAGATTTTAACCGATAATATTTAGGCTACTGCTTTTGCCGTCACTATTCTTGTTAACTAACATAAACAATGCATCTTGCCTTTGACTTGAACATTGTGGTTCTTACAATGGATGACAGTAATGGATGTTTTTTGTAATATCACATCTTCCAGTTTTTTACTTAATTTGGGCTTTTTGGGGAAAATAAAATTCTCCATAGTGTGTACACTGGGGAGCAAAACAAATAACCAGTTTTACAGTTTCAGTGTGGTGCAGTATATGTCTCCAGCCATCACATGAAGGGACTTTGTTGGCAAAATGTGTTAACTTTTTTTGTGACAAAGTGATCCCCTCATATCTACTTCCAATATAATAAATCACAACCATGACTTTTTCTCCTAGCTCCATGGAATTTGACTGCATAAATTGCATGAACCTTTTTGGTTCGGACATAAGCATGGATAAAAAACTTAGGAGGCTCAGCCAGTGTAATCTTATTGTGTCTCTAAGTATGACTTGCCGTTGACACTACCAGAAGGCATTGTGTTTGCTTGCTTGACAGAAATCATATTGGATATTAAAATTATGACAATTCATGGATGTGGACAATTTGAGTCTTTTGACCGTAACTGGCTGCCTCTTTGAAGTGTTACATTCTTGGCCTTAAGTGACACCTTAGACACATCTTATCAAAGCAAGAATAAATCAGTCTATTTTGATTTAAATGAATAGACAATATAATATAGTATTTGATATGCCGTTTAATTTTTACACTGCTAAGTTCATTCAAAGATCTATAAAAACACTATTACTGTAATTGAGAGGGTAGCACCTGATAAGCTGCCAGCATGTAATGCATGGCAGCCATTTTGTGCTAGAACTCTCAGTGGAGGGGCATACATTTTTAACCAATTAAACTTGAGGATAAGATTGACAGGAACAGATTAGAGATTAGGCAAAAACGCTCCGATTAACACTCTTGCTCTTTGTGAGAAGTACCATGAAATTCTTAAGGACTTGTCAGGACTTCCATTTTACATCTCACCTGGATCCCTGTTTCCCTGCACTGATATTACTGTGTATATGTAATACCTTTTAATGTGCTTATTACTGATTGTATTAAATAATAAATATATATATTTTCTGTAGTCACAGTGCAATAATTATGAAAAGGTGACTTTCTAATAATGACTTTCTAATTATTTTTATTCACACATTTAAACTGAACTCAAGTATACAAATGCCTGCTGGACCAAAATAAATAAATAGATTAATGATCAATGCAACAATCCCCGGGCTTTGTCTTTTCCGTCTGAGTTGACTGGCTGTTAATATGAGGCTGAGAGGCATAATATCAGACATGTTTGCGTGATCCACGGTGCTTGCTGCTTGGCTGATCTCAGGGCATGGCAGATGTCATGTCAAAGGTTTTCTGGACCTCCAGAGCACGCAGCAGCATTATCACATCAGGTTCCCCAGTCATAAATACCTGCTATCGCTGCTGCTTGTTCCCACAACTACGTCAGCGCTGCTTGGATTAAATAGTCTAGTCTTGCAAATCCCAAAACCAAAAATGCACCACCATGGTGGAAGATTAGGGGATAGGAATGCTTTTCTGAAGGCAGAATTCTCTGCTGAAAAAACGACAAATGGAGCTTTGTGAATTCCCTGTGATTAATTTGTGCTTGGGCACAATGGCTGTATCGTGACCTTGAGATGAAAAACAAAAGAAATTATATTGTGGAGTGAAAAACTGAGCTGTTAAAACTAGACCCAGCAGTAGCCATAAAAGAAAATAACACCGAACAGACCATTGAATATTGGCCTAAACGCCTGGAAAAAATAAAAAAATAAAAATAAATTTCACTGGAGTACCTGTCTAATGAACTCTTTCACTAGAAAGGGTTTTATGTGATGTGTTTGCAAGTCAGTTACAATGTTCAAAGTAAAGCTCCAAAAACAGAGCTCTCTATCGTTATACTTTCTATATTCTGCTGTACCCTCCCACCTCCATTTTGTGACAAATGGACAGGCTGGTGACTTACTTCTCCTCCACCAGCTGCTTCTGGTACTCCTCGTACTCCTCCCGAGTCATTCCGGCGGCGGCGGCGGGGTCAGCCGGGGCGGCGTCCTCGCTCTTCTCCTCTCCGCCGAGACCCAGGTTCTTCACCTGGTTGCTGACCATACTCTTCAGGAAGAAAGACATCGCGCCTCAAGGGTCCACCTCACTTTTATATCAAAAATGTTTTTGGTGAAAAAAAAAAGAAAAACGCCCGTTTTTTCTCTTGCGCCCCTGGATTGGTGTCCGAGCAGCGAAAACCCAATGAGAGCCTGTCTAACAAGCCGGCTGCCTGGCTGCGTAGTCAAGGGCACTCTGACAGCAGACAACAGAGGCCAAAAGGAAAAAAAAAAAAAAAAAAAGCAGCAGCAGCAGCTATGCCACAGTCGTAATCTGGATTAAACCTCTAGCTCTAGTGCTCTAGGAGGCAGATGGTTTATGTTTGTTTAAATAGAAACTACATTTAATTGTTCCATATTGATTATCTCTTGACCAAACTTGACCTATAAATTTTGTTGACCAACAAAGTTGACAGAGAATACATTTTTTTTTGTTGCTTTTCTAGGTTTGATTTTGTTCCCCGCCTTTTCTCGTACGAATATTGCATCCACCGAAATGACGCTAATCTGATTACTTTGGAAGAGGCGGGCCCGTTGTGCCACGGGAGTATCTCGCAGAGATTTATATTTATACCCCTGAGCCAGAGAGAGAAGTGCAGGATTATCAGACTCAGTTTATCTTGTTGATGTTGGACGAGTGCACTTCTACTGTAAATCACTGGCCCGCTTTGACTGACAAAATTAGGGAAACAAATGCAAATTTTGAAGCAATACATCACTTTAAATGGTCCACCCCAGCTCTGTATATACAGTAGTGGTAGAGGTACTTGGCTTAGACGTATATAGTCTGTCACTAAGGTGAATATAAATTGTGAAATTCTTGCCCAAATGTTATAAAAATACTACTTTTAAGTTACAACAGTTAAAGGTGGGAATTGCGTCAATACAATCACGAAATAACTGCAATTTTCTTTCAGGTGAATTCACACAGCAAAATGTACAGTCACATCCAGTGCCTAATACTGAAATGAAATTCTAAGAATTTTTTTTATTATATGCTTAAAATACTTCCTGGAAATGACGCTTAGTATAGTTTTAATTATATTAGTTAAAATTTGTGGCCTCCGATAATTTCATTATTGCCATAGTTATGACAAGGCCCTCAAAAATAGCAGCAGAAACTTCTGTCTAGCACCTAAGGTGATTACGTTGTATTAGTGCCGTGTGACAGTATTAAGAGGTGGTCTGACATTCCTAGATCAAGGTTAAAACACTTAAAGCAAGAGGGAATTCATTATGCTTTCACAGTGCTGCCGTTCCATTGTCAGGGGAACATGGGAAAAAGCACAACAAACACAATGAAAGCGCTGGAGAACGGACAGACAATTAGAGGAGTGAAACCAAGGATGGTCCAAGTGTGTTCTTTTCATCCTTGTTTCTTCCTTTCTTCCTCGCCACGCTATTCTGTCATGGCTTGGGATCCCTCAACTTCAAATCTGCATTAATCAGACGGTAATAAGCAGCGATAATCATATTGCACGCAGCCTATTAACAGTGGATCAGAGGTAAAGAAATAATTGGCTTATAAATAAACTGATAAAGAATCGGCTTTTTAAAAAACCCGATGAAGATGCTGTCGCAATTGTGCCGAGTTAACTAATCATATTTAAAAAAGACTTTTTAATCCTCCGTTGGGTCCTACTGCAGATTATATCTTGTATCTGCCATGATTACTTTTCGGGAACTCGGCTGCTGCAAAGCTCCTTCCTACCATTGAACAGTATGAAGTATGAAAAACAAACATCCAACCAACCTGCTGTTCCGCTCGTATGACAAGGGATGTGGGAGTGACAGATGTGCTGGCATTTCCCCCTGCCTCTCTGTGTAATCCTCTCGTTTGAGGAGAGTGAACGTGAGTGTGAGATGGGAAGAGAGATTTATTGAGAGATTAAAACACAACAGGCTTTAATTTTACTAATGGGAGGGCTTTGGCTTTGGGTGGGGTTCTAAGACCGGCTCTGAATGTGACAGAAATCCACACAGCAACCCTGGAGACAGTAAGAATGATGTCACGTCACGCCTCGTACCGTAAGACTTGCTAGATGTAGATCTGTCAAGGGCATATTAGTCTCCTCCAGGGCCATTTTTAAATGGTCACTTCAGGAAGTTAGCCAAGGCAACCCACCAAGGCCAAGGCAATCTTGAGCTGGGATTCTTACCTCATTTTCTGCTGTTCAATTGTAGTACTACAGACACTCAATAAATTTTGCTTGTGCCCAGAATGACTTTCTCATGGATTGTCTTGTGTGAAAAAATTGCATGTGTAATCTGACTGAACATATTTAGGTTTTCATATAAACATTTGAAATCTCAGGCCAAAAACTGGAACAAGACAGCTATCATTGAAAATTTTGAGAACAAGTAGTTCTGAAATTCTCATGTTTACATTTGAATATATTAAGGATCATATTCTGAAACCAGTTATAGGATATAGTTTTTGGGCCAATTCTGGTGGTTCGTGTGACAATTTTAAATTGGGTTGGGCATATATTTGAAAAAAGACTTCAAAGCTATTCTTTTGAAGAAGCATAACTGCAAAGATAATAAGCAAGAAATATAGCTCCAAGCAGGAATTACAGTCCAAGCACTCAATGTAATGAAGCCACTGAATACACTGTTGGTCTAATTCAGGCCCCACAGACTGGCAGTGCATTCAGTGGCTTAATCATGACATTGACCGCTTGTCTCAAATCTGTCTCAAAGCCATTGTTTGACACTGGATGTCATTCTTAGGCATTTTAAAATGTTAGGGCAAAAGACAGGAACTGGTTTTGAAGTAACCATAATTTACATATTACAGCACTCCCATGCGAAGCTCATTATCATAAGCCAATGTGTTGGGGAGCTTTTTTGAAAGGAAGATAGGGATGCAACACTGAATATATGGGGAAATATATTTTGCATAGCATTTATGTATATAGAATTGCATGATGTGTCTTGATTTGAACAGGGGGAAAGCACAGAGGGTTAAAAAGCGACAAAAATGACAGAGGCACAATATATAAAATCACCCAGGAAAAGATTCATTTATTTAAGTTTATTTCAACTTAAAGTTCTGCCCCCAAATGTGCTGCATTTATAAAGGGTAGCCAAAACATAAGCAAGGTGCCATTTATAATGTCACAGATCTCACTGAAAATAGATTTGGTAAGACGTAATGGCAGTATATATTCAACTAACCTTTCTGTAAGAGCTCGAAAAACGTAAAACATTATAAAGCAAATGTGTTGTTTCACCAGTGAAATACTTGACAGAAGCAAACCTTCTCTCAAAGACAAAATTAGCAAGATGAAAGACACCAGCATAGCTGTAACATACAGTAAAATGGTAACATGATTATTTTACTGCTGATAAACTGTTTGGCAAAAGGGCCAATTCCATTAAAAAACTTTTTTTGGATGTTTTTAAATTTTTTTTAAATCTTTACCATATCTTATGTATAATCTTTGTTTTCTTAATTCCAAACGTCTGATTTATGTCATAAATACAACAACTATTTAAAATCCAGAGGCATTCTGCCTATACTAAAAGCAAAAGGATTCGTAAATTGGAAGAATGTTTATTGCCACAGCTTTCTGCATAATACTGAACATATTTACTGAACTTGAAATTAAGCTGTAGTTGTTCTCTCTGGGTCACAAACGTCGAGAGGTAGAGCTGCAATCTCATGACCCCCTAGCTGCTGCTGCTTCTCCACAGATCTTGAAAAATGAAAGCCAAAGCAGATTTTTTGCGTGATTTCATGGCCTCCGAGACTTCCAGTGCTTGCCACGAGCCCAAGTTGGGCCATATGGCTTAGCCAATGGGGGTTAAACCCTGGGCCATAGGGGCCATCCATGGGAGGCTACAAATGCAAGATATCTGGCCTTCGGCTAGTGGTTGGCGGTTTTCTGTTGGCCAGCTTTCTCAGGTTACCGCTGCACTAGTTCCCACAGACAACCGGGCGTGGTCAGTGTGAGGCACGCCTCTCCTTCGATTGGCGGCAGCTCTGCTGTATTCGGTGTGACCTGGGGAGTTATAAATAGTCACTGACTTGCTGGTGATGGTATGGAAAAAAGCACAGCTTCGACCGCAGTGCTGTGTGTGTGTGTGTGTGTGTATGCAGACAACACAGATGTGACTCTCCAGGCACATTTGGTGATTGAGAAATTGATTGAGAAGAAAGGGAAGTTAAATTTGAAAAAAAAGAAAGAAATTAAATAATCATGCAGAAGCGTTCTACACAGACACCTCGCAGCTAAAAAAAAAATATGCCTTTTGTATAGTGTGGATAAGTGTCGATTGGTCTGTACACCCCTCTTATTTTATTCAACTGTGCTTTACATTTCAGCCACATTACTGCAGTTGCCATGCATTTTGACATATGGCATTACATACAGTCCAGAATATTATGTCCTTTTCCCATTTGAATGACCCAATTCTGTTTGAAAACTTAAAGATAAATTTCGAAAGTCTGTCATCAATTCTGCAATTACAGAAAAATAGTAATATGCCAAAAACAAGATGTAAACCTGTATTTGACCACCATCTGCCCTTAATTTGAACTTACTAATACATGTTTTGCAAGTTAAGCAAACACTTGAATACAATTGCAAGTCAAGGTTGGATTTGTTGTAAGGACAAATTATGAATGAGTCTAGGCCATTGAGCAACTCCTTAGTTGGAAGGGGCTTACTTAAAGATGAAAGATATGCAGAAAAGGTAAAGCCAATATAATAACAAAAAAAGAAAAAGTAAACAGATCTGTCTCACATAAACACCTAGCTATGTTGCGGTTTCTTTTTATAATAATCACTTGATGATTAAAAAATCTGATTTTGGTGGATTAAAATACTAAAAAAATACATTTGAGAGTTCCATCTTTACAATGATTCAGCATTAATACTACATAATACCACAGTTTCCAAAGCTGCCAGGACAATGACTGACATGGTTTAATTGAGACACCTTTTCATGACCCTGCCTGAAATCCAAATATTATTGGCTTAATACAAGAGAAGGATATTTTACATCATTTTGGAATCTTTGACCAACAATTTCACAAAAGCCTAATCAAAGCAAATATTCATTCACAATCTGTACATCTAGGATCAAATTAAAAATCTGAAAAAAAAACAAAACAAACAAACTCAAGACTTGTTTTCAAGTACAATAATTTACAATTTTGAAACAGACCAGAAATTAACAAAACAAGATTTTACAAATTACCTCATTTACAAATTTTGTTATACCTTCCACTGGGGAGCAGTTTTCATCAAAAGAACTTTTTTGCTGCTGCTTCTTGTTGACTTCTAAAAATATGTGGGATAGAGAGTCAGTTAAATACATTTATATGCACAGTAATCCACAAAAATAACTTTTACACCACATTGGCCATTTAGAAGAAATATAGTTAGCATTTACTTGATATCATATACATGACCATCACCATCCTAAGCCAAGGTCTGTCCTATCCCATGGTACCCTGACTGGTATGTCCCCACATGCCAGAGGTGAAAGAAGATGTTTTAGCCAAGTTCTACAATTTCTGTCTTGAGTCTTTATGCCCAAATTGTATGCCCTTTCACTTTGCTCCTCTTTAAAACTCATTCATGAATTCCTAATTTCCTTCAATTTATGTTGTCACGTGAATTTGACTATTTTTACAGTGACTACCAGTTCATTAACCAAAAGCATCCTCCTCAGTGCATTGTGAAAGCATACTGTATATACACAGGGTACAAGAGCACTACAAAAATCTACTGATTATGGGAGTAGTCAACATAATAGTGTCACAGTAATGCGTTAGAGATGAATGAATACGAGTAAAGCACCCACACCTATGGGTTTGCAGTGCACGACACCCACCTGTACATCATGTAGCCGATGAATAAGACTGACTGTACTGCAGCGAAGATCAGGAAATGGGGAGTGGACAGACAGGCTGGCATGGGGGGCGGGTCAGGGCATTTCACCTTTTCACCTGGACCCTGAACACAAATCACCAGGCAGACATCAGAAACACAATAATACATGTGGACTCAGGTACGGAAGACAACGGGTAGGCGAGGACAGCTGAATAACTGAACACAACTTTCAGATCAAATTTGCCTCCTGTTCACTCAACTAACAATGAGCTAAGATTGAGAATCCAAGTAAATTATGTTGTGTGAATAGGATGCTTAAGAGGCCATGTGTAAAATGCAGGAAATCAGATGTACTGTAATACAGAGACTAAACCTCCAAGCCTAAACAGCTTTCAAACAGAAATGGAAAAACATTAGTAATCTGGCTTTCCGTCTGCTGTTAATGCAACCCTTTGGGTGCAGTCTGTGACAGTTGTTTGTCATCGTTAAAGGGCAAGTTCACCCTGTGAGTGAACAGTAGAGGGACACACACGGTATCCACGACAACCATAACCACGGCTTACAGCAGGGGTCGGCATCCCTGGTCCTGGGGAGCCGGTGGCTCTGCAGGTTTTCATTGGTACTTTGCATTTAAGAAATCAGAGAAGTTGATGACATAGTTAACTTCACCTGGTCTTGAGTCTGAACTGGGTGCTGATTTTAAGGTAAAAACAAAAACCAGCAGAGCTTGTGGCTCTTCAGGACCATGGTTGCAGACCCCAGACTTACAGGGTACAAAAAATAATGATGACTAGCTGTGAGAGAAATGGAGGATAACTTTCAGAGTAACATTTCGTTCTTCTTAGCAAGTTGACTTTTGTCTGTAGGGGAATTTAGTGTAAATGTACACAAATATATAAAGTCTATCAGTAAAACATGGAAATATGCTGTATCAGAAGGCTACAGTGTACTGGGCTGAATATGCTAATGTGTGCACTGGACAGGTTTTTAGTAGTGAGCCCCTCACCACATCGCGCTGGACTAGGTGCTCAACGCTTCTCTTGACCACATGCAGGTGCTCCTTGATGTCGTTGAAGTGCTGCACAGAATCATAGGCCCCGGCAGCGTTCCCCTGCTGCTGGACAGAGGCCACTTGTCTCAATGTTTCAGAGAATGAATCCCTGAAATTGAAAAAAATAAATAAAAAAGCATAATAATTAATCATTTAAACAAGTAAACTTTGAAAAGAAACATCATCAAGAAATGGAATATTGTTTTATGACACAAGGGGGCTGTGACCTTTACCTCCATATCCCCCAATGTAGTCACTGACAAAAAAACCTTTTTATGTCTTTATACAAACAAAATTTGACTCTTCTGGTTGCCTGGGCAAACCACGTTAACCTTCCTAAAAAAATGGCACTTATTTTTAGAATCAGAATTAATTCCGTTTCTTAGGGAAACAGGCTTAAATAGCAAGTCTAGTTATGTAGGGTACCCCCAAACGGAACGGTGAGTTCCACTGACACCAGACTTTATCCCTTTTAAACCCTTGAGACGTTTTTCAAGAACACAGTGCACACCACTTAACAGGATTAAAGAGTGAGACCAGGGTGGGCTTTTCCAGCCAATAACACCAACTTATTTTTCCTGCATTGCTATTGTAGGACACTTCAGATGAATGGCTAAAGCATACTCAAACATGGAGCACAGCTCACGCTGGGCCCATTACAAAGGGCAAATCAAAAATGTCAAATGACGCGCCCTAAAAATCTGAGGCTCGATGGCACCGTGAAATCATAAGGCAGAACTGTAAGTGATATTTGTCTGTAACTTAAAAAGTCAAGATTGCAGGATAGCACACCAAGTTGTTCTTTGGCTTAGACTTCGCCAAAGATTGACAAGTGGGCAGAACCACCGGGATTAACCAAAGAGAAGCAGCTCCGCTGCAGTGCGGACCCACATGCGCTCATCTTGGAATACCGGAAATGTTGGCTCACCACTAGTGGATGAAGAAGGAAAGACAATTTAACCCAATAATCAGGGCGTTCTATTTATAATCTTTACATCACGTTTGTGTCTGATTATATTCTGATCCTTTCATACCCAAGGGGTCAAAGCATGTATTATTTTTCAGGAAGAAATAACGCAAAATAAAACGACTGCATTCAGTGGGAATGACTGAAATGTATCGATTCTCCAGACATTTTCCTCAACGTGCTTTTTTTAACCGATACCACTCATACCACTGCAGTGTCATGTAAACTCACCTCTATATTTGTACAGAAGATTACATAAACATACTCCTCGTGCACTGTGATTATTAATCCCGTCTAGTAATGCATTAATCATTGTGATTTTGATCAATTTGAATTACTGTATACAATAATCTAGAGAATCCTGAATTGTTTCAGTTGTGCCATCTGTTCAAGAAAACATGTACCGATGTGTAAATATTTAAAACCTATTTGAAACTACTTTCAAATTAAGTACACTATATAATATTGACAATCACAGTAAAGACATTGTAAAAGAAAATGGTTATAAAGTGTTTTAATAAAATGGGTGCTAAAAATGCATGTAATTGTTTGGAGATTGTCCTGGACGCTTAGCATTTTTGTTAGTGTTTCGTGATTAAACCACATCCCTACCTTACAATGAGTTTTTAAAATGAGAAGAAAGATGCAATCTTCTGTTTAACATAAGTGTGATTTTCCCTGAAGAAAAAATGGCCAGCTGCACTAAGCACAGAAAAAAAGGATCAGATTATAAAGTCAAATTGTAATTTTAAAATCTCAAGAAGAGACACTTATCAAAGAAACACTGCCCAAAAAAATGCACAATCAAAACAATGTACAAGTCTATGGGATACATGCTAGTCCCACAGTAGTAGTAAGCCAGGGAGAAAGATTCAACCCTTTTAATAAAAAGCACATCTTGAAATTAAGATCATGTTTCAGATTAAATTTCAATTTCTTAGACTGTAATTACTACAGGCAGGAGACTAACCCCCTCCCCCAATCACCTTTAGAAATCCAAGATGATTAAAATAAAATGAAAAGACTTGGGACAAATGAAACCCATTGGAAGGATATAGTACCAATTCCTTGGGTTAAGTGCAATAACAAGAAAGCAATCAGACGTGGCCCATGTTCTCCTGCATACGTAGGGTATATTTACAACCTGGGCTGTAATCCTTTACAGATTCAGAGCCCTTATGATGCTGCTGTTCTTGCCTGCTGCACAGTCACTGTGTAACCCCAAGAGCATGTATTCCTAGAGATGTGTGCAAGACCTAAATACAATCTATCTGTTTTCACCAGAGGAAACAAATGACCAAATCAGAAATAAATCTCCTTTAAAAAACTAAGTGAACATTTATTAAAACATGCGTATAATCTTCATCCAAGAGAAATAACTCATTTGAGCTTAAGCCTGCTTAAGCTCTTAAGGAACCAAGATGTGATGATAAATTATATGATTTTTAAAATATTGGTTATTTTTGGGTATTTTTTATATATATGGTGGTCAACACAATTTGTGCGCCAATAACCTATAAGGATAACAGTGCCAACAATCTTTACCAGGTGTATTACCAACCTAATGCCTTATGCTTGTGGATATACTGTTTCCACAAAACAAATTCCAATTAGATTGCTAATGCTAAATCAGGGATCAATTATGGAGCAGATGTTTGCTTAATTATAATGGTCTCCGCTTTTAGCGTGATGCAATCAAGTGAAATTATTACTACAGTATCATGGGTTCACATGCCTTTTTAATCCCTCATGCATTTATATTTACCAAATGACAGTACGTACATGCAAAAAGAGGTGAATAAGTTCAAATAAAAATTAATCTCTTTACATTACATTTATTTGGCAGACGCTTTTATCCAAAGTGACGTACAAAAAGGCATTTCATGGTCACGGACAACTACAAAACACAGGTTCAATAAGATACGATACTCATTTTGTACAGCTATTTCTAGCCAAGAGCACAGTTCAGTTCACACAGTGAACACTATTTTGACCTAACTTATGCCAAGCCAAACTCTTTATGGATTTGATGTATATAAATGGAATGTCCTTTTGGGAAAACATAGGTACTATTTGTGTCAGGGCATGTGATATTAGTCACAAAATAAAGAATTTGACCTGATGTCCACTACATGAGGTCTCGATTATCAAGGAAGTCCTTGAATCTAAAGCAAGGCCTCAGGATCCGTCTTAGTGCAGCATTCAAGAATAATGCAGCATTAACCATGTCATTTAAAATACTTTTATAGGTTCCTCATACATGTCCAGTGTCATCTCCTTAAAAGACAAGTTCAACATGCTACAGTAAAGCGCGATATCAGGTTCCACAGACCATCCGTGGATTCAAATCAGATATTTCAGACTGACCAAAAGCCTGTTTTATATAAATTTTAAAATGCACATGCTGAATTTCATGTACAGTACTATGCAATTAATGGGTGAAGGCACATACATCACCACCATTTTAGATGCTTCACAATGGCAGTTCAAAAACAGTCAGGTAGATTTCACAGGTGTATAGAGACAAGATAGCTCAGTGAATCCATCTTAAAGTAAAGTACCAGGTAAAACGTACAAACAATATGACAAAAACACAGAATGCAACCTTAACAGTTGGTTTAAGATATTATTGTGATCAAAATCAATATAATAATTCCTAACTTCAAGGTATATTTTGGGATCTAATCTCCCATCTGATTTGTTTAGTTACAACAAAACACATCACTAACTTCCTTCAAAATAGCTCTGACAAATGAACAAAGAAAAATATGTTATTGTCAACTGGTACCAAATATTTTACATTTTAAGCAGGCTTAACCAAGAAGCATGACAAGATCTTAATTTCAATTGCCGGATCAAACAGAGCTCACACCATGCAGACAGTTAATGCTTGATTCTTAATCTGTATTATTCAAAAATCTTAGGAAAAACTGCAAAGATATCAAATGGAAAGATACACTCTACAATATACACATTGATGTGTAGTGTAAACAAAATGGAAAAGAATGCTTAGAATGTATGCCAAAAATAATTTTTTTTCCAAATATGACCCTTAAATATTCTACATCAGTTCACAATATCAATGTGTTTAAATGTGATCTCTTAAATACTATATACATTTTTCGACATGCATATATGTTATGGAAGACTTATTACCATGAACTGCCATAATAAAATAGACCTGTGAAGCACTGACTATCTAGCTCTTCAAGTGCTTATTCTCATCCTACGAGCAATCCTGTCAGCAAACAATGACAAATATGAAATATGCTTTTGGGAAGAGATCAGAGGGGGTAAGACGTGGCCATCCCACCCGGGGGTTGCCAGGGCAATGGCAAGCCACTGGTATTAGGAATAAAGATGTTGGGGGGATTTAACAAGGGTGACAAAATTGAAAAAACATAATATAAAAATATATCAGGGAAGATTATTCTGCTGGAACACCTCGATAAACAGAATATTTCATGAAAATGAAAAGATTCATATTTGAGATGTATATATTTACTACCCTGCACATAAACTGCTTTGTTGTTTTCCTTGGAGTTTGAAATGGCAGACACGTGAGAAAAGGGCACACAACAAAACAACTGGGTGTGATTTGGGCTCTCACCTCAGCTCATTCAGATTCTTCAACACCTCCTGCTGCGTAGCGATTACAGTGTCCAATTCAAGACTGGGTGCCTTGAAACATGTAAAAGTTAGTTACTATTATTATTATTATTAATAATAATAATAATAATAATAATAGATAAATTATTTATATAGCACTTTTCACACAATGGTTTGCAACGCACAATGCTACATGCACAAGCATTTGCAATTACAAAATGAAAATAAAATAAAAAATAAAAAAACTGAAAAATAAATGGAAAAATAGTAACAGAAACAACACAATGACAACACGTTATGTTGGTCAACATGAGACTTTATATGGCAGTAGTGCCATTTCAGACTTTATTCTACGGATTATTCTTTGAGGCCTTGTCACAGAGGCACCTGAGCCCATACCTGTGCCTGTGCAGGCGGAGTTTGAGCCTGCTGCTTGGCGATCTCCTCCGTCACCACGGAGACGTAGCGCCGCTGCTCGTCCAGGATCATGGCCAGCTGCCGGTGGAGCTGCTTGATCTCCAGGTGGATCCGGTTCTGCCCCTCAAACACCTGCCGGATCTCTCGGTCGTTCACCGTCTCATAAATGTCATTCACTGCACGGAGAAACCATCAGAAAACAAAATCATTCACACTCGCATACAGGCAAGCAATCAGAGTGGGCAAACACTGATAGATTTGGCATTATATGTAGTGGTGGAGGCTCTTCTGTAACTTCCTGTTAAATATACACTTCCTGAAATTGTCTGATACTGGAAAAACATGATTTGCACTGAATGGATGATTTGACTGGAAATTCAAATGAAAAGGTGATCTCTGACTTTTGCACAGTTCTGTATTCATCGATCAAAAATACATTTTCTTAGAACGTTTTAAAAACGATAAAATGTGATAAAATATTACAAGATATTAAATAATACTGAACATTAAAAAGAATAGGAAAAATAAAAAAGTAAAAACTACACTAGTACTATAGTGCCTGTTATAATTAACATACATGGTTCTCCCTGCACATCAGGATGCTCCTTCTGAAAATCCTCTTTCTTTTTGTCCAGATCCTGTTGGAAGTTCTCAAACTCTTCCCGATACTTGTCCTTGTCCTCTTCTGGAATTTCAGCTTCAACCGGGTCCTTCAAAGCACAAAAAGTGTAACATTTTAAGCACGGTACATGTGTACCTTAAAACTCTCGCCAGCTCTAATATTAACTGACTTAACTGCCTTCAGTGGTGAATATAATCTGCAAGTTTACAATCAGCAGGAAAATATCAAGGAGGATTAGATACCTGCTGTTGTCCAGGCTCTGTTAGTCTGAAGAGCAAGAATGAGAGCACGTCATGATCATCTATGAAATAAGAAAGCATAAAACAATAGTAAACAAACAACGTTGCAAAAGGTCTCATTAAGGCAGTTGAGCTGGTTATTTCAGTGAGACTAAGCATTAACCTCCATCAAACACGTTCTTTTTAACCCAGGGTCATGACACGCAAAGTGGGCGACTGACCTGCTAGGCCTCCAGTGGCAGCAGAGATGCCGAAGAATCCTTCCTCAGGTATGACCATGTTGTCCACTTTTGCACAGAATTCAAAGTCATCTCTGTCCGGGGTGAAGCCATTATTGATCATAACCTAAAGGTTGAAGAAAACATCTGCAATGTCAAACCTGGTCCTTTTCTTTTCTTGATAAATGTTTTGATTCATTTTCAACCGTGCAAAACCACAATGAATTTTGACGCACTCAGATAGTTGAGGTGGGGGTTACAGTGGGTGGGAGGGGGAGAGGGGAAGGCGGGTCTGACTATTTTGCATAATGTAGTACATTAGCAAAGAATAATCCTGTCCTTTGATGGACTGGTGTGGAATATGACCCTACTGTTGCGCCGATTACTTCAGCTTCATGAACATCTAAACAAAAACTCTAAATTGGCGACAGAAGTTTGCTTGCTGAAAAAAAAAAACTGACATGCATGAGCCCACTGTACGTACAAAACTTCATGTTATCCTTAATTGGGTAATTACATATAGCACAAGTCTGATTCTGCAGCTTTCAGTGTGTATGTGGGGCTAGTAAAGTTATGGTAATTGTTTAGAATTAGCAACTGGCAGAAGACATAGTGATACTATAGACAAGGACTCTTTACCTGGACAACTTCTCAGGGACTAGCCAGAAATAAGGAATGCTGGATCTCAGAGCAAGACGCTGTTTAATGAACCAGAAAGACTGAGGTTTTGACATCTACGTGGCGTCCTCAGAGTCAACAAAGAAAATACAAGGACCACACCCAGAGGAGTATAAATACACTCCCATTAATTACACAAAGTAAGGTGTGCATGTGTAAAGACTAACTTCTTGCAGCATATACCATGCTGAGAATAATTATTGTAACAAGTGACATATTCATTTTTACACCGAAAGGGGTAGAGAGAGAGATGGGGAAAAAAACAAAAATTTAAATAATGAAAAACAAAATATAGAGTCAATACAGGCTGGACACAAACTTAAAATTACAAAAAGCATGAAAGATTGAGAGACTCATTTAGCCCATTAGGTTCCACACTGTGGAGAATGTGTATCCAAAATGATATCTCTGCCTCTGGATGACACAGTTACTCTTTCAATACCGCACAAGTTTAAAGATGAAACAGAACAATGATTGGCTTCTGCATAATGCCACGCAATTGCATAGTCCACATTTATATTGTGGGTTGCGGACTTGTGATCAGCAATTCTGAGTTTAATGGCCCTCTGAGTCTCACCAATGTAAATTTCAGAGCATATACATTTCAACATGTGTATTACATGGTAGTACTGCAATTAATTGATATTTCAGGAGTCTTCTATAATTTGACTGTCCTGGTTGTTGAACGAGTCATCTTTTATTTAGCTGGCTTGAAGTGCACTGAGCATCTCCCGTTTTACAGAAGACAGTGACTCTTACGTCCTGACTGCAGTGCTTATTCCTCCACATATATACATACATACATACATACATACATACATGTACATATCGTGTTTAAGAAACAAATCTTACCGTCAATGACTTCTTATAGTATGTCATTTTGGCCCGGACAGGATAGGGTTTGTTTCGGAAGTCCCTTAAACATGTTCCCAAGGCTTGGGTTGTACCATCACTGCAGGAAGGAGCAAGATTTTTTAAAAATCAATAAATAAAAATCAGCACAGCTTACCAACTCAAATAGGAAGAAGCTGCCCTTTCTTTAACACATCAGAGTTTCAAATATTATTTTATGGATCCATAAACAATTCCTAACTGAAGAAAACATTTTGTCACAGAAGGAGCAGAGTTACTGCTGCAGTTGTGTGGAGCTAAATAATTGAACAATGAAAATAAAGCACCGTTTGCACACTAAAAAAAAGATTCTGAGCAGAAAAGAATTCATAATTCAGTGACACTGATCATAGATAGACCTTGAAATGCTTGCTTTAGTCTTTTTCTATTCAATTTATTAACTTGAGCACTATCTGCACATGGGCTGATAAATACGTTTTGCAAGACCTTGGTGCCTTATGTTTTGTAGTGCGCAGATATGCACAATGAAAAGAAAGATGCTAACACAAATTTATTCAATTCATACCAAAATGATTTGAAAATGACACAAAGTAAAAACTTTAGGTAAACATAAATTGGATTGCATAAACAAACCAGGTAAAACTATACATGTCTTGGACCATAAACTCCTTTACCACAAGTGTGCAATATCTGAAGGTGATATGCATAAGCACTGAGATCTATATACCCAGGTGTCCCTTTGTGTCTCCTATTATATCCAAAATTTCTAAATTGTGCCAGTTGGGCTAGTTCTAAATTTTTGGCAATTGAAAATACTGCAGTGAACCTGTAGTATCCCCATTCATGTTTCACAGCAGAAATGAATAGAAATTAATAAGCAAGCTTGGAGGAAGATGAGAACCAATTTTTAAACTAAAGAAAAAACCTCCCCCAAGGACACCATGACCTCAGCGTTTGGGAAATAATCTACTAAACAATGCAAGGCCCAAGAACAGTACTTCTTCTAGTAACAACAAAACGAGTGTGACCTTCACACTTTAGCATAAGATAAGAAACAGAGCACAGGGTTACACACTAGTGGAAACACACTCTAATTCGAGGCTTTTCTTGGCAAAATCGGACTAGAACATCAAAAACTTTTCAATTAAGGTGATGTTACCATTAAATGCTTACTTTTGGTGGTCATAAACAAGGTTTCCATTGTTTCCAACAATCAAGATTGCAGGATTATTTTTCTGGAATAAAAAATAAAATTAAAAAGAAATACATTAATTGTCATAACCAATTTATTTCTACAATGGGTAATATTTCATCACCAAGGTACTTGCTGTTTAAAAAAAAAAAAAAAAAAAAAAATAGATTTCACTAATGAAGAATTGGTTCAAGCCAAAAAATATTTAATACACCAAACTTTTATTTGATGTGACATGCATTTATTTATTTATACACAACAGTGCATTTTGCACTAACCTTTCCATCATTGTCGAAAGAGTCGAAAAATATTCCAACACCATTCCAAGAATCTGCTGCACCATAGACTGGGCCTTCCAGGCCTTGCCCTGATGTGAACCAGATTGCCTGTTGGAGGACACGGATGTCAACTAGGGATGGGTAACGAATACTTGACTACTTAAGAGGACCGCTCAAGCTCTGTAGCAAATGTGGAAAAAATGAGCCCCCTTGATAAAAAATGCAAGTTGAGTTTCGTTGCTTATTTTTACACTGTAGCTTTAGCATTTAGTTGTTTTACGGCTAATAATGTTAGATTATAGTATTGCACAGTATAGGCAACAATGTGCAGGTTTAGTCGCATTCAGTTCTAGGGTGACATTTGTCAGAAATCTAATCAACTTGTTGAAAGTGTGAATCTGTGTAAATTTTGTGAAGCTAGCTAACTATTGAAACATGGACAATAGTATTAGACAACAGTAGGCTAAACAACCTGTGAGTAACAGTACAGAGCTTTTTTTTTTTTTTTTACAGTTAATCATCAGTCCCCCACGCCCCCAGGCAGATTCCAAATGAAAATCAGTACTCAAGTACTTCACCAAATTCCCTCAGGTACTCAAACATTGACAATCTTGGCCCATCCCTAGCATCAAGCTAGGAGTTGAGACAGACAAGTGCATACAAAAAGGGGTTCCTCACCAGTCCGTCTGCTCCCGTCCGGCCACGACCAGACACGCGGAACGTCACCTCCGCTTCCCAGTTCTCAAAGTTCACAGTGTTCTTTGTCCACACAGAGCCCTTCTGGCTCCTGAGGGAGGGAGTGATGCGGATCTGATCTGCACTGGGAATGGCATCTGGAAAGTGAGAGTTTTTTTAAATTTTTCTCTAAGTTTCAGCAAACTGCAAACCTGTTTGCTATATCAGCTTGCTCACTGTCAGACCGATTCAATATTTTAAATTAATTATCCCCCCCGGCTAGTTTGGTGAGATGTCCATTATTACTTTTTCTCCATCTTGTGCGTGCTGACCTTGTCTCTTTGGGGTGCAACATGTATTCCTTCCACAGCAGAAATGGTCACTTCCTGTTTGCCCCCTCTCTGTGCACTCTATATAATATACTATTGAAAGACTCTACTATACAATGCACAACACTGATCATTTTTCACTGTCCCCATGTATGCAGATAAGAAAGCAAGCAGCATTCAGGCAGATATGAACCCAATGCTGTTCAGGCAGGTTGACACAATTTCCTATCAGTGTGTGGTATCAAGATCCACAGTGCTGAGTCTACTCATTCTGCTGTTACAGCAACTAGCCAGCACTTGGTGCAGAACTAAGTATTGAAAGAAGTACGATGAAATGATTGAACTTGTTCTGACGTGCAGGGATTTTTTCCAAAATGATCTGTTGCTGTGAAACTTCCCGCAAAGGCTTTTTAGGTCTACAACCCATAAGAACAATTTACTATAAATGCTAGTAAGAAACTGTGTCCAAAGTGTATATCATGTTTTTGAAAAGTTCAAATGTTTAACCTACTTTAAACATTTGAATACAAAATATCAACGACTGCATTCCAGGGCAAAGGTGGCATACTGTATGACCCAATGCATTACAGCAGGGGTTTCAAAATGCTGTCTTAAAGGACCACAGCCTTTGCTGGCTTTTTTTCCCCCTTGCAAGCCAATTTAGGCCTGTGCAGACTCTACCCAATCAATGACTTAAATTAAGCACGGATGTGCAGAAGCACGTCGAAAACCAGCTGAGAGAGCAGACCTCCAGGATTTGAGTTTGAAATCCCTGCATTAAACACTTTCCACAACTACTACACATTACAGCCAAGAAAAGGGTGTGTTGCCCCTATGTACTTTGCACTGCTGGTTGGAACTGATCTGAAACATTTGTGTAATATGGCTGATATTGTATCACCACTGAACAGACCGCTTCAACAGGTACAGACATTTACTAATGAGAATTCATACACTTGAAATCAATCACCTTCGCTAATGTATAAACTACATGTAGCAACAATAGTTCACTATTTGCCAGGATTGTCGCCCGAAGCATGAGATTTAATATCTGGCAGATAATAAATTAGGCCTACATGTTAGCTACATGCTTCCAGCCAAGTACAAACTTTAACGCAATTTGCATAAGAAGTAAAAAGACGTTGCATTTTAGAAGGTAAGTTAGCTACCTTAATTTAAATATCAAACATTAGCTAAACCACTTCCTTCCCTGTAATGAAGCTGGGTAACATTAGTTTGAATTGCAGGGAATGGCCGCTGATTAGTAGCCTATAAATAACCTGCAGAACTGACAGTCGTTAGTTTACAAAACAAATGAACACAGGCGACTTATCTATAAGGCTAACGTTAGTGAACGTCAGTTAACTAGTACTGTAAGAAAACTGAAGTTACTCAGAAGTCAACCCAATACTGCTCGAGCTAACTAGACTTGATTGAATGTATAATCTCTGCAGTGATAGTCATTAGTCTGGCAACCAAACTGGATTATCCAGTTTTTCTCAATATGTATCTGATAAACAAATGTAGTGCTCCTGCAAAACAGTTTGCTGGGACATGGTTGACGTTAGATATAGATTAGCTAACGTGAGTTACCTGACGTTATAGTCAAGTTCGAAAGCAAATGTAGCTACGTTAGCTATCTGAGTAGTGACATTTAGCTGGCTGGCTGGCTAGCTAGCTATCCATTTTAATAGATTGTACACATGTGAGCAAACGATGACATGGCATGACACCTGGCAAGTCAAACAAAAAGGCTAGCTAGCAAACTAGCTCAAATCAACGAAGAATCGAAGATCAGTCAGTCCAACAATCGGATCGCTTTTATACGTCTGTAGGTAACAGACGTAACATTTAACTTGTTAGCTAAACTGACTTACTTCCAGTGTGTACCCAAAAAGGAATACTGCCGTCGCTTTGGGTGAGATGCGGTCCTTTGAAACTGTATTTGTATTCAAAACGGCGATGAGGCGCTTCTCCTGCTGTGTCTATAACGCCCGTGGCGACATCACAATTAGCAGGATGAAGTACCAAAGTTAATATTACTAAACATAAAGCGGCACTCATCTGTTCTATGGACACCGCCATCTTTCAGGTTCTCTGCTGACGTAGCGTTGTGACAAGTGGATGTCGGGAACCCATGGATGGCCAACAGGGCGCTTTCTCATTGGCTAACGGACTGGTACAGCAGAGTAGCGGAAAGATGCACTGCGGTCGTGGAGCGAATATAGCGGTTCTGGACCGTCACGTGATAGGTAACGTTTTATAATTGAAAACAAATGAAACGAAAAACTATAAGAGGTTTCTTATTCAAACTATTCTGAAGACACATCAAACTGCAAAATAGACGTGCTATTTTGATGTAAGCTGTAGAATGAAATTCTTTGGTTGGATCATTTTATTTGATACTATTGCATGTATTGATTTATGGTATTTTTTTCTTCTTCTATTTTTCATATGACATGCACCTGAAGCGCTAGATGCCCACCCCCAAAACCACATATCTCAGCTAATCACATTGAATCATACCAGGGTGACATATTTTTTTTTTATTTATTTTTGACATTACTTGGTAATGTCTGGCAATGGCACATTCCAGCGTTGCTAATAGACTCAGCTCCAGTGTGATGATGTCACAATGTTACGTACAGTCGACCTCACCACAGCCTTGACGGGCTATTCAGCTGCCTTGGGCAAAGGCAGAAGGATAGACAGGTAACCCAGTATAAAGAGCAACTGCAGATCTTGCTATTCGGCTTCATTCAGCATCATGTCAGACAGAGCACAAAAGTGTGTACCTGTAGTGTACTGCTGAACCATGAGCCTGAGGCTATTAGCAGATGACAGTGTCCGTTGAGAGGAGCTGGGTTGGGCTGAGTCCGAGCTACAAGGTAATCAGTTAGCTGGAGGCCGGATGATGACCTGAGCTGGGAAAGTACTTAAGGCTTTCCTCTAATGTCAGAGGTGGTGGTTTTTGTGGACTACCAGAGGGCTCATACTGATGAATCCCTGTGGTGAACTGGTGGCAGAGAAAGGGAAGTCATTCATGTTGGTCCCATGCAAATGAAGAAGTGGTTCTGTCTGCCCATTAATGTGATTTTCCTCAGTGTCAGAAGTTATTATCCAGATACCCATGTTTTCTAATCAGCACAATCATGTATTATCCAGATACCCCTGTTTTTTAATCAGCACAATCATGTAATCATGCAGTTAGGGACTTAGTGTGAGAAGTTAATCAGTGCATGCAAAACAATAAAATCACGTTGTGTGGAGGAAGTGAAACATGGACACACAAACAATATCAATACCATTGACAGAGTAATATAATATCCTGCAAGTACATTGCATGGCAATTGATTAAATTTATTTTACAAAAATCGCAACTTATCTTTTGACCGCAGGATGAAGATTACAACAGACTGGCACTTAAAGACACAAAACACATAAAAGGACAGCCTGAGACAGATCCAAGTGAGCACAAAACAGCTCCAAACAACTTAAGTAAAAAATAAAATAAAATAAAAAACATAAGGGAAAAGACAGCAGTGATAGGCGGCATGATTTAATTTATGATTTAAAAGAGGCAAATAATCTTACTGAAAATGTGGACACTCTCCTACAAAACCTCTGCTTTGTTTCACACAGAAGTTCATGTGTTAGGCTTGCTCAGACACGAGCAAGAGGAATACACTTCTGTAGCTCATCAGGCGAATCAGAGATGCCATATTTACCATTGGGGGTCACTCGTACGAGCCGGCTGAAACCTTCTCTATGGGCCATTCTAATGGCAGTTGTGCTTTACCTTGTGAAGCTGCATTCCATAGTTGGCATAGTAATGTTCCACATTCAACACCAGACCCTGGAGCCACCTGTGCAAAAATCAGTGCCCTAACAGGATGAACCACCCAGTAGCCTCAGGAAAATGTACATTTTAAAAATAAGTATGTGGAAATTGGAGGGGCAATTCCAACATATACAGTAGTCAACTTTGCAAGGAGTATCATCACCGATTAACAATTTTCATAAAAAGAAAACCAAAGAGCTGTTCAAAATCCACAGACTTTAAATATGTTTTGTAAATTTTGTAATTTGGAAGGACAATCAAACCTGGGTAATTTGAGAAGCATTCTTTTTTCAGGTGTAGACGCCTTTAAACTTTCTATGTAATTACGGTTATGAACATATTTCAGGTGAAATTATTTTGTAGCTTTTCCATTTATTGGCACTTTATTCTTATACTCCCTTAATCATTACTTCTACTACTGCAGTATTACTACTACTGCAATTCAATAGAAATTGCATGTTGTGAATTTGAAATAAGCCAATACATTTACTGATGCAGACATTTACTTATCTCGCAGAATTTTTAAAATCAGCACAATTCATTTCATAATAAAATTACATATCAAAGAACATCAGAGAACAAAATATCTAATGGATACTATACCTTACCATGGAGATGTAGACAATAATATAGACATGGTTGGAAGGCTACCTGTGTCTGTTTTGTTAAACTGTCCTTGGTTCTATTGCCTGTCTGCAATAAAAGTTGCCTTGGAAACAAAGCCCCCTGTGTTTTATGCCAGATTATCTGGCTTTCTACCTACGTGTAACCCTGTAATTGCAAGATAAATTAGAGTTTTTGTTAAACCACAAGATGGGGTTAATATGCTGTTGTAGAGCTGGTCAGCCAAATGGCAACTCACTGAATAGGGGTTGAAATTACATGATCCATGATGGCGTCTCTTTCAAGGGGAAGCCCCAAGACCCCAGCAGGTGGTGATGATCCCTCCGTCCCTCACTTTCCATATCTTCGTATGAAAAAAATGCTCTGCCATACAACAATGTCATAGTACAGCATTTGCGTTAAGCTCATTAAGTTAAACAACTTTAAGATACATTAGTTTCGATTTTTCAGCCTAATTGTATGCTTACCTATCAAAAAATGTAGTGAAAGTACTAGTTTCAGTACTTTCAATTTTAAATCTGCCATGTAAGCCAATGTATTTTAAGCTGTATTTTACTGGAGTAATTACAATGTCTGTGCACCAGCAGTGCCCTCATTTTAAATTAAAACTTCTATCCAAACCCATAATAATCATTGAAATGTCCATAATGCCATAACTACTGCAGCCCATTTTGAAAGTTTACAATTGTAACTGGCCTGGTGAATAAAAAGATATTTATTTTTCCATAAGATGTGCATCATACCCCTCTTATTGATGCCAATCTCTTGTTAATTCACATCATTAGCTTTAGTAAAGGAGGGAGCTGTAATTGAGGTTTCCCTCTTTTGTAGGGAGTTCATTAGGAAGTTAATTCTCACTGTCTGGAGGAAGCTCTCAATTTTCATCACAAAAGAAATGCAAATCATCCCTTTGGAAGGGGACAATGAGACCTGTAGGAAGCTAATAGAATATAAATACCACAACAAATTACCCGGCATAAATATTTGGCTAACCAATTATAGCCTGGTCTAAGAACAGTTAACATTAACATCCATGATGGATAACCAAGAGTGGGCAAATGTCTAAAGCAATAAAGTGCTACTTGTGTAGGCCTGTCTGCATTTGAAATGCTAAGAAGTTAAACTGGGTACATTTTTGTATTTTTTGTTAAAGCAGAGATGCTCTCATTATAGGGGCATTGAGAGTGCTGTTTTCACTTCCCAGTTTGACACAAGGGCTTAACTCATTGAGGATGTTTTATAGAGAGCATTCATGTTCTGCCACCGCAGGAACAAGCATTACCACAACAAAACAAGTACAAATAGCATCAGATTAGAGGACAACAGAGTGATTAGTCTCACAAGGGGTCCTGATATCCCATTGCCTGAAAAACATTTGGCTATTTTTGCCACCTATGCAAAAGCCATATTTTGACACTTTATTTACATTATACTGCTAATTAATATGCACCAGCATTAGAATTGGTCTTTGATGTACGCTTGCTGGTTTAAATTTATGCATGCATACTTGCTTTTAAGGTTTATATTTGTGGAGACACTGGATATTGCTGTACTGTATTACTTACTGCAACAAAGCCAATATGTTCACTGGTGCTCAGAGGGAAGATTCAAACATTACCAGAAAGTGGTTAAACATGGTTCTCTGTGCTTCTGTGAGGAGTGCAGTCTCATTGTGTGAGCAGACTAAAGGGCATTCATTTGAGAAACGGCCCTCTCTCATTATTTATAGACACACTAAACGAAGGTTCGAAACAATATAGAATGGGTTCCTTTCTTTTCCCCAGTGCTCAACATTTCTCTGACAGCCTTGTCCCCCCTTTTGAGATACCTGCACGTAAGCAAAAGATGGAAGAAAACAAAAGGCTATCCTCAACTTTCTTTTCCTCCTTTCTGTGAAACGGGCCCATTTTTGAAGCTTTTATTTGTGCAAAGCCTCTCATTAACTCCACTCATGCTGTCTTCCTCAGCTTGCCATTGCTTAAGTACCATGTTTTGTAAAAAAGCTACCAATTAGTCCCTCATCAGCTCCAATTAGAGGAGACAAAGCCTGTGTAAAGATAACTCGATGAGAGGGGGGCGGCACAACATAGTGTAATCACTTAAGAACCACTAGCCATTCAGCCTGGCCAGAAGCATCGGGCCCATTCACCTCTGGGCTCTTCTCTGGTCCCTTTTTCATGGGCGAGTTTTGTTGTGCTGGGAAGACAGGCCTCCCAGGAGTCTCATAAGGGGAACTATTCAGTGGCTACCTGTTTATAGCACATAAAGCACTCGGGACCTGACAATCCCATATTGTTCCCTCAATGCTTCCTTAAACTTAGGCCCCAACAAGAGCAAGCTTTCAGCAGTTTTCGGCAGAATAAGTTAGAGGGGTGGCTTTCCCCTCATTAAAATTGAATTTGCACTGTCCTGTAATTATGTGGGAGGGCAACAATGTATTTTTTTTTCAATGAAGGTTTTTTGGGGCAGTTAATTTGGTGCTTGTACTAAATGCCTTAAAAGCATTAATTAGGGCCCAGTGAAACCTTAATTTCCTCCATGGTGCTCCTCTCTATTTACTCCCTCCTGTTTCATCCAAGGTTGGATGAGCTTCTCAAATAAAATTACCTCATTAATGTCTTTATTCCGGCACAGTAACTCATTCATTCTCTGCCATTAAGCATTAATTTGACGCGGTCTGAGAGAGGGGGGTTGTTGCATTCACATTTTTTTAGTGGGCAGTTCTAAATAATGAGGAAGACAGGCAGTGAGATATAATTAGGAACAAGGAGCACTTCATCAAATATTTGAAATCTTTTAAGCCTGGCCCCTGTATACAGTCGATTAATTACTTCCAGATGGGATTTTGCCAAAATTTCTTGCCAGCGTTTTCCCCTCCCAGATTGTAAAAAAGACATGTTTTGTCCTTTCTTTCAAAGCACCTTTTAATCTAATGCAAATTATGACACTTTACTGAACCTCCAGCAGTGATGATGTCTTTTGAAAATAGTTTCATTGCAGGACAAATGACCAACATGTAAATAATGTTGTAGTGCGTAATGAACCAGCATCCCTCTAGGTTATAAATTGCAAAGCTGCAACACTGAGTTTTACAAATACCAATTTGATGGGATACAGTGACATTGAAATGGAGTGTAAATATAATTTGGGTCCAGTCTGAAAGGGGGGAAAAAAATCAAAATATTAAATAACAGATTGTCTGCATCCAAGAAATATATCAAGATGCCAACTTCTGTTATCTTCACTTCAAATGTGCCATATCGAGAAAATAAAAGAAAAGTTCTTGATATTACAAGAAAAAGTAATAATTAGTGAATTCTCTTGAACAGAGGCTGATATTTTGAGATTGTTTATTTATGTGTACCATGAATGTTTAGATGGAAATGTGGATATGTTGAAGTGAGCTGAAATAATTTCAGTTCAGTTGCTAGATTTTGAAAGTGATCATTTGAATGTTTGAAAAACTGCCATGGTGACATATTTCACACTTGTTTATTTTATTTTTTTGGCGGTGAAGCATGTTGCTGTTTTAACGCCTGTCTTCACTAAGGGCCAGTGGGACTGTTGCTGTTTGGAGTTAATCCTCTGATCTTCTTCACGGCTGTCAAAAACCAGAGAGTGTGTGTATGGTGAACTGAATCTTTTATTTTGCAGTTCCGTGACATTTTGAACATTGAACATTGCTTTAATTATCCACCCCGTGTTGCTTTACTCGCCTGAATTGCAATTGTTTCTCATGAGGCAGAGTAATTATAATCCTGTGAAGTACACAGTGACTGGTGTAGTATCTTAATTGCTGAACAGCTAACTCTGTTGGTATAAGACAAATTAGGACATAAATCAAGCCTATTGTTTTCTTTTGTGAAGACCTCAGAGAATGTTAAATGAAAAGAATGACCCTGTAACCTTTATTATGCATTTGTAAAACAGGTGACGATTGCATCCAAATTGTTCTTATAGATTGTAAATCAGTGGAGGCAAATGGCTTTCTTATATGGCATACATAAGGACAATGACAGAGAACAGATATGGGATTGATTAAGAGTAATGGCATTGAATGGGTACATGTGCTGCCTGTAGCATCTATCAGACAGGTACTGCTAGATGTCTAAAAATGCTCTTCGACTGAATGCTGACAATACTGAAGTTAGGTTCAGAGCCACAAAATAAAACGGATTTATTTTGGGCCGTCTTCTGTGTCCTCTAAAATATGATGTTATAAATTTGGGGGTCACTTTAAATATAAATATGAACTTTGTTAGGCACATAACTAACATACTAGAGGCATATTATCAGCTAAGAAACGCTGCCAAGATTTGACCATTTCAGTCGTTAGCACCAACAAATGCTCTCATTTCATGAAGACTGCACTCTCCTCCCCACCGGTGAGTCAGAACATAGCTGTCAGCCCTTTATTAAACATGAGGTGATGAGCCCATATTACCTCTGGCTTGGTATCCCTTGGCTACCATTGGCAGTTGATTGAACAATTATTTTTATTATAATAATATGAGCCTTTAAACAGAGGTAGACCCTGAACACACTTCTCAGTTGAACTCATGTAATGACCCTGGAGACAAGTTGTAGTCTCTGCTCAAGGTCTACTGTGCATCCCAAAAGCCTTTTCTATAAAGCATGCTTTAATGGCTGATTCTGTTACTGTGCTTCAGGCCTGTGGCGTACACAACACTTAAACAGCAGGCATATTTCTTTTGAAAAATGAAGCTGATAGACTGAAAGTGATAACGCTGAACAATTTTGCATGAAAGGCATTATTGAAATTAGGCTCTAAATAGTGTTTTCATGCTATATTTTGTACTAGGACAGTAGTGCTGCTGTTTATGTTTTACTTCAGTGCAAATTAACTGGAACTGAATGTCTCTTTTATGGTTGGTCCATAGGTTTAGAGTTTATGGTTGATGGATTAATTACTCATTTTGGTTCATTAAAATGGACCCAAGGTGAGCGTGTGCAGCTTAGACCCTGATTGGTTATGACAAACGGGACTTGATCTTCTGCCCAACCTAATTAAATACTCTTTTAGAGCCATCTCTCTCACCGGCTGACACTTCTTTTGATGTGATAAAGGAATATGATTTATGAATCTATATGGAAGCTTGTTACATGAAACTTACTTCAGCTCTGCAGGTTCAGATTATTGTTTTGTAACAAATCGATTAAATTTAATTATTGCTTTTACATGTTTATATGTTATTGTATGTTTTTACTGATGTATTCCATCATTGCCATTACATCTGATAAACTTCATAGTGCACTTCATGAGTACTATTTCATAATTTTATTAAATCACAAGACAAACATTACTCTTTGTGAAGTAGGGTAAAATGTAATTCAAAAACTTGTTTTGCAAAATCAAATTAATTGCCATTTTGGGTTGAGAAGAACAAGTGTGTGATGTAACTTCATGAATGAATATTTATCTGTACATGGAGCGATCCTAGTGTCTGCCTGAATCCAAAGCTAATGTTTCTCAATGAAGCTTATGACAAAGTGGGCAAATGAAATGCCTGTTGACAGAACAGGGAGCAGGGCAGCGAGTATTCCCCTTTAATTAGTTTAAGTTGCTTGAGCCTCTTTAATGACTTTGGTCTTGGAAGCAGAGCCCGGAAATTATAAGGTCAATAAGCACGCTTTCTGCTGCTACAATTAAGAACTACTTCTTCATTATTAGTGCTATTTAAGAAGCGCGTCTCGTCCGTTGCTTCATTTAACGCCGATAATAGATGGGGTGGGATTGGGGGGGTGAGTGAAGCTGAGCACAGCAAGTGTTGCGTGTCAGACCGACCGAGCTGAAGGCCCACAGTGGACACCACAATGGAGGCCGGCCGATGCGTCTGGTAATTGTGATGCAGTCAGCTGAGGCAACAGACCACAGATCCCTCTATTTAATGCTTCAGTGGCATGTGAAGAATACCGGTTTAGTCTTTATCCATGGCAAGCTGTCAATGGGTGCTGGGGGAAGTGTTGTGAATGTAGCACAGAAAAAGACTGGACATAAATGAGCCCATTGAGGATAATATGAAATGGATGCCATTGGTGCTGACACAAATTTGTGGTGGAATTACAGGTGAATGATTCAGGTCGAATTATAATAATTATTGGTGCTTTAAATCTAATTTATCTATCTATATTTTGACCTTTAACAGTTAATGACTTGAGCACTTGTCACATTTTATATTTTCTTGCAATCAAGCTTGCAGGTAAAGGAAATCAATAGAAAACAATGAATATTTTGATTTTTTGAAAGTTGTGACTAATTGCATAGAGGAACAATCTATAGCAGTTAGATTGAATACCCTTCTTTAAATATACTATATCTCTTTTAATTTCTGTTGTGCCCCGTTTATACGTTTATATAATAATATAGATGTCGCAGGATACTTAAATGGGCCATGCAATTACTCACAAATTTGTCTGAGAGAAGGGTATATAAATAGTCATTGTAGAACCTAGTATATTCTTCTGAATGAAGAATTAATATTGACCAGATTTTTCTTTGTTGGCTCATACTTACCAGAGTGTAAACATATACACATGCCTTACTTTTTTATGAGTTCCTGCTTTACAGGTACAGTAGATGAACAGGAACTAAATAATGCACATTTTGAGGATAGATCATAGTAATATACTGCATTACACAACTGATTAATATATAAATTCATGAGTGTGTTAAATATGATAAAATTTAAATATCACAAATATATTCAACGTGTATCACAAGGTGCACTGAAAAGCATTTTGACGCCGAACAAATACTTTAAATATCCATATTAAGCACCAATATTGCCATCTCGTGGTCATTAATTGCAATGTTTTTCTGGAGTCTTTTTCAGAAGCAATCATGTTTCATCGGCGTCATCTAGTGGTACGATGTGATATTGTATTTCTATTGCCATTTTCTTTCTCAGTTTCAGGGCTAATGCGGGTAAAAATTAGCATATACTAGTCACATTCCGACAATAGAGGAATATGCCGTCCATTGTTAACCACTTATGATAGTCCATATGCACTGAGCAGACAGTATAAATATTTGTAAAAAAAGAAAAAAAAAGTGAATAAGCATATAATGGCCTTATATGACACTGTAAGTCATATATTATTAACCCATGCCCATGCCCCGGCTTTTGCTTCTGCGACTGCAGCAGCTGTGGCATTTTCTGCCCACCAGTATCTGTCTGCTGAATCAGGAGTCCCTCCTTTCTATAACTTGATAGCCTCCCTCACCAGTGGAGTCCACCAACAGGTCCTTGAGTTGCCACCAGGACAAGCCTTTGACCACAACCCCTGGCAGCCACTTCCACAATAGAGGCTTTGAACAGGGCCCTTTCAGATTCGATGTCCCCAACATCCTCCAGGATACAGGAAAAGCTCTCTCTGAGGTGGGAGCTGAAATCCTTCCCGACAGACTCTTCTGCCAGGCATTCTGCCAGGCAGTGCATTGGATATTGAATTATTCACCTCTTGATTCCATTAGCTATTGTAACTCTTTCAGTTTATATCTAAAGGAGTGGCCAATATTGTATAGAAAGTAATAGTGTGATAAACATTTTTTTTTTTTACCAATAATGAGATTTGTCTGCGCCACTGTTTCCAATAATATACAATTTAGGAAGCAGGCATACACAAGAGCTGAAATTCCAGCACAGTGCAATGACTGGGGAAATAGAAAGCAGACAGAAACTACAAAAGCAGCAGTTGATTTAAGACTATCCCTGTATCTTTGCTTTCACCTTGTGTGTTTAATTTGTTAGTTGATCAAAATCAAGTATGTAGGCCTACAGAGGCATGTTTATCTACAAGGCAACAATAACTTCCCTGTTTGTTCAATCTGGAAATGAGTCTGTATATCCTCCTATGATGAACAAAATTCCTAAAAAAAACAACAACAACTTTACCCTTTGAACTGAACAGAACATGTCTGTGCTTTCCATAGACTATGTAATGATATTGACCTGCTCTCCATTCATAATGAGCTATGCCAGTCAATGCTGTTATTCTATGGACATGAGGTTATAACCAGCAGATCTCCAACAGTAGTGCATTATGAAGCAGTGAAGCTCAGTGAAGCTGAGAAATGGGAAATAAATAAATAAATAAATAAATAAAAAAGAAAATGAAATGAAAGAAAACAATGTGGTAAAGTTAGCAGAATTTAGCAAGAATAAAGTATAGGCCTATACTTAAAGTATATATATGAGTAACTTTGGTTTTTAACGTTGAACCCATACGTGTGTATGATTGTTTTAGACCGATTCTTTATGAATAAGGTTGGTATTGCCATCTAGTGGCCAACACTATAATGTGTGAATACCATGGTCACTGGCTGCATGACAATTGTGGTTCTACAGTCTGAAATATGGCTGAAATAGCATGCTCTTCCCTCAGGTATTGCTATAGGCCAGTCTATACTGATACCAATGGTATAACCTATTTGTTCTGGGGATACACGTTTTACAGAAACCACTGGCCCTCACTCAGCTTTAATGCATGGCTGTGCAGAACTACTTCAAACAGATTTAAAACACATACAATGGAGCAGAGCAGAGCAATCACCAATTTGTTTAAATGAATCATACTTTAATCTTATTTTCAACATCCTTCATAATACCTGTCCACTTAACACAGCTCACAGCTCTGGTTACTCCGAAGGCATTCACCACTTCAGTCTTCTCCCTGGCCATGTACATACATTATGGCTGTTTACTACCTACACAGTACCTCAAGAGTAGAACAAGGGAAATAAGAGGTAGAAAAAATGGCAATTCAATTTAACGTGTCCACAAAGTACTCTGCGTACTTCATAGTATTTGGTCTTAGCATATTACATAAAATAAAGTATCCATTATAATACATCACCTATGGGCTCCAGTGATGTCCTTATGTTTTGTGGCATTTCAACATTTCCACTGTGACAAACAGATGGAATATCATAAATTCAGTATCAAACTATGCTGTTTGGCCTTGTTTAAACAGTAGGGCCCTGCACATTTCTCGTGTCAGACTTGTGCATTTTTCTTCCCTTCTGAATTGCTCAAGTCCACATTTATTTTCCCAACTACATAGGAGGCTGGTAAAGCATGGCGAAGAAAGGGAAATGCATTGGAGCTTACACAATGATAAATGTTTGCAAATGGGAATAGCATTTTTGAAAAAGGTTAGTTTAAGTCTTCAGAATTCACGGCTGGTCCTTGTTGGCAGTTTTGCAGGCCTCGCTTCACGGCATGTTAATGTCCAGCTCTCCGAGGAACGGAGCACAATTTGAGCATGAAATTTAAAAAAAAAGGTGAAGAAAAAGGAGGAGCTTCAGCTAAAAGCTTTCCTTGTCCCTTTAAAGTTTGGAGGAACCCTTGGTCCACGTGAGTGCTCGAAAGATTATGCTTTCTTACCTCACACTCTTCTGGTTGAAAAACAGGGCAAGTTGTTCTATTCCGCTTTGATTTATGATCTTTAGACAGCAAAAATTAAACTACCTTCCTTACAGAAACCCACATCTGCCTAATATCACAGTGAACATTCTGTAGAAACAAACACCTGTAAATGGCTTTGAAACATTTTCTTGCATGGTAGGCTCATTTCCCCCTTCAACATTTGAAATAATAAAATGATTTAGTAAGAAAATGGGAAGAGAAAAAAAAAAAATTTGGTAGACAAATTGCTTTAAAAAACTACCAGAGTAACAACTGAAGATGGGTTCTTAATAAGTAGAATAAGTGCTTGTGAATTTATTCACATATGGTAATTCCCTGTGGGATACTACATGGAAATTTTTATAGAGAAGTTACAACCTCTGTCATAATTGTTTCATCTTCAACCTGCCTCAAAAATGAGAAACTAAACAACCAGAATGACTTCTCTTTCATTCACATCCTCACATAAACTACTGTGAGAGGTTAATTCGGTACAAATGGAAAAGACATGCTACTGTAATGATCATCCTGCCAGTGCTCTGCGCTTCTGGTGAACAAAAGAATGTGCTGAGCAGTGACCAACATCAAAGCCCCACCTGTCTAACTCTCCCTTTGATTCAAAGCCCATAACCTCTGATGGCAGTACCTGTGATTATGGCAGTTCCATCCAGGTATCTGGGCTAACATTTTACAATAAGTCTCCGTAATGATTGCTGTTCCAGTTTATATACATATATATATATATATATATATATATATATATATATATATATATATATATATATATATAAAAATTCCAGCTACCTCAAGTGTGTATTGTCCGCCTTTCTCCTTTCAGCTGAGACAAGATGAGCCTGAATAGTCTGCTTTTTGAGTAGCTTAAAGACATATTGATCAATGGCATATTGAAACCAGAGGTTGGCAAATGAGCAAGGTTATTGAATCCTTCCACTTTGAATTGAGCTACCATATGCTCCTCCATTTGAACTGCTCTTTCATGGGCCATTTTGCTGGACTCTGGCCTTTGTGAAAAACTGCACACTTACTCAGTAACTATGGCAATGAAAGACATTGGTTAGTGGGACAGTGTTCCAAAAAGCTTTATAAACAAAGCCTTTGAGATTAGGGGAACAGACTGGCAGCATTTGCCTGTCTGTTCATTCCATGTGTAATAAGACAGAAAACACAGACAGATTTGTAGTATAAACATCCCAACTGTGGTTACACAATGAGGCATGAGAAACCTTGGGTGTTAGCCATAAAAAAGAACAAAACTTATAATGCCAGCATCCATGTTTAATCAGTTCACAAGACACTTCAGAAATATGAAAAAATATAAATATATACCTATATCTATATTATAAAAATAAAGATTTCATGATAAGAAATACAATTGCACTTTCTGTGTATATGCAGTTCAATAAAATAAAATCAAATATTCTGACCTTTACACCTGCACATGTACTCGTGTTTCGAATGGTTTGCCTTCTGCGGATTCTAAGGCGTATTCAGTAGGCCAGACACTGCTTGTTGTTTTGCTTTGGTGCTGAACGGCGGTGCTGTAGGTTAAGAAATACATTTAGGCCAGCTTGCGTCCACACCTGAGCTAAACATCACGCCGCGCTCCGCCTTCTGTACTCCCCGCTGCTGAAAGGCCTCTCAGATCGTCCAGTCAGGATCGTTTAAGGTCCGTGTTGGTTTCCTCTTCCTGTTGCTCTTCGCTGCCCCCCGCTGTTTGTAGTCCTCGCCAGACCCCATGTCCACGGTGTCCTGATTCTCCCTCCAGTTATCCGGGGCCACGGGGAACTCCTCCCCCGAGGACTGGGTCCGCGGGCCGAACACTTTATTCTGCAGCTCGGCGATGTCGTTGCGAATGTCAGCCATCAGCAGCAGCAGGAAGTCAAACGATCCGGGTGGGCCCTGGATGACGGGATAGAATTTCAACAAATAACACTCATTACCCTCCACCCACAAACACCAATGTCTGAAACCTGGTCGAAATGTTCCAACAAAATCAAATGCATTCCCTCAGATTTTCAACATTCTCATCTTTCAGCTTGATCTGACTGCAGGACAGTGGGGGGCGTCTGGTCGCTTGCGACCCCGAGCGGTTACCAAGCAAGAACCGTCCCCGTTCCTACTCTTACATGTGCGCGTGAGCAGTTCAGCGTGGAAATCCAAAACATCCTGGAAAACTAATATGAAAAACCTGGCGGATAGCATTTACAGAGCATGGCTTCCTCAACACAGCTATGGATAATGTACAGATTATTGGTACAGATGAGCTTCAAAAGGCCTCGATGATAAATGAATAGACAGGCCAGTTCCAGATACTAAATCTTCACAGCAGGGATGTAACAATTCACAAAAGAATTCTAGCCTAGCTTGAGCCAAGACTTTCAGTCATAGTGATGTGAGATAGTTTAAGACCTGCTGTCCTGGACTCACAGTTTTTTGGTTTCATTATAGTACATAGCTTAGGTACTGAAAGATTAATTGCTTTATGAACACAGTGATTCACCTTTTGAGACACATCTGCTTGGATGTCTTCCATTTCATAGTGTTGATTGTTATTCAGGAATCAGATATATAGCAGATTGCAATTTCACTATTCCTACTATGTTCACAATTTGAACAGAAAATTAATTCTACAGTAGGCTTTTATAGCATGCACCTTTCGTTATACAGGCATGAATAATCATTGAAAAAAACATCATTATGATTTTTGGTAGAACATTTTTTCAGTTCTCATATTTCCCATAGCTCTGATTAATGGCCATAGACATAAGGATATGACGCATACAATAACAAACATTATTGCCCCTATCTCCTGTGAGAACACAGCCAACTATGTCTCTGGTGTGCACCGATAATTGTCAGTGAATGACCCCCCTGAAATTTGAAACTGGATTGGTCATCTCTGCACAGAAATGTTGTCCCTTTATTGGCTAAGCCACTGGGGCACCCATTGCCAGTTTTTCTATTTGATTCAATCATACTGTTTTCCTTTAATAGGAAATAATAGCAGATATGGAAGATAATAAGTTGAGTCCAGTGACCTATTTTGCATTACTCAATTTATGAATTGATCAGTCCAGTTATTCTAGCTCAAGTTCGCAATGTAATGTTTCCTAAATATCCTTCCTAATTTCTTCCTGTTATTATAATTATGCAATCTATGGCATTATTTAAATGATAGCATTTTAATGCATTGGATAACACTGAGCATGTATAACAGAGCACTACACAGTTACTAATGTAATAAAGTCAGCCTACTAATGATAGCCACTGTACTGTTGGACACAGGTCCAGCGTTCAATTACAGTCAGAAATATGTAACAGAAACTAACTATACAGTAAAATGTCTAGTGTTAATTTAACTCAACTAGATTTTATGTGAGTCAAATAGGGACCCTGTGTTTTTTTCCAGTTACACATTCTTTCAGACCCATTGCATTGAGTTGTCTTCTCACAGTGGAAGGTCTCTCAAAGATAAAATCTTTAAGTACTGTCGTTGGAATGGTGATAGTTTTGGTGGTCTGCCAGTTCTCACACGGTTATTAGGAGTCCAATTTTCTCTGTATCTTGCAATAAACTTTTAAACTCCAGTTTTGGAAACTCCAATTTTTCACTTATTTACCTTTGACTTCCACTTTCCATACGCAGTTAAATTATCATATATCTAAACTCATCAGAAATATCTCCTTTAGCCATTTTAGATGCACATGACAAAGAATCTGTGAGACAGCTATGGTGCATTTGGATAGGTGTTTGTTTGAATGTTAAAGTCATTTTTGAAGGCAAAAGGTTCTATAATATTAATTTACACTTATGGTAACAAATTTTCTTTTGAGGACATATCTAGAACTTGTTTGTTGATTGGAAGGGTGCAAGGATCAAAGTGATAGTTGGGTGCACAACGGAAAAAATGGACAAATACTGATAGATTTGATATTATATGTAGTGGTGGAGGCTTTTCTGTAATTTTCTGTTAATGCATTATTGTGTGACACTGAGAAAAAAACTCAACAAATTTGCACTAAATGGCTGTTTTTACTGAAATTAAATAAACAAAAGGGTGGTCTCTAACGTTTGCACAGTAATGTACATACTGCACAGTACCTTTCTCAAGATTCAATCACGTGCTCATTCCCCGCTGTTTTCTGTTGACTCTCTTAGAATACCATATACTATGGATATTCTGTCAGAACCAACCAGCTGCAAACATTAGCATTTGTGTGTTTTATTAGGTATTTGCTTTGACTTGCTCACTCTATGCTTGTTTCTCTCACTCTCCCTTGCTTGCCTTGGTATTTTTTTATTTTGGAAATCCCCCCACAATTGCAAAGAAATGAAAGCTTTGAAAATCAGGAAATGCTTGAAATTCTAGATGTTAGTTGGCAAAAGCAGTAAATCTTAAGTGAAAGGATTGGCAATGTGATTACTGGATGGTCTGAAGGCCTACATTTGACACTGATTCCTTCCTAACACAGTACCCCCTAGTGACTTCTTACCCTAGGAACAACTTCAATTACACAATTACAACTTGAGTGGCAAAGAACAAAACACAGAAGACAGGAAATTTGTCCCATCCCTGTAATCCAAGAAAGTTTCAATAGGTTCTTAAGTGTTTCACTAGGTGCTCTGTGGTACAGCCATGATCTTTAACTGCTTGAACCCTTACTAGGAACTTTCATACTCTGATGGAGAGGAAGCTTCAGAGAATGAAAAAATGGTTTAAGAAAAAGGGAGCATGGTGAAATCACAATACATTCTAAAGAAACCCAAACCTTAATAATTACACCCAGAGATTGCAGGCCATTTCACATTTGATTACACTAAGTTCTAAAAGTGGGCACTTTGTCATACTAGCATATACAGGCATCACAGCCTCCCTGCATCTACATTTGCCATATCATATGCAGTACATGCCATGCATTGCTGCATACGATGTAGCTTAATCAATCAGTTGTGACATGGAGCATCCAGATGTGGATTAAGACCTGTGATGGGACTCATGGACGTTCTCTTCCTTACATGACACAGACTATTCACTACTGAAGTGTACTAGGAAACAACAGTCACATGCGATACCCTTGAGGTAAAGGTAATGAAACTAGGCACATAAACACAGGTGCATATACTGTAAGTGCACACACTGCAAGGGAGGTAAAAATGACTCCCTGCTGCTTGAATATAAAATCCCTGAGAGAAACAGTTTCTTACCGGAGGTCCGGTGAGTCCAGGAGCCCCTCTCTCCCCCTACAAAGACAATTTTCATTTTCAATTAGTAAACATTTAGAAACTGAAAGACGACATTGCATATAACTTAATGATAATGGCAAGCATCTGCTTGACTGACAATAGCGTGCATTAGGGGCAAATAGTGTAGTGACAAGAAGCCCTGCAGTTAAACTTATCAGAAATGTTAAAATATTGTCAGCCCTCCATGTTGCCCCAACATATCTGCCCTTGCAACAACCATATGTGTGCCAGTGTAGGTCTTTCTGAATTCTCAGAACACAGCCCACAAACACACACACACACACACAAAGAAGAAGAAGGCCAGAAAACAATTTTTGTATTTCAAGTTTGCTGGAGTTGGAGTGCAACTTTGACTACTTCTTGACGTAGTGCTCACTCAACTATTGAGTGCTGGAAGCCTGTTTTGCGAATTAGTGGAAGCACTTGTATGTAGCCTTTTCATTCAACTGAAGTATAATTGATGGAATTGTGGCACATAAAACAATAAAACTGGTGCCATAGAAAATACTTTTTTCCCCACCCTGAACAGCCAAATGTCTAACAGCATTGACAGTCAAGTTATGTAACATTGGTAGGCTAACATGTAATCTATGGTCTATTTAGCTACTGATTAGGAGAACCAATTAGGCTAATTAAATGTGCCAGGCAAGTCGACAGCTAACAGCTGTTTTGCAGAAAAAAAGCTTTGCTTAACTCTTTGAACTACTAATCAGCATCCGTGAGAAGTAGGAGTAATCACACTCGTATTGAGGCTCCAGGGGTGACTTCGTCTTCTATAGTGGATGTTCTGATACACAAGCATTATGATACCCTTATCCCATAAAAAAAATTAAACTAAAATACTGGACAAAAATACTGAAAATACCACAACTGTCATGGCAATTGTGCTTGTTCATCACTTCTTGCTTAAATTATATCCCACAAGTGGCATTTGAAAAACAAGATGACTTGATTGCTGTGTTCAAAAAAGGACAATTTGTATCTTGAAGTCTCTTGCCCCGTATTGCTGGAAATATTCTCATTTCCAACCCCCCACCTACACTTTACATCCAAAGGCCAAAAACAAACCTTTTTTCTGTAACGGAATAAAATCAGTTGTGAAAGTTGTGATCAGTTTTGAAACCCAAACCATAGCATCCATGTATATCATTAGAAGCCATTTACTAACAGTTCCATAAAATTACTTTAATGTAATATATTTCAGCATACTACACCACTGTTTGTCAAAAATCAACTTAACATAGACAGTTTTGTTGTACAGCTAAAAATAAGATCTGTGACATTTGGCACTTGACTATTTATCAGAATAAAACCTTGCAATTATGAAAAAACCACAGACCCACATAAATACAGACTTCATTGTTGTGATAACTTAGTGGGAAATATAGATCAGGTATGTTGTTCCAGGTGTTTTGGATTTGTGACTGGCAGACAGAAAAATGAACATTAACAGTGTTTTTCACATAAACAATTACCAAAGACACACAGAGCCTCAAAAAGTCTGTCAAAGTGCATATTGTCCTTAAGCTGTTCCATATGCAAACCCATAATCTAACCAAACATGTTTTGTGGGTTTACTTTAAGAATTTCCCAATGAAATCCTATTTAACTGGACTTTCACAGTTTATTCAAATTTACTCAAATTCAAATTTACAATAAAAATATTATTTTTAATATACTTCATACAAGATTGGGTCTTCAGTTACAGGAAAGAAATTTTTAATGAAATGTAACAAAAGGAAATGATGGGTGATTGTTTTATTATATGACAAGGCGAATGAGGAAAAAAAATTCAAAATGTTAAAATATCTGTAAATATACCAGTAAAACAGTCTTTGTTTCTCTGAACAATGCATTATAGAGCTTGTACAGTGGTCACCAGAATTCATTTTTTTTGTTCGATCTGATAAAATAGTGAGGATGAACAATTATGACTGTTGGCTATTCTTGTTTGCTATTCACTGAACGGATCTTTCAGTGCGTATTGTGAGAATTCTTCAGTGACTGTATTAATTTATTTACAAGCACTGTTACTCAAAGAGAAGACTTGCCATTGACTTACAAATATTTTGGCATGTAGACCCAGTTATGTAAGATGTTTTTCATTGTTTTAAAACTCACTCTGAGAACCTCTGCCTTTTGTTTATGAACAGCAGAAATTCAAATGTGAATCTTTTGCAAACTGGCTCAAGTCAGTTGCGCATTCCTGTTGACTGACATCCTGGCACTCTATTGTGTTAAGTTCAAATTGAACTTGAGTGATGGGCTGTTTTATTGTTGACAGGTTAGTGCTGATTTTGCGCATCATTGAATATAAAAAACACACACACATATATATATATATTTACATTTCTGTGCAAACCCAGGCAAAATGGCATTGTTTAGATAATATAAAAGAAAAACCCCAAACATACCTTCATGCCATCTTTTCCTGGAGCACCAGGAGGACCCTGTATAAGACCACAAAAAAAGGAAATTCAGACAACTGAACAGTATAATACCTCATTCTACGGAATCGTGAAGGAATGCACAAGAATGATTTTGGGCAGGTTTCAATTACAATTATGTGACATAAGCGAGCTTTGGTCATAAAACTGAGTGTAATACAGACATCTCCATCAGAAGCAGCCAGGGACAAAGCTTTGAGACCCATCTCAGTTACAGGCTGATTCATGGTGGGCGCTAAAAGGTACATACCACACCTTGCATGTCAGACGTAACCATGGGATACTCAGAAACATATGTGACCCGGTTTGGTCGCAGGACATCAGCTACATCTCCACAAACATTTGTGTCTCAGCTATGATATCATATCTCTTCAAGTACTTCCACCAAAACACTACAGGCCCAGGAAGCAGTATGACAGATTTACACAAACAATCACATGAATGCGATAAAAATGTCGTATCTAGCAATTTTTCTCAGGATCTGATTTTTCCATATAATGAAACAAACCTGAGCTGGAATGTGAAACAATGTGTCCCTACTCCCTGCTGACAAGATAACATCTCAACACAGAGCATTTCTCAACAATGTCCTGAGTATGCAAATGCTTTCCCTCAAACTGTCAAACGTTCTATTATCTAACTCAAATAAATTCCAATCAAATAAAGAAAGTGGGAGGTTAACAAAAACAGACGAGTTTACTGCTAGTCCTAGAGACACCATGAGGCAGGAGCCAAAGAAAACAATAAATACAAAGTGTAATGACTTCAGTATTGCTCCCTGTTATTACCATTAACATTTGTCAGACCCAAGGAGGTTTTATGCTCTGTTTCAGCATAAAGAGAGATCTGTCGGCACACATTACATATCACATGCTCCTTTGAAGTCACTGTGCAATGTAAGAGGCAACACTGAGGCCACTTGGCTCATACCCAAATAGACTTCAGGAGGTAAATCAAACTCATTACATTGAGTCCAAACCAGGAAGGAGAGCAAGGACCACAAGAAATCCTCTGCGCACTCCTAGTTTCCTAGTGGCTGTACCGAAATCCCATGAGAAAGAAGCGAGCTGAGGATCCACAGCTGGGAGCAGAAACAACATGGAGATTGCCTAGCACACGTCACAATAGCCAGTGGAAAACAGGAACAGAATTTTTTCCTGACCTGATGAAGCAATGCCAAACTTTGCAGTGAAAATATTGCATCTGCAAGTGTCCAACTTTAAACATTTGAAATTATAAATTAACACTAAAATTAACAATGGCTATGTTTAATTTTTAATGTTCAATGTTTCATATTTACAACATATTGTTCTGGCCAATGACTTTGTTTCTCATTACATGTTTATGTTAATATACTGAAATAAGAATTTACATATTTTAATCAATGCACAAGTTGTCCCTTACTGTACAGACAAAGTTATTTTCAGAAAGAAAAATATTCACAAAAAACAGAGGAAGAAGAAAAAACCCAGTGAAATGTGGGGGGTCACAGGAGTAAATATTTCTTGCAATAATAAAACACTCAGGAAGACTGATCTTGTACATTCTTTTCAAGATAAATAATCGTATAATGCAGCTTAAAAAAAGAAAATTATTTTTGTTTTGCAGCACAATAAATATTTCATGAGTCTTTCAGTGTGGGTCTCTAAGACCTGGACTGTGAGCTGCTTGTTTAGGGAGGTCTTGTAAAGTTCACACCTCTGTAATTCTCCCTTGATGATTCTGAGACGGATGATGTGTTGTGTGCTATAAACCTGGTAATACTGACCACTGGGCCACGTCGGCCTTGTTTGATGTGGGACAAATCAGGCGAGGGCCCCATGGGCCCCATCAGTCCCCGGGGGCCTGGAAGTCCAGGGGGTCCCATCAGTCCTGCATGTCCAGGGGAGCCTTTTGGTCCTGGCATTCCTGAGGTAGAGCACCAATTAACAAGAACAATGTCATTAAATAACTAGGCTATAGTAGGCCTTCTTCTGCTTAAAGAAACAGCGATGGGTTTACCTAGATTCAGGCTAAATCCACTGGTTTTTTCTTAATTTCTCAGCAGCAAATGTAAAGCAAAAGTTTGGTTATTTTTTAGGCGAAAGTTAGTTCAGTTTTCCCTACAGTAAATTAAAAGATATAATTAACCATGATAACCCCCCTCCCCCCCTAGAAAGACCTAGATTTGACCTTCCAACTTTAAATGCAGAGCACCTGCAGGGAATCTACGCCTTTCACAATGTACTTTGATATGACCACACCTCACCTGGTGGGCCAGGTTGTCCAGGGGGCCCAGGCAGATATGAGTGTGATGTCAACATTTTATCGCTGGTCATCTGCTTATTTATTTCAGCACTGATTGGCAACAAGGCAATCTGGAAGAGAGACAACATAGTAATGTTACATATTGTTGTGTCCATGCTTGGTTCTGCTATCAGTTAGAGCTGTAATAATAGCTGGGGTTTTTTAAAAAAGTAAAACGTTTCTTTGGTTTGTCAATATATTTTCAGACAGTGAGGTTTCTTTTGAACCCAACATGAAATGCCCATCCGTCAAACTAGTAACTCAATACAAAAGTTGTAATAGTTGTAAACCTCTGAAATGTAAAACAGGAAATTCCTTCAAGTACATCAGGTACATCAACACAGACCCTTCTTCATTTTACGAGGGGCAGCCCCTCAACATCAAAGAGACAAGGGGACTTGCCTTGAACCCCGGGTATATATTACCTGCTAACCTTTGCTAACCTGGTTAAACAATAGAACTTCATACACCAGTCACTCAATTCTAGATGAATTTAGTCTGTAAGATGGTTCATATATTTGCAAGACTGTATGATTTGTATTTTTTCGAGGAAATACTATGTCCGTTCAGCACCTTTTGTTTGAGTTGAAGCACAGTAGTCTTAATCTGATGAAAGTCCTCACAGGTAGCAGAGCACGTTCCCGTCTTCATTACATTGTCTGACTTCTGGAAGTGGTTCTCTGAGGGAGAAGGAAAAAAAGAAACAATTCTTTTCACCATTTGTGTTTTTTGGTTTGTACAGCAATGTTTTTGTTTTTTTTCTCAATTTCTTTCCCATAAATGGGCACAAAGACAGAGATTACCAGTGCATCAAGTGTATGACTAAGCAGGGGTATTTCATAATATTTTCAAGTTAAAAATCATGCATAGTATGCTTTTCAATCTTAACTTTTGGTATTTACACAGTTGCCCAGCCACAGGCCAGCACTGGCATAGTCCAAATTTGATCTGAGCCACATGGTGCAACATTCTGCTATATAAAACTTTATTACCCATGGCAGCCAGCTACTGTCCCTACTCCCTTTTTGTTTCTTATATGTTGATTAACTTTCAGACAGAAAAGGCTTTTTGAATCCTTCCCTTTACAAAACAGTGATGAATAGCGTAGCTATCTAGTTTACTCCGGTGGGAAATTCCTGGTGTCATGTTCTGGAATTTGATTACTGATTTGTTTATATATTGCAAACAAGAGAGAAAGCGCATGTAGTCTAAATTCCTGAGAGAAAACATACTGTCTGTGCTTTTGTGAAGTGATTGCTTCTACAAAGCGTTGTTCAGTCAATAATCCTGAATAATTTTAATAGGTCATGGGATATTCCGCAAGACTACAGGGAGCTTGTCTTCCAAGTGTTATGATAGGACAGCTGTGATAAAGAGCTTATATCCCAGCAATATCCTAGCACATCTGCAGTGGTCTGGGGTTTGGTCACAGCTGGAGGCATGGACAAGGTCCACGTACAGGTGAGAGGTTAGAGCATGTCTGACCACGATCACACACAATGGATCTAAAAGGCCTTTAAGTGTTTCCACATCGTGCTTTCCCATTCTTCACTGCCCCAGTCATATGAAAACATTTGGTATCTGAGCAGAAAACAATAAAGGGGGAAGCTCAGGGACATATACAGAGGAGAGGGGGGCTCTGAGGTTGCAAACCATCTGTGAAATCGGATTTCTCCAGGATTCGGCGTGTCTGATGTCATAAATACTTCCCAGCTTGCTTCGGGGAGTGGTTTGAGCATTTATGCTCTAACCTGCAGGGTTGTGAATGCATTTCATGGCTTTTCCTCTTAAACGGTTCAGTAAGACAGTCTGAGCAATGGAAGACAATCTCAGGGGAGGAAGCAGAAATGATCAAGCTCAGATTGCTCTATTTAAAACCAAATCTGGGGCCGCTGTTTCCCTGCGGTCCAACATCTGAAGTTTGCATTCACCCTACCCGCTAAAGTGGAATAATAAGCAGTCAGGTACCCACAGGTTAAGCAATAACCATATGGGGAGTCATATCATAACTATGAGGTTAGAATTGAAAACAAAGTCAGTGGTTGGTGCTGAAATAAAGCAAATGTTTCTTAATGAAGATGATAATAATAATAATAATAATAATATGTTTTATTCATACAATGCTTTGTTTCATTGAGCAGAATGTATCCTGAAGCCTGGGATAAGCTTACCTCTTTCCCCTTTCGTGCAGGTTTTCCCATCTTCCTCCAGGAAGAATCCTTTCTCACATTCACACCTGTAGCTCCCGGGAAGGTTAATGCAGATTTGGGAGCACGTGCTCTCATTTTTGCTGCCGCATTCATCAATGTCTGCAGAGCACAGCATGGGAAATGGAACACAAAGGCATGCAAATCCAGTTATTGTGTGCTGCGTCTTTCATGTCAAGACAGCGATTTAAAAACAGAACACAGTTTCTCTCCCACAACAGGCTACTGCCAGAGCCTCAAATCCTTTGGACTTAAACAAAAAAAAAAAAAAGTTATTTGTAAAGGCAAGGAATAAAACTGGTCTGAGAACAGGCTGGAAAGGATTTTAAATCTATGACAACGCGGGCTGTTTATTCTCCATTAGATAGTGCATCACATTGTCTTAAACGCCTACAGAGGGTTCGCAAAGAATGCCGGAGCTAAAGTGGTTTCAACTTGGATGAAAGCTATGCAAACAACTGGCTAACAGTGAACATGCATTAAATTAACACAATACCACCCCCAGCCCTACTTCAGCCATTTAAGTAAACAGCTAATCTGATCTGAAAACAATCGGCGAAGCAGAGACCACACACCACTTTAATGGGCGCCCTTAATTTTGGCTCCGGTTGCACAAGGTTCATTCATGGTGCACACTAAATTCTGGTGCCCAAAAGAGCACGAGCGTGGACGAGCGGTGAGTCTCACCGAGGCAGTATGGCTTCTCCCGGTTTCTGTGGCGCTCCCTGTCGTAGCGGTACCCGGAGTAGCACGTGCACACCACGCGCCCAAAGTGGTCCGTGCACTGCTGTTCACAAGGAGCCCCCGCACACACGTCATAATCTTCACCAGCGCAGGAAGGAGAGCAAACCAGTGCATTAGTTGAAAACATATGAAAACGATTTACTTTTCTTTTTGACAAGCATATTTTTGGTTAAACTGTAATAAAATAAAGGACACAAAATGAAAAAAAAAACAATTAATATTTTATGAAGGAGCCATTTTACTCAGAGTCAATGAGGAAAATCAGCCTGGTGAAAATGTAGGGGCTCTAGTCCCTAATTAAGATCCATGAAGCATTCATGGCATGATACATGCCATGAAGCAGCACGATGAACAAGCTCTTACAAAAACCATAAGTCTACCATCACACCATTGCCTATAATCACAGCCCTAGACTCGTGTACGGCACCCAAGTGGTGCATGGCTTTTCTTTCACCCACACAAGCATTTCCCAGGTAGGAACTAAATCCCATATGAATGCAGGCTCAATGGCTGGAGTCACTGTTTTATTTTCTTGACAGTTTCAACTCACGATCTGATAGAATTATGGTGAAAACAGAAGAAATACCACTCTCCCAGCTGCTACTATTCTTGTTGAAAAATGAAGAACAGTTCATAAAAACAGGACAGTGTTTTCTGTAATCAGAACTGGCTAAAGCATTATTAAAAATAAGTAAAATTAAATCAAATTAATCAAATGATAGTGCTGAGACTGACCGTTTATTTTGCCTTTTGCAAGTGATCTACGTGCTCTACTATCTTGTTTCTTCCAGATTAATAATGTTGCCCAGCACCTCAGAAAGATTTGGCTGTGAATTCTCTGAGAAAATAAGGCCTGAATTCTGTCAATATTTATCCTTTACATTGGCTTCCATATCAATGTAATTAGTATATTACTTTTTCAATGTTAGCACAATTAATCTGTGAGGAAATAAAATTGCACTGTTAAATTTTCAATAGAACGTAAGTGAGCTATTAATGTTGACATACCCGCTTTCAGCAATAATATTTTATGGCTCATGTTTTGTTTTTCTCGCCTGTGTATTTACAAATTATCTATCATTTATTTGAAGCATCATTACCAAATTGTCAGAGTGAATCCAGGTTATTATAAAAGCTTAAGTGGTTCAAAGCTGAATACTTTTATCCATCCATCCATTATCTATACCCGCTTATCCTGGGCAGGGTCATGGCGGGCGCTGGAGCCTATCCCAGTGTGCATTGGGCGAGAGGCAGGAATACACCCCGGACAGACCGCCAATCTATCACAGGGCACTTTCAGTACACCATTCACTCACACACACCTATGGGCAATTTTGAGTCTCCAATTAGCCTACCTGCATGTCTTTGGACTGTGGGAGGAAACCCACACGGACACAGGGAGAACATGCAAACTCCACACAGAAAGGCCCAAGCCTTGCAAGCTTGCAAGATGTTGTGAACAACCAGAAGAGGAATGTATCATTATTACTGAAAGATGAAGGACTTGCTTCTCTCCATAAACCCCTGCTAAATCTGGCCTGAAAATATCTGATAATGGATTAGTTAATTCATTTTCTGCTCCCAGTGACTGACTTGAGGCAGTTGGGTTTGATCAAATAATGTATTCTGATATCGTATCATTTCATTCTCATATTCATATTTTGTATGTTTATTTGGTCACTAACGTATCTACCCAGTTACTGGCTTCCACAGATATAGAGTTACAAATGATCTACTTATGGGCATTCCTGTGCAATCCAGTTCTAATAAACACGCACAATTTCTAGTTCATAATTTAAGCTCAAAACCAATGTCAATCATCTGCACATAAATGTTTTCAATTGAAACCAATTATACCCTGCTCCTGGGAATAAAAATACATTTAACCCCATGGCTTTAATTGGTTTTGGCAAAAGACAGTGAAAGGGAACACAAAGTCAGGAATTGTATACTTCCTGAGTTTGTCAAGAACTGCTCACCACCAAAAGAAGGTGCAAGCAAGCTTGGAAATGTATTTTACTGTATTACCTTTCAAGGTTTGCGTTGGTTTAAAGCCAAAGTCAACAGAACATGTTTTTAAAGACAGCAACTAAAATTCACACTGCTCAGTTTTACAGTCTATAGTTCCCTTTAACCAGATTCACCTGGGTATAGGAAAAAAAATAAAGACTCCCATAAATTCACATACCTTCTGGAATACACTGTCCCAGAACAAATTTAAAGCCTTCACAGCATTTCTTCCTGCAAAGAAAGCAAAAATTAGATATACAGAACATTATAAACAAGCATGCATTCCTGCTTAGTCACATGGCTAGAAATAAGAGGCACATTAAATTGAGTCAATGGGATATCACAATCAGTTTTTGACTACAGTCCAAAGCCAGATGAATACTTTATTTTGAAAAATAATCAAAACCAGTCTTTATTAGATGTTGTATTAAAATTTAAACTTGCACACTTGGTATAGTGCTCCAAAAAATACAGACACAGTTTTGTATATGTTCTTGCTGGCACAGTCCCATCCTGCATTGACATTCTCAGACACCTGAGGAAGAGTTGCTGTTCTGTTTCTCCTTACTGTACATATTGCACTAATTCACAAGCATCACGGCCATTGAATGTGTTCTTTCCACCACCATTTCCGACCCTATTTTCTGATGTCTTTCCCACAGATCTAAATGCAGATATCACTTTAGTCACTGTTCCTAGTGAAACACTAGCCAGTTGACCAGTCTGTGACTTAAGCTCCTGCCATCTGTGCCCCAATAATGAACTCTGTTTCAAAGTCACTGAGATCTTTTCCTCTTGCCATCTTGATCAAAAATCAAGGTCAACTGGGCCTGCTCAGCATTTTTATACATGCCGAAGAGCTTGATAGGATGTTAATTTCTTAATTGTATCATGCAGTATACCTGTATGGAAGCACCTGCATTTGTTATGTTTGTCCACTCATTTATTCAGGGTTTTCCTATAATTTGTTACCTGTCTGTATAGAAAACTAGCAGCTCACATTAGTAGAGCCTATTCAATACTGTGCCATGATTGACCAAGATTTATATTACAATTGATCCTCCTGTCTCAACATTAATGTTTGTATCCAACTTTTGTTGTGGGGCTGCATAGGGATGTATGGCAGCTTTACATACCGACAACCCCTACCCATACCTGGCCTAACCCATTCAGACCACTAGGCAAAGTGTATGGAATAAATGTGAATATATACATCAATTAAAAATCTATACAGTTGTGAATGACAAACATATAAAATGAACTTAAAGCAAATATTTGCCTGTATATCCTGACATCAGCATATACAGGCAGGATACATCCCTATACTTACGCTGCTTCCTCATGTGAGGCCAAGGGGGGCGAGTGAAAAAGCCGGGTCTCCCCTTTTCACACCTTTCCTTTGAAAAATGATCCATTAGACAGGCTTTCCTAATGTCAGCACATTGTGCTGAAATTTCAAACCCTTTCTTTAAAGGCTTCATTACATTTCCCTTCTGTACGTGTCATAATTTCCACACGGGCATCAAGTATAGAATGCTAAGAAATAGGGTAGAGTGCAGCAGTGTCCTTTTGGGTTTGCTAAAAGTTGACTGCTTTCTTGATGGGGGACTGACTCCTTACTGGAAAATTAGCTCTGTCTACATGACAGTGGGAGGTCACCTCATTCAAAGGTCACTCCTCCCTTGTTCTGTTCCCTCGTATGTAAACAGCCATACGATTGCAATGCAAGGCATTCCCCACCGGGACCCTCGTCATGCACCATCCATTTTGGAGCACGGCGCTACAGACTGGATTAAATCCCAACAATCATTAACTTGGGCTGTGGAGCACAGCTCATTAAACATCAAGGATGGACTGTGCAAAAAAGCGCATCTGTGTCAATGGGACTTGCCATGTGGCACGCTTCATATTCTTTAAACACAAGATTTTTAGAAGACTTTCTGGCTATGACCTGCTATTCTGGGCTTGTCTCACCAATGCATTATGCACCCTTGTAGCTTTGCACTGCATTTTATTTATGGCAGTCAGGGTATGTGTTTGGGCAGATTGTAATACATTGGATGAAAGGCATACAGACACTCCCCACAGAACCTTTCCTGGGTTCACCAATACATCACATTTTTAAGGAGTCCCAGAAAGTCAAGACCAGACAACATCCTAGCCCTGCACTTTTTCTGGGAGGGACTGATAGCGAGGTCACAGAAGTGGGGGTCTGCTACAAAGAGTATTTAACTAGAGTTAAACATTTCTTGTGCAAATACAGGACAATATCACCAGAGTGCTTTCTCAATAAACCCCTGACCTTCCCAGGGACACTCAATCCTACCACATTTAATTTGTCCTGAAGTTTTAACAATGCATTTCAGTAAAATTCAAGGTGTTTTGCCACTAATAAAACACATTTAATTGATTTCAGGAAGGTTCATGGAATTCTACTCTGTGTATGTATCCTGCAATTCTGTTCCTTTTTCACTGTATTTTCTTGGAAGTTATTTTATACTGGGCACATAAAAAAGGTGTTTACAGAACAGATCAACAGAGCACATGGACAGTATAGACACAAAGGCTAAACACTTTAAAGAGACACACCAAAGAAATCTGTCTTTTCTAAAAGCAGGACACAGACCATATTCCTGCCTAGAAAAGTTATATTACATCATATTACAGGTGGGAAAATATCCAGGGCTTAATGACCTAAATCTGACACCTTTTTTGTAAAAAGAGTTTATAAATCTCATGATGTATTTTTATTGTGGTAGCTTTCTGTATGGTATCTTTGTGATCTATGGTATTTATATTCACACAATATGCATGCGGTATTGTAGTGTGTCCTTGCATGTGGGCATGTGTGTATGCGTGCATCTGTGTATGCATGCATGTGTGTGTGTGTGTGTCCGTGCATGCATGCAAGTTTTGGGGAGGACAGATATCCTGTTTCATCAACAAACTTCCACGTCTGAGAGCAAATACAAAAGGATCATGTCAGTGGACACATTTTCATATTTAACAACGTGTCCAAAATGCCATATTTAAGAAGATGTGAACACAGAAAATAAACTCAGCTAATTAAAAATATTTTTTGAAAGTGACTTTTAAAGTCATTAGAATAAATCCTGCAACAATTACAAATGGAAAATTGCCAGCGGAACCCTACAGGCAAATGTGGCACTTAAGCATAAGTGCATCCACAGTCACAATTTGGCAGATATCTAGAAATTCCTTCACTCTATTGAAAGGGATTATAGCTCTTATTTTTGCTGCTTATAAAACATTCTTAAGAAATGGCTATTTTGTACTCTGTTTTGTCATAGAATGAGGCATACAACTGACTACCCAATTCACACTATGATCATTTCTGATGCTTCATGGTTTTTCTCACACATATGTCCAAACCAATTATTTAAATATACCTGCTACTCTTCATATAGACAATTAGGGGATACTGACCATCGCCATCAGGAAATGAACAGATACTTCTAATTTTCTCAACAAAGCTGGTAATCACCAAAATCTACCATGCACAGATGTTGTAATCTCCAAAAATATCAATGATATCAATGAACCTAAAACCACTCAAATTACAGGGTCAACACAAATACAGAACGGATCAGACATGGCAAAGCAATGTAACACATACAGTGATGAGGCTCATTTAAAACTGTAAACAGAGACAGCTGGAGCTATTGTGAATTAGGGAAGATAGTTTGGTAATCAGCCAGGAAGTTTATGCAAGGGACAATGTTTGTTAGACTAGCATCACAAGAAAAAATTGAGACCAGTCTAATGCTGTAGTCCAGTCTGAAATAGTTTTATTCAACCAGCCCCTTATGTTTTGTCATCAGATTAACGTGTAAAGAAACTGCATCAAAACTCACAGAGACTGCATTTGGACGAATCTGTTTTGAAATCATGGACAGTTTACGGACCTTTCGTCACAAACGCACAAACAACTTGAAGAAGATATGTACTGTATTTTTTGACTAAACATGATTCAGATTTACCATAAAAACAGGAGAACTGCTGTTTGGATGCACTCTTGGTGTTTCCAAATAATCCGGTACAGACTCTCTGAAGGCATTGCTGAAGTAGCCGTAGACTGACCCACAGCTTAAATCACAGAATAACAATACCATGGATACAGATTCGGATACCAAATAAGGGGCCCATATAAATAATCATCCAGTAAAACGACTGCAAGAAAACAAATAAATCACAACAGACACCGGAATTTGAGGAGAGTATCAAATGGTTCCCTTGGAAATATCTTTCTGGCCTTATGTGCATTTTTTCATTCGTTTCATTTCATTCACCTGGTAAACTACTTAAACAGAAACTGGTGCCCCCTTGATACTATTAACTCAGTTAGAGCCTCATACCCATATTTTCTCACTAGTTTTTTGCATTTTTTCTTTGTTGCAAAACTCCGGACAACATTTAATTCCTTACTCATTATCCATAGTGCACAGACTTTTTTTTCTGTAGGCCCAAGCCATGACCAAGATGGCCATCAAAGTTGTTTCTCACACAAGCAACTTTCCAGAACAATTGTGTTTGCCTCTCCTTTTTGGCAAGCATGGACATGTGCACAATGACAAGTGCTTGCCAAGGCAGCTCACACCTGACTGTGCCCAGTCATGCCCAGTATGGTTTTGAAGCATGCTTCTTGTAGGCATTTTCACAGGATTGGTTGTGTGCATCATTGACTTGTGTCAACGTACTTGCAAAGTCTATGTATCCCGAGTAAGTCCTAAGTATCAAACCCTTCTGTGTAGATATACGTGCAGATCAATATAAGTTTAGCCATAAAGAAATCTTTTAGTGGTGCCATCAGTATTCAGTGGGGACATGGTTGGGAAATGTAACAGCTTGCAAGAATCCATAAATAAAAGATGGATTCTTGCAAGTCATTAAGGTGTGTTGTTATCTGCCTGGCTGGCATCTACCTATTTGCTCATTCTCTACTAGGGGACTTGACAGCCTCCTGGTCAGTCTTGAAAGAGTTCTGTAGACTCCCGATCCCATCTCATCTGAGTAGATTCTGCTCGGGCCTCCTTAATGATATGTTTCATTTCCAGCATTTTTATTTCCGACATGTCTGTACTGTGAACTAGACAGTTGACGTGTATGTATTTTCTGTTCATTTAACTGTCATTTTGAGATATTATATGTCTTTTCTAATGTTCAAATCAAGCCCAAATGTGCTGTTAAGGCCTGAAGTCTAAGCTCTTTCTGAGCTTTTTCACTTTGCCTATCAAGCTTTCAAGCAGTAAAGCTGCTGTCAAAATGCTGCCCTAGGCATTCGTAATTAAGTTTTTTTTCCCTAATCTGAAACCACTTTTCTTTTCTCAAGTCATCTCACGTTACTTTTCACTTCACGTTTTCTTCGCAAGACCTTCCAGTTAAAACTTTTTAGGCCTGCAGGTCCGCGTGTTACAGAACAGAGGTCGGAAAACATGCGTCTTTCTCTCTTTTTCTCCAGCCTTCCTGCGAGAGATCTTCTCCGGCTCCAGATCTACGTGCACGTGGGTCTGCTCCCCGCTGTTTCCATCCACTGCACTTCAGTCACTGCGCTCGCTCTCTTTCATGTTCCCCTCCGTGTTCCGGAGGGCCTCTGTCCAGCTGCTCCTTCACCGATGTCCTTTTCATCCACCTCCTGTGGGGCCGTGAAGCCATGCTTCGCTTCTTCCCCCCTCTTTCAGCGCTAGCGGTAAACAGACAGCTCTGCTCGGACCAGGGGGATCTCCAGTCCTACATACATAATCAGCTCAGTCTCAAATGTTGCCAGTGTTTGCATATCTCTCTTGTCCTCCCAGTGCTGTCCTCAGAGGCTGAAAAAAGTTGATGTCCTGTATTAAATCTGACGAAAGAAGACCCTCTGTCCATCGCAAGGGCTTTAGAGAAAACATGAGTCATAGATACCCAACAGGGCTTTCAGGGCCACAGGGCTGACATTTATTAAATCTCACTGCTTTGTCCATTGTAAACACCTATGTAAACATACTGAATAAATTGGACATGTTGGCTGTTAAAAGCCTGAAAAATATCCAACTGTTTTTCACCAAGGTATCCAATTTGCATGCAAATCTTTCAGCTCCCTCATATTGATTACCATAAATACCCTTACGCACTTTTCCCCTGCAAAGATATTGAGGTGAAACAATGGTTTTCAGACACAACGGGTAACTCTGCAGCTGTCTACCAGAGATCTCAGCTGAAACCTAAACCAGCATATAATATGGTTACATATACGGCCAATGTTGTGCTTGATTTAAAAATGATTGCTGCATCTACAATCTCAACCAGCCATGGTTGTAAAGATCATCTGCCAAATGGCTATTTGTAATTCTTCAATTACATACTGTTGCTCTTTTTATGTGCAGAACACATATATAAAATTCGCTTTAGTAACTGAAACTCTTTAGTTGATACATGTGTTGAATGTATTTGTTGTCCTGCCCTGGCTTACATGTCAAAAGTATAAGCTTAAGGAAACAAGGATTAATATTACAACAACAATCACATAACATACATGTATAAAACCTATGTTGCTCCCACACACACACACACACACACACACACACACACAAATCATAAGATAAACATGTAGTATGTATGCTATGACTATTCTTTTTTTTCCACTAGGAGAGCTGGGTTTTGCCTGCTAAGCAACTAGGTGTGTGTGGCTAATTTTTACAAGCTGGCACCTGTCGCTCCAGCTGCAAAATGAATGTTGAAAAAAAAGGTTTGGAGAATGTGAAAATAATCTTTAAAATGGCTAAATATAAAATGAATATTTGTCAGATTTCACCTGTGAGTAAAAGTCATAACTAAGAAAAAAAAAATGCTTCAAATGTTACCTTACACAATGCAATAGATGCACCAGCACATTCATTACTGAACAGCTCTATAAAGGGTCTGGATGAGGCAAGCACTCCATAACGCGTGACGCTGAAATGGGTCAGTCCTCTGAGAGGAGAACAATGGCGGCTGTGATGTGGTGTGCCTAAGACTTAAAACCACATGTTGGAGAAGACCCAGGGGACATGACACAAGCTGAATGAGATTAGCCAAGGTCATTGCACTCAAGCGGCGCAATAATCATTTTGTTAACCGGCTACATTTTTTACGGGTGGGTAGTGATTATGGCTAGGAGAGCTGGCGGTGGGGGTGTCAATGACAATATTGTTGAAACACCTACTGATTCCGAATGACCTTCACTTTAAAAAGCACAGTTACAAAGTTATAGCCACATTGCTAGTGACACTCATGTGACTACTCAAGCCCATTTCTAGAAGTGTACTAGAAGTGATTTTTTTTGTCTGCAAAGTGAAGCCATGTCTTGTTGTTCACTGAGTCAAATTGAAAACATCCCTAGTCTCATCATTTTATATATTTTATCATATTACATGCTTGGGGAAATGACGTCATTATGTTTTAAAGGTTTAAAATGAATTCTGATACTGCATAGAAGTAGAAACCAGATTTTATTAGATGTATAATTATACCCTTCAAGTCTTTGACAGGCATGGGGGTAAATGAATGAAATTCAATCGATTTTAATCAATTTTAAATCCAATTTAGCTTTTCTCATTAAACACCTATGTATTGATTCATATTTATATTCAGGAGAATAAATTAGTTTCTCCAATTACAGAATGGTGAAAGAGGTGATCTTTAAACCAATGACACATTTCTGAAATGCAGTACACTCTAATCCAATTCACGTTCGTTACTAAAACACTTAGGTCAACCTTGTGGATTTTCTCAGCAGTTTTGATTACACACACGCTCAGGGATGTTCTTTGGTAGCAAAACTGCTCTTTCCCCTCAGAGTGCCGAGAAAGAAATAACAGGATGTTTAGTGAATAATGCACCACCTGTGCTTTTTGGTTTGTTTAATTTTCTCAAGCAATCCCTATCCGGTTACTCAGTTGCTGAGAAATTCAGGAGTAGATTAGAATGACCTCACTTACCCCCAGTTATGGCTAAAGCCACTCTAATTACCTCACAGACATTAATGTGACTACCCTGGGATTGCACACTGTGCAGTGGACAGGACAGCATAACCGAATGTTCCTGTTTAGTCCTTGAGTAAACGGCCACTGAACGCTGTGTCACCCACTTTTCCCCTCTTAGGCCACTGACAGGGTGACCGTGTGTTCTTTTTCCTCTCTCTCCATGTTATCCTTCGATGGGGTTTTAAATTTTTTTTTAAAGCAGACCAGGTCACATGGGGTTCTGGCAGCTGTGGCCTGATATAAGAGGCAACATTTGTTGCGGCTGCTCGGGACAGACTTATATTTCCTGTGAACTTGTGCACAGAAACCTGATTGGCTAAACAGGACTGGTCTCTCCCGAGACGTGGGGTGTTAAAGTACACCTGTAGCAGTTTTGTGAAACGTGATCGGTGGCTCCCCTCATGGTTGTCTCTTAGCATGTTCATCTACTTGGCATGTAAAATGTAATATTTTTTATTTTCCGTAGTTTCTGAGAAAAAGCCCACGTCTACGTAGAAAGGTGAACCCCAGGGAAATTGTTTAGCTTGGTGCGCTGTGGATTCACTGTTTTCCGGGCTGATTTATAAATTTCGGACACACTTCCCATGGCTTAGCTTTTTCTCATAGAACCACCCAAGGTGCTGTTTAAGTGACAGATAACAACATAACTTCAAAATAACCACAGGGTGCACCATCTAACTATGGTGTGAAAGACTTACAACCCTTTTCCCAATCCAACCGAATGGTAGTTTCATTTATGACACAAGTGTGGCAGGCCTTTAAAATGCCTATGGGAGCAGAGGGTCATACTCTACTGAAAATACATATGTCTGTAGTTACATCATAAACATCATACACAACACAGCACTGCTTAAAATTTACATTTCTCATTCACCCTTCGTGCCTCCTTTATAACACCGAAAACATATTTGTCACTATATACTTCCACAGTCAATGTCAGCTTGAGGTTACAGGGCTACTCATAATGGTCAAAGCCATTAATCATATGCTGGCACTTACTTTCTCTCACAGAATAAATCACCCCTGCTCCGTACAGGCAAAAAAAGGACAGGCGGGGAGGCTAAGAGCCGATGATCATCTAACACTGCGCCCTGTCTGCTGACAGTTCAAGAACGAGGCAAGGAGCGGGAATGAGTCATAGCAGTACGCCCCTCTTTCCCCCTCAGAAAGCCACACCTCGTAGTTCTCCTAGCGCATCAAAATGTGCCTAATTGCTTTCTTATGTCCCTTAAATGGATTGTTTCAGTTCCTCGTTGGCGGACGGGCCACTCAACGTGCTTTAATGCTTTGTGGAGCTTGATAACGCACGCTCTTGATCAGGAGTGCAGAGCACAACACATTGCTCGCATTCCTCCGCTCCAGGGCCAGATGTTTTCTTTTTTTTTGCACTGTTACCCCCCACACTTCTCCTACGAGGCTCGGGTTGGGGGAGGGGGGGACGGATGTAACGCAAGGCCTTATTTTGAATTTCAGGCCAGTTTTAGAGTGCTTGTTTTTATGTGTATAATGAATTCAATTTTTGAATTAAGTGTGGGGAGAGCAGTGAACCGGATTTGGAAGGTTCATACCTCTTAAAACAGAAGAACTGCTCAAGTAAAGACCCAGCTGTTTATATGTTACTGGATATGTCACAGATGTAAAAGGTAAGACATTGATATAACATATACAGTAAGAACAGCATGGAGAGAAAGTAAAAAAATACATTGTTGAAGTAATACCTCTTCAAACCTGCTTATAAGCGAGGAGATACTGAATGAAACCATAGAGATGGACAGAATTGAGGTGTACATAAAAGTAATAAATTAAAAACATAAATAAGATAATAAATATAAACAAGAAATAATTTGACTATGAACACAAAAAGACTGTTTGAAGTAGCACTGCATATTGTCTTAAGAGAGTAAATATAGTTAAAAGAAAAAATGGTTATTGTTGGTAATTGTTATTCTTTAATATTCGCCAGAATTAGATTTTATGTTGCTTATCATGGCAAAGCTAGTTTGAACACTACAATGTCAGAAAATATACAAAACTACAAAAAAAGCATTATACTTGTTTAGGGATTTACAGATGTAATTTATGAATCATTCATATACACAAGGTTGGTATATGGAATCTTCAATCTTCATAAGCACTGAACCTTTTTTCCTCTTGATCCCCCCTTTTCCAAATACATTCTGTTTGGTATCACTTTGTATTTTCCTTTGGGAGGCCATATAAAACAATGTGTTGAAACATTAAAAAAAGAAAAAAAAAGTTTTTTAGGGCCAAAATGTTTTATTTATTTATGAATTGTTATTTTTTTTTATCACAAATCCTTCAAGCATTCCCGTTGGCTTAATCATTCCTCTCAGTGTTGCCAGGGATACACATGGCTCCAAATACATTTACAGCAACTGAACAAATTGTGCATTGAAATTCTAACAGCAAAAGGCCTCAGCTTATCATGCCAAATACCATTTCAGTTATGTTTTTGATGGACTGGATATGTACGGCTAAAAACCTTCTAAATATCAAGCAGACAAATTTGTGTATTTATTTACTACTAAGAGTTTTCAACTTTTTAATACTTTCCTCTTTTGTGTTTTAAAGCTAAATGAATGCAAATGAGATACTGTATCCTTAACTCCTATCAATTAAGCCGTAGGCTATTTTTTTTACACAAGCAACACTCCCCCCCCCCCCCCGGCCCCCACACAAACACACACACACACACACACACACTTTTAATACAAAAGTGCCGATTGTTATAATTACACTACCAGTAACCTCTGGAATCCATTCCCTTTATGAGCTCATAGAAAGCATACAGTGCAATGTAGAGTTAATGCCAAGATCTCACGATGTCCGAACATTCCTCCCAAAAATGGTCACAATGCATAATATACTGTAAAACAACCCGAAACAAGTTATATGTAATTCTATAAGTTGACCACTTGTAAATATCAAGCATTTATCACAATCCAAACATGGAGTCAATCCAGGGGAACGTGCTTCAGCAAGAGTCAGGCTGCCAGAAACTACACAGGGGCATTCCATCAAAGAGGAAAGTTGCTGTTGGAAAATGTTTTGTATCCAAAACACAAAAACCTGAGGGGAATAAGTTTGCAGGAAAACATAAATTATGAACTGCAGTATCTAAGAAATATGACTGGATACCATTTCATTCTCCAAATTTTGAAATCTTTAAGAAAGAAACTTAGTCTTGATCTGTGAAGCTAAAAATATCTCAGTCACAAGACAAGCAGATACAAAGCAGACTATAAATGAAGCAGACCAAATGCTTGAAAGGAATTCTTCTGAAATCAGGTGGAAATACTGCTACTATCAGCAGGTTATTCCACATGGTACCATCATTTCACGCCATTGTCCAGTTGTCCTTTAATTGGATGGAGTACTCCTGTTCCCAAAGCAGTTCAACTGTCTGGGGTTTCATGGAAACCTAGCTGCACCAAATTATCATTGGCAATTATTATATTCAATTAGGTCTGATTGTCTTTAGACACTGTGGTAAGGGAAATCTCAACTGAAAGGTGATATCCCTCAAAGGGACAAAGTCAGTTGGAGGAAAACCATTACAGACACTGATTGTGCCCAACATTATTTTCCAAGATTAACAAGAAGAGCACTGCTGGATGAAAACCATGTGCATTCAGAGTAGACCTATACATTCACAAAGGAATCTAGGAACATGATCCATGCCACATAATTTACTTTGGTCAGTACAATAACCTCATGAAATACCTCGAAAATTATCATATCATACATATAGATCGGTTAACCCACGTTCAATACCATCAAACGGTACGCATGAAGTCATATTTCTGACTGACTGTGCCGCATATCAAAAACGAAGTGAGGAGGAGTGCACTCAAACTTGTTTTTAATTGCACCCAGATGTGTTAGAGGAAGAACAATGTGCTTTAAATCCCTTTGCATTCTGGAGTACCACCGTGTGAAGCACGCATTTTCTGTCTGAAGTCACGTATAGGCACAGTTGACACATATTTCTCAAAACAAACAGGCCTGATGGCTTTGCCCCCTGGTCTAACGCCTTGCGGAGGAGAAGGGAACCTTTCCGCCTGGTGTGATGTGAGCATTCCCAGCCTCGGAGCGGACTAGCTCAGCATGCAGCCGAGTGCGCGGGGTGATCCAAGTTTCTGCTGGCTGCGGAGGCCATTTTCCCTGACTTACTGACCTGCCCAGGAGGGCAGTATTAGACTCTATTAAACAAACACTACATGGCAGCTGGTGGGATTCAAACATTCACAATCAGAAAGGAATTTTCCAACCTGCTCCAGCAAGCTGGAGACATACACAAGGGTTAAGATACGGGTTAAGAAATTTAGCAATTGTAATTCTAAACGGCTGGACCGGGCACTGAAACGAACAAAAAACCTATACATATTCCAGAAAGGACAACACACAGCTGATGTGTGCTTTATGGACATGATTTATGATTTATTCCTATTTTTATTTTATTTGGAGAGTACCATTGAATATGCTCAAGGCCGAATCATGGCCTTGACCACATTGAAAGGAAGCTCAAATAAAAAGTTTAATTTAATGAATGATGGAAGGAAGTAGCCTTAGCTTCAACAAACCAAAACCACTGCTGGACACAGCTTTTAAATTCCTGAACTGAAACAGAACTGAGCCAGTCAGGCAATCACACTCATGTAATAGATAAACTTCTATGGGTTATCAATGGATAACTGCTATCTTCTTCATTGTTACTTGCCATACAATTTCCTCAAACACTTTCATAATCACACACATGCACTGTATACATTGGTGCATTTCACACTGCATTTAATTATGTGCTACATCTCATTTTCATTAGACACAACAAAAAAACCTTCTCTGGTAGCCAAAATCTTACAAAAAAAAAAAACATGCAACTCTGGCTTTATCTAATATAGACAGGCAAACATTTACTATATGTTTTTTCAGCCTTAAGATGACTAGTATCAATATTTAACCCAGTTGAGCCTTTCAGTCAGTTATCCCTCTGCAATACTTGCTTGAACTCTATTGACTGATTAGAATCCATCCAAGTAAATATAGAGACACTTTTCAGGGTCAGTAGCAGATACCTATAACTCAATTAACAGTTGAACTGAACTCTGAACCTCACATTAACTCCTTAGTCCCTAATTCTGACAGACAAATGGATTCTGTGTGATTTCCCAAGAAATGTCTTGGTCCAAAGCAAACAGCTGCCAACATACTGAATTTGTACAAATACTCTGGTTCAGTTAATCCACAAGCCTTTAATTTTCACTTTCCCATGTTTTAACACATATACATTTCTTAGTTGCAGCCTAGCCAGATAAATGACATTACTGTCAGGGCACACGGCAGCTCTGCAGATATCCAGATACAGCTTTGGGCAAAGAATAGGAAACTCCACGTCTGTGCTCTGTGCCATTCATGCTGCTGTCCATATTTATTGAAAGCAGGCACAAGAAGTTCTGACGCAAATATCAGAATTTAATGGGATGATAACAGCTGACGTAAAAACTTTATGTAGTGTCAGTACGAGGCGTTATTGTCTCTGGTTCTGGCTTCCAGAAAGCTACAAATCTTGATCAAAATTGTAAAAACAGTATATCAAGATATTGGTTATTTTATTTATTTATTTAGTAGTTTTTCTTTGTCTTGATAAAGACAACTGTGTTGGCTTATTAGGTGGGGTTATCAGAATTTAACCTATGGCTGCAGTAAAGACAAGGTAATGTTACCATCTGCATCGAGGTCATGTTACATCTCTAAATAACTATTTTTGCCTGCAATGATCAACAATCTTTTCACCTTTCCTGTCTCTATTCCCTTAATCATCCCCTGAAAGCCACAAACATTGGCCAGAATTCAATCAGATCTGGATGAGATTTTGGATATGTCAGCGAGAAAGAATTGTGCTTTGGAAAAATGCAGGCAATGCATCCAAACTTTTGTTTCCTAATTCGACAATTGACTTAATTCTCCTGCATCTAATATAGTCCTCAACGAGCTACAGCGCGGTGCTGAAAGTGTGTCCTGGACATTTAAATGAATCAGCCGGTGAATTTGTTTTATGATGTTTCTTGCCCTGACAACCCAGGAAATTACAGAGAGCATGTCTGTCCATAACTTGTTGCACAGGGTGACCGCATTTGCACCTTACTTACTCCTAACTCAAACCACACATCGCTGGCCAGAGGCCGAGCAAAGAGGCCAAACAAAGAAAAAACCCAGAAACACTGGATTACAACCAGTGACCTCAGCACTGAATCCAAGGGAACAATATCTAAAAAACAGACTTTTAGCCCAATGATAACTTCGATACAGTGAAGTATGGTGAGATTTATTGACTAAATTAAATGAGTACTTCAATAAATAACCGGCACGTCATTCACATGCATGTATGCACAGTTCAGTCCATGACTTCGGTATGAATCATTTACAGAGCAAAGGTTTGTCAGGACCATAACAAATATGCACAGAGGTACAGTATATAGTACATCACCTCTCTAAAGGTGAATGCTAACACTAGTTGTGTTAAACACCAGTAGCTTGTTGTTTAAAAGATAATAATTAATCAATTAGAAATGCTCTAACAATTCCATTTGGTTCTCAGATTTGTTTTGAAACAGTGTAGTTTTCAGTTAATTTTGCAAAAAAAAAAAAAAGACCACAGAATTTTCTTTCCAATCACACAAGCCGTTTTACTCCACCAAGTCAAAATCTTTTCTCTCTTTCTTAGTATTCCTTCATCATTTTTGGAAGATTTTGTAAGAATGCGTAAAAAGGCAATGACTTGCATCGTGCTGGATCACATAGTCCTCTCCTACAAGGTAAAGGGAAAAAGTAACATGCTTGAGTAAGACCAGCTAGACTGCTATGATATATTACCCCTTGTAAAAATCAGAGCAGTAACGCATAATTAAGAACTGGAACTGACTGACAAAATATTAAAATTCAAGGGCATACTAAAAGCTGACAAAGGTGGGGGTGGGGGGAGGTGCAATGTCTGCAATGCCAAAAAAGGACTTAAAGTGAAGCAGCTCTCAAAATATTTTAATAAACAGAATGGACAGCTGTTTGCAATACAACCATTTGGTATGGACATGTTTAACGGTGCAAAGGAACATTTCCTTTGGCATACTGGGGTCTTGTAAGGCTAATAAATTATCCTTTATTCAATGACGTGAATAATGATTAGACAAAACAAAAAAGAACTGTGAAAGATACCTTATTGGGAATGAGAGCCAAATGATTCAGTAGAGAAACACAGATTTGCATTTGCACAAACATTTGCATACTGCATACTATGATGGTCCACTGTTAAATTTAACAGAAAACTAGCAAAATATGCACAAATCTGTGATGTGAACTTTCTCCATCACACATAATGTCAGCTAAATTGCACTTTCACAGTACAGGTTAATTTTATACCTTTTCTTATTTTCAAGTGTAATTTATACTCTAAGCTCACTAATGCCTGGATTATAAACGAAGACAATAATCCAACACATTATCAATCGGTGCTACTCTTTTGCCAATTCTGTATGGCATCTGTTCCTCCTCAATGAGTGGACGGCTGAGTATGCGGGGGTGTACATGGTCTCTCAAAGATACAGCCAGTGAGATGTAGCTAGTAGTAATTTGCAAAACACACCATAATAAAACACAGCCATAGTTTTCAAATGTAGTTTTTTAAAATACATATGTTCCCAGTCTTTTTAATGAAAGATTCCCTTCACTTTGATTCATTTTGACTGGGGAGTCACACTGCTTCTGGCTCTCAACATCGACTGAAAAAAAACCACAAAGGCACGATATGATCACTGTTGTAAATCTGTGATGTATTCTCTGCGCATATGTTCCATTCATCTACATGCACAGCTCATATCCATTGAATAGATGACACAAAGTTTTAGTCGGTTAAGCTTTTCCCTTAAATTTAAATGTAATGGAAAAACTACAGTGCAGTACAGTAAAAAAGACACATCTCTAGCCTTATCAAGAAGGTTCTGAATGCCTCTGTTTGATAATGAATGTAGTGCAGAACTCTAGCCTAGAATAGGAACATATGAGTGTAAGTAATTCCCCATAGCATCAACAGTCTCACAGCACACTTTTGAGAGCCTTTTAACATGTGAACATGAGACAAAGTCGGCCAACGTTCTTTGGGCTAACACTGCATATGCACCCTCTAGCTACTTGCCAGGTGCCTACAGGTGATTGACTGTCGTCAGTGAGAGATTGACACTAGATCTATTGAAGTAGGTGTGTGGCTACATTAAAAATAAAGGTAAAATACTCTCTGGTGTATCAGTGAGTTAATTGCAGAAGCGCACGCAGTTCAGATGCAGTGCTGCCTGTCCATGAACACACGCCACAACATGGATGTGAAACTATAGCGTAATTGGTGATTCAAAGAAAGTGGAAAAAAGGCGGTAAAAATAACTCTCCTGATATCAAAGCCACCAAACATGCTCTTTCTGAAGTCATTTTCTGTAATTTAGTATCCCATAGACAAAACTGGGGACTTCAAGGTGATTTGTTAAATTTACAAATATAACGCTGCTGTTTTATTCTTTAAGACTTACGTTTATTCCTTAATTTTTATGGCAAACAGTTTACAGAATATATGAAGTTGAGCACATAATGCGCTCTAGATACAGAAATGTACTATTCCAAATAAATTGGCCTTTAATGGTACTGCAGATATATAAAAATGCTGCAGGCACCCAACTGAAAACAATTTCAGGTGGTTAAACAGGTTGACTTCCTTCCTGTGTCTTCAGTGCTGTTTTTGCTTACTCTTCAGTGAGACCCTTTGTCCTTAGCTGAAACATGACACAGACTGTAAATTGAGAAGGAATTAAATCCATCTAACCCCTGCTTTTTGTGATTACCATCAGAATGATAACATAACCTTCCTCAACTACATTGTGCACTGCAAAAAAAGAAAAAAAAACTATAAAAACAAAACAACTGGACGACTGTGAGCCTTGTGATTTAATAGGCAAGAAGTGTTAAAGGTCTGCTCAAACGGGGCTCTTAAACACAATTTCATGAACTGTCACTGAATCTGATTACCAATAAAAAAGAAACCTTATAGTATTAAAAAATTCACAAGAACAAGGGTTAGTAATTCAACATACTGTGGTAATAAGAAACTACTGTAAAAAGGGTTATATCATGACCGAATGTGTTTTTTTAAATTTTATTTTAGCTTGGAAGCATTATGGTCCTGCAGTTTCCAACATTGTTATATTCAACCTAAAATCAAAATTATACAGCTGTTATGTACCTGTTGAACAACTTAATCATAGAATATTAGTGAATTGCTAATTACAAATTAGGAAAATGGCCAGTGAATATATTAGGATGAAATCATTTATGATATTATTGTGTCATAGCAAGCTATTTATACTCATGTCATGGTCTTACTATAAATCCATCCATCCATTATCTAACCCGCTTATTCCTGGTCAAGGTCATGGGAAGTGCTGGAGCCTATACCAGCATGCATTTGGCAAGAGGCAGAACTCGCCAGTCCATCGCAGGGCACACACACCATTCACTCACGCACTCATACCTATGGGCAATTTAGACTCTCCAATTAACCTAGCCTGCATGTTTTTAGACTGTAAGAGGAAACCTGAGTACTCAGAGGAGACCCACATGGACACAAGGAGAACATGCAGACTTCACACAGAAAGGCCCTGGTTGGGATTCATACCTCCTTGATGTGAGGCAACAGTGCTACTCACTGCACCACCCTGCCACACTTTTACTGGAAAGTGTGTTTTGTATTAGACTTCTCATCTAAACCAATACAAATGGCAAACAGATGTATTTTAATAGCTAGAAATCAAATTATTTACTATAATAAGAAACAGTCCCTAACAGTGCTAAGTGTCATCCAACAAAATGCCAAATGTACTTTATTGCAGTAAAAAATGTATGATTGTAAAAGAATATTTTTTAACTCAATAGCCTTAAAAGTATGCATATTTGAAATACAAGCACATTTTAGAAGATAATGATTGACCACAAGAGAATTCGCCTTGTTACTATAGTGATGTTTTGTATTATACAGAATTTTCATTGCTGCTCACATGCATATTCTCTTGTTTAGCAACAGTAGAGATATTACAAGGTTTTGACATTAAAAATCAACGTGTCAATGTATGATTAACTTGATGGATATGATGACACTTTCCCACTAAATACAGCTGAAAATCCAAAGATTTACACAAATAATAGTAACAATAACAAATAAGCCTCATGCTATGTTCAAACACTTAATTTCTCTGGAAAACAAAGGAAGCCACAGAGAAGCAGAAGTTTACAGCAGGGTTCCTCGACTACTTCCCCCAAGGGTACTAGATTCTATTTTATTGTACTTATTAACCAGACATCTTTCACATGCCATTTACAAAATGTCGGAATAACATGTATTATGCATAATACAAAGTAGATACTTTCTGAACACAGCTATGCATGTGTCAGCTATTCTGTCACTAGTGAGATGTGTGCAGACCTGGACAGCTTCACTATTGCTGATGCTTCTGAATAACATTTCCTCTCAGTGATCAAAGGGCTAAGAGTACATCTGTCAGGCTGCCACTGGCCCCAGGCCACCAGTATCTATGGATACCAAAAAGGCCTGCTTTGCTGAGCATGAGTTTTACTTATAGAAAATTAATCAAGCTATGTAATGATTAGGGTAGTATCAAAATACATAACATAAGCTATAGCATATGCACTTTTGTCCAAAAAGCATACATGTTAGTAGCTTTTATTAACGTTATTAGCCTTTATTTATAAGCTGCATTAGCTTATTTCTGAAGAAAGAGGTCTATAACAGGAATACTAGGACTATTATATTATAAAAATGTATTAAAAAGTACTTATTATAAGAAAGCTAGTCTGTTTGAAACAGTCTAGGTTCTTAATTCAAATAGTATTAAACATATCAAGTTAAGATTTAAATTGGCCAACACTGCTCATGGGTTGTGCTATGTACATTCTCTAATTTTCTGCAGCCAGTATCTGCAAAATGTTTTTTTTTTAAATTCAATGCAATGTACAGAGTGAAGGGGGATACATATTATATTATTTAATCTTGTTTTATTTAATTTAAAATTATATTGTGTGGATACCGCTCTCAATTATATTACATTTCTACTAAGCAGACCTGGGAAAGGCAAGGCATTGGTAAAAATAAATGGCTCCTTAATGCCAAAACAAACATATCAAACCCTTATTTTACTATATATTTTTCTGCATTTACAGCAGCAATAAATATTTCACAATATTTTAACCGGTTTATGATCCCAATGAATAATTACACTGAAATGAGTGGAAATTTCCGGAGGCCCCAGTTACACAAGTTCATTAAGGAAAGCAGCTAGATTGTTAAGATAAGGCAAGGATGTAGTGTGCGCAGAAATAGTAGCAAAATCCCTATTAATGCATGCTAGTAGATTGTGGTTAAATCCTACTGCTAAACATTTTCTTCATGTCTGTCATCGTATCCACTCTGTTTAAGCTTTGGTCTTTACATACTATTGTTATGAACCTTATCCATAGTGGTTATTTCCTTTTATGTACTTCCTTCTTGCACAATGTGGTGTTTGCCGATGTTTATCATCCTCTAAGCACAGCTGAGTTTATTGGGATGGCAGGCATTGCACCAAGTTAAATCTGTTGAGCAGTACCTGTATATTGACTGTATTTAGAAACAGGCCAGTGCAGAGGGAGTGGCTCCGGGTTCCTGAGCACCTGCCCCTTTTGCCCCAAGTGCCCAATGTACCCCCTTGTTTTACAAAACAATATGTGTATTGTTATTGTTGCTGTCATCAATTTTCATTCATTCAATTTGGCAAAATATATTCTGTCCAATAAATGGGTGGTGTACCCTTTTCTCACTTAGAGCACCTGCCCCTCAAAAGGTCTCTGCACAGCCCTGTTTACTAGTACCCATATACAAATGACAAATAAGTGCACAATGGCTATTCAATTCAAATTCAAATACTTATTATTATTACTACATAATGAATGCCTGCGAATGTTGAGTACCATTAGAAATTCGATGTATGATTCCAGGTTTAATTCACTTGACTCTTTCTCCTGTTTCATACTGGGGTAACTATTTTCACTAAGTTCAATTTGAAAATTATTATGCGATTTGTTCTGAAGATGATGGTGATTTTAAAGCTATTTGGTTCAGAACAGGAGGGGGAGCAAACAGGGAACACATGGTTGAGGAAGATTCAATTCTATGATTTCTCCTTAAATTTTACCTACTAATGAACTGCAAGTATTATTTTTTTTAACAAACAAACAGGTGAACTTTTTGTGAAGAAAACAAAACAGTTTGTGCATTTATTTGTAAGTCAAAGTTCAGGAAAACATGTTGACCAATGATTAGCTAGGCAGAGGACAGTGGAACTATAAAAAAGGACTTTATTTACTCTAAGGACTTGTTTTAAAAAAAAAAAACATTAACAAAGATTCATTTATTTGAGAATATCTTCAAGAACTTCAGGTACACACAAACTACACATACTATTAGTTGCCTGTCTGATAATATATGCTATGAACAATTAAAATCCTTGGGAAATGAGGCTGAATATCTCAGTTTTATTATTTTTTTCTTGAAGCTGTAAGCTTTATGAAGACTGGCATGACAAGATGACTGTGAAATCAGCACACCACACCAGCATCACCAAGGAATGTTCCAGAACAACACAACCTCCTCCCCTGCACTTTCCAAGGTAACTCTCATCCAGTAGTCAATCATTTTCTCAAGCAAGATGGCAGCGTTGTGTCATCAATTAGCTACTGATCATTTCCTGGTTCAGAACACTAAGGCTCTGACAATAAATTATTGCATTTCCTGTTAACGTATCTCTTGGAAAAAAAAGAGCTGCCGTTTTGCTCCAACAGACAAGGCTCTGAATTAGGTGGGACATAATTTATCAAAGTGACAGCAGAAAGTGGAGGCAGGTTTTACACATTAACCTCTATTGGAGGAGTGTGGGATTCAGAAATTCCCACTTAATAATGAAAAGTGAAACTGCAACCCAGGGCTTGGAAATGCACAAACGCATCCTTGCATGATGATAGCATATATGCAGAAACCTTGCATATTAACAGTTAAAAAAGATGACACTGTCATTTGAAATGACTTATACGATTCATATCAACACAAGCATGTTTAGCATACTTGCTACAGTGGTGTGTAAATTTGTTTTAATAAGTTTGTTTTAGCAGCAGTCCTCCTTTAAACAAACCCTGACCAGGGCAGACCATAGGGCTTACCCAAAGGCTTAACCCTGCCATCCCACTTGCTAAGGAGACGAGCTCCAGTTATCACAAGGAGACAGCAGTTATGTTATTCCTGTGAGCTACTGGAATAACTGGACACAGCATCATAAACAAAGCCCACACGTTCAGAAGCCAGCAGATGCCCAAACAATAAACACCACTCCGGTTAACAGGACACAAAAAATGGCGTGCCTTAGTCATCAAAAGACTGGAAACTGAAGTAGAAACAGGAGGATATCAGACACATATGAAAGATAACTACTAATACAGACATCTGTGATGCTTCTTGACACTTTGGATTTCTGACTTCGCATCCATCACGGTTCAAAGTTCAGTCTTGTGAGCTTTTTAAAGTTTAGGTAATGAGCAAATTATTGTTTAACATCTTAGCTTATCTTAGTCGTTAGTACAGGAGCAGTGGATTCCATCTCTTTCAAGTTTCAGTTGCTGGATAAGTAATTCAACAAGTAAATACTCATCAAGTATATTTAAACAGTATTATCACTGTTATCCTCCTCCTGTTGCTGCAATTGTCATATATCATGTTGTTTATGTCTGGAAACCTTTCGTGGCTTAGCTGGTTTAGTCCAGGGCTTTGCTGATAGATTGCAGATTGTTGAAAGTTGAATTCATATGTAAACCAGATAGTAAGACCAAAATATTGGATGATGTCCATTGATGCTCATGAAATGACATTGTTCGTTTAGCTAATATCTCAAAAGAGATGCCATGGAGGAGATGACTGGATAGAAATTAATACAGATAGAAATACATAACCTTTTAGAAAGGTCAGCATAGTATTACTGTTCATTACTGTTAATTTTGTTGGTTTTAATCACATGACCAAAAATAGCACACAATAAAACCTAATGTAAACATGGCCTTGATATAACTAAATACATCTTTTGTGGGGGCACATACTCCATAAGTTAACAGGAATGGAAACAAATAAATCAAAGCTGAATTTGAATTCCTCTGTGCCAAGATATATCTTCTGAAGTAATGGAATTTTTGATCTATGTCTAGTTCGAAAATCTATTGTTGGTCATGCACACATGTAATGCATTAAATACAATTGCCCAGTTGGCAATGCATAAGATATGATTTTAAGTGATTCACTGTTACAATGACACTGTGGGTTAGACAATGCCAAGACTCGGATTAAACACACCAAAGATTTTGGTTTATACATGTAATGCGCTAATATTTGTTTACTTTGCTTTGTGATAGTGAGCTCACTGTTACATTTTTTATAGTCAGTATCACGCAGAAGCCTAATATGCCAAAAAAAATTTTTTAAAACACTAAAAGTTCTCATCCAACTCTACGGTCTGTGTGCATTCAGGGCCCAAAATGAATGAATGTCTTTATGTTGGTACAGCCACAGGATATCTTCCCAAGGTATGCAGAAAAAAATCATAGTTATCGTAGGATAGCTACTGCCTCAGCCATTAAACAGATTTAATGGATCTTAGACATTGACATGGAGAATTTTCTGTGTTTGCAGGCAGTTGAATTTCAAAATTTTAATGTACCTGAGGTACGCAGCTTGTGTATTTTGGATACAGCTGGGGGCGCCACCATGTTGGTTTTTAAATGACACTGATAAATTATTCGAAACCAACATTTCCTGGAAAACCATGAAAGGAAAATCACTGGAATTATGCCTGGGAATTCTTTCAAATTAAACAAAAATAAAATATTACAGTATATGGTGCTTTCTGTTTCACAACAGCCACACTTCCTGGTATGCAGTTTGTCAATATATGAAAAGTGCAAGGACATGAATAATCACAAAACCCACACTTTCAGTAACAGATGTCAGAGAATTTCTTAATGAGCAATATCTCAATAATAAAAAGCACCTGGATTTGGAATGTTATGGAAATTACTCACAGTAAATTGCCTAATACCTTTGACTAAGTCTTTCCGTAATATATCATTTAACAGAACCAAATGCTGTGCCCTGAAACCTGAACACAGTAGAAAATCAATGCTGGACAATGGTTGAAGACAACTGGAAACAAGTCAGGAGATACTCATTGTTGCTAACCAGCAGGAAAATGTTTGGGGGGATGAAACGCACATCAATTTGATGGTAAAGATGGAACAATATTACAAGACATGTTACTGCAATTTAGTGTAATTAACATGTTTGACATTAATCTTTCTTTGACATGGGCAGTCATGTTCATTCTTGGAACAGCGGCTCTGCAAATACAACATTGACAGTATGTCATGTTCACAACATAAAATAAGTAATTTTTCATGCAGAACACTTCCATACACTTTGTAGCAACAATGTACCAGGGGCCTAATTAGACTTTCCATACATTGCCATCACCAAATTTCCATATGTCACACATATGCATAGTTTGGTTAATAAATCGTGCTTCTCCATACACATGTGCGTATACACAGAAGTATGCCCAATGACCACCTTGCCCTTAATGGCTTGCACCTAAACAGCATAAGATTTTAATTAGGTAAACTGATCATCTTATTCATTTGAAGTTGTGTAATAGCTTTATTTTTTAAAAAGACATTCGTATCCAGCTCCATTCAAGTAATTACTTCATAACTCTAATTAATAATCTGGTTAAAATTCCAATGTGACTAAACCTTAATATTTTAATGGTACATAAAATAAATGAAGCTTTTGCTGTTCCTGGTAATTCCAAACCAGTCAGCCTCATTACTGTAAGGCGAGTGAGGCTGAGCAAAGCATACTATAACACAAATACGCTTTAGGTTTAGCATACATGTAGCGACACCATGTATCTATTAATAACAATTGTGTTTCCATAAACATATAATAACATTTTGGAAGGGAAACCTGTAAGCTGTGTTTTTATACGTATAAGCTTTAAATGGTTTTCCTTTCAATGCCATCGCCCAATTTTTTTTGTTATTCACATTTTTTTGCCATTACATGTCTGAACAGCCTGTCCATGCAACATAATAATAACAGTGAAATAAAGCCTCAAACATCCCTTCTGTCAGCCAGGCACCAAACAATAAGCCCATTAAAAACACAAAGAAACGAAATCCTGGAATTTCCTCAGACAGAATCCATAGACAGACACTACAGTACTTCCTAACGTGGGACGGAGTGAGGTGCTCAGGCACACAGAATGTGATCATCTTCTGTTTCTACGGTGATCCTGAATGTTAAATCCACTCCATATTAACAGCTTTCAGCTAAAAGACCATGCTAATTACAGTAAATGTTCACAGTAAATACAAATGTAACACAAATATTTAAAAAGGACATTCTGTAAATGTTGAGGGTTTAAGGCTTTCCTTAACAGTCGCCTTTCTACAAATTGTTTGGACATCACTAAGCTTGAAAAGGTTAACTTGCCTGTGGGATCCCTAACCAAATTCCTTAAACGTTCATTTTGGTAAACAAAGAAAAAAAAACCCATAACTCTACGAGATAGATTCTCTTAATAAATCCACGCCTTTGGTAGACTCTTGACTTCGATATGCTTAAAGAGATATGTTTTACTGCTTGCTCAAGATAAATGAATGTGGTGAGATATAGTGCCATTGCAGGCTCATGCCAGTATTTTACCTTGTGCAGGATCGAGACCAAAACTCCCCATGGGTGGTTGCTTGTGTGGTATTTAGACATAATTTTTACAATAAACTGCTTGCCTTGAAATACCCCTTTGTGTGCATGTGTGTCGGTGTGAATGTATGTGTGTTTGTGTGTGTGTGTGTGTGTGTGAGAGAGAGAGAGAGAGTGTGAGTGAGTGAGTGAGTGAGTGAGAGAGAGAGAGAGAGAGAGAGATAAGGGGTTCATCAATCTGTACTGTGCAACTACATCATTTTGAAGTACGTAAAAATGAACTTTTACTCAGGGAAAATACTAACAGTGTGTTGCTCTCCTTTGCAAAATTTACTTTTCATTTTGCACCAAACCTCCATATTAAGAATCATGGAGAGACAGTGTTGATATGTGTAACTGAGTAAACAATATCTGCACCCCCTTGTGAATGGCTGATAATAAGTCTGTCATTGTGATTGTTATCTTGCACATTATTGCCCTGAATAATGCTAAACTAAATAATTCCCTCTTTCACATATACAACTCAGAGAATAACACAGGCCAATGAAACACATCAGTGTATAATTCATCTTTGTGTTACTTTATGCACATGCTACCTCCACATAAAGGCAATAGACCTTCTATAAAAGACTACAAATGTAGCTCTCTGTGAACACATAAACCATTGCACATATAAGTCAGTAAAAGTCTAGCCAGAATGAAATTGCAGTAATGAATATATAGGATCTTCATTCCTTAGCCAGGGAGGCAGGGTCAACACCAGGCCACTGTCCTGTAACTGTGTTTGTTAGACACACTTCAATAGCATTATTCCCAAGATAATTTGTCTGGAAATAGCTTACATTTGTTCATAGTTATGTGTGTGTGTAAGCCTTAGCTGACCAGTGACTAAATAGAGATGGAGAATTAAGAAAAAAAATCAGCAGGCACATTTGAGTCAGCTGCCCAATTTACGTGCTTAACTTTTTACGTGCTTAACTTTTCTGACCAATATTATACTCACTATTACAATTACATCTTGACTCATCCTTTTCTTTCCATTATTTCACTCTCTGTCTCTCTCATCATGACTTCTTTAGTCATTAGGGCCACATGGCTGCATTTGTCCTCAGAGGTCTCCTCTCTGTTGACTGGTATTATACTTTTCCAAACGGCCAACCACCAAAAACCTTGGACATCTTACACTACAGCAATATCTCTCCTATCACTATACTCCCACTTTTTAGCAAGCTCTCCATGTTTTCAAGTACACTTAACAAAAAAAAGATACACCACTCTTAACTATTGTGTTAGCTTTCAGCGCCACCTGCAATAAAGGCTGTCTAACAAAACCTGCGCTTCATGATAAATGAAACTACAATATCTGTGCATTGCCGATCTTTGCCATGAATATTCTCTGAGTGTGAGTGTGGAGAACGAAGAATATCGACAATTTTAAATAATGTTGATTAAAATGTGCACAATTTTGTCATCCAAATAAAAGTCAATTTATTACTTGCCAAATAATAGCCTAATTGAGGAGAACTGGTTAAATCTGATGGTATTGAGTACACAGCTCGAGACTGACAAGTTTTCTGCCTCCTCAATTTTCAGCTTAGCAGTCGCCACTGCTTCATTTCACACTCTTTTTCTAAATATGGAATCTCCATCATTTTCATAATAGACAAATATTCACAATATATGAATAGTGTTTTGGAAATCATCTTAATTTAAAGATTTAGATTAAGATCACTGAATCATGAAATTAACATGCTGCAAGTTTGAGCAGCACAATAAAACATCTACAGCTTGAAGCCATTGAGTCCATGTTTTGTTCTGTGCCAGCAAGATTAGGACACCAGCACATTAATCTGTAAATTAAAAAAAAAACAAAAAACTGTTTATTATCTTACTGACAGAAGTTGGAAAGAATACTCAGCTTATTTTATATGTGTCATTTCCACAACTGATTGTCAGTTAAGGAACTCAGAGAAACAGGAGGTCAATTGTTTTCACATGAAAGTCTTGAGCTTTCAGAAACAGATGGATATCTGGACAAAAAATATTTTGCATTGTAAGAAAGGTTATTTGGGGTAACAGCCTACTAACTTCAGATTAACTCCTTTAGATTTTTTGTTTGCCTCAAACGATGAACAGAATAGTTGTCATTTTTTTACCGTTTTGCAATTCATTAAAGCATTTAAACTTATTTTTATGATGCCAAAATATGAGCAAATTCCTGAGGTTGTGCAAGTGATAACTATACCAATTACTCAAATCTCTTCTTTTAAGAAGAGATAACATGCAAACACAAAGCTACAAGCCAGAAATGTTGAGAAAAAGCACTAACTATAAAACCAGTACACAGAAACTGTCCTTTGCTTGGTAATTGCCATTGTACCAGCAAGTATGACAATAACAAGTGACAAGTGTGTGTAAAACAAGATTTTATCAACACAACGGCAACATTGCAGTTTCCATTTTGTCATCCAAACTACAGTACACTAATACCAGTACACAAACAATAGGTAAGATACTACCAAATCACTCCTTTATTTTTGACTTGGTACAACAGAAGCAAATGTGAAGACACTTTTCATTTCTCAAGGATACACTATAAAGAAAGAAGATGAGAAGAGTAGGCCAAGTTGTATGCACTGGCATGGCCTTGCTTATAAACTGTTTAATCTGTAGTCTAAATTAACCACACAGAAGTCTGACTTTTAAGTCAAGCATACTGTCTCTTTGCAGCTACAACATCAAACACTGCAATTACAGCATTAGTTAGCTTGTTAGCTAGTTTATGCTTATGCTAGTTAGCTAGTTACTGTGTGTAAAAACCTTGTAAACTATTTAGATTTAGATTATTAAGGAGTTTCTTGTCATTTGTTCACTCAAATCATTTACTCGTGTAAAGGGACAGACCCATTTTGACGTACTTCACCAAATTTTGCACTAGGTACAAAAAGGCCATTAGAAAAAGCAAAATGAAAATCAGTTGCAAACTTTGAAAAGCAAAATTTCAATGTATAATACAAAATTATATCAATAGATACTGAAAACTTTATATGGACATACAGTACTATACTATTACCAAGTTCCTTACACAGAACTATCTTGCAGGCTGGCTACAGTTACTACATAACGGATGGTGTTGCAACAGTGCACACTCCAGACTGCCAGTACATATCCCCCACGTTACCGGGACATTGGGAATAATATGTTTATGTGTCTTGCTCATAACAGCACATTTTAAAGGTTCATAAAAAAGTCCTTTCGAAATATCATTCTAACATTCAATTAATCACTGACTAGTGACACTCTGTCTTTACCTTGAATCTCTTTTTTGGTAACATCAAGAATGCATCCACTGAAGATTCCCCTCTCAAAGTTTATTTACATCCATCCCGCTGGTGTGCAACAAAAATGTGGGAGTCAGGGGAAGTAATACTGAAGTTTATGACTGTCTGTTAACCTTCCCATAGTTAGTCCCTCCCTGGCCACTTTTCTCAGCGACAGGGAATAATATTACATTAATTATGCATTAAATTATAGTAGCAGACTGCCATTGATCACTATAGTTTTCACTTGCTATGTTTCTTTAAATGCGTCCACTGCCGTAAGTCACATCCCTGGGTGTGTGGTTGATACTTATCTGCATTAACGTTTTCATTAGAGATGGGCAGATTTGAGACGCATCAGAGATCAAGTGCAGCTCCTTCTATTTTAGATAAGTTTTGTACTCTACACAGGGGGTCCACACATTTTTGGCAGTGGCTGAACAATAACAACACCATTATACTGTTCTCTACATAAACACACAGGGCCAGCTGTTTCGATTTATGCATAATTGCAAAGCAGTCTATTCGTTTGCATTCATACTTTATAAAGGAAGAACACTTTTATAACACCTCAAAAGTGTTAATAGCAACAAGCTCTTTATGAATATATTCATGTATTTTAAAAGTACCCATATTTAACATACAGTATAGGCAAGATATCATGTCAGTTTACAAACAGTGCACAGCAGATTTCGACAAGGTGGTTTTTCATCGTCAAGCACGCAGAGACCTACCTGTAACATGTAGTCAATTCCCCCGTAGGTTTAATGCAAGGATATTTAGTTGTGACTATTTTATTTTCTGAGCAGATTTCTCTGTAAAGATATAAGACCTTAATTAGCCAAAACGGCGACGGGTACAGGCATGTAGTACCTAAACACGTTTTTGTATCATGTATACAAGCCATTGGTAATATATTTTTACATAACTAATTACATCAACTTTGGAACATTCCCGGTTATAATTTCATATGGGATAATCTGGTTTTCACATAACGAAGGTTGTAAAACAATATGCATAACCTACGAGCTCACATTTACAAGAACATATCAAGGCGTGAACACACATTTTTAAGTTATACTACCTGTCCGCATCATCTTGTTCCTCTCTGTAAGTCCAAAGTAAGCCATTCGTAAAAAACGTAAATACTAAAACAGCCCTGAGAGTAATCTCTCCGTTCATATAATTCATTTCCTCAGGTGCAGTACGCCAATAGTATCCGTAGTCGCCCAATTGCTGTAAAACGTGTCCGCTGAAGTTACTGTACTTTAAATATGAGGCACAGCGTTTCGGAAAACTGATTGGCTCTCGCAAGCACGTTCCACTCTTGATTCGAATTGCAGCACGGCTGTCTTTCCAGTCCTTCCTTTCTGCTGAGCTTTTTACAGACTTCAAAAGTTCACTAGGCTCAAGGCGAGGCTCAAGGCAAAAAAGGAAAGACAATGAAAAATATTTGGCAGTTATCAAGTGACCCACACGCAGCAACATATCCAGTGTATCTCAATGCATTTTCTATTATGTTCCGCACCTGTAGTCGAATAGAGATGCAACTGCAAGATGCTAGCCTATTTATTTTCCGGTAGCCCCTCCCCACCCATACATACATACATAAATACATACATACATAAAAATAATAATACTGCAGAAATCTACATTGTCCGATACGCCAAAAGTGGCGGGCAAAAGCGTATCCGCATTCCTCTTTTAAAATCAACCTAAACAGTCATAATTTTTCTCGAACAGGAGCACTGTGGTAATGACGGCTGGGTCCTATCTGTGTAGCAGGAATCTGGCAACGTCACAGATGATTATATTGAAAATGCGGTATTTGATCCATTCCAGAAGGCCTGTCTGACATTGTAATGCGCGTCTGAACCTTTTACGCACCCGAAACCTTGACCTTCTGGCTTTATCATTATTCAATTGAATAGTAATATCAACACGCTATAGATTTTCAGTATGAAGCTGAGAAAAACAAAAACCAGATACAGTGACCAATCTTAAAACATTATATAAGGAACACTGATTTTTAATTGTGTTCTATTATGTTCTATACAAACACATTTGTTTCTTCAGTGACCTTAAACGTGGTAATTGCTGTTTATAAAATCATTAACCCTTATTATTGGAGAAATATCAGTTGTGTCTTGCCATACATAGAAATGGCCTGCCATCCTCAGAGATTATTAGCCTAATGTTGAGAGAACACTTATATTCAGATACATTTCGGTTTATGTGTTGAATTTGCAAATAAATGTTTGTTTATACCAACGACCAGTTGTTCCCATTAGCAATCTACATTGCTAACAAAGCAAACTGCAACTATAAGAAATTATAATCACACTTTTACTGTATATATATATATACAAACCATTTCAATGGCCATGCACATAAATATTTTCTTCACATAATTATTGTGGGATACAAACTAAATTGATTCACTAATACTAGTTAGTGAGGCTGCTGAGTGGCTCTTCTTGTTAAGCAACTGTATGGATTGGCCCCAAAAACTGGAACTGAATCCAAACCGTGCCAGTGACGACTGTACCAACAGCCTCACGGAGTGTGGCACACTTGGCATTAGTGTCGCGTGCAGGTGCACCTGCTGAGATGTGTGCGAAGTGTCTGTTACCTACTCCTGCCCGCGTGAGCCCAATTTGCAATCTTGTGATAAAGAAATAATCTCTGGATGAGATCATGTATTTCAGTGAATAAATCCTTGTCTGTGCTCTCCTGAATTGAGAGCGGGGAGGTTGTGGCAATGAACACTGACAAAATAAATTTGGGCATTTCCAAATTGGGGAAAAAAGGAGCGAAGGAACAGAGAGTTTTCCTTAAATACTAGTAGTGAGTGGATTAAGGATTCATTAAAGAGGTAGATTGATGGAGGAAATCATAATTAGACTTTACACAGCCCTACTCTTTATTGCACATTATTACAATAAAATAATACCATTATGTGATATTTGTGGTGCAATTATTCATTTTTTGATTATAGTGACAAAATCACAGTTCAATTAATGGCTTGAATTTTAATGTAATAAATTACTTCAGTTAACAAAAAAAAAACACAAGATTTGATAACATTTTCATTAAGTCACATAAATAATGAATATGCGGAAAGTGTAAAACCCTTAAGCGGGATTTTGTTGTAAATTGTATCCACTGTGCAATACTGAATTTAATCATATCGGTCTATGTTCATGCTCTTGTAGACTCCATTGTAGCAGTGGAGGCACTCAGTGTTTGCTGCCACCTCATGGACTAAGAAATACATACAACAAAAATTTCTGTCATCTTAAATCTACTCATGCAAATAAAAACAAAACAATGAATGCATTCCTATGGCTAAAAAAACCCCTCCTCATCTCACTTCACCAGCTACCTGTTATAGCTCACATCAAGTTTAAATCCTTGGCATAAAGCTGCAAGGCAGTGGATGGAACAGCTCCAATATACTGCAAATCAATCTTCAGACCCGACTCTCTGCACAGATCTCTCTGTTTCACAACTTCAGGATGACTGGCTCTCCGCTGCCTATGAGGTCACTTCCACCAGTGATTAATTCCTGTCTGTTTCTGCCCACTGTAAGAATATACACAATTTGCGCTTTGTAAATACAATTTAATTAACTTTGGATAAGACAATCAGCCGAAAGAACATAATTTGAAATTAAATGTTGGACTTTTAAAACACTGAAAATATATACGTAATGTAAAAGACATAGCAAGTCACCACCTTGTCATAAAAATTAGACAGTGTTATCTAATGCTCATCCCTTCATTGTATAGCTCCCTTTCAGAAAGCCTGGAGTAGCTTAATATTGGAAGTGTTTGAAGGGTTATCTTGAAAAATGAGGGTTCTTGAACGTTGTGAGGTCACAAACGAATGTGGTAAAACCCGAATCTCACGACACAGTCTATATTTGTATTTAGCAATAAAAATCACTCTAATCCTACAATCACTTAATCCATTATACACAATCTGTCTCCTCCCTCCTGACCCACAAAACTTCTTCATCACATCTTAGTTGCAATAACAAAAACTCAATCCTGACCTGAAACCTGACCCAGATTGCTTGGTTATCCTCACGGGGTCCTCGAGGGACACGCACTGTTTAAACTATATTAATCTTTGTCTTTTTTTTCCATGTCTGCTTTTTTTCCACAGGAAGATAGACTGAATTCTTGAATATTTACACAGAAGCTGTGACTCCCACTACTACTGCAAGTGACTAAATCCATGATTACTGGAAGCCTTCTACAGGCACATTCACAGAATTCTCTTGGAAGAAATCATTTGGATCAGTTTACTTTATATTATCACATTTGAAAAACATTAACCAAATTAGAAAAAGAATGCATTGATTGAACCCCGTGTCTCTCAAGATACAAAACTGTAGAAACCCACTATTTAAATGCATATACGCTGTTTCAGTTCCCATGTTTCAAGCAATGAAGTCTTTGAATAGATATTTTATGTATTCATTAATATACATGTTATGGTGATAAAACAAAATAAGAATACCACCATATCCATTATGATCATGGCTGCTGACCCTCTGACCTCACGTCCTCTTATGGATGTTGCCATATCTCACCTGCTGACACCACACTGACCAACCCCCTGTGCCCCGGACCCCAGTCCCTCACATCTTCTCCAGCTCATCGCTCACAGCGTACTCCCATTCATCTCACCAATAATCAATATCATATTGGATGGTTGACCATCATCTTAAGCTCAACCTGACTAAGCCTGAGGCACTGTACATTGCCTCCATGTCCTCACCACTGCTAGACCTCTCTTTTAATCTTGATGCTACGGGAGACCTCACTCAGAACTCCTCTACTGCATGAAGGCTCTGCGTAATCTTAGATGACCAGCTCTCCTTCTCTCTCCCCATAGGAGCAGGGTAATTCTGTCCATTCAGCATCCGAAGAATATGTCCCTTCCTAACAAACCACTCTACACAGCTCCTAGTCCCCAGTTTAGTACTCTTCTGTGGCAGACTCCTGTTCTGTTAAACCCTCCTCTTCAGGCTGTATCCTGGCTCCCTCCCTGTTCCTACACCCCAGCACTTATTATATGTAATTTAATATATAATACATATATGTAATTACTTAATTGAATACTTTTTGAAAAAATATAAGATGTGGCAAAATGCATAAATACTTATGATTCAATGCTTCCTCTCATATTAAACTTACTATTTTACCAAATCTCACTGGTTTTAATTGTGAAAGAAACGATGCAAACATTTGGGGAAAAAAAAAAAAAAAACCAAACAAAAAAACAACCAAGAAACTGGATCAAACAAGAGTCTACTTTTCAAACGTGTGAGTTAGCCTCAAAACCCTACCCTCTTGGTGCTGCCTTACCCTCTTGGTGATGATCGGGACCTTGTAGCTTCCTGAAGGAGTTTCAAAGCACAAAGAGAACTGGAAAAATCTGAGAGGTTAGTGGTTTGCTGTCAGGTGGAATCTCTCTGCTCTTTACTTCACTACACACACAGCACCGCTAGCAGCCTGCTTCTATTCCCCGGGCCGGACTGCCAGCACATTTCTGGCAGGTGAGGTAATTGGGAGACAAGCTTCAGGTGTACCAGCACTTCCCTGGGGAGGCTGTATTTCCTCAGAGCCGCTCCTAGAGGAGGCCAAAGTTTCCAACATAGTAGGGAAGGTATTCGCACAAAAAAACCTTGTGTTCCACTGCAGTATTCTAGCAAATGTGGCTTTTAGAATGATATAAAATATTGTAATTAAATGAAAAGCAATATAGATTTTGTATCTTTGTATTGATACCAAGTGACAAGAGAGTTGAGCGTGAGCAGATTCCATGTTATGTAGGTTTATTTTGAAACAGTCTCATTGTAATATGGCTGTAGCGGTGTTGGCTATGTCTTCAGAGACATATACTGTAAGGTACCTTAAGGTTTCCTTCAATAATGAGGCAACAACTAATGAATGAACATTAACGATTCATAATAGGAGGACACTACCCTTTAAGGAAACACCTTTAAGTTAAATTTGTTTTAACATGTAGAGCCCACTTGTCAGAATTAATATACAATGTTTATCAGACAATTTGCAACTATTTTTCATCTCTGGCCTCCAAATTTCAGAGAGCCAAAATTGTACAGGTTCATTCGATTATTTGCTCTCCACAATTGGTTGAAAGTCTGCAGAGAATCCACTGATGTGGCCTTTGTTGACAAATTTGACTTGTTCTGGAAATGATGCGATTACTACAAGTGAGATGGAATCCATCCAAATAGACAAGGAGCTTGGGTGCTCTCATCCAGTATGAAAGCGCTACTGAATAATTGATGTGTTCCAAGTGTGTCCCAAAGTAATGCCTCCCATTATCTCTCAGCATTAGGGTTGCTTTCACAAAAGCATTCACAGACCCAGGGGTGCAGATATCTGTAATCTCATCCCTGTCCCCATTCATTTAAACTCCCCTGTTATTTCAAATGGGAAGCTCCACTCCTTTGATACCCCCATTGACCTTAAATCACATAAGAGGCTTGGGCTGATGCGTTTAATTGTTCAGAGCATTATTTCAAAAATGGGCGTGATTAACATTTGGGTCCAGAACACTAATCCTGACATTTTGGTGCTCTCTGAGACTTGGTTGAATAAATCTGATTCAAATGATGCAGTAAATCTTGAAAGTTATACCATCTTTACATGTGACAGACAGTGAAGGGGGTGGTGCGGCCATCTGAGTACTGTACCTTCATGGTGACCACATCTCTTAGTATATCTATTCATAAACAAATTTACCCGCTGGTTATTGATGTTACTATAAATCATCATTCACATATCTCTTTTGTGAGGGTTTATTGTCTCCCCTTCGTCACTGCTGACAGTTCTGCTCTGTTGACACCTTTCCTAGTCTATAAAATTGTAATTCTCTGTGATTTAAATCTAATTGACTGTTTCCAACAAAAGTGTTTGCATTGCCTTGAATTGAGCCCAGTTGATATCAAGACACGTTCATACTAATGAAAAAGATCCAGCAAATCCTATTATAGTTTGTGACATTCTTACTAGCAAGTCACATAAAAATGCCCAGTGGCATTTTCACAGATTTTCAGAGATCAGTGATCACTGCCCTATAAAGTGTGCTGAATATATAAAGCTACCACAATTTCACCCTTGACTGATTCAGATGAGAATTTTAATACCTTAGATGTACAAGGATTTCTTCATGACCTATGTCAGTGTGACTTAGCCAGTGGTTCCTCTACCCGTTATTCTGGGTTTACACTAAGATAGTCTTCCTCTATGTTCATATCCTCGACAGACAAACAGGCTTTCGATAGAAGGTTAAAAGTCAAGGATAGAGCTAATCAATGGTATTTGTTCCATTAAGTCTGCTACTTTCATTACTATACTATCTTTAGGACTGAAAAATGGGCCTTTAGAAAGTATCCAGCTGTGTGTGGACATGAGCAAGGTAAACCACTTTATACAGACAAAGGAAAGATGGTTGATGTTTTTTAAAAAAAAAAAAAACTCAATTTCACATCAAACTCATAAATGCTGAGTTATAATATGTTGTTTTGCTAGTTGTTCTTGATGGTTTACTGGTTCAATACAGCGAAGAACACCATAGCTCACACAATATTACAGAACCTGTCCCGTCTCTCTGAACTCCTAATGCACTTGTGTAATGTATATTATTATCCAGCATCAACAACCTTTGCTCTCCATCATCCAAGTCAGCACAAACAACCTCCTGTAACTCACGACTCTGTTGTATGCTGACAAAGTCAAACTCTGACCAGTGGGGCCAATCCAAGAACATGTTGATCTAACTAGATTTTTTTTTTTCAATTCTGGTGAAATCTGTGCCTAATCCTTCAAATTCAAGGCATATAAATCCAAACCCTGTCTCCTAATGTACACAAATTTATATTCCACCCTCTTTTAACCTTACAACTTTGCTGTATATTCATTGTCGTCAGCAATGGCTGCGCAGTGCACTTCAAAGATGTGTGTAGGCTCTTTAAATCCCCAGCTGTGCAGCCTGGCAGATAAAATGCACCGCAGCACTCACCTGGTTCTCACCTTCTCTTCCCCCCAGAAGATCTCTGCCCACAGAACCCACCCCTTTTGCTGCTGCTGTCACACAGGCCAATTACCTACTTCTGGTCCTATTCCCTCTCCCTTCTCTAAAAGAAACTTCATCTGCTCTCTGATCTCTTCTGCCTGTCCTCCTTTCATACGTCACCTTGCTATTGACTATCTGCCTGCTGCCTTTAAACAAGCAAACAGTAACACATACATATATATGTCAGATGACAGAAGAACGTTTTCTATTCAAGGTTAAGGTTGGCTATTTTAAAACAAATAAACGTCTGTTTAAAAATCCAGGAAAAGTTTTTATGTGATAACAATAAAAATGACCATACAGTATTGTGATAAAATCTTTATCAAGGAAATACTGCCTGTTCTTGCCTAATTTCTACTGAAATGTAGACACTTTTTAAAGGTTTGAATTCTTTGGGTGGGTACTTCTTTTTCATTTTTAAGAGGCACCGGTAAAATTATGACTGTGCATATGTTTTCTGTGTCATTAGGCTATTTTCCAATTCAAATAAATTAAGCTTCATCCCACTGGCTAAGAAACACAATGCTTCGCAAACTTAGCAAGATTGGCAGTTACTTTATTTATTTAAATGTAAGGGGATTATTTTCATGTATAAAACAAATGTCTTTTCCGGAAAAGGAATGTAATTTGTACAGGTTGGTCATTTAATATGGTCCTAAAATTCCACAGAGACAAAAGTCTCTTTTCATTAGAGTCTGTTTTCATTAGTGCTCCTGGCAAACACCTGTCAGGCAGGTCTGTCTTCCCAGGCCAGCGAGGAGAGTGCTGTAACCCCTAACCCCGAAACCCCGCCCCCCCACCCCCCGTGACCTTATTCTCTAGAGGTCAGTCTCCCGTGTATATATGTTAAAATGAGGTAACACAGCAGGTGAGAATTAAAATAATTGAATTACTCTGAGAAAGATTTATCATGTCATTATATACCATAACCTACCCAGACATCCATATTATATTAATAATATACTCCATGGCCTTCTGAGGTATGATCATTTTTCACATCGTATAAAAATAAAATGAAGGATATTGTAAATATATTTGCTTCATTCAATGGCACAGTTACGGGTAGATTACTTCAGCATACTCAGGAATAGACACTTATTCCATCTGGAGTCCAGAATGATAAGCTTTTCTATCTACATAAATCACTAATTAAAGTACTGGTTTTAAAGAATATTGTGTAAAGTCTTTACCGTTAATCAGTTTTCAGTTAAGTCCCAAACACTGGGCAGCAGGCATATTACGATGTAGTTCCACCTCTGCCCACATGATGCCACTTTAACCCCAGTGAAAACATTGTGCAAACCAAGCCACAAAATGGATGATGGCCATTAAATACTAGTGTGCGTCACGACACCCAAAGAGCACATACTGTGCCATAAAAGGTTCACCTATTTTGTTGTCTCAGCACAATAAAAACGAGAAAGTACAACATCTGCTATAGGAGCTCGATAAGTATGTGCATGAACAATCGTTTTGAAAATGTTCTGGAGGAGCAAAGGTAGCATCCTTCAAGATTAACCCCATTTACCCTGGGATTTCATGGATGTCTTGTATGTTTTACAGGGGTCCTGTACAGCATCAGGGATGAAAAAAAAATACTTTGTTGCCTTATTGATTTCTTTGTCTGGCAACAGAAATTACCTTTAATTGCACCAACATCACCCCCTCCCTACCCGCACAGAGCCCTTCAGGAGTCTTCATTTTGATGATAGATTTGTAATGGCAGAGGAAATGCACTACCTCCACCCCAGCAACCCATATGCAAACACACACACATACGCACACACACACACACATACGCTCCTTCAACTCGGACAGTGTACTGCTTTGTCATGATTCCCTCCTTCAATGGTGCGTTTTATGAAAACTTAAGATAACAAAAAAAATTTCCAAGGACCCCAGACAGCATGACCTTAATTGGCTCCTACACTCCTCCTGAGGCGTGCACGCCCTGCTCTGTGCCAGCCCAGGAGAGAGACATTTCCCTTGCCACCCTCTTCTCACACTCAATTATGAGGCCAGCTGAAAGGCAGAGCTGGGGTTTAAATCTTTTTTGGGGGTGGATTCTACCCGCCGATGAGTGGTCACCTTGGATGGCACTCATTTTGTGGTGAGGTTTGAGCTGGTGCCCTCTGAATCAGTAGCTGGCTGGAGTTGGGCTTTGCTTTGGAAGAGAAAGCTGCATGACCAACACCCTCCCTCTCGCTGGCTGCAGTGTCCTCCTGCACATGCCCAGGACGTTTTGGCACTTCGCACATAAATATGCTAATTGGATATGTGAGGAGCACAAACCTGAATAGGGCCATCTCTTGTAATCTTTTTTTCCTTTACAAATGTTCTTTGTATTACAAAATATGGATACTTTTTATATTCAACTAACAAAAAAGAAACTGACCCAAAGTGTAAACTTACTAATTTTGATATTTTTTGTTTAAATTCTGGACTTGAAAATTTGCCAAATGCTCATGGTTGCTAACATGTTACAAAAGTAAATAATTTGCAAAACCCTTTTTTTTCTGGAGAAGATTTGATTTGTATCCCAAATTATTACCCTTTACTGAGCACAGCATATGCTCTCCTGAATTATTTAGTATTTATCAGAGCCTGAAAGCTTGTATATGGATTCTGTAACAAAGCCATACTTAACGCATATTTAACTTTAATACATTACTGACTGCCAAAGCGCAAGATTAGGTATCAGATGCTATACCTAGTGATGTTTAATGGCTAGACAGTTATATGTTTACCAAAACAGAAGAACTAGCAGGAAAGACATTTATCAAAAAATAGAATAAATTACGCATCTGTGCGGCATGTACTGTAAATCCCAGTTTCCCTAATTTATACTACTTAAGTGGCCATTACAAGCGAATGGGATTTTTTAGTAAAAGTGCAGTCTTATTCAGTCTATGGAGTTTCAAGTTTATGAAACCAAAGGGAATAGGTTTACATTGGAGGAGCTGGCTGATTTCTGGATATTTCTGGATTGAACCAGGCCAGTTCCACTCTTGCAATCATTTGATATACTAAGCTTGACAAACAGTTCCTGCTGGTTTTTCAAGCTCCTGAAATTTAATTCTCTACGGTGGAATGAGCAGATGCAGGTGTTTGTAACCTAGTAAAATTTGAAAAAGGTTCTGGTGGAGAGCAACACTGATCAAAGACATAGATTCTATTATCTTGATAGCACTCCCTATTTATGCAGCCAGTATGTTTGTATCTCTTAATATAAAACTTATTTTAGTGGTAAGAAAAATTTATCATGCAGAAGACAAAAATATTAATGTGTAGGCTATGCACAGTTATCAACCAATCACAATTGAACATTTATCCAAGCCATGGTATAAGCATGTACAGTATATATCATGTGTAATATAAAAAGTAATATATCAATTGTAATATTAAAAGTAAGGGGTAGTTGTTAAATTCATTTAAGCATAAACCAGGAATATTGATCAGAATATGAATATTATTTCCAGGAACCGCATGGCTCTGATGCAAACATGTTATATATGTGCTTGCATGCAACACATGCTGTAATCCCTGCTACCCATGTCATGGGTCACGGCATTGGTTTCCGGTGGTATTATGAACGTTCTGAAAAACCCATGGTAACCAAGGTTTCATGATATCAATGCGTGTTATAAATGCACTGCTGTAAATGCAACATTAGCATGTATATTCCCTCAATTTGAAATCATGTGCCTTGTGTTTCCTAATTACGAAGAAATAAATTGAAGTGTCATTTTATGTGTCTAAATTACTGATGAGGCAGTGCACTGCCCGTTGAATTCTGTAATGTGTGTGCTGCTAATAACTTAGCTTTATGCTAACTGACAGCACTGATCCTGCATTTTATGAGTTGTACTTAATAAATTGGTAAATCTGCCCACAGTTTTATGAGTCAGGTTTGCTTTTTGCTGCTGCTGCACAAATGATGTAATATACATACAGTTTATGACAGTAAATCTATTTGTGCACGTATAGCAGGTATAGTTTAAATGTTTTCTTTTTTCTTACATTGACTGTACTTCCACACAGAATACTCAGAAAATGTATTAATATGGGCCTTGGTTTGTTCAGAACATCAACCATACCCAGAGGGCAAAAAGAATTTGCTGAGGTGCTGCCAGAAAACATGAAAATATTGAATCCCAATATTATTTCAGACTCGTCCAGTTTCTGCCTGCAGCAGTCCTGGTGGACCGACAAGATACGCAGTGCACCAAGTCTCCTGGAAGATGTAACGGCAAAATTAAAATCTTTTGTCATCAACACCTACCACAAATCAGCTACGCCCAGGGGCTCAAAAACACCTGTGACGGGAGCCTCCAGGAGCAGGCAGGTGTTACCAAAGGTAAAACCGACCCATAATTCTGGGAGCTCAACAGAATGTTGGACTTTGCACATACTAATACATGTAATGATTTCATAAAACTCGCATGCAAACTTAATTCCTGTTTGAACTTATCTTTATGCCCTGTACCCATCTGTATGTGTTTATCACATTGGAATAACTGACTGTGTGTCCTAGGCACACCATGATTAATATTTTATTGTTTCAAGGAGTGTATGACCTACATAGTTAAAGAAGTGTCTGGGAAGTGTGACTCTCAGATATTTGATCTAGACCAAATCAGGTGAGCTCAGTTACCATCACCCCAACTAGCGAGATACATTCGATAAGGCCACACCAGGTCATGACGTAGTGCGGCAATGGACAGTAGACTACTGTGCTGTTGTAGATGCAGTTGGTTGAAAATGCTTTACTCGCAACTTTCATCTAGGCCATGAGTAAATAGGAAATTTCAAAGATTTTTGGGGCACACCTAAGACAATCCATTCATTTATTTTAAACATTCATATCAAAATTGATACTTTGTCCTTGGAAAATATCAAATAGTAGAGTGGATCATAACAAAATTATTCCATAACTTTGACTCATGATTAATATGTGCTGTTTTAGATCCTAAGATGCAAAATGCATTCAGTTTGGATACTTATTCATTTGAATCCTTTATTGATTTGAACCATACAATTGCATTACAGTAGACTTATTTTCTAAGCACAGGTATTCATTAGAACATATTTTGTTTTGTATGCCAGCATTTGGAATGACACATTTAAACAGTGGCCAGCTATCCTTGGTGTACTTTGTTCTCCCATTTCCTTTAAACACAGTTGATTTTCTTACAATGCACTCTAGAAATAGAACTGTGCTAATTCATGCTAAGTGCTAAGGCATGCCGTTTTGTCAAACTGTAATGCCACTTTTTATCAAGGGAAAGTCTGCCTTGTTTGCATTTAATGCTCACATTTATGCATCAGTGATAATAAGGAGCTTGGTAAAGCATAATTGTGAGTGTGCTTCTGCTTTCCTACCCTTTAGGTTGACTGGACAGTCTGTATCACTGAGGTTTATATTTTTGAGGCTATATTGTTATTCCATTCATTGCAAACATAGTTTGGTTAGTTCAGCCATGACAAAAAGATCTTTTAAAAAGTGTTTTTACTTTGGACAGAAAAGTATTAGTTAGAAAAGCAGCCCCCTTTTTTCATGAATTTGGCACCCAATATGGGCCTGCATATACTCAATTGCCACCATAATTTGGAATGTTCAATCTGCAACCACAGCTGTGTTAATGTGCCAGCCTCACTGCTGATTTGGGAGAGTGTAGACAACCATGGTTCTCCTCCAAAACACATGGTATCGCCAGCCGCCTCTTTTCACACTGCAGACTACAGCCAAGCTCGCACAGAGTGGAGGCGGAGGAAGACCTTTCATGTGCGGCTTTGACATGCAGTCCATGGGCACTCAGTCATTCAGCAGGGGTTGCTAGATAGCAAACACATGTAGACCCATGACCGACTGAAGCCTCCCGTATCCTGGGCGATGCAATCAACAATTACACTCACCCTATGGAGCTACTGGCCAGTAGGTACAAACTGGATACAGCATCTTCTTTTAACTGACATTTTTGAATGTTTGGTGCTGATTGAATTTAGGCCAATCTATCCTCAAGAGAATATAAGCTCTGGAAACTTCTCTGTTCTATTCCAATATATACTGTAGTTATTGCCTGAAGTTTTCATTACTTGAATGATATGATGATTTCCTTGGTAAACAATGTCAGTGGTACAATGGTACAGGCATTTCAGCTAAAGTAAGTAAAGTTAACAAACCAAAAGTGATCCAATATTGAAAGGTTCAGATCGTACTGTAACAGCTATATCTGATGGCTTAATTTCCTGCATAGTTTGGTTGCACACATACCCTTTTAAAGTGAGCTCTGTCGATCATTACTTAATGGCAGTGATCATATGTGTGAAAGCATTTATTTTCTGCAGATTGGTGTGCCTATCAAGATGACAGTGCCACATACACAGAGCACGACTATTCACCCAATGGTTTGTGGAGTACTTTACTGATGTCACCCATATGTCATGACCTTCTCAATCTTAACCCAAACTTGCATTTATGTGATTTTACAGAATAATGCACCATAAATAGTCTTCTACTTCCATGAAGTAAATATGAGTTGACTGATGTTCTGGTGGAAAAGTGTAACATTCCTCCTGCATAACACTATTAATTTTATACTAGACTTTATATTGGTGCATCTGTTTTTTGTTCACCACCTTCCGCTAGATCAAAGGTAATTGCTGTAGTTGTCACTAAGGTATGTCAGATAGCTTCAGAAAGTTCAGTCTTCCTTTTCGGTCACACGATAGGACATACTGTGCCGTACGGTAATTTGATCACTAGGACACTTAGCACATTTTGGCAGAGAGATTCAATCTCTACTGCATCTGAGCAGTGACTAATCTTGAATGTCAATAGTTCATGAACAATAAATGGCTGCACAAAAAATAATCCAAATAATAGCTGAAAAACAAAAGCAGTTTTTTTCCAGCATGTGGTCTCCTCGGAAATTGCATCTTCGTGAAAGTCCAACAATCACACAAATACCATCTTGCGAAACAGCAGTGGTAGTGTGCACTACTCTAAGGCCTGCCTGTTAGCTGTTGGAAGATGTCTTACCGAAAAGTGGTAAATTGTCAGCTGTCAGTGATAGTCGCTGGGTGTTTCTCAATACCAAGAATGCAAAGAACGGACTTGTGTTCTTGGGGAGAACATTCTTGCTAGTCATTCTTGGAAGAATTAACTCGACAAGCTCACAAGGACAGAGAACGCTGTTATATGTATTTGAGATACCATGCGTGCTTGTGATGTGTGGTTACGCTACCTGACAGTCACTGTCCTCTGTGTATTCTAGTTTCTTTCAAAGGCTGCTTTACATTGATTTGGGGTATAGTTTTATTTAAATTGTAAACTAGTGTTAATTGTAGGCTACTTAAAAAATCAAAGTGAACAAAACGTCTCTTTTATCCTCTGTTCTCTAGCTAGTTAATACATGTCGATTGCTTCATTCACAATTGCTTTCTATACCGACCAAAATCTGCCTAGCACTTTCAGCAACAAGGGCAGGCTTGGATAAACTGAAGCAGCCAACCAAGCGTCAACAAGTTAGCCGAGCCATTCCGATCATTTAAAATTGCTCTGTATATCAGCTAACAACTTCAAGTCAGCGTTTGCTACAGCACACAACTCTGCTTGCCTCTGATGATGCACCCCCTACAACAGAGGCTAGTACTGGCTACGAGCTGATACTTATTCACAGAAGCTGTATTTAAAATGAGTTAAAATGCAGCTATTTTAACACCTATTTCTCGCCTCATTTTCGTTTGTGGAAGATTTTAGTCACATTTATTAGTGAAATGAAAACTAAAAATGTTTAATTCGGCTCGGCTAACACGTAATAGGCTACTATCGTCTGGCTATGAGTTGGTTTCTAAGGTAACAGATTAAACAGAATTATAGCCGAATAAAATGTTTTTAGTTATATGTTGTATGGTAAAAAATAAGCTGAAATTCAGTTATTATAACATATATTTCTCGCATCATTTTCATTCTCAGAAGGATTTTCGTAACATTTATTAGTGAGATGAGAAAACAAAAAAAAATTGTGACCGTTCAGTGGTCTCGTCTGCCATCGCGCAATGAATGCTGGGATATATGTGTGTCAAGTTCATACAAGTTACCAACCGATGCATCCTCGGTAAAATGGGTGTGTCAAGAACCCTTCCGGCAATTTTAACCATTCTTGGCGAAATGTGAACTTGTGTATTGGAACAGTACTTGGACCGCAAAAGATGACGTTTCACAAGGACACAAGAACACAAGTACAGACAAGAACGCGTATTGAGAAACATCCCCTCACTCACCCAATGGTGCTTTAGTTGGCTCCAATACAACATTCTGTACCTGCGAGAGCAACTGTATGATCTGTGGTTTCCTGTTCCACTGATGTTGCCATATGCTGTTTCACCATCAACGTCATGGGCTGCGTTCTCATGTGCTCGACTCGTTCTCTGCTTCAAGGCTGTACTTGTAGGGCTAATGTTAGCTGACCGGCTGGGCCCATGTTTCATGTCCACTGGCACAGTTATGGCTTGTTTAGCCGTTTCCTCCAGATGTGCCTGGTTGCTCCTCCTCGTCAGCATCTCACATTATTGTTCAAGCTATTTTCATCAGTTTGTTTCCTATTCACTCTTTTTTGACACAATCTCATATTGTCAAGGTGCTTCTGAAATTTTTCTGGGAAACTATAAGTGAAGTTGTGAACCCCGTGGAAACAAATCCTATACATACCTTGTCCCATTTCGCTGCAGATGTAACTGTATGCTAAAAGGACAAAAGTGGCTGGAGGACAGGCTCTGGGCAGCAGCCCCTGGGGCCCATTCTGTAGATTTATAGTCCCTCTGCTGGAGCACAAAGCAAGGAGGACATCCCTGACATCTCTCCCACCTGGGGAAAATACCAACCTGCCGTGTTGCCAGCAATGGATGGACAAGGTCATGTGCTAAGAAAATAGTAATATTTTCACAAGAATGACCCAATCTGACATTCATAATTAATTGTAATCACAACCATACACAATCTGAAAGTCATAAAGGTTGTAATAACAAATCAATTTGTGCTTTAATAAATTTACATTAATTTGGTAGTTTCTCATATGTGTAGGGTGGGTTAAAGAGATACTTCTAACATTCAACAAGAAGTCCTGGTACCTCCCAGCATTTATCTTCAGAGCTACCCTTATCTCTTGAAAGTAAACTGAAAGTCTGATAAACTAAATTTTTAACAGCAACACCCAGCACCTTCCACACAGTGCAGCAGGGCTGGTTAGTTTCTGAAAAAGTCATCTTGTCTTTCATCTCTACAAGCTATGACATAAAAGGTGTGTCAGGAACTCTGACATTTCATGAGCAGCGAATAAAGAACACTCTATTTTTGACCATACGGAGGCCAAAGTGGAACCTGGCTAATTATGCTGAAATCTTCTGTGATTTAGTATTTTTTAGTCGTAATGAACATCTGCTTAGCCCATCTGGTTCGGCGTTGTCTGCTGTCAATTTAGAGATGATAAGAAAAATTTTAACATAATTTAGGTTGTGGAAGGTCACTGAAAATAACTTGTATGTTAAAGGAGGGATGGGATTATAAAAATACACAAAAAAAACTGAGATAAGTTTCATATTTAGGTCACGGGCTGTAACAATTTCCTTTGACTTTTGCAGATTTTCGCATAACTTTTATGATGCATGCATCCACTCGTTTTGTTTCACCTGGCTGGCAAGAGATAGCGAAACAGATTTTAGGATGGCTCCCATTCATTAATCTGCACAGAAAGCTTCAGCAGGGAGGAGGGGTCAGGATGGGGAGGGTGGTGGGGTTGGGGGGGGTTGGGGTTTGTGAGTCCCAGGTGAGCTGATGGAGGGAAACAGAGCATGAACACTCCTGCTGCGATGCTCTGGGTCATCCTGTACTCCTGCTGGCTCTGAACACAGACTCAGGCTGGGATACCCAGGTAGCGCTGATCTGAAACATTCCCAGCGCCGTCTGGCTGCCTCTCACCAGCATCTATTACAGTACTTCAGTTCATCTGTCTTACGCACATAGACACAGTACCCTCACTCGTGTGATGACTTCACATAGACATAGAATCCTCACTTGTGACAATGTCACATAGACATAGCACCCTCACTTGTGTGATGACGTCATATAGTCATAGAATCCTCACTTGTGAAAATGTCACTTAGACATAGTACCCTCACTTGTGACTATGTCACATATACATAATATCCTCTCTCATGTCACTTAGACAATCTGGTCTCACTCATGTGGCTACAGTGCCTTCGGAAAGTATTCAGACTTCTTCATCACACAAGTGAGGGTACTATGTCTATGTGACATACAGACCCATACATTCAGACCGATTTAATCGATTTTATAATAAGGCTATAAGGAAACGAAATGTGGAAAAAGTGAAGGGGTCTGAATACTTTCCGAAGGCACTGTATGTCACATAGACATAGTAGCCTCACTTGTGTGATGATGTCACATAGACATAGTACCCTCACTTGTGTGATGGTGTCACATAGACATCATTCATGTTACTATGTCACACAGATATAACACCCTCATTCGTGACAATGTCACATAGACGTAGCACTGTCAGTCATGTGACTATATCACAGACAAAGAACTCAGCATCTGTATATACGTTGTTGAACTAATATTGCTGTACAGAGCATAATGGTGGCTATGCAGCTATAGTTATGTTTCCAAAATTAATAGCAGAGGCTGCAGCAATGAACACTGAGAAAAATAAAAATTGGGGAGACGCATTGGGGAGTAGTATGCTATGGTAGTTATGGACATGACTGTATTCATTTCCATGTTAAACGTTTGAGTCAATGTAAATGACATTATGTAGATCTGCATTGGTCTTGTGTGATCTCACTGAAAGCACTGGAAAAGCACATTCTATTCCTAATAATGTGAAATGTACATCAGGAAAGACAGCAAACAGACACAAAAGGCAAGACTTCAGTGAGTAAAATGCATCATCCTAACAAGTCTTAACACTGAAATATCTGACCAATGTGTAATGGGTGAGATTATTCTGAAACCCTACTCAGGGAAGCTAAACTTAGAAAAACAACTATCAAGCCCACTGGTCTTCAAAGTAATAATCTTGATTTTTCGAAAATATTTTCATTAAAATAAATGTCTTAAGTCACTATCTATCGCTGCATCGGGTAACACAATGGTGATTGAGCCTATTTTTATATTAATTTATACTATCATGATTAAAAAACTTGGTGTCTATGGCGACATTCCCGGGAAAAAATCACAAGCGGCGCAGTTAGTGACACGTTTTTCATCACCCATCAGTGGTTGGTCCGCCAGAGAGGGTAGGCGGAACTAAAGCAACAGGCTCGCTCTTCAACTCACTTGTGTGTGAGCGGCGTACTGTTTTTTCCAGTGTCTGCATGCGTTACAATAACAGAGAAAGGGGGGTTTGGGGGAGTTATGGAACCCTAAAAAGTTTTTGTGTAACATGAGAGATCATATTATTTGTTGATGTAGATTTCGTATTACATTTAATGACAATGTAACTTTACTAAATTACATAGCTATTTGCACAGCTAACGCTAGCTACCGGACCATGTCAAGAAAGACAACATTAGTTTAGACAACGTTGCGCACAGTATCCATCTCTCATATCAGGTAACGTTGCGTTAGCTAGCTAGCTAATGTAATTAACACAATCTAATGTCGGCTAACAATTAGAAAAAAACGCTAGCTAACGCTACCGACCGGTACCGACCTCGCAAACCGTCTCTCGAATGCAATGCTACCTTGTTGCAACGTTGCAGTGTAGCTAACTTAAGGCCAGTTCAGATCAATGATTCGCAACGAGAGTGGGTGCAACTTGCAAAATTCCAAGACGTCTGATTGTAAACGTTCTAAAACTGCACTTGGCGATTTGACAAGGATGGTCTTTTAAAACCTCAGGGCAGGCAACGGCTCTGCTACTAGCCAGTTCACACCGCTGCAATTTTCTCTGCAACATTCTAAAACCGTTTCGCCTCGTTGCGAATCATTGATCTGAACTGGCCTTAACGTTACCGTTATTTACATTGCCATGGAGTTCATCAATATATTATAATGATCGGAATAAAGCCGGGGTATGTGGAGCAGAGCCGGGTCTGATTTCTGAAGACGTCATGCAGGAGAAAACTAAATAAAAGAATATGGCAGTATGGATTAGCATTGTTATTATTTTATTACGCTTCCTCATATGTTCCTTCAGCCTTTATGCCCTTTTTGATGAAATCTCCTTTATTTTTGTTTTATTCTTCTTGTTCTGATTGCTAATTTAACACCCAGCTCAGCTTTATTCTCGAACAGTTTAGCTAGCAAAACCAGAAACACCAGGGGTAACATTTTGCAAGGCAGTTGTTTCAAAAATACCACACAACAATCATTCACGAAAAAGACTGCTTATTGTGCACGAGATACATAATTGCACGAGCCACAGCGAATCCCACAAATTCTTCTCTGCAGTGTAAAGATGTTCATACCGGGCAAAAGGTGGATAAAGAACGTTTGCAGAAATTGATCATCACTAATTCTACCCCAGGTTTGCGACGGCATTTTAACCCGGCTCGGCAGTGTAAAGACATCTTGAGTTAGCCTAATGTTAGACAACGAATGAGTATGTACATAACGTTACTTTTATAACAACAGTTTTTTATTCAGTAAATAGTAAGTGTTATAGCTGGCGTGCCAACTGACTGACGTCACACAGGCGACACTGGTTGGATCCGGTTGGATCTATGGGAAGTGAGGTCCAAAAACACACCTGCAATTACCGCTTCTCGCCATTGGCACCGCCATAGAGAACAAAACTGAAATCTTCGAGATTGTCACTTTAAGTTAAAACACAGCAAAATACAGACTGCTGCAGATATTTGGGGTTATAAATGTATTCTATGCTTGCATTATGAATCAGTTTAAAAGCACTTAATGTACAGCTACAGTACATCAATGTGTAATTAGGCATCATTTTATTTTTTATATGCAAGACATTTACTTATTTTATACATAAATATGCAGATTATTATTTTTTATATCATCACAACTGTGCATTTACTGTAGACGCCCAGTTATTTTGTATTCATACTGCAACACTAACTCCACATGGCCCTCATACTAAAAGTAATTTTAAACCCACAGGAAGTGCCATAATAACTGCCTCTATGATTTCAAAGTTTGATGACCAGGGAACCAAAGGGGTTATTGGTATTTTGATTGTGGAGACCGTATTCTAAAGTATTTTAAATTGTACACAAATCTGATCTTATTTCAGCAGTCAGATAACAGTGCTTTCCTACACCAGAGGAAGACACATTTGAATCTGAACACTTTGGTAAGCTCTGCACCACAAGCATGGTAAATGGTAAATGGACTGCATTTATATAGCCCTTTTATCCAAAGCGCTTTACAAATGCCTCTCATTCACCCATTCACACACACACACTCACACACACCAACGGTGAAAGGCTGCCATGCAAGGTACCAATCAGCTCATTGGGAGCAATTAGGGGTTGGGTGTCTTGCTCAGGGACACTTCGACACGCCCAGGGCGAGGGATCAAACCGGCAACCCTCCGACTGCCAGTCAACCACTCTTACCTCCTGAGCTATGTCGCCCCTCCCGATTCACAAGGTCGCAAAATAAGGGCCTAATGTATTCCTCTTGTTTTACAGCTTAACAAACAAGCCTGACATTCCAGCAGGTTGATGATGGCATAGTACTGTGGAAAATGCTTGCAGGGCATTTAACTCTAAACCCTAATCCTCTAAAATCCCTAATCATTTAAAATCCACTGGACCTTCTGCTAACTGCTCACATAATGTTCTACTCACGGTTTCACTCAAGCGGCCTCTCAATCTTCTACTGATGTAAACGTGGAAAGTATCACTTTCTATATGTGTTTTACACTAATCAGATTTAGCTAGTAGCCATAAATGAGTATTAACATCCTCCTTTATATAAACATTTATTTTAGAATTAATTGGGGTATAAAATGAGGAGAGATAGAGAACGAGAGAGAGAGGGAGAGAGACTGACTGACTCTGGGCTATAGGAGGGTTGATTCACTGTTCTTCCTCTGGCAATGTACCAAATTAATTTCTGATGATGTCATAAAACTGCCATCATGCCATCATGCCATCATGCCATCATGAGATAATCAGATCACCTCCAAAATACCCAACAAATCAAGAAACCCCTTTCCATTGAAAATCCCTTACCCTCACAGATCCAAAACAGAGAAGCTTTTTGTATTGCTGTCTTCAAAAAAAAAACAAAAAAAACAAATTAAATAAAGAATCGGTATTTAATTTTTTTCTGGTTAGTATGAAGTGATTCCCTGAAATGACCGTAAAGTATAATATTACAACAAAAAAAATACAAATAATCCAATATCACACATATAATATTCTGTGTTTCTGAGAAAAGAAACCATTTATTACCTACGACCTATATACACATTTTTATATAACACTGTCGTCACAACCTCTGAGGCAATATTTCAGAAGGGCTTATGATGTATCTGCTGGTACCTTGGTAACTACACTATTAATCACACTGTTCCTATGCAGTGTGCGTGATTCAAATTCTGCACATTCAACAAAAAGTGCCTTCTGGCTTTTTTCCATGATGTCCCAATTCCTTTCACCAACTCTTGCCTAGAGTGACTTCCAGCCAGTGCTTGGAGACATTGTCCATGTCATCCATCCATCCATTCATTATCTATACCCACTTATTCCTGGGCAGGGTCGCAGGGGGAAGGTGGAGCCTATCCCAGTGTGCATTGGGCTGGAGGTAAGAATACACCCTGGACAGGTCGCCAATCTATTGCAGGGCTTCTCAATGTCATCTATCAAGCAATACCTAATTTATTAGTTTTACGTGATTTGCTGACTACTACTACTGTCATTTCATGCAGGATCAGTCATCAGGGGGTGGGGGACTATTTTGTTTGAAAAAATGTCTTTCATATAATGGGATTGAAAGAATTATAATTATGGAAGAGTCACAGTTATAGAATAATAATTACAATTATGGAAAAATCATAGTTACAGAATATCATATGGTTTAATAATGGCAATGATGGATAATTTGACAGGAAGCTGATCGGAAACATCTTAACATTGAATGGCTCAGTTCATTCTTGTGAGATTATAAATGAAGGTATGGAGAATAGAGAAGTGTACCATAAAGGCCCAAATACACATTTAATACACAATATGCAGTCTGCATTCTTTTCAAAATTGATATATATGTAGTACAATATCGTGTTGTGCAAAACATTTTAAATACATATACTGTATATCAAGTAGACGCAAGTACCTTCACAAAAATGTACTTCCCTTCAGTGAATAAAGCAGAGGGTGATGACCAATGGCAATTACAGAGGTGACATCTGGTGTGACATCTTTTCTCTTCTTCTCAGAAGAGAAAAGCCTCAAAATGACTCCACTTCCTGATTGTCCTGGCAAGAAATTGCCTACCCTGTGAGGACCTGATCACTATCTACACCACAATGCTAAGACCATGCCTGCAGTATGGTGGCATCCTCCTGATAGGGTACAATAAAGGACAGAAAGTGCTTATAAAAAGGGCCCCTTAAAATAATCGGCATCAGCTCACTCCAGCCAAAACTCCATTTTCTACAGAGCAGGAAAAAAGAAGCAACCAGTGAACATGGCACACTCACAAAACCCCTTGCACGACATGCTCAGACAGAGCAGGCTCACATGCACAAACAGAGTAGTGCGCAATAGCAACAAACTCCCGTGTTTCCAGGACAGGACACGCATTCTTAAAGCTGCAGACCTTTGCAACCTACATTAAGAAGGACTGACATTTTCAATATATTTATCTGTGCTGCGTCGCGTATATGTCGTGCTGTGTTTATCTATGTCTTCTTAGTAAACTTTATGTTCTTTTCATGTTTTTCAGTTTAAAAAGCTTGAAATCTGAACTTCTGTTGATACAATTTGTGGATAGTTTAATGTTCCACAAGCTCTGCTTTTCATTTTGAAAACCTTATTCATTCATAAGAGACGTCAAAATGTTTTTTTTTAATCCATTGGTCCAGTGAAAGTACTGTACCATAAAATCAACTGTTGCATTAGGGGTCAAACAGCTGTGTTATATGGTGTGTGGAATAGACTCTTTAGACTGAGAACATTATCAGGGGAATATTTGTGTCATATTTCTTGACTGCTAACTGAAGTCAGCATGTACAAAATTCATACACTAACTATTCTTGATTATGCATTTAGACAAACAACTTTAATAGACTACAGTGATATTTAAGTAGCTAATTTTATGCGAGACAATCAATTGGCTGTCATTTTGACAATCTGTACACATAGTATGTGACAGTACCATCACACAGCTATGGCCAGGCTGGTGTTTTTAAGCATATTTTCACGACACCACTTTCAAGAATAACAGAGATCCATTAACACCTATAGTATGCACATAAACTGGTAAATACCTGTTTGTTTGTGGTATACTGCCAAAGAAAAAAAAAAGTCAAAAGTGAATGTATTTATAGCTTCAAAGGTCAAAGGCTTTTGGACTTTTTTCAGCAGAAACAGTGCAGACTGAGTTTGCCCTTCAGACAAGAGCTGACTGGTCAGCATAAATGTGATACCTTCTTCATTCTCTGTTTGGCAGGGGTGATGCAGGTAGGGTTGCAGAGAAGTGTCAGGTGCCCTGAATGCACCTGTAAACACAAACCCCTCGGTGTGATAATGAGATGTGGCACATGGAAACCTAATCATGTCTGCAAATGCCAAGGCCTGCCCTCACTTGCTCCAAGCTCTGCACACTCTCCTGGGAAATCAGTGCTTGCACCTGTGACCTCCGCATCTGGGACATCTACCCACGGGGCCAAAAAGGAGGAGGAAGTAAAATTTGAGGGTTTCATTCATTTGCAGTGACAGTCGACTTGTCGCAGTGTGCAGAACAGGTGCGCGTAATCTCAGTAATGGATCTGATCAGGCTTCTGTGGGCATGTCCCAAACTGAGATTCCACCTACGAGTTGATTTCAAATGACAGGCAGGCTGTATACACGCAAAATCAGAGTTAAGGGCTTTGTGAGTTGCGCTATGCCAATAAAAATGATTCTATGGAGAGAAGAGATAGCCAATGAAATTGAGTCTCTGGAGAGAAATGTTAGCCAACATTTTTAACCAGCACTCAAACGATGACAGCATGGACAGAAGGCTTGGCATGCTGTGATTGCCTGGTGAGTAGGGACAATCAAAATAGAGACAAAAAATATATTATAGGTCCCCTTCTGACCTAAGGGGACCTCAATCTTGGTTTTCATCCCCTAGTTTACGAGTTCACAGCGCTGTGTCTGCGTCCCCTTTCAATATTATATGTGCAAGGACTGGGTACCGTTTTGGATCAACAGGTCAGACTAATGTAATGGTCACATGATCATAGTTGGAGAAACTGATCATGGTAACTGGGTGCAATATGTCACTTCCTGTCCTATGAAATGAGCCCTCCTTACTCTGTTTCACAGTTTTCTTCTCTTCTCTTTCCTGCTCAACGGGAGAGACATGCAGAAGGCATGGTTTCTAAGGCATAGGCCTAAAGAGAGCTAAGCTATGGAATAGCCACGACCGGCAGTTTATAACTCCAAGTATACGTGTTAGCAATATTGAAAATAAGCTTTAGAAACGTATCTACGTGGGATCAGTTTAGTTACTAACTTTACACATTGCTATCGTTCTGCAAAATAGCAAGTTAATGTGCGTAACCTACATACCTTCCTGTGACAGTGAGCCAGCACAACTTCCAGCTCCAGCAGCGGTGAATGATCAGAAGAATCTGTAAGAAAAACCAGAACGGACACTGGCTTTTCTACAGACAGCACATGGGAGATCCAGAAATGGTGCCCAAGTCACAGTTTCCTTGGACGAACAAGCCATGCAACCAACTGCAGTTCCACCTGCGCTCCTGCAGTAAGATTAACAAAAATCCAAGCATTAGCTTTGGAAGCTTCTGTTTGTTCTCAAATAAGTATGTTACCGATTGTAGGTAATGGTGTGTTTAGAAATCACATTGCTTGTTAGCTGGCCATAGCCTCCTAGCCCGCATAGCTAAGATATATACTCGATTACTAACATTAGCTTACAATCCGCCTTCCTTTTAACCGAGATCTGTGTATGCGATCTCTCCTGCACTAATATCTAATCATTCGATATATGGTCTCATATATTTAGAATGCCAAGGAGCACTGAGATTAGCTAGATGTAGCTAACTTCAGTAGCCCTTTGTATGCACCATTTCCCTGGTTTCCAGGCCATATTTAGCATCACATGCTAAAATCTTATTCATATTTTTGCTCCAGTAGAGGTGCCTTTGTTCTCTCCTGCACCACGTGCACTGGGGAACACACACGACTGACAAATGCACACAACACACTAGTCCCCTTTCCATTTGCTCCCATATTTAGCCTTTTAGATTTTAGTTTAGATGTTTGATTGTTTAATAAATTCTATTTGTAACTTGAAATTTGTAATCATGATTTAATAATTAATTAATTAATTAATTTACGAGACTGATTAATTATGAGACTGATTATTCTTTTGCCCCATTTGATCATTGCATGAGGTAATGTATATTTATATCCCCTGCATTCCTTAGTGTCTACGTGTGAGGATTATTCAGACGGACACGTTTTAATTATTTATTCACACTATCCTATAATTGGCAAAGGTGTTTCCCCCAAATATATATTTATATATATGTGTGTGTGTGTGTGTGTGTGTACAGTGGGCTCCAAAATCTTTGGGATGAAGCAATATTTTTTCTCGATTTCTGTACTCCATAATTTTTTATTTTTCATAAACAAAAATTCTCCTGTGCTTAAAATGCAGATTCTCAGCTTTGGCAATTTTATACCTTTTTGTGTCACTGTATAGAAATTACAGCATTTTTTATACATAGCCTCCCATTTCAGGCAGTTTATATGTGTTGAGTAAATAAATGTTATGTAAATGAAAGTAGTCATGCTTTATACTTTGCCCTGTATCCTTTGTATGCAATGACTGCTTGTAGTCGGTGACCCATACGCATCACCGGGAGCACTAAACTTCTTTTTTGTTTTAGCAGTGTCTGGGATCATTGTCCTGCTGTAGGATGAAGTGCTATCCAATGAGTTTGGAGGCATTTGCTTGAATTTGAGCAGATGAATTTGAGATAATTCATTCTGATGCTGCAATGAGCAGTTAAATCATCAACGAAAACAAGTGAGCTAGTTCCTGTGGTTGCCATACATGCATTCTTTTTGGCTTTCACACTTTGGTTTCATCTTGGTCTTGGTTTCATCTGTCCACAAGACCTTTTTTTCCAGAACTCAGCAGGGTCTTTGAAGTATTTCTTAGTAAACGGTAACCTGGCCATCCTGTTTTTGCAGCTAACTAGTGGTTTGCAGCGTAGCCTTTGCAGTTCTGTTCCTGAAGTCTTCTGAGGATAGTAGCCAAATCCATGCCTGCCTCCTGAAGAATGTTTCTGGTCTGTTAGACAGGTGTTTGGGGGGTTTTTCTTTTCTTCCTTGGTCATCAACTGTAGAGGTCTTCCTCAGCTACCAGGTCCTTTGCAATTACTGAGCTCATCACTTATTTGTTTCTTCTTAACCTCTTAGCACACAGCCCCTAGTGGTCGGCAGGCCGGCATGCCGAGATTACTAAACTCAAACATTTGGTGCTACTGCAACCAAAGTGTGACATAAAAACAGAAACTCGCAGCCCCACCATTGTCGCTCTGGTCGTTCATTTAACATGCACCCCATCCCTGCAGTCTCATCTACAAAACACCCCCCACCCTTGACATAATGGACAATATTGTCTATCTTGGCATTCATAAAAATATTCTTTCACCACTAAAAAATTATATTCCGTCATAGCAACAAGATAAACCCGACAATAGCCCTAAAATATGCCTATACAGCAGTGAAAATGCTGCTCACTAAATAAACGAGAAAAAGTTTTTAAAAATGATACTATGTCATTCTACAGTCAATATCTGGGACTAAATATTGAATAAATATACAACCTTACTGTTGGTTTTACGTGTAGATATGTCCCTTTTGAGACTGCATGGTCATATATTGTCTTGGACAATCCGTTTGGAAAATATACGGGCATTTGTGACGCCTGGGTATCTTCCAAAATAGCTGTGCTTAACACCACAACTGTTGTTTACGGCGTCGTCGCCCTTTTTAGTACAGTCGGGCTAGATTGACAATTCATTTATTCAGTAGGCGAGAGTATAAGCTTTTTAACGATGTATAACATGTCTAATTCTGCTTTTGGAAAAGCGTTCTATAGGTCAGCGTAACAGAAAATATTCTTAGCATCGCATTCACTTACGCATTCACTCTGTTAGCAGAAAAATATGCTGCATCTAACGAAATGTGGTCAACGATATTTTGTAATTTCTTGGAAAATACTATTATTATTAAGGACTTCTGAACATAGCTAAGCCATATGTTTAAGAGCTGTACTGTATAAGAGTTTACCTGAGTTAAACATTTCTTGTTCATGTATGATTTAGGGACTTTGTAAACTTATGGCCAGATTTACTAAGAAAATAGAGTGAAACATTTGCTATATATCAACTTAGATATCAACACATTAATGACCATTTTACCAAACAGGTTCTATTTACGTAATAAAACAAATGAAATGCCCTCATTTGCAATTTTATGGTAGGAGGCACCCATACAAAGGGTCAGAAACAATACGGGATGCTTTCTCATTCAGATTACAAGGCTCTGGTATGGAAATGGATATGGAACAGGTAGCGAGGGAACCACAAGAAAAAGAAAACATGAATGAACAGATCAGGAAATATAAGTAGGGTCAATGAGGTACAGCTTAATAACATCGTATTTTAGCATAGGAATTACAGCAGCAACGGAGAGGATAAAAATTTGGAGTGACATCACATTTAAAATCACCTCATGCAGCCCACAAGGGAAACTGATCTGACTGTGGAGGGTGTGTATACAGCCCGACAGCCTGTGTATGAGCTATATGCTATAGGCTAAATCAGCGCAAATCACTGCCTGCTTCCAGGAGTTCTAAAAATTCTCATGCAGAGAGGGGAGTTGCAATTAATGCATGCTTTAGTAAATTAGACGGAATACTTACTTGTCCTAATTTCCATAATCTCCAGCCTGTTTTAGCGCATTCACGCCAGGTATACATATGCATGAACACATTTAACTATGCTCTAAAACAAAAGTCGCAGAGTGATGTAACCCCCACAAAATGCACCCTAATACCCTAAAATACATCCCAGTATCGATTCACACCCATCGTGACCGTTTAGTAAATACCCATTGAGACCATCTAGTAAACACAAAAATGACCCTGTGGCAGCTGCTTTTGCGTCAGAAAAGCAGTCGCAGTCCTTTAGTAAATCTTTCTCTAAATGTCTGATGGTTTAATTGTACTGCTTTTAACTTACAGACAGGTGAGACCTGGCTTATTATATAACTACATAATTACGTAAATAATTATGAACAGGATATATTCTTAGGGTTGGGGAAAACAGTGGATAATATAGACCATTACATCCGCACTATAAAAAAGCCTCGCCCATCAAATTAAGTTTTTTTTTTTAAATGTCATCTGGATAATGCAATAATTACATAGATAAATGCGGAAATGCCATTGGATGATGTGTAATATCATGGTAGTCATGACCTTGTGCAATGATGGCAGTGGGGGAAAGCATTTAGACGGATATTAGCACCAGCTGGTCACCCAGCATTTTATAATAAAATGATTAAGCCAAATGATATATCAGGAGAGGGCTTTTATTATATAAGAGGTTTTGTAAGTCCACATAAATGATAACAGAAAAGGAAAAAAATGTAAAGTGCCTGACATGCCTCGTTCTCCTTCTCACTTCAATTAAGGCAATGCTGGGGCTTATCAATCATGATATAGCTCATTCCCTTTATGGCAGCGGTCACATGTCCAAGACAGCTGTGCACTGTGAAACCATTCCACTGAGTTATGGAGGATTTTACCACAGCACAAAGAGCACAATACACTGCCAGAACACCCCTCTGATTCCAGCTTGCTTAATTAAATATGCCTTTTGTTGTTCCTGTGAATTCATTAGTTTCCTGTCATCTTATACTTGTGGTTTAAAATCACGGGACGAGTATGAACCAAAACTGTGAAGCCATTTCCATTCAGGGTAAGAAGTTCAACTAATTCATTTCTTACCTTTTCTGAAACCTCATTCTCTTGAGTGCTTGGTTATATGCAACATCTGTCTTGCAGAATTACCTCCTCCCGTAGTCTGATGATAGTGAAACGTCCCTATGCTCTACATGTTCTGTGCGGTACATGGCAACTCCAATCAATAAGTGGCTACACATTAAAACATCCAGAGTTAACTCAACTTTGATGAAGTACACAAGTCCAGTTGGGACCATATGTACTATGTAAGTGTTGATTCAACATTCAACATTATCCTGTGCACAGCACTACTAGAAATAATGTCTATAGCATTCTGGCAGCAGGACTTCCAATTTTGTTTAAATGTAATAGTGCTGAATGTGATGCCTATAACTTTTTAAACCATCAATACACAGTGGCAATTCCAGCAAGATGACTATCATCATTTAAACTTGAACTGTTTTTTTTTCTGTTGCATGACTGTTCCAGCCCCTGCTAACACGTGTAATTCAGAATAGTTCTGCAGAAAATGATTAACCTAGCTGAATGCTTTCCAGAATTTGCTTCCAAGTACATGGTAACAGGACAGGAATTAGTCATAGTTGCTCATTATGCTGAAAACAACATGTTAAATTTCACTCCTAATTTTAAAAAAAAACATCCTCAATTACTTTTTTCAAGTCAGATTAACTTGAATAAAATCAGCAGATGTCAAAATTATTTAATCACTTTAGATATAATATTAATATCATGCAATTGTCTGAAAGAAGCAAATGTAATGTTTATAACACTGGACATTAACAAAATAAAGCAAAGCAAGTTAATATTGCGTGCACGTTAAGCTGCTAACATGGTACCAGTGTAGGTCAATCCTTCCTGCCCCCCAGTGGTATAGACGCCGGCGTCCACGGTATGGTAATAAGACAAATGTCTACAATTTATTAAAAAATGGGCCACAAACATGGTACAAATTCAAGGTCAGCGCCTGCAACAAACTCCTTTCTGGCCAACAACGCCATTTGTTTCCTTATCAGGGCAATAAATGGCTGTACAATAAAAGGAGCCTACCCATCCCCCTATTACACAGTAACCCACATCATAAAACTTATTTTTGTACCTTTTACGGTTATGCGGTCTTATTTATTTTTGCACAAAAAAATTGTTTGCCCTTCAGCTCTCAGAACAGTACCTCAGATCACCAAATAAATAATTCGTAACAAATGTTTTAAATGTCTATATGTAATGTACTTACATTGCATTCACTTTCGGAATATACAATTTTGGCTCCTTTGTCTATGTGCATGTGTCTGTAATACAAAATGCCTTTGCCTGTGTTCAAGCTAACACTGGGAGCTAGGTTGGGCACTATTTTCAACTCAATCTGACAAAAATACATTTAGAACATGGCTGATTTGTTTGACCACCACCAGCTCTCTTTAGTACAGTAGTATTTTGTATAGCAGACATTTGCTTTTCTAAACAGCAATACAGTAGGTTTACTTTTAAGTCAATCAAGTTACAGAATGAATAAATAAGGCTATAACCTTTCAAATGGCCCTCATTGGTGTCGATGGGTCCAGCCAGGGGAGGCTCTGTGTCATGAAAATCATGTTGATAGTCTGTGAAGGCATGCAGGGTAAATTTTTTATAATACTTTTGATGCTAGAATTTTGTGAAATAAGCAGTACAGCTGCATTTCTATGTACATTTTGTGTATAATCATGAATAATTCTTCACATATTTCCTAAATTTTGATACCTAGTCTTGATGGCACAGATTTGCCCTTCAATTAATGCCATAAGCTCTCTGCTGCTTGTTGTAAGGCTGTATTTAAGAGTAGTACACCCAGGTGATAATTGCCTTTATAAATGCTTCAGAAGAAAGGGTTAACACATCCAGAGGTGGGTGGCTCTAAACCTCCAGGCTCAGGATACGTCACCATCAAAATAGTAAGTTTTATTTGGAAAGTTATTTACATTTAAGAGTGTAAGTTTAGTTCAATTTGATGTGAATTATACATTCATTGTATCTGAAATGTACAGATTCGGGTAACAGTGATAATTCATAAAACAGTATTCCAGTTCTATCTCAGGAATAACATTTTTTCATGTATGCTATTCAAGAGGCTGCAATAATATTTGCCATTCAGTAAAAAGTCTCCTTTTACTTTGCATTCGAGATGTGTGAGCCATGCACGTTGCTTGAATTGCATCTGGTAACCCGAAACCGGAACAGCACTGCAAGTGGGCACTTCATCTGTAACTGGGAACCAGACAGGCAGAAAATCAAGATCAAAGGAATAATAAGATGAAACATCAATACAGGGGCTATGCTTTGACAGCATGAAACAGGCACAGGGAGAGAGTTTTGAGATGAAAAGCACCGGGTAACTGGGCGTCGCTTTAGGGTGAAATAGCCCGTGTCACCTTCACGTCTCTGTGATACCTTGGAATCCCAAAAAAACAATTTACAGTAGTGTAGTAGGAATACAATACAAGTTTGACATTGCTGCTTTGTGAATACAAATATGCCGACACGAATAGCAGCCCTCTAATACACCTCCATTCGTACTATTGGTTAGATTCAGTAATTTTTTGTTCTTAGTCTTGACTTGCAGATCCAAATATTACTGTTTGTTTGACAGTTTCATTTTGCTTGATGACCAAACTGTTGGTGAAAATAAATTGAAGGACAAATGTCGATTGAATTTTAATGAATGGATTCTGCAGTGATTTCAAGATTAGACATTTTCTGACCACTGTGGTTCTGTTTACTTTCTACCTGATGTTTTACCTGACTGTTTGTAGGACATGTTCAACCTGCAGATCGTGTTATAATATCATTCAAGGTTCAGACCTGGCTTTAATTCCACCAATTATCAAACAACCTAAGGCTGGTGACTCATTATTACATCAGGCCTTTCTTTCTAGCAGTAGTTTCTATAATCATAATACTTCACTGTGCTTTAAATGTCTATGCAATTATCTCTATACATTTCCGTGTTCAGGGCATTTAGGGAAATGTATGACTGCAATTAGAATCTCTCCACCCCTCATGGCATTTCAGAGACTTAACAGAAATTTATATATTTCATTTTCTGTAATCATATGAAAGTTGGTACACACAGAACAAGGCAATTCAATTAACTGTGTGGGAAAAAAATTGTGAAAAAGATTTAGAATTGTTTGTCCAGAACCTAATTTGAGGAATGTGGGTTTGCCAAGTCATCTCTGTTCCTTATTTTTACTTAATTTTGTATATATTGCCATTTTAATTCCAGGGAAAGCACTTTTCTGTTGTAAGTGCATTTGTGGATACTAAACATTAGCATATTCAATGCGTGGTGTGACTGCTGTATAAAGCCCGCATCCCAATAACCGTGCTTCTAAGCTTATCTAAATACTGGTAACTTTAGTATTCTTATTGTGTACTGTCTACGAGCAGTGGAGAGAATGGTAGGCTACGTTCCAATAACAGTGGAGGATGAGCACATTTGTCTAAATGTATTGCGCAGGAGAAAAGATGTGCGTATGTGTCCCGAGTGTATGGAGTGCATCCCGATGAATGCCTTGTGCTGTTGACTTCACACAGGGCCTCGCATATCTTCCATATCTTCCAGCTGTTCATATGCACAGAGCCCAATGGTTTGAGGAGAATGACACTGAGTTTTTCCATATGCCAGGGTATTCTCAGTCACCAGAGATAAACGCAAGCGAGCATTTATGGGATGTTCTTGAACGAAACCTGAGCCAGCATTTTCCACTTACTGTACATCAACTAAGAGTGAGCTGATTGACTTCCTTGTGGAAGAATGGTAGAGAGATTCTATGCCACAGTGCAGTGAATTAAGTGACTATATTGGTGTTTTCATTTTTTTTTTGTTCAATACATGTACGTTCTAACAATTTCTGTTGAATTTATTTGGTTATATGGCTGTATACGATAAAATAAAATAAATAATTAATAGTGGCACTGTCATTCCTCTGTAAATCACAGATTAAAAGGCAAATGCATTTCTTCAAAATAATTAAAAAGACAAACAATTTGTTGGGGCTTGTTTGAAAATCGTGTAACCCAAACCTGAGAGAGCATGCTTTCTGGGCTCCATGTCTTCTGATGCAGCCCAGTATTAATTATCAAATGGCAATTGCTTTATGGACAGAAAATTACGGGCCATTCCATAACACATCAACTGTTCGATCTGGCCTGCCAGATTGCCTCTTTGTTCATGGAATCTTGGCAGGAAAAGCAGATAAAAGTCATGGAGGAGGAAAATTTATGTATACCTCGTGCAATAAAGCAGATTAACCACTGCTTAGTCAACACATTCAACATATAGTTATCAGAAACACAATGATTGAAATTGGGCGGGCCATATTACTTAGGCAGAAGAGGCATCCGCAGGTTTTTAGATATTTCTTATTAGCCTATTAGCCTAATTGACTATTGACAGTGTCTTGCCACAAGGGTTCATCATCACCAGACGCTTAACCCACACTTAATCAGTATCCTGCCAGAGCCCACCAATATCCCATAAACCCACATTTGTTCAAGAATGGTTATTCTTGCAATTGAATGAGGATAAATACAGTAGCATTCCATAATTTCGAGGGTAAGGAAATTTGGTTTTATTTTATTTTTTTTAATCTTTTAACTGACCATTAATATATAGTTTCATCATGGTATTCATCATGGTTTCATCATGGTACATCATGATGCTATTCAAGGGCACGCTTGACATGGTACTGGATATAGTTTTCTGTCTTTTACTTGGCTATTTATTTGTTTGACTATTTATTCACATTTACTTACTATTTATCCTGATTGTTTTATTGTTTTTTTTTATTGATCAACTGTTTTTATTGATTACTGGATATTTTTATTTATGGTTTGACTATTATTTTTTATTATTGTTGTATGTTGATGATTTTATTTTGCCAGTTTCTCTTAACATTTATATTCAAAGCCTGAATGCCCTGTTCTCATCTTCACTTTTTTATTTTTTATTATGTTCTAATGTTCTTATAGAACAGTCGAGAATTCTGTGAATATCACCAGTATAGGTTAATTTAGCAAGCATTTTTGAATCAGTACTAAGTGCATCACGGTAATGCACAACCTAATCTAAATATTGATTTCTATTTTTCTATATTTGATTTGTAATAATGAACATAATAGAAAATAATTGCATCTCATCATCCAAAAGAAAATAAAAGCCACAGAAATTAGCAGATGTATACTTACAAAGAACTTGAAGGGACTCCCTTGGTCTTCCCTTGTCTGGGGTACTTAACAAATTGAAGCTGACCACAAAAGCCAGAGGTCTGTTTTTGGCTAAATGCTAAAATCACTACAACAGTAACTTGGTGTAAACATACAGAGCACAGAGTAATTCAGAAATAAACTGATCTACAGCAGCTCAAAACTGCGTGGAAACTTAAATCTAACCTGTTGAAATACAATATGACTTGCAAACACCTTTTGGCATATCCTCTAATAGGTGGTGGCTAGCCCACCTGCAAGGATTTGCATTGAATAATTTGAGGTGGCTTCCCTGACCTCTAATAATAATATAATTCAGAGTGCAGTGAAAACTTTTCATGCCGGAGCAGTCATTAAGTATCCTAAATGTTTTATGTTGTTTTGCTAGCATTAAAAATCCACCAACACAAAAGAGCTAGGGTCAGGTATTGTACATTGTACTGTGGTGAACATCTTAGCTATGCTGTATATTCCTTTTCCTACAAGAAATATATAATATATACACCGTTTCACAAACTTAGAGACCACTGAGTTCATTTCAGGCTGAACATTGCTGGTCAACCCTTAAAAATGGGATGCATGTGTCTAGTACCACATTTGGAAGTATTTAATCTCACACAAAACCAGCTGTCTTAATCACTATACGGCTTGTGTTGTCTATATGTTTTTTTACTTTTTTGCAATATATTAGCACTACCTTGTTTGCTTATAATGTGCGATTGTTCAATAACACTGCAATATATGCAAGCCGCTCTAACTGACTTCCTTGTCTTTTGTTATTAAAGAAATTAATAAATTAAGGATAATATAAATTATGGAGTAGTGCTATTGTGCAAATTGCTCCATGACTATGTAGCAATAGTGAAGCTACATTGTTGGTTAATTATAACATAACAGCTAAAATAACCAATGCATGTAATTGGTGTGCTTCCAATGCCTGACCATCTGTTCATTTAGTACAAAGCTGATGACAAACTTGCATGTGTAATCGGAAGAGAGAATTCATACACCTGGAGATGAGGTCATTTAAGGTTCTCTTGTCAGTCCTGGGGGATAAACAGAAAGTGACAGGCATTTAGTGGTGACTGGACAACACTGTGATTGCCGTTTCTCTGTTACCTCCGAGCTGGAATACACATCTGTAACAACAACGAATATGATGAAAGATGAAAGTGACACACGGCAAGGGGACAGCTGATGAGGCACTTGTTGGAATTAAATAATTAAGTAGTTGCCAGGCTATATTTCCCAGGGGAAATAGAAGGAAGTCCAGGATGACTGGAAGGACACTGAATACCTTTTGGTGAAAGGGCTGGTAATGCATACAAAGTGGGAGAGTGACAGACAGCAGACTGGACAGGTGTGGTGGATTCTCCATTCTCTCAGTTGATACTCCACTCCACTTTTTTAATGGTGACGAGTACAAGACATGAAAACACGCAGCCAATCCCATCAAACTTGTCAACTGAAATCTTAATTCTGAAGACTTACATAGGCCTGCATTTTATGACCATTTTGTCTTCAGCGTTGACTTAACCACTGAACACAAGTGGCCATTTTTTCATTTACAAACATATTTTGGTGAATTTGGGCAAATTCATGAATTTGGTTCATTAATCACCAAATTAATTTGTCAAACTCGGATAGTTAAAAAAAAAGCCACACCTACATTCTATTTTAAACACTATTAAGGAAAAGTCTTGATTGGCTCCACACCAAACAAGTCTTGTTATCCAGAAATAATGTATATATATATACATTATATATACATTATATATACATCACTCTAGTGTTTCTTTTGCGCCTCTACATCATGAAACCTATGCACTTGTTGTACGTCGCTCTGGATAAGAGCGTCTGCTAAATGCCTATAATGTAATGTAATATATATATATATATATATATTGCATTTTTAAATATTAATAAATTAGTCTACATTTCAAATATACCATTACTGAATGAAAACACAAACAACAGCTTATCGGATTATCAGCTTGTGTAAAGTGAAATGGTTTCAGCAGTAATACAAAAACAATTAAATGCCGTATATGACAGTGTATTGACTAACTTAACAGCAATAATGAGAAAAATTCCAAAGCCGTAGATATACTGTACTTCCCAGCAATGCTGTAGATCAGCCAGCTTTGCCAGCAGAGCCAGGCCTGATGTCTGGCCCTGCAGCTACACTGCCTGGAAACAGGACTACCAGTCATTCTGTGGGTAACATCTTTGTGAGAGACCTATTTTTTGCACAAGTTTTTATAACACCTTATCACTTGCCTTATGGCCTGTGACCAGGGAGATAATGAGACAGAGCTTGCTGAGCTTATATGGACATTAATTCACAGATTCCCCACAATTCAAAGCGGTTTCTCTAAAGATGGACGGTTAAAAAAAAAAACAATTTTGAGACTCATTTAACAACTGTAACGGACAGAGAACATGAGTGGAAGTTTTCTAGCTGTGACCCGTTGAAGGTGAGTTTTTGGTCAGGGTTGCGATGTAATTTTTCCCACATTGGGCTCAGATAATTAGAAGCAATCACAGTCATATATTATAAATATTCACAGAGCAGCCTTGTGTTCTCAATGAACCCACACAGGAAATAATGTGTTGTAGGAGATAATTTCAGTAGACTAATGAATTAAGTGCTGATGAGCTCTCATTATATAAAATACTACCATATACTGGGAAGGCACCGTTGGCCCACTACTGTTGTAAAATAAAGGATGAATTATAAATAGAAATGAAACTGAAATCATGCAATGACATGAACATACAAAAAAAGTATTTCTTCTCTTGCGGTTTTTCTCTTAATTCATATAGATAAGTAAAGATTTTTTTTTTGAGAAACAGTTGAGTTGTTGAAATGACTTAAGTAATTTGAAGGACTAATAAGTTGTTTGAACGACTTGCTAAATGGTTCAGAAGACTTAATGTATTACTAGAAAATTATGAAAAATTCAACCCACATGGAGATTTAAATAGAAATGCCATGCCATTAGTATGCTGCAATTTGCGGATATTGCACTATACAAAAGGAAACAGGAGACCCTGCAACTAATAATATAAAATTAAACAACTAGATGAAAATGGATTAACTGAAATTAAATTCATATTTTTTTAATGCATGTATTGTATGTTGTAATATGCTGTCAGTTTCTCAGCTAATTCCATGAATATTGTATGCATTGGCTATTTATAGTTTTTATTATTATACATGCCATGTATTTTCATCTGATTAAAACATGCAGCACATCATTTGAATTACGCTTTTGCCATGTTCCTTTGAGATGGTGAGCTCAAACACTACAGAGCTGTGCCAGCACACTTTCCGATGTGGTTATCGGGAGTAGATACACTACCGAGGTCCTGGGATCGATATAAAACAGCAAAATGTCAACAGCCCCATCTTGTTCTGCATGTCGTGGGTGTGGAAGTTTTTCGGCAGGTCTTTCTTCCTTATTGTGTTCTACAAAAGCATTCTATACCAAAAATGTCCTATATTTTATTGGTGGTTGCCAGAAATTTATAATTGCGCAATAAAACTGGTGTTTGGTTGCGTATTTTCCATGTGTGTTTCTGTTGTGTAAGCAATTTGTATAGCATACAGTATGAAAGCAAATTTAACAGAATTACAAAGAGTTGTAATTTACTCTCTTAATATGTTATTGTTCATGTTTACTGCTGATTCTGGTTTGTACACAATATGTCATTGCATATATATACACCTGGTAGACCAGCAGTCATCATTATCAAAATACATTTTAAAATATCTTCTATACTGTGCTATGTATAGTACACATCTGCCAAGATAATTTTACAATGGTTAATAAGCTGACTATACAAAGGATTCCTCACAGTTATCCAGCTCTACCAACTTAGAAGTTAGACGTACATTTTTTATACATAGCTCAGCATAACTGTTTTGATAGCAGCACTGTTAGATTAGTTATCTGTGACCGATAGCCATTTCCTCACTGATTACCCATAATGTCTGCTTGGTTTCATACATTATGGATGCCAAACAGAGCTGCCATATTGTTACCAGCAGGGGTGACATATGGGCAGGGGGTTAGGATGATTCCAAGGGCCCTGACTGACATCCCAACATGATTGTGCTGTAATTGTGCAGGGACAGGGGTGGCCTGTGGGTGAAGGGGCCCAATGTGAGGTCTTTTCATTTAGCCTAAAATCCCTGGTGACATCCCTGCTTATCAGTAGGTGTGTTCCTTAATAGGTATAGGTCTATGATGTGTGTGTAGTTAGATAGGAAGCTGTATTCTTCAGAGCATATAGAATATTCAATTGGGACATTTTCATCATTCCATTTGATATGAACAGCTGGCTATGAAAGTCTTTTTTGATATTATATTCACACTATGGGGTTCAAAGGAATTCATAAAAGACATGCATATGCCAAACTCATGCACTACTGCTTAATGGATCACATATGTTTAATTATCATAATATGGTTTCCTTGCAAACACAGGAGGCCAGAACAATACAAGTGTCCCAAACCATTTCACATACAGCATGTATAACCCATCAGTTTATATGATTAAGCGCCTAGATGCACAACCAGTGACCACAGCACAACAAATTGGGGGTGGGCAAGGGGTTCCACTTCCCTGAAAATAGATATAGACACATTCTGCAACATACTTTAACTTCAATACTGCAGTCCAATAGCTGAAATGTGCTGTCATTTTTCCAAAAGACTGCATTACTTATGTAACTACAGTACCGCAGGTAGACTGCTGGTGCCTTGGAGATCAAAGGAGTTGCTCTTGCACGATAAGGTGGAGATTACTTTATCGATTCTAACCCTCCGTCCCTGGGTGGCATTGAGGCCAATTATGTGCCCCCCCCCCCCGAGGGGCTGTCAGGCACTAGTGTTGTCAGAATTGGATACCAACCACACTCTCTGTGTACTGAAAGAGCAATTTAACTCTTGTGACTCAGCATATGAATGGCAGTTAATCTCTGTGACTACTTGTTTTCTTTCCAAAATAAACCCCTGTATGCTACAGTATGGCAACAAAACTATTAGCAACAAGCACCTGGGAATCATATCAAGTGTTTGCATTCAGTTTCCCTTAAAAATCCATAGAAAACTTAATGGGATCGCTTTTTTTTCTGAACTAAATAGAACTTAATTTTGAAATATTTTCACAGTTGTTGACAATTACCTCCAGGTTGCCTTGGTCTAGAGAAGCATTGCAGCAACACAAATTTTATCACTATAACTGTCATATTTACAGAAAGCATTGAGAGGACATTGCAACAGCATCCACTAATCATGTATAACCCTGGGTTTTAATGAGTATTAAGTATTTTTTAAAAGTATTTGCATTTATTTAAAATTATACATATGCTGTTTTGCACTCAAATTTGATAGAAAGCAAAGCGCTGGCAGTGAACTTTGTCAGGCATTAAACATAATTAGAAGCAGTGGTGTGGTGGAATAAGTGGCTGTAGTGCAGTCAATTTGCCTTCATGCATAAAATTGAGTAATTTAACATCCAACATTAAGCATTATGGACCTTTGCAGAGGACTTTAAATCAGCTTTAATTATTATAAAAAAACATTTTTCACAAGATATTGTTGAGGTGCTGTTCTCCCACTACCCCCATTATATAGAAGTGAGGCTCATAGATCTGCTCCCTTAAAAGGCCGTCTAAGCTGAAATGATTGCCAAAAAATAAGGGGGAATCTATCTCAATGGACAAATGGAACATTTCCAAACTCTACTTCTGGAACATTTATTAGCAGATATCAATATTTTTCAATGATTTTTTCTTATGTACTTGCATCAATTTATTTTAATAACTTTTATTTTCAAGTTCAGTAATGAAGTATATGTCATCCTTCTGGTCCCCTGTGTTAATCAATAATTCAACACATAATTCTTCAAATGTGCAGCTATCGCAATACTTTTAACCTTCACCTCAACCCTATCCCAATGTAGTACCCCTTGCCTTAATTCTAACTGTACCCTTTCCACTCCCCACTTCACCCCCCCCAAAAAAAACCCTCATCCACCATCGCCAGGAATTATGTATTTATTTTGGAAACCCTTAGTTAATCTAAATGGAGGGAAGAATGAATATTAAAAATGGTTTTGGTTGCCAGTGGAAAGATCCTCCAACAGTCTCCAGCCTAAATTCCCTAACCATAATATTAAACCCTAACCCTACATTTCAATCCTAACCCAAAGCCTAGCACGATGTCCACGTGCTAATTCAAAGCACAAGGTGAGCTACGGTAGATCAGCTGATGGGAGATTTCGACCTGAGGAAAGAGCGGGTGTCACTGTGAAAATATATTTTGTTGTTTACACACACATGCAAAGGGGTAGGCTGAATAAACTGATTGCATTTGTGTTCTCTGAAACTACTAATTTTCTTCTTCAGTTGCTATGGAAACTGTCCAGCATGTTTAATGGCCCAGAACCTCCATGGATTTTCATCCAGAATGATTTTAAAATACAGCTTAACACATGACTATATTTTGAAAATGTGTGTATTAATGCTGAATACAATACAAAGTACATCAGTATGTCTAACAATATGTAAATACAATACAAAATTTCAAAGACATTACTGCAAGTTGCATGTAGGACATACAATGCTTAATATTAACATTTTTATATACAGCATAAAACGCAGATGTGGCCAGATTCTATTTTTAATTTCCAACACTGATAAAAGGGCCCTATTTTAAGGACATTAAAGCAATCTGTAAACCCTTCTGCTCAGTTTTGTTATTTTAATGACACAAACTCATGGTGCATGGTCTAAATAGGCAGTTTCAATGAACACTCACTTGTATACTGTTGCTTCAGATTGATAAAATGGACCCAGCCAGGGCCAACTCTAGGCAAACACCACCCTGAAAACAGGGGAGGAGTCATGTAACAGTCCATGTGCTTGTAGCATTTCATGTATTTTACTATATAGATTGTCTAATAACATGCATGTTCAAAGTCTTCTTTCCTTTTAATTCAATTCCCACAACTATGTTCTGTTTTCAATGTCCTTTAACATGGAAAGATTCCCTAAAAAAAGTCCAAGCATTCTCTAATGTTGGCGATGTATTTGGGACAGTAGAACCAGCTCAGCCTCACGCCCAGTCACTCTAGCTGTCTGTCAGGTTCAATGAAACTGTATCTTTAAACTCTTCAGTGTCTGTTGTGCAATCCAGGATGATGTCATATACCAGTGCCCTTATATTTATAGTCTGTCAGGGATAGGCCTGTCCTTCCTTCTTAATGGCAGTGAGTTACAGTCGGGTAGTTTACCTTACACAGACTGTTATTAATGAATAATAAGGTTAGGCCAAGGATGCTGGAATGTCTTTTCCTCAAACACATTTTTAAACACTTTCATTCCATTCATCATCCATCCATTCATCAGCCAAAGAACATACATCTGAGAATGCTATGCTTGAAGAAACAAAGAAGCAAGCATATATTTATTGACATCATGTGAATACTAATTAAATAGCAATAACCTAGTCTGAAATGGAGTTCATTTCATTAGGGGTTATCATTAGGGGTGATAAGGACACATTCAGTCCTCCAATCATTATTATTGCACTATGTCATATAACACTATATTAGTAATATAACACACTATGATACCACTATACTATTGCTTGACATACCATAGGCCTAATACGTAATGCAAAAGACTCTATTTAGTTAAACAGAAGGAACATATTGTTTTGATATAAGCCATTTGTCAGTAAATGTGCATTTTGAGTGCCCGTGGTTCTCTCAATGATCTTTCCTAAAATCACTGCAGCAGTTTGCTTGCTGGCGCGGCACAGTAGTGCAGTGGGGGGCGGCACGGTCGCGCAGTTGGGGGCACTGCCGCTTGACAGGAAGAAGGTCCTACCACCTATAGGCTATTTTGTTAAAAGGGTACAGTAATTAGCAGTGTGAGGCAGTACTAAATGTGCCGCTTTATTGATACAGAAGCCGTTGGGAAATGCATACTGAAAACATACTGTTTTATTCACGTTTTATTTAGCCTATATTATATCATGCAATCAAAGAGCTGCACTAAGCTGTAAGCCGATTGCTTTCAGTTTTCACAGGCAAGTGTTTGTCGTTACAATACAAAGACCTTTGGGTGAAGTAGACTGGTAGGACCCCGGCAACTGTGTGACTTATTGCAGACCAAGTTCCTTCACGTATTTGTTCTTCAATGTTGCTACTGCTTTCAGTTCAGGGACTGTTGCTTTTGATCACACAGATGGGAGGGGCTCGGAGAGCAATGCTGTCATTGGCTAATTGCTACTACACAACCCAATGGTGAAAACTGTTCAATTGGAGTAGCTGCAGCTTCAGTAAATGGCAAGTTTGCAACTTACTGAGAGCTGAGCCAAAGAGACAAATCTTTATATGGAGGTGAGTCAGTATGTTTCCTTCACCAAAAACAATTGTTCAAAAGGAATGAATTTCTCACGACTTGGTTGAAACAGCGCAGCACCTGCTAGCCCCTTTGAGGCTAACCCTTTCACTGCAGCACCTCAGACACCAGCCACAGACCCAGAACAGACCCGTGAAAATCCCAGCTCCTCTGGATTTTTGGACAGCCCTAAAACCCCTGCCCCCAAAAGTACCGGCATGACAGAAGTGTTTGACCTGCCATGCAGGGAGTCTCAGCGGGACGAGGCCAGGTTGAGGCGCAGACTGACAGGCTCCTGAACATTTTAAGACGAATGGCTTATTGATGCTGTGGACTGTTATCGAGTGTTATTGTTCAGTAATGAAAATAAATGAGGGCCTGCTGTCACGTTATTTCCCAAAGTCGGTGGGAGACGGTTTCTGCGGTGAGCTTAATAGTTTGGCTGGAGTGGGGAAAGAAGGGGGGAGAAATTGCAGAAAAAGAATAATAATAAAAAAGTATTAAGAATACATAAAGCCAATTCAATTTAATCAAATTTTAATTGAAAAATTATACAGCTTAAGAGCAACAAATGTGTTCAATAGGCTGCTGCAAAGAGTGTAAAAAAAACTTCAAAGCTATCAGAGTATGCTACTCTTTGTAGGGATTCTGTGACAGTTTAATAATTGCTGTGACAGCAATTATTTCAATCATAAAGCAAAATAAATCACAAGGGAAACTCCTCCCCATTGCAGATTTAAACAACCAAAAGAGGGTTGGGATTAGGGGTTAAACTAACTCCCTTTACTGTTCCTCAGTGTCTGTCATTCAGTTGTATTATTTTCACTGTCCCAGAAAGGTTAGATTCACACACACACACACACACACACACACACGTACGTTTGTATTGCTATACTTGTGAGGACTTCCCATTGATTTACATTCATTCCGTAAACTCTAACCCTAACCCCAACAACTACATGCCTAACCTTAACCCTAACCTTAACCTATTTGTAACCCTAACCCTAACCCTAAGTCCTAACCCTAAAACAGCCTCTTGAACCAAAAAAGGTCCCACAAAAAGGTCCCGACCTTGCGTAATTTTCCTCATCTTTCTATCCTTGTGGGGACATTTGGTTCTCACAAAGATAGTAATACATTCCCACACACACACACACACACACACACACACAGAGTTCAATCAAACAAGACCAAAACTTGATACATGTAACCACATTATGTACCACAGAATAACAAAGTTATAATTGAATATGAAAAAGTCAATTCTTAATTTCTCATTTCATTTATCACATTTCTTACAATGTGATAGCTAACTATCACACACCTTTCAGGAGAGCTGTTAGATATCACCAAGGCAAGGATTATTATAATTTTTTTTTTTTTTTTTTTTTTTTGGAAATTGTAACAAATTTGGTCAGTGCACGTTCATGTGATCACCGTCAGATAACGGGTTAATCATAATTTTCTGTCCCATCTGTTGATTTGTCCCTGATATGATGAGGTCAGTTGTTTTGATCAGGTCTATCATTTCTATCAGTTGTTTCGATTCCATTCTATTGCATGGAATTCCCCCACCACTTATTACAGGCTTGTTTAAAATAAACCGAAGCCTATTGCATTCATACTACATGTTTTATTTTTTTGTTTACTGTCATAATTATGCAAACTTTTCTCAAAATTACTAGATCTTTTCTCATAGATCTCATAGTTACGAGTTTCAAGAAAGACAACTTATGATAATTATGAGAAAAGATATCGTTTTTATGAGAAATGTAGCGTTGTAAAATGAAGCATGCGTGAAAAGAATGAGCTAATTGAGCTGTAGGTCCAATGGATAATCACACAAAACTCTTCGATTTAGCGTTAATTCGATTCTATTTCCATCTTGGTCTCATAATCGACATAGCGTGCAAAAAACAATGATCCAGAATGAATGCAATGCACTTCTGTAAAAATGCAATTCATTTGGGATTGTACTTTTTTTATTTAATCTTGAATGGTATCCTCTTCAATGCTAATCTCAGACCTTCATTAATGATTGTTTGTTTTTAATTGTTGGTCCATCTGCTCTTGATTCTCTCCGCCCTATCGTCTATAAAGCTAAGCGGTCTTCCCTAAGCAGAATGTACAGTACAGCAACCTAATGAGCATATTTAACAATAACAAATAAATAACCGTTATATTTTGAATATAGAATTTTCTCCAAAATTTAGAATCCCCAATTGTATTTATTCAATGCAAATCGTCACAGCCATCGGCATCAATTCAGGAGACACAGTCAACCGCATGTGCTCTCATCTGAAGCCCATGGTGTCAGCTGCCAGGTCTTATTCCACTGTACTTTGCAAGCTGGACTTGCACAAACAAGAGTCCGAGGAAGATGCGTCATGTGCAGCTCAACAGGCAGACTGGTATGTGATGACATGCTTGTATCCTGGTCACCTGAAACTTTTAGAATGAACATGCTAAAAAGAACACCACCCATGACATTCAAGGAGGAGGTAATGTGGACACTAAAATGCCTGGGAAGGAACAGTTGTATTTTATTAATTGATTAATTCCCTGCATCAGGAACCTATGTCATCAATTTGCCTTTCAACCTGACGCTTGTTCCGTTTATGGCTGATACCTGATGGAGACGCGTGGGATAAAATGTTGTACAAATCACTCCACTACTGCCAATGTTGCTGTTTTTTTTTTACACCTTTGATTATATTTTCTTTTAAAGTCACTCATTAGTATTCTTCTTTACTAGGTTATCTGACCTTGTTTGATGTGCTTCTGTTCTGTTGTTGTTGCCATCACCGAGTAGGCCTAATTTAATTTAAAAAATAATTTAACACGTGCAACTGAAACTCCTGTCCCAGAACAACACTTTAATTGAGTGTTGCACTTTTGGGCTATTGGCCACAGTTTTCACTGGGATGGCCCTGAATTGAGGGAAGACTATCCATGCACTTAACAGGATAAGACCCCCCCCCCCTCGCCCCCTTAACCTCTTTACAACTATGACTGTTAAATTTAACTATCGCTCAAAATAATCAGTAACAGTCATGCAAAACCAGTGTAGCCACTAGATAGTAATTTTGTTTCAGTGGAAACTGTGTATGTCTGTGAATTATTAACGTGGAAATAAAGACGAAAATGCATCAGAGTAGAGAATGGGGTGTGCAATAGGAGGATGGGGTCAGAGTTGAACAAGAACAAGGTCTACATCAAGCTGAAGCGTGACAAATGCTGTTTCACTGTAGGGAATAGCTTCGACCAGGCAACATAATATAAACATAGCATGTAAGACTTTTGGTAATTCACTTAATACACCTGGTATCAAATTAAAAGTCTAGAGTAGAATTCTGGCTAAAAACTTGATTCCAAATGCCCAATAAAATATTCAAGCCATGCAGTATGGCGGTGACCTGAAGATGCGTATCTTTTCAACCAAGACACTGAGCACAATGAATATTGCATTTGGTTTAGAGGATAGCAGAGAAAGGCACAATATTAAATAACACACATTAAATCAGCAAATGCAAAAATCTATGGAATCTAAGTGAAACACTGATGCTCAATCCCTCTTTTAAACAGCATGTTATATAATATCTTACAGTACTATGTGTATATGAATATGCTGAGCATTTGCTCTAAAATTGATTTGTTTTCAAAATCAGGGAGGCAGGTTTCAGTGAGAAAAATGGTGTTGTGGATGCATTTTAATTTTAATTTCACTTGATACAATGCTTACGTAAAATAATCAAGGGGGGTTATTGTATTATGCTCAAACAGTACATAACAGTTGACCCTGACAAAGCATTTTTTTGCCAAAATGTTGGTTTAATAAACACAGAAAGGAGCATGTATAATCTCAGTGTGTGTCTTCTTCATTTTCTATTATTATGTTCAAACAGAGAATTTTAATGCATTTATATTAGAGAATATGAATTTATGATGATTTCCTGCGTACAATGGGGTTTTCACTGAGGAATTTCTATGAAATAAGCTCTTGCCTAAAGTCATTCATTGTAAAATGTATGACAACTCAACAATAAGCATTTCCATCTTGGGGCCAAATTAGTCATGTTTACAGTCATACACATATGACACGCATATATATAGTCACACACTTGCTAAAATGGATAAAAATAGGCTATTTATGCAGGCAAGAGAAATGGGGAGACTTACTGTAATATGGAGACTAGATTATTTGGTATGGTATAATCAGCTGGAAAAAGAATGGCTGTATCTGAATTCTGTAGGAAAATCAGAATAGAACACTAGCTCTCTGCCTTCATTTCATTTTACCTGTGAGCAGTGATGGTGTTGCAGTCAGATAGTGAATATTGAATGTTCAAAATGTTGGAATTTCTTTCAGACAAAATGAAATATATTATCTGTGAGAATGAAGGTGATGTACTGCCATTTTGTATAGATTTTGGATTATAAGTACCTGCCAACATACATCTGTATACATCAAATGTACATAAGCACGGCTGGACTGGCTGTCTGCCAATTCGGCCTGATGGGGCGTTTCACTTTTGGGCCACGATCGCAATTCTCCCTCACCCACCATCCCCCTAGTGTTTGGCGATTGTGATCTCTACCACCCCCCCCCACCCCCTAATTTGCACTCACTCATCACTACTCACTAAGCCATAAAATATCACAAATTTAGCATTCATTTAATGAAAAATGTTTTTCATTGGATTCAGCTGTTTCACTTACATAACGCAACCATTTGGCTCAAAAAGGCCACTGACTAACAAACAGAATTGATGTTTCAAGACCCTTAAATGGAATATACATAATCCAGAGATGAAGTGCTCATGTTCTGAATCAGTTCCAATTTCAGTTCCAGTTCCAAACCAATTCATGTGAGAGTGGAAATGTCAGCCAGCTATACTGTACATTTGTTAAGAAATCGGAAATAAAATCCTAAATACTGAAATAGGCAAGATTGCTTATCTCTACCCAGACAAGTCAATGTTCTCTCAGACTATCACTATAATTAATGAAAGTGAGGCAAAAGTTATATCAACATTACGTGACATTTATTTGGCAGATGCTTTTATCCCAAGCAACGCACAATACGTGCATGCCAAGAACTTACCTCTTTCCTTACTCTTGTTCTTAATCATTCGTGGGCTGCATTCTCAATTTCTCACCTAGTTATGCCTGCAGTCTTTCTGTTTTGTATCCCAGCAGCCCCACTGTTTTACAGCCCCACCTGTTTCATGACAGTGATGAATCTGCCACAACACCTGAATAATCTTCCTGCTCTGCGAGCTTCATGGCCAGCTGCCCGTCATGCAGACCCCATTTTAAATTCTTTTTGATATTGCATTTCAAAGTTCTAGGGTGTCGCATTGGGAAGCCTTTCGGAAGAGAACAAAAAAAAAAAAGAACATTTCACTATTAACTGGATTCAGTGAGCTTTGTATAATGAGTTTGATTTAAAAAAAAAAAAACTTAGAGTTAATAAGGTTAATCAATGGACGACAGATCTCAGGCTTGTTCAATAAAATGATGTGGTCCAAAGCATAATAAGAAGCAATTAAGTCAAAGGTGAGACCACAAGACATTGAATCAACAGATCAATATCCGCTTTCTCAATGTAACATAGGGAAACTCTTCTCCTTTGGTACTTTATTTAATTATGTCTGTAATTTTGTGATACAGAAGTGTGCTGAACATTTGACAACAGACATGGTGCTAGAAGTACAATTTAAGGTCAATATAACTTTCAAATATTGTAAATGAAATAGAAGACGATGTGCCTGAGTGGTGGAAAAGAACCCTCTGAGAGTCAAATTTTCCTGAGCTATAGCATAATAGACTTCCTATTATATGATACCAGCCATTCAGGCAGAAGATCATAGATTTAAATGATAGCAGCAATTTACAGTGGACAGAGGAAATCAAGTGTTGAGTGGGAACATCTGCTTTAACCTCTATTGCCTGGATCAAATATGACGTGGTCAAATCATATTATTTATTATTTAATCTCTGAATTTAATAATGTGCATTGTTTAATGGGCATAGAAATAAAAAGAACATTTTCACGAACTGTGAAAAAGTGCCCAAAGGCAGATATCCAATTTATTTCTTGCTTGCTTGCTGTATTATTTATTAATTTATTTATCTATTTATTTCATGACTTTTAAAGGTCTTATACGTTGCATTTACTTAATTAAATATATAATTACTAACCACTGTTCCTCCAATACGATTAAACTAATGGGCCATCAATTCATTCAGAGTTCCAGAGACATTTCAAATTTATTCTGGTTTTAAAATACTGGTTTCAAAATATAACTCAGAGCTGGCTGCTGGCATAAACAGTCTATGTGGTGTTATTTAGGGGAACACCCATCCCTAGCCACACAATTCAAGTTTTAAAGGAATGCGTGTGTGTGTGTGTGTGTGTGTGTGTATATATGTGTGTGCATTATTCACAGGGTGTAGCTCTTTCATTGTTCATGCACTGTTTATTGTCATTCATGTAGCAACAAGAACAACTGTTTTTCTGTCCTTGAATTTGTTTATTTATTTATTTATTCATTTATTTATTTATTGTTCTGTGCACACTGCAGTTCTCTGCCTGTGATTCTGTGAGTATTACAGCATGTCCTCCATCCATCTAGCCATTTATTTGTCTTATGACTGTCCATGGGCCGATTTCATGATTTATAGTGTCATTTGGGCACTGTTATAATATTTGTTGTGGACCAATGAGGTACAGTTTGCGTCAATTCCTGATTACTGCGGAGGACTAAGCTAGTAAGCTACAGTAGGGGCTACAGTCTATGCTCACTGGGGTGGGAGGTGGCGCCTCTTGGCCTTGACATTGTAGCTCTGACTCATCGTCCACGGTCCACCTGTGCGAACTCAGAAAATGCAGGCATCCCATTTCGTAGTGATTTCATTATGACGTGTGCTATTTACAGCTGCACTGATCGACCATAAAATAATCCTCCTCTGAAGTTTTTTCGAGCCAAGTCATTTTTACTATTTCCTTTAGCCTACTTAACCAGATAATTAGTTGGCAGAAAGCGTAATCAGCTAACGCTTATTTGCTATATTTGGTAGTCCAGTATGCTAAAACAGTTCGCAACTTCGGCTACCAAGCTATTTGACTAGCAACCTAGCTAGCTAACCCTAACCGGCAAATATTCAATCTGTCAAACGTGTTTGACGGTTTGTCAGTCGTGTACATTCTGTAAATGTCAACCTGGGCCATGCTTCACGGATGTGACAAACCTACTATCCCGATTTTGGGATAAACTGCAGAATTTTCAGTTTCACAAAGCGAATTAAGAGTCTTAAGGTTTATGATTTAATTTGCTGGATAACATACAACACACGGTGAAATCACACACACAGAATTTAACGAAATTAACCATCATTGTAAGACTGACATTTAGAAAGGAACATGTTTATAGAATTTAAGAGACCGACAAGAGCATTCAAGCCAGTGGTTTTCAGAATCGGTCTTCCTTGCGTATGTTGGCTTTTCTCCGTTGGTTTTGATGATCTACAAGAAAAAACAAATAATTAGAAATTCAATGTACATTATTTTTGTCTTCATGCACCAGGTGGAAAACTTGCTCTACAAAGTGCGTTGTCATATTTACACGCCTGCAGATCAGTTATTAAAATACTTGGTAGATTTCTTAATCACCGCTGACAGTCTTAATTTTTATTTGTTTAAAAGTGACTTGCGAGCGATTGGTCAGCTAGCGTCACCCAGCCAGTGAACACCACAAAGGGCGGTGGAGTAACAGTTACTGGCTCATTAAATGACTGTGGCGAAAACATACGGTGATAACTTGCTTGGTTAACAGCAGGTCTGCCAGACAGTTACATGAAAATTAGCCAAGTAAAAAATCACCAGTACACATCTTGATTGACCATCTGTGTAGTCAATGTTTTTCCCCCTGTGGTTCATATTGCTAATGCGTGAGCTAACCATGGATAGCCTACCTAGCTCACTGGCAAGCTGATATGCTAGCTAAGCATATTCGTTTTGCTGAGAAACATTAATTGAAGATAACTGAACATCATTTTATTATTAATGTCATACATATAATGTGATTACATGACACAGTACAGTCACGGATGGAAATTAAACTCTGTAAACATTTGATAATATATTTTAAAACATAACACAGTCAGCTTACCTTGAGTTCGTTCTGCAATTGTTTGTTCAGGTTGATGGGCTTTTCCGCACCGGACTGTCAATCACACTATAAAAATCACGGAACCGCTGAACTCTATGGTTTTGGCTCCAAATCGAAAACATGGCCGCGCCCGCCATTGAGCTTAAAAGCGTGTTTTATAGACCCAAGGGGAGTCAATGGGTGACGTCACAGTAGCTTTGTCCATATTTTTTACAGTCTCTGAATTATACGCATGCAAATCTCTTTTTACAGTTTGCACCTGTTGGCTTTCTATTTAAACCCCTAGCAAGCCGATAAGCTTTGCTTCAGTGTTACATTACACGAGAGCCGGTAATCTTCCAAGTGTGGTAAAGGTACAGGATTGAGAGTTTGCGGTATTGGATTGTTGTAGCTACAAAGTTAGCACAACAGTCTTTAGCTTAATGGATTGTTGGCAACAAGTTAGTGCCACAACCTAAACTCAGAATTCTTCTTTTAGGGTGTTACTTTTTCAGCCTCGGTTCAAGGTCTGTTTTCTTTGAGTTACCCTGTTTTCTGCACAGGCAGTTTTGTTTTATTTTCAGAAAGTTCATACTCCTTAAGCTTTTGTTTTTTACCCAGTACGCAGGTTGTTTAGAGCTTTTTTGGGGACACTCTCCCTTAGGAGTATTGTTTTTCTTTTCGTTCTTCTCCCCCTATCCTTGTCTCTTTCGAGACTTAATGGTTATTCTACCTCAAGTGAATAGCTTAAAGAATCCCTATTCAGTTGCGGTTGGTCTCCCAAAACCCCCACTCCCTCACACACACACGCCATTCACTCACACTCATTCCTATGGGCAATTTAGAGTCTCCAATTAGCCAACTTGGACTGTGGGAGGAAACCGGAGTACCCAGAGTATGCGGACACAGGGAGAACATGAAAACTGCACACAGGAAGCCTCAGGCCAGATTCAAACCCAGGACCTTCTTGCTGTGAAGTGACTATGAAGTGCTATCCAAAGCATTAATGACTATCTTCATAGTCAAAATCAAGGTAGCCATAATGTTTTGTTCATAAGTCATATTGTGCTAAAAGTTGGAATTCTGTTTTTTAAGGAATTACGGTGAATATAGTGGAAACAGTGAATATGCTGTCTCTCATTTTATCTCTTATTTCAATTGATCTCATTTATTGAGTGATTATGAAGGGTAATCTATGTTTGAGCCTGGATGATAGTCTTAAGTAAAGTTGTTAATTGCTTTTTTTTTTTGTTTGGCCTGTTCTGTGTAGCACAATTCTTTAAGAAGGAACCCTAATCATGTCTGTCACACTGCTTGAGGGAGCAGTGTATGATAAAGAGACGCAGCAGGACACATCCTGGTTTTATAATATTCAACCTTGCAGCACTGCTGAGCCAGCAGAATAGGGCTCCAGGGAGATTTGCAGAGCAGGACATGCCCTTAACCAGCCGTGCAGTTACGCAAAGGAAATAAATAAAACCACTGGATGTCACTCCGCAGACAAAACCTTGAGCTCCGTCCCAAAGGAACAGTCGCCCATCCCCAACACCGACAGAAGGTGTCCCAGATGTGCGGCTCACGGCTGACCTTCTGAGGGAAAAGCGTGACCGGTAACAGTGGATTTGTCTGGATTTGATGCCAAAAAATCTCCTGCTTTCCACATGTGATTTATATTTGGGTCAGCAGTCGATAATTCATCGCAATGCCAGACTTTGAATACAGTTGTTTCAGCCCAACATTTCAATCAGAGTTGCTGCTGCAGTGTTTTGCGCCATCTAAGATGCCAGCAGACGGGCCAGTAGTGCAGCTGCTAACTGTTCATCACTTCCCATTTGTTAATGGAAGTGTCTGAGGGCCCGGCCTGGTCCACAGATGTGAGTACAGTCCAGCTCAAGATTACATTCTGCTAGAATTAAACTGACGAAAATATAGTTTGTCTGTCTTACTGTGATGCTGAGATCCCTTTAAGATGCAAGCCTGTTGCAACACTAGATTATACATTCATAAAAACCATTCCAGATCATGCATGTGACAATGGCCAGAGACATGGTGGCTTGTACCATTGGAGCAATAAATGTTTATTTCTAAGCTGGTAACCTGTCCCAGCCAATTAAATAATTCAGTCCAAGTGTAGCATTTCATTGTGAGGTATGTGGCTGTGTCTATTATTAGCAGTACCAAAATGCTGAAAACCTCAGAAGCTGACTAATTACATAACAGCTCTTTATCTTCTGACATCAATTCTCCTCTGTATATATTATGGTAAACCTGATTTTACTATGAAGAGGAAAGCAGTTTAGCCTTCATAAGCAGATGCAGGCATTTTGTGTGGTTATTAAGTATGCATTTACTCTTAACTGGTTAAAATGTGTTCAATCTTCTAGCTACATTGCTATATATAATTTGTTTATGAAAAAAATGCATATGCTAATATGAACACTTAAAATGAAAAGATGCAAATGCATACAGCAGGAATTCTACAGGAAGAGTATGACTTAACTGCCACAAGAAAAAATTAAAAACAAGCATAGTTGATGGAAATTGAAGCCATTCCAGAATATACCTGTGTCATTTGGTTCAGCTCTACTATAGTGACTTGGAAGGCCATGACTTATGGACAATGTCAGTGTTATATGCTCCTTATACTATTGAATCACTGCTCCTGGTCTATTGTAAGGCGCATTGTCCCTCCATGCAGGGAACAAATGCTAGGAAACTGCAGCCCAGTCTCATTCTGTGCCACTCTGCTTGATCAAGTGTCTACGGCTTTCTGCCAACAATGCCGCTCCAGTGGCTGTGCAGCTGTTGGACTGCAGAGTGGGAGAAGCTGTGGCTTGCAAGCATCGCTTTGCAGGACAGTTTGTGCTTATCTGTGCTCACTTGAAGGAACTGATGGCACTGCAGTGATGAGACAGTCCTTGGAGTAGGTGACATTGCAATTTCACAGAACAAAAATAGGGTTAAAAATGAATGGGTCAGTAAAAACAATTTATTTGTGTGAGTTGATATCTGCTGTTTTGCTGCTAATTTTAGGAATAATTTATATTTTCATTATTTTTATTTTTGTATTTTGTAACATGTTTATCTCTGACAGATCACATTGTTGATTTAAATTCGCTGCCTATAAATATTCCTTAAATACCTATTCAAAGAAATTGGGTTCTACTGATCAGAATGATACATTCTTATAATAACTTTATACTGTATGAATGAGTAAAGTGACATATCTTGCTTAGAGGACATATGATAAACCTTTTCACACATTAAAGCATTAATAATAATTATCTGTGGAGTGGTGTCAGGACAGAATTATTTTTAAAACACCTTTAATGTCACTACACTGTGGACCATTCAGAAGCCTATTGTTATGTGAGTGTTCATGCAGTTTGAATGGTATGGCACTCATGCCCTCAAACAAACCAACAAAACGGCACTACAACAGATTCTGGGCTTTCTGAATAAAATTAATTTCTATTCATTTGAAAATTGTCTAAATTGCCATAGCATGACATTGGTTGAATCAATTTTCACATGTAAAGCCATTGTTGCCCACTTGAAAAAAATATATTAAAAAATGACACGGGTCCTTGTAGATTCACTGCAAAGAGGAAAGACATTATAAATAGCAAGGGCATTTTGTCCTCAGTCCTCTCGCAACATCAAAATTATTCTGAATCTCCTCTCCAGATTATTTCCTATTCCAAAATAGATTTGTCCTTTCAAGAGCATAAGGACTCTGACTCTGGACAATATACTCTTAGCAGCTGACCATTTGTGAGTAGTATTGCCTCAAGTTATCATATGAATATTAACTTAACATGGAGCCATGGATGACAGTACTGTGTATTAAATTGTAAATAAAAACTATGACCAACTACAAGTCTTGCACTGAAAACCTCTGCTATGTTTGTTTTCATTAAAGTGCTCATTGGTCGATTTTCAGAAGCACTTAAAGCTCCATTTCTAAAAATAAATAAAAAAAATAAAAAAAAAAACTTTTAAAATGGAAAAGAAAATGTTAGATTTCACTTGTATCTAATGAAAATGGACGACTGTTCAATGATGAAATCAAACAATGAAACCTCTTCAGCACAGTTGTTTTTGCTGGTGTCTTGCTACTGTAACCAATGCTAGTCAACTTTATAAATGACCACAATAGGTAATATCCTTCCATGAATGTTCTGCTGATGATTCTAGGAAGGCCAGGGCCCAATCTCTCCTCAGAGGATTAAATATGTGCTGAAATGCTTTTGCTCAATAACATTCACTATTTCTATTGGTCCTGTTTCTGGTGCAAATGTCAGGGGCAAGCGCACAGTGGGCTAGTCAGAGTAGTCGGAGAGAAAAATGTTTTTCATTCAAATCATCGAGCCGCATTCACAAAACGTTTTGTAAATTATTCTTACTTTCGTTCCTAATGTGCTCCTGAAAATGTTCCTACAAAAAATCTGTATGGAATTTATGACACACGTGCTGACCTTTGTTTTTGTGCATATGTGTATGCGATGATGAATGCAGAATTTTTCTTGCATTTTCTTGAAATTTTCTTACAGAAATGTCTGCATTTGCTTTAACATATATAATTATTAAAGCATATCTGCAAAACACATACTGTAAATGATGTTGCATTCATACTACAATGAAGACAAAGAATAACATCAAATTCAATGATGACTTGAATAGTACAATTCTCCTTTAAATCAGAGATATTCACATGTAGCCTAATTCAAACCCGAATGCCCTTTAATCATGATGTTTAATGCTCTCCCACAGAATCCTTGATTAAAAGACAAACAAGCCTGCCTATTTTCTCAAATTTTACTCCTCAGTATTTCGTTCTATTCAGAGAACATTTTCTGAAATGGCACTGGCAAAGGTTATAATTAGGCAATGTTTACTAGGTGGCAACAATGGATGTCTGATCAGTAGGGCTACTAGTTATGCAAACACACTGCACCTTTAATCTTTATTTGAATATGGTGTGATGACTAGCATATTATTATAGGGATTGTGACATTAACAACAAAGAACTTCCTTTATAATTACCATATAAACTTCACAAATCTTACATTATAATTACCAATTTAACACAGAATGTACTTGATAGTTACAATTTTAACAAAATTAATTATTTTTATCAAATTATTTTAAAAACATTTTTATTATCAATGTAAAGATGTTGTCTATCAAAAGAATGGACATCCAGTTTCAGTACAGAGTGATGGATAGGTTCATGGCTATTCAAGTCTTCACATGCCATCAAAGGATTAACTCCAGGGCACGAGCGAGTAAATCCATTACTAAAAATACTTGCCAATCCCTTGGATTACTACAGTGCACTTAGCAAGTCAACAGGGCAACAAACCTGGAAGGAAATGACTCTCGAGTGGCATGAAGATCTATCTCCTACCTTTTGTGCTGTCTCAGCATATTGTTTTTGAGTCTTCTTTCTATTGTGTACTCCTTTGCACCTCTCAAACCAGCGATGGCAACCAGACTTTAATTCTACCAAGAATATTTTAAGTGTCAAACAAACATGGCTAATGCCATCCATATTCTTTGCTCTGTTTTTTTATTTTTTTATTTTTAGAAAAGAAACTTATGATTACTCCATGTATGCAGCAATATTATTTTGCTTATTACCTTTTATTAATTTAGGTTTATTCACATTTTTCATTAGATCCAGCACATGCATTTGCAAGTAATTGCACAAAGGTTAAGGCAACGGTTAAATATTACCGGTTATAATGGTAATGGTATATAATGCCCACCCATGCATGGAAGATCTTAGTGATTTTGAATGTTAGCACATAGACGTTCTATGGCCTTTTGACCTGTTGAAAAATGCTATTTAGTGCATACTGAGGTAATGCAGAGAGGGGTGTGAACACTTTAGGTAACTTAATGCTGGAAATGGCCATTCTTTCAAGAGTCAAGAGTCTTTAAGCTACAGCCCTCTGAGAAGACCACAGAGAAAGAAAGCAAAAGCCTCATTATCAAATGTGATATATAAATGTCATTGGTCTTATTTTTGTTTTAATTTTAATTTTTTGTTCAAACTACTGGACATTTAAACACTGTCTAATTGCAATTATCTAATGGAACAGAATCATTTCATTTATATTTGGCAGTCTGTGGACAGGCAAAGCTGCAGGTCATTCTTGATGCATTTTTAAGGTGGGATTTGTTTTTATTATCAGTTAGATTATCCAGTTTCACAGCTAATCTTCTTCTATGCCCCATAAACTTGACCATTGTAGTCTCAGTATTTGGGAAGTCAATCCGGTTTTTGTCACATTGCCAATAGACTCTGAAATTTGACTGCACGCAAGTGAGATTAGATGATGTTCATCAACTAGGATATAATTACATCATTTTCAGATAGCTCCTCCAAAGATGAAAATCAAGAAATGCTCATCTCTGCTACTTGCAAATACCATCTCTTGACCTTTTTCACAAAGGCTTCAAGATTCTCATACAGTTGGACAGCATTAGCACTGCATTGTATCAACTTACGCAATTCCAAAAAAAAAACATCTGTAAATTATGAAAGATTTGTTAGTCGGAATTTATATTCAAATTACACAAGCAAACTTTCTGGTTTGGGACTAACAATCAGGTAGTGCTTAGTGAAATTCAAATACTTGTGTTAATGTTGCTTCATGCAAAAGTCAGCTCTGATAGAGAATCATCATAGTGATTGCTTGAAACACAAAACTAAGTTCAAGATTTAACTTGCTGGTGATGACTGGGTCCCTGTGAACCATAAAGTGTAATGAGAGTATATATGATGGCGGTGTGCCTTGCATACACCAGTAATCCACTTCGACAAACACTTATTGTTATGGCTCCATCGTTACATAAGGCCACACACTTTGTCAGAGAGATGTTATGTGGAATATTCTTGAAATATTCATCAAGCATTCACAAGAGTTCTGCAAATAAGGGCTGGGGAGGGGGTTAATGGTGTAACTGACTACTCAGGGCTCCAATCTAGAGGGCAGCCTTCAAAGGGCTTGGACTCAGAAATTAAACAGAATCAATGGATAAAATAGGCGAGGCACTGACTGCATACAGGTTGTGCCTGTATAATCAGACAGTTAATTTATTCGATTGTCTGAAGGTGTATTTGACTTGAAGATGGGGAGGGGAGCACTGAGACTCAAAGGCCCAGAATATTTTTCTACATCCCTGATCACTGATTTCAATATCTCAACATCAGTTAACCTGTATAACCAAACAATGCAAAACTGAAAAATCTAAAACTAACTAATAATTTCTTTTCTGAGACAATCAATGAAACAAACTAATGCAAGTAATTAAGTATTACTTTTACAGACATATGGAACTAACTACACACCTAAATTTTCAGCATTGGAGCATCAAGATCGAAGGAAATGGTTTTTGTATTTTCAATTTTGCCCCTTTACATGGGTATCTGGTTTTAGAGGGTTTTAGTAAAACAAACCTACAGTTTATAAGCTCAGAGACGTGTGATGATTTTTTTTTCTATTCCTGAAATGAGGCAGGTTTTTTTTTGTTGTTTTTTTTGTACAGCCAGTCAAAATACTATTGTTGTTATAGTTATTTGTATTTCTTTCCTGAGAGAGGATTGAGAAGGGAATTTCATATGAAAATGCCTGTTCAAATGCTTGTTTTTGGTTGCAATTTTTTCTGGCTTTTGATCTTTCCAGATGAGTTTCATATATATGACTATATCCTCTGATTAGCCTTTCAAAATGCTGTAGCATCAAATAACGTGATCAGATGTCATTTGCAGAACTGGTTGCAACCACAGAGCAGCCTCTGTAGACAGATAATTCTGAGTTCATTTAAGGTGGTTAAACCTTTAATTGTCCTTCAAAAATGAAATCATTGTAGCATACAGTATTTTAATATAATTTGTATTTCCTTCCACATAGATATGTATATACATACACACACACACACACAGACAGGTGACAAATCAGTTTTTGGTTGAACGTGAATAAATGAGTGGAGAAACATAACAAATGCAGATGCTTCCATACAGGTGTACTGCATGATACAATTAAGCAATTAACATCCTGTCATGCTCTGTAGCATGTATAAAAATGCTGAGCAGGCCCAGTTGACCTTCATTTTGGATTCAAGATGGCGAGAGGAAAATATTTAAGAGAAAGAAGGTTCATTATTAGGGCACGGATGGCAGGAGCTTCAGTAACAAAGACTGCTCAACTGGCTAGTGTTTCAATAGGATCAGTGACTAAAGTGACATCTGCATCTAGATCTATGGAGAAGACATTAGTAAATACAGTCGGGAAGTTTGGTTGAAAGTGCACATTCAGTGACCATAATGCTTGTGCATTAGTGTGATATGTAAGGAAAAATAGAAGAGCAACTCTTCCTGACTAAGAATGTGAATACAGGACATAATCAGACTGTGTCAGCAAGAACAGTCCGTTGACAGCTACATAGAGAGGGATGGTGCATAAACCCCACATTGCAAAAACAAATGCACATTTGAGAGTTTAGTGGTGCAAAAACCACAGGCACTGGTCTACAGAGATGTGGAAAAAAGTAATATGGTCAGATGAGTCATCCATCACCATATTCTCAAAGTGTGAATGCTTGACACCTACAGTGAGTCTGGGTCCGGTGGCTCTAATATGCTGTGGGGGGTATTTCACTGGCATGGTTTGAGTCCACTTGTCCCCTTAGGGGGAAGGGTCACTGCAAATCAATACATACAAGTTATTCAGAGTGATGAGTGATGAAACTTTATCCTGGTTTTACAAATCTTGATTCACCTATTCTGATGGGAGTGGTCTCTTCCAGGATAGAAGAGCAAAAATTGGCAAGATGGATCAAAGCAACTTTCAATGTGGTATAATTGTTGGTGCCAGATGTGGTTGCTCCAGCATCTCAGAAACAGCTGGCCTCCTGAGATTTTCATGTACTACAGTACGGCAGTTCTGTGTACAAAAACACCTTGTCAATAAGAGAGATCAGAGGGGAATGAGCAGATTCGTTGAAGCTGACATAAATGTCACAAATGCTTAAATAGCATCAGTTTACAGCAGTGGTGTGCAGAATCCCTGAACACACAATGCATCGAACCTTAATCACCAAAACTGGGTGATTAAAGATTGGAAAAACATTGTCTGGTCTGACGAATCTCTGTTTCTGGTGTGACATGCAGATCGTAGGGTTAGAACTTGTCAATCTGTCCTGCCTTGTGTCAACAATGCAGGCTAATCATGGTGTAATGATATAGGGAATGATTTCTTTCCACATATTGGCCCCCTTAGTACCAACTAAACATCATTTGAATGCCTCTGCCTATCTAAGCATTGTTGCTAACAATGTGCATCTCTTTATGGTCACAGTAGGCCCTTTTTCAAATGAATACTTGCAGCAGGATAGTGCCATGTCACAATAGTGGATGGGAGGTTCACAGCATGCATCTGTGGCTGAAAAATCTGAAAAAAACATAGTGATGTTATTGAGTCAGCATGGACCAAAATACTGAAAGTGTCTGGCACCTTGTTGAATCCATGCTGTGAAGAATTCAGGCTGCTCTGGAGGCAAAAGAGGGTCCTACCCAGTACTAGATTGGTGTGCCTAATAAAGTGACCACTTTTGTACATACCTGTATGCACAGTGTACAGCTGGAAACAAACATGCACTGCACTTTTATACGACTGTGTAAGAAATATACATCTGTAGTAGAACCATTTTTTTATTTCTACCCTATCAATGCAAAAATTGATATATCTGAACTATATCTCAAGCAGAGGAGTTCAATGACTCAGTAAAGTATGTTTTGCATATTGCTCGAGTAAAATGCTGGTTTTTTCCCTAGGATGAGAGTGGGGACAAGCCTCCAGAGGATGGAGTGGAATGTTTTTGTTCTGGTTCTGCCACGCCTCGGAGGACATTTCACTCAATCCACGAAGGAATGGATGGTAGCGTCATCTAAGAAAGTGCAACTGTAGTTGGTGAAAAATGTTGCAAAAGTTAGCCGAAAAGGTAGTGAAACCTTTGTTTAAATGTGAACGTTATATTACAATTTAAAATAAATGTGGAATTACCTTTTTGGTTAACTTATACACCATTTTCCCCAACTACAGGTACAAAATAATAATTATAGTGTAAACTGGCCTGCTGGGGAAACAGCTGGCATGCAAACAAATTCGAAAGCCCAGCTGGAGAAAAGGGCAAATTATTATTATTACAGTAAATGCACTTTCCTCTTACAGTCATAGGCAGTAATTTGTGTGGACGTATGAGGTAGGGACATGGTACAAATCTTTTTCTGTTATTCTGGCTCCCCTTCTTATTAATTTCAGCTGTATTTGCTGAAGTATTTCATATTTGTTACAGACATGGTTGACCCAACGTGATCTGCAGTGCATAGTGCATTGAAGTAGTGCAGTGACGTTTGCAAATGCAAATAAATGTTTGAATGTGTTCTGTGGGAACTTCCCTCTCAATCTTTCTGAAATAATAATAATAATCTTCATCATCAGCATTACCATCATCATCATCATAAACAGAAGAAAGTTAAACTTATATTGCTCTTAGGAACAGTTATAACACACTGACTTGAGGCCTGAAAATGTGTGGCCAAACAAAATATGTGTGTGCCTTATTAAGAATATCTTCTTCACATATTCTGAGTTTAGGCAACGGATGAAGGATGTCCAATGTTTATGTTACCATCCCCATTCCTCTGGTGACTGACAAGATTCAAAAGTGCATCATGAGTATTATGCCAGATTTATAGTTTAGCAGTCATGCATCCATAGATTTATATAGTTCTGTATTACTCTGCTTGTGACTACATTTTAAATTAAACAATGAATCACATGAAATCAGGAATTTGTATCCCTAGGATCCTTGGATATGTTGCTATCTTGTCAGTAGAGGGATGAGGGACTTTAAAAAGTCACACCACTTGAGCGGAGGTGATAACTATGTGTGTGTATATACCAGTGGAGAAATCTATGCAGATGTACTGAAGTCAACCCAAACCATTTATATAGCAGGCAATGCTGGGTTACTGATTTAGCACCTGAAATGAGGTGCTAAACCACAGCATATAAAGTAGAGGAGGAAGCATGCAAGATGTCTCCATTGTCTAAAACAGCTTTTATTTTATTTTTTTAGCTATATGTAGCTAAAATGAATTTTCTCACTAAAACCCGATTTATTTATGAAATACAAGCCTAACTTTGACCAGTTGACAAATAATTCATCTATGTGCAATTTGAAACTAAGTTAAGAATAAGTGACCACTTCATTAGGTACACCAATGTAGTACTGGGTCGGACCCCCTTTTGTCTCCAGAACAGCCTGAATTCTTTGAGTAACTGTTCCAGCAGGGTGCTGAAAACATTCCTTAGGGATTTTTGTCCATTAGAAAATAGCATAACGCCGTTTCTACAGATTTTTTGGCCACTCATTCTTGTTGCAAAATCCCATTCCACCTCATCTCAAAGGTGCTCTTTTGGATTGAGTTCTGGGGACAGTGCAGGTCATTGGAGTAAACTGAAGACACTATCATATGTGTGGGACCAACTTGAGATGATGCGTGCATTGTGACATAGCACATTATGCTGCTAGAAGTATCCTTTTGAAAAAGGGTAGACTGTGGACATGAAGGGGTGAGCAGCAATGCTTAGATATGCTGTGCCATTCAAATGATGATAAAGGTGCTTAATGTGTGTCAAGAAAACATTCCCCACACCATTACACAATCGGCACCAGTCTGCACAGTTGACACAAGGTAGGATGGATTCTGGGAATTATACTGTTTACTCCTAATTCTCACCCTACCATCTGCATGTTGCAGCTGAAATCAAGATTTGTCAAACCAGGCAATGTTTTTGCCAACTTCAATCACTCAAGTTCGGTGATCACATGCTCACTGCAGCCTCATGGTGGAACCACCACATCTGGCACCCACAATCATAACCCCCCAGCAAAATTGCTAAGATCATGCTTAAATCACCCATTCTAATATTTGATCAAAAAAACACCTAAACCTCTTTAACATGTCTCCATGCTTTATATACTTTGAGTTGCAACAACATGATTCATTGTTTGGAGGAGCAAGCTATTTGCGTTAATTGGCGGGTGTACCTAATATAGTGGCCACTGAGTATTTATATATGAGGGTGTGTGTGTGCACGCGCGTGTGTGTGTCTGTGAATGTATTACCAAATAAGCCATATTGTACTTAAATAAATTACATGTTACATATATGTGAAGGCATACATTAAAGGCAGAAGAACCAAAATAAATAACTTTTTTAATATCAAAATTATATAATGCATTCATTACATTTTAAGTAAATTATGCACAGTGGCCTAATTGATGGACTGAATTAAACAGAAGCAGATATAGATTTTGCGTTTCCATGTCCAAATGTAGGCCTATCATACAATTGAATAACAAACAGTTGCAGTGGCGTACGACAACCATAAGCTATGGCGTTGTATCCTGGCCGTCAACAATGATGTGAAAACTATTATGGAATATATTATGAAAATCAAATGCACGAGCCTGCATGAGCGCCCCTCTGCCATTTAAACCGCAATGCCACGAGGAGGGTGAGTTGTAAATCCTAACGGTAGATGGCGGTAACCCAGGAAACCTGATCAGCCAGGTTCACCAGAACTCCCTGTCTCAGTTTGCAGCATTCGCAACGGAGGCAGCGAAGCTGAGCGGTTGAAGGACATCAAATGAAACAGGAGAGCTTTCAGCGGGTCCTCTTGAGTTCTGCACGGAGCCCGTCTTCCGAACTAGGGGACCGCAGTGTCTGAAACCATGGAAGATAAATCAAATTCATTCTCCAGCAACAAAGACGAAAAAACGGATGGGAATAATGTATTCCAGAGGCAAGACTCGATACAGAAGAATAACATGGGAAGCCAGAATATGAAAGAGCACAGCAACTCTGTTGGCTTCAAGGGTGATCGGGAAGAAGCCATGGTTGGTTTCGACGATCTTGATGGGGCATCACGGCAATACGGCTTTATGCAGCGGCAATTCGGGGCAATGATGCAGCCCGGTGTCAATAAGTTCTCCCTGCGAATGTTCGGCAGTCAGAAAGCAGTGGAGAAAGAACAAGAAAGGGTTCAAACGGCAGGATACTGGATCATTCACCCATATAGCGATTTTAGGTAAGGAGTGGAAAGTCACCTTCTCTTGCCCATGCCGTCACTCACTCAGGTCCGCAGCACACCATCCATCCTACCATCTGCACGGGCACGCGCTGTTTAATGCAGAATCTGTTTTATGTATAAATACAGTCGAGTATTGAAATGTGCGTTGAAATTTACATTGAACTGCATCATTTTTGATTGGACTTGCGTTCAATTCAGAAATATAAATAAATAAATGGAATGTCCTTGTGAAATAAGATGGTGAATGTCATCTTGATAAAAAAAATACAAATAAAATACATGGACGTGAATTACAACACCGTCAGACGTTCTGTGATAATATGAAAAATAAGGCATTGCTTTTATAATGACAGTTATTTTATACTGTCATATATTGTTTTCGGGCATTGATAAAAAAAAATAAATGGCGCAAAATATAGGTATAGGTAGCGTTGTGATGAAATGTACGTAGATGTACAGTGCAAACAATTCATGGATGGGGATGTATTTGTATAGATATGCGATAGAATCCAATAAATGAAGCAGCATAAATACTTTTCTGTTTCTTACGATAATTAGCCTATCAGTCTGCAGTAACATTTTGATAAATACTGTATGCGTAAAATGATAAACGTGGGAATTGACAATTGTCCCAGGGTCTGGCGTTTAATATTTGATGTTCCCTTTAACATTTATATGCGGAGAATACTGCAGAAAAAAATGTGGGGGGAAACAGCATAACGTGATTTGCGACTAAACAGACGGGAATAAGGAAACAACTAGCCTACATCAACATCGAACAGTGCACGGAGCTGTTCATTACCTTTTATAAAGCTTGTTATTTGGGTTTCTTTCTTTTGCGTGGCACATAATAGATTTACGACGATTGTAGATTTCTAGAGATGTGGTATTGTATTTAATCAATGAATGTAATGTTTGCCCTTCATCTATAAAAAGGAATGGTGCACGAATTCAGTGTGCAAGACTTTGGACAGCGAGGTTCTTACAGAGTTCATCGTCATTGTGATTGTATATTGCATGCAGATCTTTGTTAGCTGCGAAGCATATAAGCTATTGCCTGCACCTCACTGACATTTCTCGAACTATGCAGTTTTAAACGTCACCATACTGCGCACTGAGACAGTTGCAGTTTTGCTACTTTAAAAAATATACACATCTTAATATCCTGTACTAATAGGTAGGCTACTTTCTACAACAGGTTTTAATCAATGCCTTCTAAAAGGAGAAGCTCACATAACACAAAGTGCATGTCGTCGATTGGTGAAGGAAATGGAAGGGAGTTGCTATTTGCAATCTGTTCAGCGGGCGCTACCGTTTTCTGCTTGTGTAGTGCACAGTAAAAGAGCAACGAAGATGCTTATTTCTTGTGTGGTGGGATAGTTTCGTCCTTTAACATGTGCTTTCGGCAAGTACGATTAGTCCACAGGGTAGTTCTGGCTATATTTTTTGTCTCCTCGGTTCATTGATTGGGTTGTAGACTGACTAAACAATAATCTTTTAATTTAATGAGCAAAACAAATACGTGGTAGGTACTTTGTGCAGCTTTAAATATTCACCTCGTCTTCAATTCAGATTATAGGAGTTCCCGTTCACCATATTTCACAATCTTTCCTCATCGCAACTACCGCTGTCCGTGGTGCTGAAAAAGCTTCCGCTGTGGTCCAATGCCATGGTGATAACCTCTGCAGCAGGATCATAGGAGGGAAACGACGTGGTTGCGTGTATGCGTACGCAGGGCAGTACTTCAATCGTGAAAACCTAACTGTATGGAGAGTGGGTGGTAGGGGCTGGCGAACCCATGTTAAAACTTCACTGTAAGAATGTAAACTAATGGTGAGCCGGGATTTTCTCGTGCTTTACAACGTGACGCTGAATGCGATTACGGTAGAGCTTTTACAATGATGTAACAAGTCAATTAACTTTACGCCCTCTAAAATCACCTAGAGCATATACCGTTAAATGTGAGCTGAAAATATTGTTTCATGCTTGGAAGAATTTTCCAAATTCCCATTATTCAGGAGCACTGGAAACACAATTAGTCCTGGGTTCCATTGGATTGAAAGCTATATCCAGGTAACTGTTAGTGAAACAAAACAGTTACCTATATAATGAATAGAGTAGACTTTCATACTTTTTATAGTGAAATAGACCTGAATCATGACAAATTAGATGTTTATGTGGCATCCTAGTTGATCACAATGGTGAAACAGAATGCTTTTACAGTTAGATTTAGCTTTTTTTTATCCTTGAAGACAATGGAGAGGCCATGCGACTCCCGCAAGAGGTCTTCCATGTTGTCCCTCAAGAGGATTTGTCATCACTGGAGATTAGATTTCCCCAGTCCAGGGCGGGTGCCTCAATCCTCTTGTCCCAACACCCTTCAGTGGGCTTTACATGGGAGAGAGTGGTGGTCTGCGCACTTGTCGCAATGTTAAGGAAGCACAAATGCTGTCATCGCTGCTTTCTGTATCCAAGGCACTTGATTGAAACAGTACTGCTACTCTATACCCTGCTACTTGCAACAGCAGGGAATGGACACACAATGGTAGACTGAACATTCCTTAGTCTACATCCTGAAGTTTTGTTTACATTTCTTTCTTTTTTTTACTATAGAGCCATGGAGTATAGGTTTAATATAATATGACTATTGTATTACAGCCTCTGTGTGCAGCACACAGGATCTCAACATTATTAATATGGATGGGTGAATGAATAACAACAAAATATAGAAACAACTAACGAACGACAACTGCTTTCATGCAGCCTTTGTGCGTGCATTAAAGGACGGGAAACCCAATATGCAACATTCTCTTAATACAAAGGCTACTTAAAGATTAATGTCAGGTTAGTAATATTTATTATTCATAGCGTCCAGAAAGGTTTCATGCAAGAGGTGGTGTGATGGCTTTTTGGAGGAGCTATTCTTTGTGATCAGTCATAGGATGTCTGTCTTCAGATGTAAAGCATCTCAGTCTGAGGTATCTCTGTATTGCACTGGAGCAAATGTCTTAGCTTGCAGTCATGTATTGAAGACTGTACAATGATCACTGCCTGGATTAATAGATCTTGCTGTGTATGGAGATATTTTCATTATTACACTGACTGCATTCTAATGAATGTAAATGCCCTCCCAGTCTTAAACCATTGCCTCACAAATTGATCACTTCAATATGAAGAAATGCATGGATGTTAACACATTTCACACATCAGGGCCTTTGAAATCTAAAACCAAGGGATGCTGCATTTTAGATCATGTTTGATTTGCATTGTTTATGCTTGTTTTTACTTTTTACTGATCTGAAATATGTCCTAATGTAGAATGAAACCGCTTCTATATGCCTCCCATTTTTCTAATTGATACCCTCTGGTATCTCTCCAATTAGCAGAGATATGCTCTTACCTACAGTGCAGGACGATGTCCTCAATTCTACTCTGTCATATAGCTGGATAAAAAAACACAACGCCAAACAGGCCTTTGTACCATGTTTCTTTTTTTGCAGCACTGTCCCCAATGCTTATGGATATACAGTATAAGCTTCTATATGATTAAAGCTTATATAAAATGACTTCCCATTTGATATTATTTGTTTATGTAATTGTTTTTTTTCCACACACAAAAGTAATCCTGAAAGGATATGTGTTCAGGGTGGAGCCTCTGCACTTCCTCTGTAATGATGATGTGACTGGCAGGCTCAGTCGTCAGGTCATATGGCCGACTTGTGACGGTACAGTGTCAGCCTCTCACAGTCTGCCCTGCCCTAACTGATCCTGTGGATTTTGTGCAACAGTGAGCCTTCAGTGCACAGTAAATATCAGCACAAGCAATATAAGCAATATAGAACTATTTTGCTCCACACCTCTCACCTTTGATCTCTCTCTCTCTCTGTATATATATATATATATATATATATATATATATATATATATTCAGTACTGTGCAAAAGTCTTAGGCACCTGTAAAAAAATGCTGTACAGCTAAGATGCTTTCAAAAATAATGAAATGAAAGGTTATACATATCGAAAAAAAAATTACATAAAGAGCAGTAAATAGCAGTAAAAAACTAAATAAAATCAGTGTTTGGTGTGACCACCCTTCGCCTTTAAAACTACATCAGTTCTCTTAGGTACACTGTCCTGCAGTTTTATAAGAAAATCGGCTGGTAGGTTGTTCCAAGCATTTTGGAGAACTTGCCACAGTTCTTCTGCAGATTTTGGCTGTTTCACTTGTTTTTCACTTGTAATCCCAGAGACCCTTGATCCAGTTTTTTATCTGAAAAGTAGTCTATTACTTAAAATGTTACTTTATTTAACAAAATACAAAATCGTATCTGTAAAATATCATTTTTTGGAAAATTAATGTTTGGAAATCTCAAATTTGCTCTTTTCTACTGACACACTAATGCAGAAAACAAAAAATAAACATCTAAGACCAAATATATACTATATATTATATTTAAAAATCTAGGGTGCCTAGTACTTTTTCACAGTACTGTGTATGTGTATATATGTATATATAAGTTAAAAGTTATATTAAATAAATGCTTAATGTTTGTTAGCAATCATCATGGTTAATTTCAGGTTAACTTGACTGCAGCCATTGTGTTAGGGTCAACACTTCCAAATGTGTTCTTTTTTCTGCCACTATATTGCACGCTAATAGATTACTCAGGCTTATAGGAAGGCTTGCTGAGTTAAAAATAAATAGTGTGGATATTCTTGGTGGAGAAGATGACCATTTAATTGAAGTTCAGGTAACTATCTGACACATGATCCTTTGATATTTATAAAACAAGGCTTCTCAGTTTGTGTAGTAAAACAGATCCATTACCAAGGAGAGAGTCTCCTGCATAGGTGGCACCAGAGAGTTTGAGCAGGAGATAGGATTCTTGAAAGCATCTATTTTAGTTCATGGCTGTGCATTGTTATCAGTGCCCAGGACATTTAGGGAAGCTCGCCCGAGCTCCCCCGAGATATTTGCTTGTACCAACCTACAAGAAGCACTCGTGAAAACTGATGTAATACATGCAGGGAGATCAAAATTAACATGCCTGTCTAGCAGGGATTCTTTGATGTCAGTTTTTACTCCAAATTGCTTGTCCAAACCCATGTTTTCAGTTTGTCTGGTATTAGGCTTCTTATTCTGTATAACTTGTGTGCTATTCCTGACTAATTGATATTTTACTACATGATTGACATTTTCAAAGTTTTATTTTATTTGTTAAGTTGTAAACTTTGCATCACACTAAACTGCAGTTTAAAAATGAGCATGGGATATACAATGCATTACTGCAAAAGAGAAGAGGAACATCTGTCTGTTGTAGAAAATGGAAGCAGTCAGACATTTTGTGTTTTAAATGACAATATCCACTTGATAATAATCTTTCATTTAGTAAAAACCAGGAAGAAATACAAGAAATAAAGACTTAATCTCAGTGCTTGCTATTATTTCACATGAAAGAAAAAAACAGCGTTGTATAATTTTTTGCCAGAAAATAGAAAAAACACAGTTTTTCTAACAGGCATGAATATTACAGAAAGCTTTTTGCTGTCCAATGACATTTTACAAAAATTAGTAATTCTGACCCTTGCTGCTTGCATGCACCTTCAGATTTAATGAACACTTACAGAGCTATGGCATTTTTACCCAAGGGCTCAGAGCTAAAAGATGGGCTGTTAAAATGAAAGTCATGTAAGCCAGATTATGGCATTGAAGTGATAAGAAGAGAAGGTGTGTGTGTGGGAATTCTAATAGGAGAGATTGACACCAGCGGGTGACAGGCTGGAAGACAGGCTTTGTGCACATGGCCATTATTTTGCATGAACACGCATGTTTTTTCGGTGTATTTTGGGTGTGACTGTTTGTTGAGGTTTGGGTACATACGTTCTTGTCTGAAAGCTTGTTTGAGTGTGCGCCACTATCCAGATTAGATTTGGTTTACCAAAATAGCTTCTGATTGATTACAAATTGCAGTGCTTCTCTCCTTCATGGTACAACAGTATAAGAGCATCCATGCTAGACTTTTCAATACCTCTGAAAAATCCATTATTTCTCACTAGTGAACAATCAATTAGACCTTCCTTCAAATTATTGTCTGGTTCAATCAGAAGTGTTACTGGTTACTGTTATTACATACAAACATGCTAGCCATGACCACTTATCATTAATGTTCAGATCAATCCAATTAAAAAAGGAGGGGGCATACGTCATAGGTTTATGGTGAGAAATCATTAGTGGGTGGCCTACCTGCTGTAAGTGGAAAATGTTGCCATCCGTTCTTGGCCTAGCCATATAATTTATGATCAGAGGAGGATATTCAATCCCTCAGCATGCATTTCTCCTTTCTAGTTTCATTGATTTCACATGCCAAATTATAAGCATGTTAGTTACTCCATCTTACTTTTATCTGATGCAAGACGTGTATGTCTGAGAAATGTTAATGTGTAGCAGTATTGTGTTTTTTAATAACAGTTGATATGCTGTAAAATTCAATTAAATAAATTTACCTATTAAACAATTCAGGCTAAATAGCCATACCAAATGAGGAAGACACATGGGTGTGTTTGTGTGTGTGTGTGCATGCGTTCAAATGGTTTAAAAAAAAAATGAATTTGCTAAATTAATTCATTCAAATCTGTTCATAATCATATATTTTGACCAATGGGCCAGCCAGCAAACAGTGCCTGGAACAGTAACTGCACTGGTTGGATTTACAGCAGACAGAAACAAGATCAATGGAAGCACATTAAATGTACCATCATGTACTAAAACACTCAACATTCTCATTTGCATTCCTAAATATTCACAATAACATTAACGTCCAAATGTTTTGAATTATTGGTAGCAAAAAGCAGTGTTTTTATATTAGCACTGTATTATTGCCGTGCATTTATAGTTTATCTGGATATAATTTTGAATGAAACCCAGTATAGGCTGTGTGAAAGGACTCTGTAAGCATGAACCACATTGAAAACCAGAAAATTCATTTCAGATGCAACTGCACAGAGATGGCCCAGAAGAAAGTCATTTTGGCTTCACAAATCTTGTCACGCAGTTTGATAGTGTGAGTTATCATGTATGGCTGCAAGCATGTAATCTCTCAATCTATGAAAATTCCATCTAGCAGGTGATGGGATTTTTTCCCCTATATATTTTGCAAAAAAAATAAATAAAAAAATGAGAGAGCAGATTTCTAAGTCACAATATCATTATTTATGCATAGATCAGTGGTTCTTAACCTGGGTTCGGTCGAACCCTAGGGGTTCGGTGAGTCGGTCTCAGGGGTTCGGTGGAGCCTCCGCCGCAGAGGTCCACCCCTCAGTCTAGTCTGCATTATTACACTATTTTTTACTAAAGAAGGGTTCGGTGAATGAGCATATGAAACTGGTGGGGTTCGGTGCCTCCAACAAGGTTAAGAACCACTGGCATAGATTCTGTACTGATAGTGCACTGCAAGGGATGTGTGACGATTCCACTTGCAGAGATCCGTATTAAGACACAGATCTTTCAAAATGTTCAATTTCTGCATTTCTGCATACTGTAGACATGAATAGGCCCGGCAGTTGCATCCATTTACCCCTATTTTAGTTTAGGCATTGTCAAAGAGATTGTTACACAGAAGGTAACTAATGAAATTCTGAAGCTACACTGTTGAGGAATGATAGCTTTGGCATATTCACATATTATGTAAGAATATTTTATTTTCCACATTCAGTTCTCCAAATGAACTGATCAGTGGTTCACTCAAATGAACAAAAATGAAAATTCATACGTTTTTCAGTATTTCTCTGGAAAGGAAATAATGAAGAAATAACTAGTGTTCAGTATTTTATTTACTGGCCTCAATCATTACATTATTCGTTAAATATACTTGTCATCTTTGCACTGTACGGATGTTAAATTAAATAATACATTTTAAATCAATATCTTCATCCTTGTGTTTTTTTTTTTGTGTGTTGTAGGTTTTACTGGGACTTGATAATGCTCATCATGATGATGGGGAATCTAATCATCATTCCTGTTGGAATAACCTTCTTTTCGGAGCAAACCACCACCACCTGGTTAGTGTTCAACGTAGCCTCGGACACCATCTTCCTGGTGGACCTGGTCATGAACTTCAGAACAGGGATTGTCAATGAAGAGAGCTCTGAGATCATCCTGGACCCAAAGGTGATCAAGATGAACTATCTGAAGAGCTGGTTTGTGGTCGACTTCCTCTCGTCCATACCAGTGGATTATATCTTTCTAATAGTGGAGAAAGGTTTTGACTCCGAAGTGTACAAGACTGCCCGAGCGCTTCGCATCGTGAGGTTTACTAAAATCCTTAGTCTTCTGCGTCTTTTGAGGCTTTCTCGACTAATCAGATACATTCACCAGTGGGAAGAGGTAAGAGGCACTTTCATCTTGATGGAGACGTGTGTGTGTGTGTGTGTGTGCGTGCGTGCTTGTGTACAGGCATGTCTACATATGAGTTGGCGTAAGTATGTGTGTCTCTTTGCACATTTAGGTGTGAATGCATGAGTGTGAGCATGTTGGCATGGTAGGCATGCATAAAAAGAATTCACATGTGTGCCATTGCCAGTGCTCACATGCATGTTTATGTGTATGCATGGACTGAATGCAGAGACAATTTACGGTAATGTTGTTACGCTGAGATTATTTGGGAATAGATTATTTTTTTTATTTGGGAATTGAGACATAAAAACAGAGAGATTTAATAAACCAGATAGAGGCTTATCTGTAGGTTAACATAAGTGATGCCATCAATTTGAGTTCAATGACATATTAAAGTCCACATTAAAGAAGTCAGTGGAGTGCAGTGAACCACCTGAGTGAGTGCCTATTCTGATACGGCTTGTGCACATGCTGAATACATGAGCTACAGTTTCACCATTCAGTATTATGGCCAAAGCCATGACTGACAAAAGCGGAGCTGTAATGTAACCCAATTACCTTTTATGGAATTCCATTATGCAAATGTTTAATGTTCAATTCTCTTTGAGTATTTCCCCTCGTCTTTTGTTTTAATTAATTGTCTGTTACAGAAAACATGCTGAACTTGACATTTTTTTACTTCACAACTTTTACCTAACATTTTTTGAAATTCAGCTGAGGCTATATTAAAAAAAAAAAAAATATATATATATATATATATATATATATATATATATATATATATATATATATATATATATATATATATATAAACTAACTTGCATAAAAATGGTAATTTATATGAAGTCAATAAATGCAAATTCATCATCTGTAAAATCCAGAGATGGAAAGTCCAGGCATCAGAAAGTGCTGCCATGTGTTTCTTCCACCCATGAACTCAGCCAGCTAATTTCACTGATTGGTTCTACCTCCTGGCTGAAGAACTGTGCTAATGTGCAAATCCTAGTGATTGGAACAAAACACTGGGGTGGACTTTTACTTTCTGAACCTGGATTTTTCCACCGCTAGTAAAATCCTAACCACATGTTACATAAATTTTAAGAAATAAGCTCATATTTGATTTAGTTTTTTTAGCTGTCACAGCCAGATAAATACAAAATAGCGTTACGACTTGTCCATGTCTGATCATACAAAATTGCCAAATAACAAATCTGGTATTATTTTTTTTTATCAAAGAGTTACTCAATTAGTGTTCATGTAGGCTTTGGTTTCTCTCTCTCTCAAGGACACAATTCTGCTTTGTCTTGTCCTCTGAAATAAATAGGTTGTTGAGTCATAGCCTATTTTCCCTGTACAACCGAGACTCATATTACCTTGATGCAGCACTTTGACTTTAATAAGCTTCTGCACCAATTGTTTCCCTACATGATGTTTTGCTTTGTTTATTTAGCCAGACTCATATTCCCCCAGTTGGGAGTCAGCACACCCACTGTGCAGATGTCATTCTAAAACACAGTGCTGCAGCCAGGGTTCCAGTCCTCAGGATAGCTTCAGATACAGTGGTATCTCCTGGGCATGGCTATTCAGAAAATATATTTAACTGGTCTTAATCCATTTAAATAAGACAAATGACTTCATGAGCCTACAGCACTGTAACTTGTTCCATAAATAACGCTGATGTCCTGCAGTATGCTCCGCTGGTTTCCGAAATGGAGACAGGCTATCAGAGATGCTACCTGGTGATACCCACTGAGCTTAAAATGTCATTCACGTCATGCACTCTACTTTAGAAACTCCTGTTTTTCTAATTCTTGTGGGAACCTCCTGGAATGTGAAAATATGGGGTTCCTTGCGGTTTTCAGTGTGGTGCACATATCGGGGCTTGGCTCACAGTGACACAGACAAAGGAGGAAAAGCACAGGCTGCCAGTTGCAGTGTAATGACATTGCTAAAGGAGCTTGTCTGTTGGCATTAGCCACCGCTAGAGAGACCGTTCCAAATTAAGAGCACACAGACCTCTGCGTTCATAATGTTCTGTAAATATGGCCAATCATTCAATTACGACTGGGCAGAGTCGCAGTCGCTGCGGTGCGCTGAGCATTCTTGTCATTCCGTAAGCGTTCCGGGCTCCTAAATCAGACGAGCCCAGCACTGCGGAGCCGCCTCTGCACCATGCCTGCTGGGAAGTGCACTTAGTCTCCCGCTTAGCGAACACTATTCTGATCCCTTTTAGAATTCATAAAGAGGACGCCCTTGATTCTGAAAAGAATCTCATGCTTTGTGTTTAAGGCTAACTGTCATGCAATCTGATCACAGTTTATAGAATAGAAATTTCCCATTCATCATGTACCAAGCTTTTAACTGCTTAAATCTCAAACTGCTTAGATAGAAGGGTAACAAGCATCTCCATTTAAAACAAAATAAAAACATAATAATAATTTTAAAAACGTCCATTCAGCCCAATAAATAAACACAGGTAAAACACCTAAGAAAATTAGATAGCAAAAGAAGAACAAAGGAAAAGACTAACAATTGTGATAAGATTTGCCTTATTTCCGTGCACTGGTAGTGGGAATGTTGAGACACATGGCGATAGCATAGCAGGGTTTAACAGCAGGCTGTGTGCTCGCAATATTTTGCAGCTCTCCCACTGAGAAAATGCAAATGAATGTGTCAAGTGTCCTTGCTTCTTTGTCATTTGAAATTAATGAAGACATACAATACACTTGCTAAATGTTCATTTGAAAAATTGTGAAAATTTGAAAACACTGGTTTGATAGGCCCTTATAATACAGATATATCTCTGTATATTATTTTCCATTTTAAAATGTTGCATCAATCCATACTGCATGCAGATAGCCAGAAACAAAATACTGTGTGCAGTAGGGAGAGCCAGTGTTTGATACTGAATATTCCAAGCAGAAAAAAGAAAAAACAAGTACAAAAATATTTCTTTACACTGGAATTGCCAACTTGATCTATATTAGTAATTTTTTTTGTTTATCTACCAGAGGTAGAGGTAGCTACCAGAGGCCAGCAAATTTCCAAAAACTCCAACAAGCAAATATTTTGAGAATTTGCCAAGCAGCAAGAAATGAAAATGGAATTATAGTAGTAATTACAATAAATATATAATTATTTCACAGTACACTTGGAGAATTCTGTGTAAATACGTCTAAACAGTTAGACTGCAGTATCTAGTCTATATGGCCTTTCACATTGCAGTTTTGTAGTCCAGTGCTATCCTGATTTACCCAGGGCTAGCTTTAAGCCTTCGGCTGAATTGTCACACTTGTAAAAGCCCTGGGCTAACGTCTGTTGGACAAACACAACGCACGGCCAATATTTATGTTCAGCATCATGAGCATGTGGTGCCAGGACAATGTGGTCAAACATAAACACTTCACATGCATTCCACATGCTTGGGGCTAAGGAGGATCTTAGCATGGGGCTGAGGTGAAAAATGTGCAATGTGAAAGGCCCTTATGTTATGTAACATTAAAGGTCTAATTAACTTCTACTGCAAAGAATTCACAGCAGCACAGAAACTTATTGTTAAATCTAAGATTCACCAGTTACATATCCACCTCCATACTTCAACATCAAATTCATATCTGTATTACTCACTGATGGAAAATTAGTACAGACCAAATAAATTACTCAACAAAAAGAGTTGTTTACTAATGCTAAATGTGTGAATGCAGGTCTGAATTCATTGAATAGTTCATACGCTGATGCTCAATTATCCTCACCAACATTTCGGGAAAATGTTTCTGCGTTCAGAAAAATAAATAAATAAATGTATTTGTCAAAGTTAAGGACATGCTGTCCTGGAGTGCTGTCTTTTAGAGCACGTACTCATGCAATAAAGCAAAAAAAATACATGTAAATACAAATATGTCATCTTTGCAATAAAAATGCACAGCACAATTTTGTGATATATATCATATAAATACTCTTATGTACTCACTACTTTCAAAAGGAGTATGAGAAAAATGTCATAGTTGGACAAAATGTCTGTGCAGTAACTGATTAGGAATCTTTCCCTAGTCCTCTTACCTTCACTTGACTCCACTGATTATGAGCCAACAATGGAAGGTGCAGGGCTCTTTTACAGGGCTCTTATGCATGTCAGAAATGCCGAGAGTAAACACTGAACACATTAGCAGCACACAGGTGCTGTCTAAGTGCCTTTGTGAAAAGATCACTCACAGGCTAGGATTACTTTATTCCAGCCTGCAGCTGTCCCACCTGATCCCGAGTAAGTCATGGCTGGAACCCTGAGGGCCATCCAGCCACAGTGGACATAAAGCAGTGTTGCTGAGTCACGTTGACTATCCACTGGTGCACATGACAGTGATAATAAAGATCCCCATGCTTTCAGAGATGGCTGCCTATGCGTGCATGCTAATTACGGCATAAATACGGCCATTAGCAGCCTGTCCAGATAAATTGATTTCTTCAAACTTTCGCTTCCATTATGTTACAATAATTTTCATTACATTATCTCTAATTACATATTATAGTGTTCGCTTGCAATACTTCCTTTCATATTTATACAAATGACCTGGTCCGAATATACAACATTGTTTGTTAAATTCCTGATATTTTGCTTCCTGGCAAAATCACTTACTATTGTTTAGCATTTAGCACACAGTAATAATTTTTGACAAATTTTACGATTTTCGTGTAGGAGATATGTTGTGTTTACATATCAGTGTTTTACGTGAATCACATCCCCTTAAATAATTATGTTTTTAAATACACTGACCAAAGAACAGACTGAATATTATACATACAGATAGGCTCATGTGTTCCACATAACGTGAGGCTCAGGCCGAACAGTAAATTAATAATGAGGAAACATTTACTCAAATTAATGAACTATGGCTAGATTGGAAGTATAAGTATAAGTGCTTTGCACGTGCTTGAAGTCCAGGGATGATAATATGGCCGCTATGACATGCCTTGAAGATGATGCGTTCAGTATCTTCATCTCTGAATGCTGGCGATGTTTTCAGCAGCACCTCATTAAGGAAATGCTTACAGATTCAATCACTTGAGAACGTTCCTCAGCCCGTATGCAAAATTAGCCATATTAAGCAAACTATGTCGAAGAATGCAATTTTGGTCTGCAGCCTGATTATAGTGTAGCCCATCCTTGCAGCTTGTATCAGTGATGATGATCCAGCACTCCTAGGGGGTGAAGTGTTCACTCCAGATGGTAAAGGTTCACGTTAGACACTCTCACTGCTGTAACCCTCGAAGCTTGCTTGGCCACAGTGGAGAGTCTGCCAAAAGCTGAGTCATTCGGATTCCTTTTATCACCTTTAGGATGAAAGCCCCTTGTGGCATTGAAGTGAAGTACATCGAAAATGAGAGGGAAATGAGAAATTTTGTCACACCCAAAATTTAAAAGTGCGCTATTGAAGACTGCCTTCATCCCTGTTTATACAGGAGGGCACTTGCATCACATTCACTGCTACACCGCCTGGGGGAATTCTCTCTGTAATTTTTTAATAGCAGAGATGTATAAATTTTTGTCTGGACACAGTCAGGCAAAACAGTGCAACGCGAGCCAACTGCAGCATAAGCTTCCAAAGTGTCATGTCGCTTAAACTGGATTTTTCAGGCACTAGAATAGCGATAAGAATGTTTCCTTGCTGCATTATGCTATACATATATTTCAGTTCTTCAAGGGTTATAAAATAGTTTAACGATGAATTTAAGTTGCTCTTCAAATTTCAAATGTTGTTTTTAACCAAGATGATGTCTTTTACAGTATGAATATGCACACAGCAAATGCCTATAGTCAGACCTGGGTGAAGTACGTATTTGTTTTGGATTCAAATACTTTTCTGTGCTCTGTTGATGGTTTAATCGAGCCTGAAAATATGACCAGACGGCGGGGTTAGTACTTTGTGAGAGTATTTCATTGGTTCAAATACACCAGACAAGATCAGTAAAGCGTAGAAAAGTATTTGAATCCAAAACAAATATGTATTTGACCCAGGTCTGCCTACAGTCAATGCAGTGTAAAATTACATTTCAGGTATGCACATATAACTGTGTGAGCAGAATACCATACCTCAGAATTCTGAATCAAAAACAATTTGACATACAGCATATACACCATGGAAGTGGAGGAAACAAATATTCAGGGCTTTGGAGAGGCTCACCTGTCTAGTCACAAATCTTTTATCAATATTTTATCTTGTTTACTGATTACTAGTGTGCAGACAATAAAGTATAACAAGACTAAGAGTCATTCAGTGTTTATCTCACAAGTATGGCACTTATAGTTTACATTTCTAAGATATTTTTGTAAAAAATAAAAATGGAAAAAAAAATGGAAAAATGTTATTGTAATTCAAAGTCACAGGCTAAGTCTGAATCCAGGGCAAAACCTGAACCCCCTGTCTCCTTTCAATTAACTGACAGTTATGTTCAAGGAAGCATAATAGAGATAATCTCTTTGTTCTTTCCTGTTCTCAAGTGAGCTATACAGTAAAAGCTATAATCTCACTGAAGCATGTTTGGGTTACATTTATAGAAATGCAATATTGGATTTTATTTACTTCATGAATATTAAACATCTATGTAATGGCATGAATGGATGCTACTGCATTTTTCTCCAAACTATATGCATTTCATGCATTTTCTGTTTTTTTCAGCCAGATGTAATGCTCCTGCCAAACATACCATAAATATGCAATGCAGAAAAAAGTGATGAAAACATATGGAGGCATGAAAAAAAAAATAAAGCTGTGAAGAAATTAAATTACGTGTGTAAACATCAAAGAATTATTGTAGAAAAAAGCAAGCCATTGTTAAACCTAAAAAAAAAAAAAAAAAAAACATTTTTTCACATTATCCACTTTTTTCACATTGGCTCGTGCCAATGAAATAAAGACAGAAAAGGAAAACATTTGAATCATATTCAACTTCAGGGAAGAAATATTAAGAGCATTTACAATCTACAGTCTAGTAAGATGAGTTCAGCATGTGTTGTGTTCCCTAAGACACTGACAGAAGTGAACAATTAAGAAGCTACAGTGCTTCTGAGTTACAGCACTTTCTTCACATAAAAACATCGGCACATCGGTGGTGCAGTGGGTAGCATTGTTCCCTCACAGCAAGAACGTCGTGTCTGCGTGGGTTTCCTCTGCGTACTCTGGTTTCCTCCCACAGTCCAAAGACATGCAGGTAGGCTAAGTGGGGACTCTTAATTGCCCATAGGTATGAGTGAGTGATTGAATAGTGTGTGTGCCCTGCAATAGATTGGTGACCTGTCCAGGGTGTATTCCTGCCTCTCGCCCAATTATGCATGCACGCCCAATAGGCTCCAGCACCCCCTGAAACCCTGCCCAGGATAAGCGGGTATAGATAATGGATGGATGGACATTTACATTACATTACTACAGTTCCTAGGAAAGTTTGATATTATTATTATTTTGTCCTAAATACATCATACTGTTAGGGTTGTTGAAATGTCTGAAGTTATTTTTTATTATATGATCTAAAGATTTGAAGGTAAAAAGAATTGTTGGGTTATATATTTAGTCTGGGTAATTTTAGTGAGCAATATTCTGGCAACCATGGTGGTGCATATTTACTAAAATAAAATAATTACACCATAGCAAAATATTCAATGTCAAATTAGCAACCACTATGCACATGCAATAGGTAGAATAGGATACTCTAATTGTGTTATAATCATTATGGTATTATGCTTTTCCTGCCACAGCAATAAAACAAAAGTTCATCATTTATGTAGACCAGGGCTGCCCAACCCTGTTCCTGGAGATCTACCATCCTGTACATGTTCACTCCAGCCACAAGAAAGCACACCTCAACAGCTAGAGACCTCATTGAGCTGCTAATTAATAGAACCAGGTGTGCCAAATTAGGGTTGAAATGAAAACCTACAGGACGGATAGATCAGGTTTGGACAGCCCTGAGGTTTACTAACATGAATTGTTTTACAGTATGCAACAGAAACAAAGTAGCATACATGATTACAATTGTTCACAGTGTGTTCACATTGTTGTTGTATTTGTCCTGCTGGGAGAAAAATTCAGTGTATAATAATACACATTTTATACAGAGAAAGCATGCAGCTCCTGCTCAGCCATAATTTGAAACACAGAAATGACTAAATATGGTTGAAGAAAATAATACTCTTTATGATTATGTTATTGGTCTACTTAATCCAATCAAATTTCCAATGTTAGAGCCAGGAGTTTTTTCTGACCTCAGTATCTTTTATTTCAGTCCTTATCCTGAGCCCATCACTGTTTGCACTCTAATTTCTGTAATCAGTGTTTAGTAGTCAAAGGAATGTGAACAATTATACAATTAAAGACCAATTTAAGAACTTACTGTTGGAAGGGTGCTATTCACAACTGTTTCCAGGGAAGTGTCTGCAAAAAATAAACATGGAGCCTCCAATTAGAAAGAAATTTAAATAAAAGACTATAACAATATCTGCATTGCATTCTTCACACTGATGTACGCAATTGTTTAGCCTTTTCAGCCACTGTGGATGAATTTTAAAAAAATGTCAGTCAGTACTACTGCCAATTCTTCCATTCTTAATCCTTTAAAGAAAAAAAAAACTAAATGTTTTTGAGGTGATGTACAGTACACACCCTTCTGAACTGACAACCAGATCAGTCCCACCATTCAACATAGGCTTTAGAAAGTTTTGCGGTTTAAATTCTAATTAAGCAGATTTGAACAATGTAGCAGAATTTGCATCAGTAAAGACGCATGGCTGTGGCCTTAAATGACTTTCTGCAGGGTGCCTTTAGTATGCAGCTATGGTGTACCATCTTATACACATGTACATCCGTTTTTACAACAACTTTATTGAAGACAAAATAAACATATCATCTAATAAAGCTGTATTTAGAGGGATGAGAGATATTGCAGAAGGAGATTTGAATGTCTGAAGAATCAGTTGTTGCTATTTTTACGAATAGCTAAAGGTTAAATGGAATGATTCAGTGGGTTGAGGGTCTAAAATCTTAGTTCACAAAATGCAATGGTATTAAGGAAATGATCCATGAATAGCAAACAATGGAACGGTATGTATATATGAAAGACAGATCAATAGAGAGTGAGAGTGCAAGAGAACACTCAACTTGCCAAAAAGAGAAGAAAAAAAATCACTGCATATTACCATCCCTGTCAGTTAAAAAATAAAACACGATTCGTGCCACCAGATCATTCATTTCTAAAGGCTTTGAGGCTTTTCACAAGTGTGCAGCCTGAATCTAAGGACCATTCCCTGAGAAGCTATTCCTGGCTTTGCCAACGATTGTAAATCAGAGATGGAAGACTACATACATCACGCAAAGAAGAGACACAGCAGAGCCATGCATTAACTTGAATTTATCAGCTGTCACTAATTCCGTGGATGAGTTTTTCTTTCTTTGAGAAGATACTGACATCACAATGACATTCCACGAAAAAAAGGAAGCATACTGTCCAAGTGACAATACTTAAATGCATTAACAAAATAATTATATAATTATATATCTGAAAAACCTAGATGGAATTTTCATTTTAATGAAATTTTTAAATACCATCCCTCTCTTCATCCACATTCTAAGGGGTCATAATTCCTTTCCATGATATATGCCATGACATAGTTTAGTGCCAGACACATATGATGTCTGAATGAATTACTTAGAAATCATCTCCATGATTTCTGGATGTGTGTAGTTGCACTAGTTGAGTGCAACTCCTCATTTGCGGTGGTCTATTGACTAATTGAGACAATTAGTGTAACTAGAGTATATGCTGATTTGTTTTGGAAAATTGTGCTTTTTCGTACAAAAATCTTGCAACTGGATGTTTAGAAAAGAGATTTCATCAGATTGCTATATAATATTGCTATAATATAGCATTATGTGGAAGTTAATGAGCAGGGAACAAGCTATTTAAGAGTGATAAGTAGAAAGATTTGTCTAATCTGGGTTATTTTTACAGTCACGTCTGCTTTTAGAGGAGCTCTGTCTGGTTGGACAGTAATCCGTATAATAGATTACTTTCTTCACAGACCAGTGACAGTGCATGTGAGGATTATTGAATACAGTGCATACAGAATTGTGTCCACGCAACAAAATCCAGCAACTGATCATTTTGAAACAAGACCAGGTTAAAACCTAGTATATGGCTGGACCTAACATGTGATCCGGCCGACCAATGGTGTAACTTCATCACTCACGCACTCAGTCGGTCACAGACATTCGCGTTTGTAGGGCTGGCCCTGCTGTTGTGGTCCAGCCGAAAAAGAAAAAGCTTACTTGGACATTAAAATACTCAACACTTATGTTAAAAGTGAATTTGTGTGCTGTATTCTAAATAGAAGCAGAATTTTACAAAAAAATATAAAATCTGCAATAAATACGATTATAATGGTGCTACATGGCATCATCACATTTCTAATTGTTCACAGACCTCATGTTCTGCCAGAAAATAATGCATGTTGGATGAAGAGTAAATAATGAATTACTTTCAACTTCATGATCAGATGACCCATAAAAAAGGGTTGGCAACTTTTCTGGAAATCTTGGCTGATATTTTCCAGGAGGAATGGGCTTTTATTGCTTTCAAATATGAATGCTTTAATCCTGCCACAGTACCTGTATTTGAGTTACACCTGTGGTATTCATTGGAGAGCCTCGCTGGTACATCACGGCTACCTCCAGGGTCTTTGATGTGATGAGATCAGTACCAGTTCACCTGCAGCTGCTGGTAGCATGGTCCTCTTGCACACCCCATCAGAACCTTTGCATGTACAAAAGAAAAATGGCATCACTGCATGAGCTCTTGATGATAAATCTGAATCTCAGACACATGGGGACTTTCATCTTCATTTATCATGCAGTACTCTGATTATTTTCCAGAGATCAATATCTACAGTGTTTAAGTAGGACCAGCCACAAGCTCTCATGAAACAAAATGTGCAGTTGCACATAATTGGCTATAACTGTAGCATCAATTTTCAGTTTTTTGAAAGCACTTTCAAAACAATGACTGACCTGCCACATGCTCGGTTGAGTAGATATTTCTTCTGTATTTCTTATCCTGGTTGCTGGTGGGGCAAGACTTGTCAGAAAGCAATAATGGGCAGAAAAAGGAAATGGACATATTATGTCAACATTTTCCCTGTAAAGTACGAAGAAATGCCAAGCATTTAGGTTGGAATTAGGTTGAAAACCTGTGTTTGGTAAGAGGATAAAAGTTCAGTATGCGGAGGATGAAAGATCAAAATTTATAAAAAAGCAAGACTTACTCAGTGGTGAGTCAGAGGAAGAAAAACATGTATTTTGAGATGACTTTTGTACTGCAGAGCCAAGTGCCTCCTCGTTAAACTATGCCTCTTGTCCTACTGAATATAAACATGTTTGCTCATGTACTGCTGATTCATCCGGTCGATAATGTATTTTGTGTACCTTATCCCAGTGGATCTAAAATTGTAGCCTGTGAAGAAGGCAAAATGCACATATCTGATTTGCTGTTGTATTTCATTTTTTACCATTTTTTTAAATGAATTTCAAATATGCAGATTTTAGGATTTTGAGAACCTCTGCTCTGTCCTGTTCCAAAACATTCATATGAAGCAGTATGTGAGAGCAATAACTTCATGTTGACATGTGCATTTGCTCACTACTCTGAACAGTATTGGCTTTTTGATGATTTATTCAAGGGTCTGGCAGAGGGGGAAGCTAAAGGGCATTATGCATACTGTGCCTGTTATATTTTTTATATGAACTATGCAAAAAGGCAATTCATATTTAAAGGACATTTGAGATGTTGCACTGCATGGCTTCATGGACATGGCACAGAGTTCAGATTGACCTGGACAACAGTTTCTAGGTACTGTGCAGTAACAATTCATTTAATTCTGGGGATTTTGTAACTAGGTAAGATGATGGCTCAAGCTTAAATAAGAGATAAAACATATTTTAATTTGCTTTCAAAAGTAGACACATAGATAGCCCAAACCACAGAAGCATATAGCTTTGCATATTAACAGAAAAAAGATAAAAAGGCAATATGCAGTCAAACAGGACTAAAATGTGTGATATTATGAATCAGGTGGACCCTTCCAAAAACAAATTTAGTACGTTTGTCTAAGTCAGGTACAGAGCGTTGCAGTTTGAACAGTACTGGGCTGTGGACTGTTTTGCGGCTTGTGTGTACTTGGACACAGTAGGCTATTCAGAGCATTTTGAACAAAGCTGGTTATCCACACGTGCTGTTTAATCACACCTGACTGCCCTTTTCGTGAAGATGTTTGGGATAAGCGGGAATGCCCATGGTCGGCTTACCTGGGATTTAGTGTGGAAGACAGAGCTGGGTGCTGGAACTCTTTACAGTTGTTTAGGGAAACAACCACCATCCCTGGGCCACACAATTGAAGGTTTTAAATATATATATATATATTTTTAACTTAGGGGCCATAATAATATTTTTGTATAGGGCCACCAAAACCTTTAGGCCGGCTCTAGCTCCAACACACAGCAGCTCTTTCCCAATTTAAAAGGCAAGAATTAACCTGGTCTTGTTTGGAAATCATGAAGGATAGCTTGCAGATGAATGATTGCAGATGCTGTGTATTAGGAAAGCAAAAACCAATTTATTTTCATTTTGTCACCTTGATCACCATTGACTAAGAAACATGCAAATGAAGATCTTATCTGAAGATAATTAGAACAATACAATATGCGGTAGCACAGGTCCAAGGTAACTTTTGGGAGGATTTTAAGGTATTTTGCAAGTTTAATTTTGCTCAACAGCCGGTGAGTTTTCAGATCTTCGCTGAGTGGGGTAAAATGGGTCTGTCTCTGTATTCACTGTAGGCCACACTGGTGGATCTAAATGCGGCTTCTGAAGCTGCTTACGTCAGTATGGGAAAAGGTCATGCAAAGCCAGCACATGACAGTTTTCTTTGGGAATTGTCAGCCAAGTTACTTAACAAGAGAAGAGACAATTTAATGAGAAAGCTTACGGCTCATTAAAAAAAAAAAAAAAAATCCTGAATTGATAAGTAAATCTAATAAAGTGAATTAAAAAAAAAATCTCATGTAGATTACTTTTCTTGGGTTACAAAGATAATATATATAATAATATAATAATACATTTTGTATGCTGCATTGATGGCTGTCAAAATAACTGTCAAAACAGATTTTGAAAAAGTCAGTGACCACTCCTTTATCTTACAGAGAATAGAGATGAATATTGGCTGACAGGGCGAGGTCTGAATATTCAGCAATCGAGTCCGGCCTGATCGCCTGGTTGATGCTACAATATAATGTGATGGCTTTAAATATTTCAAGTGTGGTAATTTTGGCTGCTATAATTAGGATTGGTGGATGACTTGACTCCTTGTCATGGCAGGGGCTGTGGCTTGCATTAGTGGACTTACTGCAATCTGTCTAGTGCTCCTCATAACTTCTCTCTCAGCAGCTGGATGAAGTAGATTGATCCTTTCGTGGAAATATGAGCATGTCAAAGAAAGCATTTGTCATGAATAAGGAGGTTTCAATCAAATAGAAAAAAAATTAAGCATTAACTCTACAGGAATGCAATTTAATGATGATGATTATGATGATGATGGCATGTGAGTGTGTGTGTGTGTGTGTGTCCAATCTGAGCATTCACTATACATCAGTTCCTCAGATTCAGGTGAATAAATCTGTTTTTTCAGCTGTTAAACAGTCAAACATCTCTGTTTATATAGCTGGAGAAATACAACTGGCAGATTGAAAGAACAAGGGGGAATTTGGCCATGACACCATGGAACACTCATATGCTATGAGTGCCATAACCTCTTGGCCATAGTGTGTCAGTACCTCAATTTAAATCTCATCTGACAGACACAATCCCCCATGATGCAGTGCGTCAATGACAGGCCAATAGTTTTCACTCAATGAAAAAAAAAAAAAAGTTTTTTCCCTCTTCACCAGCTAATGTGTGGTGAGCATTGTGGTGCAAAATGGCTGCCACGCATCACCCAGGTGGGTGCTACACATTGGTGGTGGGTGAGGTGAGTTCCCACTCATCACTGTAAAGGAAAAGTGCTATATAAATGCAATGATTCATTCATTCATTCAATATAGAACACAGCCTATACCCTTCTAGCCCCCCAAAAAACCTGGATATTCTGATTCAGTACTTAGTGAAAACAGATTTATATAGCGTTATGACAGCAAGCATATGAATGGTGCAAATGTTACTGTTGCTGACAAGTTGAAGATAATTATATATCCGTTTTGATTATGTACATAAAATAGAGGATAATTAACATTTTGATATGTTTAAATTGTGCGACATGTGTGGGTGGAGACATCATTCACTACAAAGAAACACAAGGATTAATAGGTTTTGAATGGTTAAAAAGGTTCATAAAACCTCACTCTCCCATAACTACAAATGATGCATTTTGAAAGGATCAATTTTCATCTAAACGTGCAGATTTTGCAGCTGAAGAAGTACGCTTTGCATACACATAGACCCTCACAGCAGCTCAGACTCACCAGGGCAACCAGACTGTCACCAGGGCAATAGACATTTCAGAGTGGTGCAAAGAGACGCAGGGGTGTATGTGCCTAGGCTTGCATTTCCATCCCTATTTTTGGTGCTTGCCCTGGGTGGAAAGGGGCTGGGTTGGTCGTCTGGGGGCGAACACACGGTGCTTTGGGATTGTAACAGTTTTAAGGGGCCTGAGGGTTCTGCCCCCAGAAGCCTGGTCTCAGCAGAATCAACCATGTGCTGCCGATACTAGTCCTTTGTAGGAGTGATTATTAAAAATGGACTTGTCTTATATGTTTTGGAGATAACCATACATGCAGTATACGCAACTACAGTAACAACATTATATAACAGAAGAATAAATGATTATGATATATTCTGCAGCCATTTTGCGTCTTATATTTGCAAAGTAATGGTTCATTGGACACGATTAAAAAGAGAGCATGCAAAATGAATCACGCTTAAGTGATCTCATCCCCCATGGATCTATTACGCCAGTGCAGGCCTGCAGTTCCTGCAGGAATGATAGCAAATCTGTATGCATTACATGCATACGTATGCAGTGTGGCCTCATTGAAAGGTATGCCAGAAATATTCTGTATCTACTGTACGCTAACAAGAGCAAATCATTTTATAAGGCTTAAGGACCCCACTCACTTTCAACAGTCCTATGAAACTAATGCTATGAAAGAAGCCAATCACAAGATATCACAAATGACCTCTGAAGGCAAAGTTATAAATCTGCAATGCTAGTTTGTCACAATTATGCATAATTGAATCCTTAGTGCAACCTCCCTCAATTATTGGATTTTGATATGCATTGCTTGTGGCTTGATGCTTACCTCTATGTATATGCAGGAGTGCCACCAGGGATTTTGGGCCCCAAGAAAAGATCTCTCATTGGGATCCCCCACAAACCCCCCTGGCATATCGCTTAATAATGACATCTTTGTGAACCATTGCAGTTTTATTTTTATTTGCAGTAAAGTTTTATTTTATCTTCAAAATTGAAAGATACAGCATCAGTAATGCAGTAATGTTGTTGAAATCACCACCAAAACCACATATGATTACTGTCATCAGAATATTAATTGTTAAATGAGCTTTAATTAATTATATGAGTCCAAGTGAACTGGAATCCAGCCAGCTAGACTAAATACAAGCCATGTTGATGCATATATACAGTCCATAAAGGCACTAGCATGTGAATGCCTGTTTGAATAAAAGCATTTCATCCAGTTATTTATCATTTGTTTACACAGGCTAAACATACTGTAGGTTCAAATATTTAGCCTGATGTTGACAAGGAAATGGTCCAGAAAGGGCATCAGACAGATTGCCATGGCTGTTTTTTAATTCAAATGCAGTAAATTCCCCACTCCTCAGTCATTTTGCTTTACTGGCATTCAGCAGAGAGGTTTACAGTGCAAACAGAAGTGCAAAGATCAGGGATTGAAGTAAAGTAATAAAAGTAAAGTACAGCCACAAGACAGACAGCAGGTGAAAAAAAGTAGAAAGCAAATCGTGGAAAATCAGTTTAGATTTATGCAGCCAAAATAATCAAGTATAATATATTATCATAACAATAATGACAAATAAACTTTTTGAAGTTTTAGTGGGTGTGATCACTGCAATACAAAACACATCCCAGCTAAGATAAATCCTGAATGCGGACGCTGTTTCTATGGATGCGCCTTTGGATGGCAACGCACACATCAGAGCGGAACAGAAGCGTTGAGGTTATCACGCACGGAAGACAGAAATAGAGTCGGTGCCTGGAGGTTCAGCAGGATGTGAGGACAAGGAGACTTCAGCGACGAGGAGGAAAAGTCACTGGCAAAATACTCATTACCGCAACGAGATGCTGACGGTATACGACAATTTGTGAGCCCCCCCCCCCCCAGCACCCTCCTCCCCCCCAACTTCCTCCCTTAGCCTTCAGACGCTCCCATGGAAGCAAAATGCTTCGCCTTGGCCTGAATTAAGTGAAAGACAAAAAAAATGCTGATAATCGCATTTTGCAGACGCAGCTGTCCCATATGACCAAGCTTCCCAAGAGATTAACCAAGTCTGGCAAATATCTTCTTTATCTGAGCTCCTACATTTATTTTGGTTAGGCAACAAAAATGTCAGCAATATATTTCACTGACTTTTACATGCAAAACAAGGAATAAATAAATAAATAAATGCGCTCAAAGTAATCTTATGGGTGTGCTCAGGAGAAATGCCCACAGAGCTTGAAATTAAGTATGGATCAGTGAGGATTTATGAACAACATAATGTAAGGGCTACAATGAGCTGACATTTTGAACCAATCAAAAAAAATTTACAATCCGCAGCAGAACATAATGATTGGTTCACATCAGTGAATTCATGTTAACTGCATTTTTTAAAACTGTACATACACTCACAATCTATCCTCATATCCACATAGCACCAAAGATGGAAGACTCAATACATCTATGGATATTGAATATACAAATGAATATTTAAATATAAAAAGATTTTTACTTGTATATTTAATTTCTATGACTGTGCAGTTAAGGAAAATTAATAAATAACACTGTAGCAAATGTAGGTACAATCCGCACAGTTAAATGGATTGTGGTGAATATCATAAAGGAGAATTAAGGAGTTCACTTCTGCAAATATTTTGGGGAAAACTCCATCTGTTTTCTCCAATTTTATTCAACCTAATTCAAAATGTTTATGGAGGTTTCCCAGCTAGCTCTTTAATCCCACTTTGCAAAATGCCCACTTTTCTCTTTATTTAATTTACACATCATTAGAGGTACCATTTTCCCTGTTTTCACTGCCTAAATTGTTATTTGTGTAAGTAGTTACCTCCTTAGATCTAATTAAAGCCCACACAACAACCACAGCAGAGATCTTGGCTCACAGAGAATTTGGTTAATCATTAAATGATCACTTTTTGTTATAAAATGATCTGTACTGGGTAGCAGATGAAATAGACTATTTGCAGTTATTTTATGAGAAATGTCCGCTTAAAAAAAAAAAATTGTTTAATTACTTGTTTTTCGCACAGTGCAACGATTGTACTTCCCTTTTGTACTATAGTATAAAATGAACATTCAAATACGAAATTTTATGGATGGAGAAACTTAATTAAAGTTTTGTGTCATTGTAATATGTCGGCCTCTCCTTGGCCAAGGCTGCTAGCTCGTACTTTTGAACGTCATGCACCCTGAGGCTGAGTCACCAGTGATCAGCATCACTCGCATCATTAATTTCCTAAATCGGCTCAAGACAGATTATTATCTGCGAATCCGTATAGGTAGTGTCAGTAGAGTTTCATCACCCTTGGATATTCTGTCCTTAGTGGGAGGCTTTTAAAACAGCTCATACTCTCTCTAAGTCCAAACTCATACAAAAGCTTCAGGTCCTCTGAGCTGTGTTAAAAATAGTGAACCTCTCTGTGGTTCTACACAGGGAATAGCATTGTAAACAGGTCTATTTTTTACTTTTTTGGCTGAGTATATAATGTCATTTTTAAAGCTGTCTACAAATCAAATGTGAACAGCTACTGTGTGCTCACCTCAGAGCGGTGAAATTAAAATAGATATCAAAGACAGAAATCCCAGGGGAAGATGGGGTGCTTGCTGATATCTGCCGAAACGCTGGAAATCCTCAAGACATTTCAGAGGCAGAATATGCTTCAGTAGAGGAAGGCACATTAGCCAATTTTAGCACATACCTGTTGTAACCATATTCACCGCACGACACTGACACTGCTCCAGGTTCAAAGACAACTCATGAGATGTCTCACGAGATTTCTGTCTCAACTAAAATTATAAAGCAATTGGTATGGCCTTTGGGTGGAGAGTATGTTCCATGTTTTTATGTGTGCAACATGGTTTTGTTATAAGAAAATATGCAAATGTGGCTATCAGTGATCTGGAGTATATGTGTTGCATTTAAATTCTATGGAGAAAGAGAAGTGTCTGAATGATACAGTATAATTATAAAGCATAATTCTGTTGTGCTCATTAAGCCTTGATGATAAAATAAGTAACACTCAAGCCATAAAAATACCACAACATGTTTAACAGTGAAGTTCATTGGTTGAACTATGCAGCGCATAGAATGGATGATATTCATTGGCTTTCGGGGGAATGTGTTGGAGTGCAGCACATTTTTTAGTTGCGTTGTCTATAGCACGTGTTTGGGTGGTATGGCAGAGACTTGAGAGGCACAACTGTTTTCCAAATTAGGGAGAAAAAGGCAGGAAATGTTTTTAAAAATACTGGTTGAACAGAGAGCAGTTATTATTTTTTTAAGTGGCAGCTTCACAATTGTTAAATATTTGTGAGCTTTCACAAAAACTACAGGCTACATTCGCAAACTTTCAAAAGTGTGCACACACTCCTGGAGCAATCTTGCATCAGACTGCTACTTTTTAAGCTTTAGCTGCAAGTCTCTGCACCATATACTGGGCTGTGCAGTAAATACAGTTCTCCAATGTATTTTGTGTAACATACACAAGCACAGAAAACATCTGGACCATTTGTAATCTTACATTTTAAGTAATTGCGAAATGTAGGCTAAGTGAATGCAAATTACTGTATTTAGCCGGTCGAACATTCAGTAAAATTTTAATTCTTCAAAAACTTCAGCTGAGTTCTAAAAGGAATGCATTTTGTCCTTAACACAGTGCCTTACAGTTATACTGAATTAGGGCCCAAGCGAGATAAAATCAAATTGAAATTTGGCAGCAATAGCTGGAAACTTGCCTTGGAAACAATGCTTTCATAAGCATTGTTTCACTTATGATGCACATGACATTAAAATTAAAAATAAATATTAAGGGGATTTAACATGAGCATTTAAAGCTCAAGCCATTCCTTTCCTGGAAATTGTTTGTCATCCTTAGTTGTAAGAGCCAGTGATGAATTAATCCCTTTAAATTTCTGTTTTGCTAATCCCTAATAACCTTTTCTAGGGGGTCATTCACTGTCTTAATTGTTATTAAAAGGTTCATATTAGGGCATTCAAAATAGTAGGGAAATTTATTTGTAGTTATGGGTCTGGACATAACTTTATGGCACACCCGTATGTTGATGTGAATTTTGAATGCACTGCCCGGATGTAGTTTGTGTTGTACAGTAGTTGATGACAAAGCTGTCTTTGATTAAGGGTCTTTGATTAAGGGTCTATTCATTAGATAGCACGTTTGATGTGCAACTACGGGGTTATAAATTGAGAGTGGACTAAGATGTCTCTGTCTTAAATCGTTTTCATTCGGAACTTGTAAAATTAAGGATGTAAGGACTGAAACAGCAAAGGCCCCAACCCAATGTCACCGGTGTATGCACAGGAAAACAATGAGCAATCTTACTCATACTAAAGTAAAGGTTCATGCGAAATTTCTTAGCAGACATATACCTTGTCATGTTGATCTCATTAGCACAGTCATAAAGAATTTGTACGTTCAGTCCTGGGCCTTGGGTGATGAACTTGGCAGTTAGTATTAGCCGTATTTTGTACACAAAATCTATTTGGGACAAGCAGTGAGATTTTTGAATCTGAAATTGTTTGCAATTTCATTTGTCATAAGGTGGTTCTTTACTCTACCAAGACCAACGACAAAAAATCCCAAAGCATCCAATATGAGGAATAAGATTGACTTCAATCTTCATAAAAACTCATCTTGCATTTTATGGAAAGTCATTTTAACATAATTGCAAATAAAATGTTGTAATCATTTGTCATAAAGGTGAATCTAGAGATTTACTTGAAAGTATTTTCATTTGCAACGTGAGTGTCTTTCTTTTGTAGCATTTTCTGAGAGGTTTATACAGTATAATGAAGGCAGAAATTTTTCATACATTCTGCAACTTGTCCACCAAATGCATTTGTGAATACAAGCATTTTACAGTGCAAAAAATCTTCTGCATTTTAATCAAAGTCAGAATCAATTAAAAATTTATATCTCTGTTACAATGAAAAAGTAACCAAGGCAAGAACATTGCTTTGATTGTCAGACGATGCTTGTGTTGTCTCCTATGAGAGTATGCTGGTGGGGCTTTTTTTGGCTCAGGGATTAAAAATAGAACCGGGTAGAAAGATCACTTTTTGCTTGGGCTCTGTCTTTTTTGTCTGTTTTGTAATGTTTCCAATTATGTGTCGTTGAAGAAGACCGCTCAGACAAGCTGTCGGAGCCCCTCTGTTTCCGCTCTGGAATGGTGTTAAGCATTAGCAATTCAAATGAGGTAATGTGCCGCTTCCTGTTTTTCTGAAGGCTCGGAGAAATATGCTACTTTGTTCGTGCAGTGCTGGACACTGGATCATATGATGGTTTAACACAAGCAGAACATTACAGAGGATTTTAGGCACATCCAGTAAAGAGCAGGGGACTCAGCCGTCCTTAGAGCCATCTGCTAATTTTAGTCTCTCCTACGCTGGTATCACCATGTAGATTAGCAGCGCTGCTATGTCTTCATATCTCTACTGTCCTCTTACCCTGGGCCTATGTCTTTGGCCCACAGCTTGTTTGTATCAGTGGTCAGGGTCAGCCGGTGTGACAAGTTCCTGTCCCAACTCACAAGAGACAGTGTTGAATTGCCTTACCATAAATTAACTGCTATAGCAGGATTGAATTACAGTCTTAGCGAGGTCAGTTTCGAGATTGACAGCTTTGTCTGGAGGCTGTGTTGGAATTAAACATTGACCACAAGAACCTTGGGTGACTTTAAATTGGATTTAAATCAAACAATCATACGGTTATCCTGCAACATTTCAAAACCTGGTGAAGTGACTACTGTCAAGTGAAGAGTTAGCTGATTCCAAGTATCTATAAATCCTTTTCTAGACCATTTCTAGACCATTTCCAAAATCTGACTCAGCTGTCCATCACTTACAGAACCATCTTGAGAATCTTCCTTCCACTTTCTTCCTTCCCTTCCTGCACCACAGCCTTTTTTCTGTTCATGGATACACACATTTACATTCAGGGCCGGTTCGTCTAGGCATAGGTGATATGAACGGCTGCCTAGGGCAGCATCCGTCTGGAGGGCCGCATACCATCTGGAGGGGCAGTGTGCGCCCCATCTCTCTAGAGTGTAGGCAGAGGAGAGAGAGAGAGAGAGAGAGAGAGAGAGAGAGAGAGAGAGAGAGAGAGAGAGAGAGAGAGAGAGAGAGAGATAATATATTTGATAAAGACAAAACAAATTGTTTTATTATCCCAATGCTTGGGTGAATATTTTATAAGCCGTTCAATAGTCTGTAGCTACTGTATAACAATGACTGACACATCATGTCAAATCATGCAAAGGCAAAGTCATTGAAACACACATTTGTGTTTGTGATGAGAGTTGCTGTGGCAGTAGAAAAGGTTTGTTGTGAGTGCAACTATGTCAGAGACCCTGGTCCTAGTTCCTCTCATCCAACCTCCCAATAACCAGCCCTGTAAGTGAAGCCACGCAACATCAGTGCAATTTAACGTGCGTGTGTCTTTCGTTTAAGATGAGGAGGGTGTGTGTGCGTTTCTTTCTGTTTTGTTTCTTTTTCTGTTAATATTAATGTGGGTGCAAATGTGAGCTGTGGGTAAATGTCCGGAGCAGTTCAAGGCTTAGAGTGTGCCACATTGCAGGGGCTTTCTCCATCCTCAGTCGTGCACAGATGGAGTGGGGTGGTGTCCCTCTGATTGGCTGGCACCCTATCCAGATTTGGTATTTCTGCATCAAGGTTCTTCACACCATGTGAACTGGGAACAGCTCCAACCCAGTGAGGTGTCCATGCTCAAATGTAGCTTCCATATGCCTGATGTCACAATTTCATATATCTCTGTGTAAGAGTGTTAGCAAAATGAATACTATGTACATATTAATGGGAAACAGTATTAGGACTGTTCCTGAAAGCATAATTAAAGACTACCAGTTTTAGGAATTCTCCATTTCATTTGAGTTTTTTGAATTATTATTATTGATTTTTGAAGGAAAACTGAAATGCTGCAAAGCAAAATAAATAAATAAATAGGTAGGTAGCTATTGATGTTGCCTCTAATTTCGTTCAGTTTTTTGAGTCTTTTCTGTGAATTGGTTAGAAGAAGTTCACCTGACTGAACTCTGGCTGAAATTTTAAGCTGAGCTGAAACAAAATGTCTCCATTTCTCACTGCCCGTAGATTGTGTTAGGCATAAAATTAACTTTTTAATCCACCATCGCTGTGTGCTGCACCATACCATAAAAGCCTATTAAAATGATATTAAATTCATACTTTACTGACTTAAGTTATAGAGAGCAATCCTATCACCTTATAAAAATGGATAATAATTACCTCAAGCTGCAGATAACACCATATTTGGCCAAGAGAGACAGAGACAACTTCCAACCCTGGTGATAACTGGTTTATCATGGAAAATTGTCCCTAGTAATGTTTTTTATTTTTATTTTTGAATCCAAATTATCAAAGAATTGAGCTTTAACCAAAAGGGGTCAGGCAATAACCAGACAGCCGGTCAGAAAAGAGCTTTAGAAATGGGGTTTGGTGAATTATCACCAGATTCACAGGGATGCAATAAGAAATTATGGGTGAAAATCCATGTCACTGAAGCCTGTATTTAGAGGAGCTAATATCAGCTTATAATTTAAAGTGCCTCATAATTTGATCATGTTTTTCCACTTATCCTACCTCCCTGCAACCAAAATCTAATGAACGTACTTTTCCATTAATGAGATCATGCCTAAATTCTGTAAGCATACTGCTACCAATCTAAGAGGATATAATGAAATCATTCATGCAGCATAATTGTTGTGCAACAGAAACAGAAAAATGATTTGGATATGTTAGATGTTGCCAAAGTTAAAAAAACAAGCACAAACTACAGTGGTAGCCTGTGTTATATCTAATACTTATGGGTGCATGTGAATGTTTCAAACAAAATAAAAATTTTTGATTATTCTACATATGCCATAACTCTGTGAGTTGAGTCCTCAATCCCTTCCTTGACTATAAAGTTAGAGTTAGAGCCAGGTTTGGCAAAAGCTGGCTGAATTGGTGCGTTGAATTCTCTGCAACAAGAACTGAGGCATATGACGGCCATAACACTTCTGTTTACCATTTGTTTTCTACTGTTAGCAATGGTGGTATATTTCATTGTGGTTATTTACATTGATTACATTCGCAACAGAGCTCATTTCAGTGCGCACAGCCACCGGATTTCTTGTGAGCCGGCCAGCCTCAGCAATATTATCAGCTCCAGCTGATGCAGGTGATCAGGACTAAAACAACCATAGAAATAAAAATAGAAGCAAATATTATTAACACTAATACCCATTCTCACTGCAGTTGTGTCAAGATTATAAATCAAAATTAAATGAATGATAAGCTTTCCAAATGGAAGCAGTCAAGTTGGTATTGCCTGAAGACAAGAAGATGAAATGTAAGTGACATTTGGACACCATTCTGATCGATATCTTTTGTCTGTGTTTTCTTTTGATAGATTTTTCATATGACGTACGACTTGGCCAGTGCTGTGGTAAGAATATTTAATCTCATTGGAATGATGCTACTTCTTTGCCACTGGGACGGTTGTCTCCAGTTCCTGGTACCACTTCTTCAAGATTTTCCTCCAGATTGCTGGGTGTCGCTAAACGGTATGGTTGTAAGTATTTAATTTTTTTCATGGTGTTCGTTTGTTTTTTTCCTTTTGAGATATCGTTAATCTTGTGTTGTCTGTCCTAATGTGTAGCAGCATCTATTGCCCTTGCTTGTAGGCTATTACTGGTAAAAATACAGAAAAAATGTGTTCAAAAGACTAGGTATACTTTTAACTGAAAATGAGCAACATGTATTTTTGCCTGGTGTCTTGTGGTTGAAAAATCTAAAATGTGATGTAATCTGTCAAGACATATCTATTCCTCAAAATATTAGGAATATTTGAATAAATATTGAAAATGGAAGGAAATATGATACACAGCTATACCACATTAAAAAGGTGGCATTATTCAATTGCAGCTGTAGTCTTTGTATGTGTTTCAGGTCTCCTGACCCCAGAAGTCTTGTCATGCAATTTTACCCAGTGTTTAAATATTTACTAGCAGGCATTTAAACTTATTTTCCTTTTTTTACATATTTGTGGGCATTGTGCAGTAGCTTGCACAAATGCTGGATATCTTCTTTGACAAGTATTCAACACAGTGTACTGTAAATTACTTGTTTGTGTCGATTGAACAAATGTGCTAACAGTGTACTGATTATTCATTAATGCAACCCTAAACTTTCATTCCCTACCATGATGTAGGCTTATTATGTTTGTGGACTGCTAGTGCCTTTTAAATGTTCTCTCACTGACCAGAGACATAACCATCCGAAACTTCCTCTGAACCCATTGTTCGCCCCGTATAATTCTAGTTCTTTTCTTGGTCAGTAGCTTTCACTTTCTTGGTAATCAACAGACATAAATGAAAGGCCATGCTATTTTTTTTGGTCCCATTATTGTTAGGATGAGGGAGAGCCCTAGTCCCTTTTGATTCTCTGCTTCCTTTCTTTTCTATAATCGCTAGAAGCCCAAGTGGATTGGGTTGGAATTGTGCACGCCTACATCAGTTCCAATCACACCTGTGCAGATATTTTATTTTGAATGTGTACATTTGTTTTGGAGAGGCTAAGTGCAGGAAAACAGAAGTGCTACACAGATGCTAAAAGTAAAATTGAATAAGTTCATCAGTCACAGGGCAATGTAGTATATGCTATCCCCAGTCCAACACTCAGAATCACTGCGCATTCAGATGGTGGAGTTGATGATGGTGTTAAGATCACAAGATACATAAGTTGTAATGACAAGATCATTTTTATGTCAAGATCACAAGATAGGTCAGGATAATGAAAAATCTACTTTTGTTTTTTTGAGATCATGAGATAATAAAAATTAAGACCACAAGAAAATGACTTTTCTATGTCAAGATCACAAGATAAGTTGAGTCAATGTGGCTGAATTCTTTATGACATTAACACTACACATAACATTTGTAGTGTTTTAATTTTTGAGAATAGACATTTAAAATAAATAAAGCCTGACTAATACAGTTAATCTTTTCATAAATTAGGCTATTTTCAATTAAACTGGTGAATCTTGACCACATTTTCAAAGGCTTTGGACATTTTAAAGTTCCGAACCTCCCCCATTCCCAAAGGTTTTGTATCTTGTGGGTTCTACTGTAGTTCTAAACTATGCAGCACTGTTTAAATTCCACACAGCAGTATGCATAATTCATTTCATATATAAACAGCAGCTCCTCAAGGTCAGATTGTGTGAAATGCCCTTCGCATATGCCGTATGTGGTCCACAATACATACTGAAACAATGGGGCTTCGGTTTGGTCTTGATTGGGTTTCTCTAAACCATTCATTCATATACTCAAGGGTCAGAGCACATAGTGCTAAACATGTCTTAGTGGTTAAATGGAACAAAAGATTGAACAGAGAATAGAAAGAGATTTTCCCACAATATACCCTACTGCTGTTGCCCACTTTTATTGCGACACGAACATGGTTGTTTCCTGTAAAACTCTTAACGTTAATCTATATTGCCCATCATCACAGAAAATAATTTTACCAATCCATTTTTTTTTTCTTTTCAACTAAGATCAGATTTTCCAACCATGTATGAGCTCAAAGGATGCACTTTATTGGACGCAAGAAAATCTCTTTGGTTTATTGCATATTTGACTTAGTACTTGAGCTTAACGTTGCATTAGGTAACATCAAGTGCTGTCCATGGTTATATAACTGGTATTCATTTAGGCTGCACTTTTTTGATTCATTCGTCTTTGGGACTATTCACTGTATGACGCTTCATGGCAAGGAGTCAGCATGGCGCGTCAAGCTCATTTTTAGAACACTTCATTATTCATGAAAGCGTTCGCAAAGGGAGGGCCAAAAAAAAAAAAAAACTTGAGCATTGTTCTATTTTTACTACTGCTGCCCATTGTCTGATCACATTTGTTTTTGTCTTTGGTTATGTTTAGCAAAAATTGCTTCACTTCACGTTATTACTGAAGCTTGTGAGAGAGAAACCTCATTGTGATTAATACTTTGAATGATGCTGTCACAGGGATAAAATATGCAGCCATTTTATCTTAATGTGAATCTACATTATCCACTTTTTCATCTCATGCATGTAGGTGAACACATTTTAAGGGCAGCTATCACTCCTCAGCTTTAGGCTGTACCAGAGAATTCCTTGATTTTTGTGAATGATGATCTGCAATTAGTGTCCAATTAGAAAATAGGCCAATATAATTTTTTTTTTCAAGCAAGGGATGTTCTTGTCTGTTTCAAACAAATCAACATTTCACTCTTATGATATTCTAACCAAAATATTTTGGTAGTTTGATTAAGCATCATTCTCCATATATTTCTAACAAAAAAGCTAGTCATAAGCTGTACACTGTATTTTGGATTTGTTTCAACAAATACCTTTTTGTTTAATAATACTTGCTTAATGACACATGCTTAACCACATGCTACATAAGTCAGACTGTTAAATTAAATATAGCAGCCCATATGTATTATTATTATTATTATTATTATTATTATTATTATTATTATTATTATTATTTAACTTCAGCCACCTTCACTCGGATGCCTTTGAGAAGCACAGTGTGACATTTGCAAAGAAAAAAAGGAACAGTTATTTAACAATTATCAGTTTGCTATAATGCAGTGCTTACATGTGCCAAAAGTATGGATGAATCACAAGTCCCTGCAGTGCTATTTTGAAATGAGGGTAGAAACAATCTGATTTGAGATTCCCTTGAACTTTTGGTGAATTGATGATGTGTCAGTCTGATGCTGAAGTAGAACGTAAATCCATTAAAATGGTGCAAAGTTTGTTCAGAGTTTGTTATCAACCATGATGGTACAAATGGCTGAGATCAATCTTCATTTTGCTGAACTGTCCGACTGTCCCTCTGTGGGAAACCACTGCATAGTCTGGGCCTGTAGAATTGCTACAGGCCAGTGAAGCTAATCTGTTCATTGGGAGACTTTAATACTTTTCAGGAAGTCATTCTACAAATGTTTAAAAATGTTTAACTTTGAATCAGAATTTGGGATTATAAGTGTATATAAAAATCATAAGTGTTTTTGAGGATAATGCTATTGTAGACTAATGTAAACCTATGCATGATCAAGAATTCATACCCCAATGTGTGAAATGCACTAAAATCAATGCTCATATAACCACTTTGCAGTACGTGATCCCATATATGTGTTCTAAAATAAAGAGCAGCATATGTGGATAGAGCAGGAATGTAAATGGACCTCATTTATATAGCGCTTTTATCCAAAGCACTTTACAATTGATGCCTCTCATTCGCCAGAGCAGTTAGGGGTTAGGTGTCTTGCTCAGGGACACTTTGACACACCCAGGGCTGGGATCGAACCAGCAACCCTCCAACTGCCAGACAACCCCTCTTACCTCCTGAGCTATGGCACCATGTAGACTTACTTTTTTATTCATGGTCTCCAGTTGTATTCAGTCTAAAAGTCAATGTAAGCAGAGTAATTTTGTTGCTGTTTGCACTGGATTGGGACTCACAGATCTGTTGAAAAGGATCAACACAGGCCCATACACACAGAGGCGGGTTCGGAGATGGGGGTTGGGGGCAACAGATTTCATTACATTTCCTGTCACGCGTCTCTTGGCTGCCTCTCCCTGAAAGCTATAAAGGAGGTCAAGTGCCCCTGGTTGCTCATTCTAGAGGGAAGAGAGAGGGCCGGGAAATTGGCCCTTCCAGTACTGATTTTAAATGCGGGCCTGAGGAATGATCTCTCTCTCTCTCTCTCTCTCCGCCTCATATGAGGGGCTCTTTCATATGCAAGTGTTCTAACTGCTGCATGTCAGAACACATGAGGTGCAAATGTTATAACTTTTTAGTATCATAGTTCCCCCACCCCTTTTTATTTCTCAGCAGTAGCATAGTCTGCTCTTAGCAGCACTCCATCTAGTGAAGTAGCTGGTACAGTATATTGAACAAAAATAAATGGTAGTCTCCCCAGAGGTCCATGCAGCTACAGCACTGGTCTTGGTTCAGTGATATAACACACTGCCTGGAATCTAATCCTGTCGGTGCAAGTGGCTGTTACCAGGTCTCCCACAGAATGACACACAAGTTCCCTTAGCCCTGCCCACCCAGGGGGGTACTTTTAATTTGATAGGAAGTCCCCTGCCTCATAGGGGCGAATCCTCTGATCCGCTGGGTGCCGCTCTGCCTCGAGCTGTGGAGGAAGAGCAGTCCTCCCGAGCGATCGCTTCAGAGCTCAGCTGGTGGACTACAGAAGTGAGACACGGTGATTGGCTGTGTGCATTTTGGAGGGTGCGGAAGCTAACTTGATGAGGTTGCTTGAAAGAAAATAATAGAAAATTTGAAAGCTAAATGGTCATGAGACGTGTGTATACAGTATAGAAGTTACATTCATATAACAAAGCATTTCATTTTCAAGTGCAGTTGAAAATGACTGATAATTGCTTTTCTGAAAGATTTGAATAACGCATCCCTGTTATTTTTTAAATAAAAATATGTTTTTTTTTAAATAGGTATATGATTCAGTTTCATTTTTAGCAGAATTTCTTTTTATATTAAATCTTCGTATTAAAGGCAACAAATCCCTTAAGATATTTAGAGCAATTAGAATTGAAATGATTTAGAAACGGACACATTTGAGAACTTCTTTCTAGATTATCATTGAACGTACTCCATTAACTGATAATAATATAGCTGTGTTAATTTTGTATTTCCAATGTGGCCTACAACTTTCAAATACCTTTTGCTTACATGTAAAAAAAAAAAAAAAAGAGCATCTGGATACATGTTAAATTTAATTCACTGCTAACAAAACTGTTTCTGAGATGAGCTCATTTTGTCTGGGAACTGACAGCAGGGGAACCATGGTTACGGCATTATTCTGCCCAGCGTGCGTGCCAGAGGAAACTGTAATGGAGATGCGGGGGAGCTGTTGATGTGTGGCTGAGCTATGGAGTGTGCTGCGACGGGTTCCAGGAGGGTGTGGGGTCACAGCAAGTGAGCGAGGCTGGGCATGCAACCCCAAATCAGGCTACGTACAATCTCACTATGAAAGCTCTCGCAAATAGCATAATGGACATCTTAGCGTGCCCCCTTGCACTGCAGGATTTACAGTAGGCTTATTTGAAGAATCGTTTCTGATAGCTTCCAATGTCGTACAAAGCACAGCCTCTTCGTGTTGCGTGCCACAGAATTTTCCGCACGTCATGTTTCAAATTATATAATTTTGCTGTCACGCTACATGCTGACCTCTAAATAAGTTCTGCGGATATGAGAAATAAGAATACCAATTGGCAGTGGTTGCAGAAAGCACCAAAAAAGAAACATGAAAAACTGCTGGGAAGAAGATACAATGTAGTCATAAATTTAATGCTGAATATCATGCTTTAATGTACGCCCAGACCACTGGACTGTTGTCGTCTTTGTCACCGTGCCCCTCTTAGGCATTAAATTACATTAATGTCGGCAGTGTAGCATAAAGGGAACTGGGCTGGTAAACTCTTTGGTTGTGGGCTTGATTCCCTGCTGGGACACTGCTGTTGTAGCCTTGGGTAAGATACTTAACCTGACTTGCTTCAGCAAAATACACAGCCGCATAAATGGACTGTATGAAAAACGCTATCTACATAAGTTGCTCTAGAGAAAAGCATCTGCTAAATGCCATAATGTACAAAGCAGTTCAGCAATAAGATTCTGTACACAAACGGGCAGAATTCCATTATTAGCATCTTGAACCACTATTTACTCAAGGGACTTAATATCCATAAGGTTATGTAAACAGGGTGATCTATAAACATTTTGCCTGAGGCATCCACACCAGCAAGGATGATACAGTGTCCTGCTCCTGCAGTTCTCACGAGAAGACTTACGTAAGTTACTGATAGGCTCTAGTTTCTGTCTGGTCTCCCATTCGGTGAGCCTGTGAAGAGCATTGCGCTTGCTGCAGTAAAAGCTGCTCTCGTGGACCCAAGGCGAGGTGCAGATATGCTGACAGAAATACAGCCGATCAGACCTGAAAAGGCCAGACTCAGTAGGACATCCAGCTCCCAGTCCACTCAGACCAGATTAACATCCCCATCTGAATGTGTAATGAGCCCTCCACTTTTTGTTGTTGTTGTGTTTCTGTTTAAAGTTCAAAATTCAGTGCTTATTATATAATAGTGGATTTTTTCCTCATTTTAAATGGTCAGTGTGAAGCTTGAGAGAAAATAAAAATAAATTAACTAAAAAGTTAACTTTTGAAAATGAAATCTTGTAATATGTTAGTTATTAGATTAATTAACATTCAGAGCCAGAGCTTTCTGTTCATCTGTTAAACAAACCAGAGAAGACAGATGTTTTTTTTGATTATCAAATATTAAGTTATTTTTTACTGCATGTCGTCATATAAAAATACTTTGCATCTGTGTTTTTTATTACATAATATCTTCTGAGACATAAAATACCAGGAAAATGTCTTGAGCATTTTTTCCATCTCCAGTTATATAAAGGATTCAGTGTGTGATAGATACAGATGAGTGGCATTGTATGGCATATAGGCTTATTATCTACATGACTAATGGATTGAAAGTATCTCCTTCCTCTGTTGGACCTCTTTTATTTAATCACCGGATAAGATAACACAGGCACCATTAGTAACTTCAAGACCTGGGTAACATTCAGACACCTTCTCAAGGGAGGCTTAGTTAAAAGGCATCCAGCCATGTGCTGCACCCTTAGCTCGAGTAAGAAAACCATGGCAGGCACTATAATGAATAGAAAACCAAATAGCAGGATCTGTGCAGACTTGGATGGCTGTGTACAAAGTGATGTGATGGTTCAATATAAATAACACGATCTTGAAGGCCATGTTAGAACATTTCTATTGACAAAGCTACAGGTATATTATGTGTTTTTTATTTATTTATTTATTTATTTATTTATTTATTTATTTATTTACTAGGGTTGCCATGTGTAGTATTATTGGGATAGTCCATTTGCATTTCATCCAAAAATATTTTATCTAGTAAGGGATGCAATTTGTACTGTGTGTATCCATATTGCTAATAACCTTGGGTTGCTATTTGGTAACTGTCCAGCACAAATGTAAATAGTTTGATGAAAGATCTCTGTTAAAGCATAGGTTTAGTATTTTTGAACCCAGTATTTTTTAAGTCATTTTGAACCTTTTTTTGGATAGCCTGGAATTAACATGAACAACAGAAACTATAATTTTTATGATAATTTCAGAACTGAGTTTGATAGCTGCATCCTCAGACATGGCTCCAATAGCAACACATTGGGGCAATTTTTGCAGCCTTCAAAAGATCAATGAGTAAAAAAAAAAATTAAAAAAAAAACCTATCCGTTAAATAAAATCACAACATTACGCACTTACTAACCATTGTTGCTAAACCTTGGGTTGCACAAATAATTCATAGGCAACAGAAATTGATAAGTACATTTTGTAATGTACTTAATATTTTGAGTAACATTTCACGTGTTCGTTCCTGGCTTACCGCCGCACCTTTGCAACACTAAATAAAATGAACTAACATTAGTGATCATGGCTTTACATACAGTATGTGGCCAGAGCCATATTCATGTTCTTAGGCACCAAACGTCCTTTCCCCAGAATTTGATGAGATCCTGTTGAAGAATAAATTCTGTAGCTCTGTGGAGATATAAAAACGTAAGCCAAATTTAAAATAAATCTCATCTCTTCTGTAGAAGGACAAGCACATAAAATTAGGGGTTTAAACTGAACTTGTTCTCTGGGATATTCTGAAAACATACTTTACCCCCCCCCCCCCCCCTTCTCAGTGGATCCAGTGTCAGGACAAATGGATTGCACTCAGCTTAGCCATCACAAAACTCTACCCTCTGTAAGCTCACTGTGTGTATCTGACTGGATTAAATGATATGAAAATATGGCTTATTTTTAAAATGTACTTCCTTCTTTAAAAAAAAAAAAACTCCACTAGGTCTCAAAGTGACCATTTAAACTCAGTTGGGTTCCATTTTTTCTTCATATCCATCTCAATAAATGGATGTGAAGGCATCTGTCTCAATAAATAGTTCACACCATTACTTACACATCAGTCTCCATCAGGCCTTCGAGCCATACAGGTTCAAATATAGCTTGAAAACTGTAGTGTTTAGAAGGGACCAATGTAATGCCTAGATAATATCAAAAGACCTGGCCTTTCTTCTTTGCATATCTGGGCAGCTCCATTTACAAATTTGCATACAAAGCCTATTTATTTTCCAGTGAATGCAAAACAAAAAGGCACATTGTGTCAGTGTGGTGCATTAAAAAAAAAAACATTTTTTATTAAAACTGAGAAAATTGAAAATTGTCGATCCAAAGGCAGATACTGCCCTAACCTTTATTTGATAATATTACCTATTTTACAAATATTCAGGACCCTACAAAACATAATAATTAGATAGTGTATATTGCACATATATCTTGCTCTTATATAATAAGATATAACTGGGAGCCCTGGAGGTGCCTCAGAGTTACTGAGGCCATAGCAGCAATGTTGAAAGCCCACAGTGATTCCCCTGATGTAGCCCAAATATGAACAGATTGTGTTTTTATTATGTAATGTATCAAAGCATGTCACATTTTTACATGCATACAATGAACAGATTGTACATTTTAAGCAAAGACCCAAAAAGAGCAGTTGGATGAAAAAGAAGAGAAAATTTAAAGGAGATTATTGTGATACATTCACTAATGACATCATTTGTTACTTGTTCATATTTCTCAGTTGTGTCATCTAGGGTTGGGTTGCAGCAGAGGTCAGTTGCAACATTAAATTTCATGACACCACTTTATCTCCATTCCGATTAGACATTATGGTGACAACTGATTCTGACCTCATTATTAGCTGCTATGGCCTTTCAGGTTGTTCTTGAAGTGTTCCCAAACAAATAAAAAACATATAAGATATATATTTATAAAAAGTCAAGGGCACAAACAAATGTGAACTGATTATTGGTTGCTTGATGAAAACAAGTCATGCGTGTTCTTTATTGTTGTAATCAAACAATGTCTCAATCCAGAATTCAGTGCCAAGACTCCAATGTCTGTCCAGTGTTTTTATAGCCAGGATTTACACTTGTAGCAGGGAAGACAGCTAAAAAGAAGTCTTCATTTTCCAAGTGTTATTTCAGCTATGAAGAATCAGTATGTTTATAATGCAGTTGGTTTTCTCAGCTGAGCCTTTCCTCTGTCCAAGGCTTGTCAGCGGAGACCTTTCCTTGGCCAGTCTTCTCGAAGCCTGTCTTCGCTGTCAATCCCACTGCCACCATTATTTCCTGCCAAGAAATACTTATTGCCTTTACTCTAAATTCATGAAAAGACCGAATCGAATTTTATGCTGAAAAAAACTGAATTCTTCATTGTAGTCTAAAACAGTTAAATCTCTTATTTTCAATTTCATAGTTTTTTTTCAGATATGAGTGATTTATGCATTTATTTCTATGAAAAGTTCATATTGTCATTGTCTTAATCCGTTTAAATTTTATACAATAAACATATACTCCTATCCAGAGTGACTTATACAACTTACATACATTCCGTTACTTTTTCTTAAGATAAAATAACATAAGCCAACACTTTATTATTCAATCGTTGCTTGAAATAAAGATGTACCCCAAAAAGAATTATCCGCTTAAGTTATAAGATGTTTCTTAAAGTGCCTCAGCATTAATCAGTGTAACATGGAACACCTTCCAAAAAACACCACCAGTGATGGGCCAGTTTTTAGCTGCGACCGGCAGCTCTATAGCTCTGTCTGTCTGTCGGTCGGTCGGTCGGTCGGTCAGTCGCTTTGTTGGTCGGTTGGTCCACAAAAAGTGTGAAGTGTGAAATTTGGCATGGACGTTGGTCATGACCGAAGGCACAGCTGAGTAATTTCCGAGGCCGATTGACCAAGAGGGGGGTGGCGATGGCCGCATAAGTCCCGAATGGATTCACAGATTTGCACAAGATTTTGTGGAAAGGTTGGTCATGAGCCAAAGAAGAGGTCACGTGTTTGTGTGAGGGTGTCTGCGTGGATGCATGCACACGTGTGTGTGCAGTCGCAGCTATTGCAGATTCGTGCTTATTAAACCCTAGTGCCCTCACAAACTTTTTAAAATTCTTTACTCAGACCTCAGTACTAAAGCCTCAAAGCAGTTATACAGAGTCATGAAAAAGTTTCACCTCGGGCTATTTCAGGCATACCCGAGGCATGTGGCCTTGTTTTCGCATTGCTTTATTCCCTAATCGCTTCTGAGCAGAACAGCAGAAAACGCACGGCGCAGCATCTCGGTGTCCATGTCCCGGTCGGTCGTGAGCTTTCCACACGACTTGGATCAGTATAATGATGCTAAACTGTTTACCATAAAATCCAGGAACACACAGACTCACATGGAACTCTTCAGGGCGGCATCCATGTTCTCCGTGAGCCCCGGGTGATCAGCCAGCCCAAGGGCTGTGATGCTCCGGACAGATGATGCCCGCTGTCCCAGCGAATCAGATTACCTCCAGCCTAGAGGACAGACATTTTGTGCAAAGTCATTGCTGCTTCTCTTCTGAATGCAGATTGTCTGGGATATTTCCTCAGTATTCAGCCGCATTGCTTTATTGAAAGGGTCCTCAGTAATTTATTTTTTTCAAAAAACATTCCACACTATAGCTGAAATTGCTTGTGAAAATCTGCGATACTATTATGTACAGAATGTCGGAAAGTTTTCTTTCTCGTCAGTATTGGAAAAACAAACCAACTACTTACATTCATTCATCAAGGTTAATGAAAAAGTGCCATACTAATTAGTTTTTATGTATTTTCCATGAAACATTTTTTAAATGCCCTTTATATAGCAAATACAATACACCTGCAATATTTTGTGTTTTTCATGCAGACAGTTTATTTGTGGGCATCATAGTCAGCATTATTTCAAAGTGGGGGGGCAGAAGTTCTCAGAATCAGCAATTTTGGAACCAGAACAGAAGGGGAATTTTTTTTTTTAAAGGCAAACTAGGACACAAAGAATCAGAAATATACTTAGACATGATTCAGCCAGAGGAAATAAGACTGCCACTTAAGTCTGTCATGTCAAAGACTATTAGAATATTTTTGTATCTTGGTGCATAGAAGCACTTTGTGGGTAATGGAATGGTAATGATGCTATGCCGTTAAGCTTGGCTTCTCTTCCACAGTCCAAGGTAACAGACCTTAGTCTGCTATCATGAGACAATCGATTTGCGTTGCACTAGAGTTTATTTATGTCCCGTTCGTTCCTGAAAGAGGCAGTTGACGTCACAGTATTTTCTGTCCTCTAGTCCAATACATCATGAATCTATTTTTTACCTGTGTGCCTTCCTGCCCAGTTCCTAGAAATACACACCTGCATTTAGTTAGTGAGTCAGAGGGAGATGTCTCAGTCACAACAAAGACTTAAATTGATAGTTAAGATTAAAGTAAGGCACATGGGACATAGGTGTCGGTGAGATTTTTAAAAATCTTTCAATTGTATTGTGCATGAATCTGTAGGAGGAAAAAAAAACTTCATCTAAGGACCTGACTTTCTACTGGCCAAAATAATATGTATGCAAATACAAGCCTCACGCCATCACAACCTTGACACGTTGAACCACTTGCAATGATTGCCCCAATAACAGCAGAATCAAGGCCAGGCCTCTTCCTCTCTACATTCTCCACTGCATCTGTGGGCTATGAGGAAGCTATGAATCAGTTATCTGAAACAAACAGAAGTAATAGATGTTGATTGGCTGGGGCTTGCAGCCATCCAATGTCGTAAGCCCCAGTGGCAAATAAAAAGAAAGAAGAAGTTAAGTCACTGGAATGGGGCTCTCAAGCATGAAGGGTAGCTATGTTGGCAGGATGTTCTGTGGAGGTTCAGTGATCCATCAAAGAGCTTCGCCTGAGAGCCGGCGCTCGGTAACTCCCCGCCCCCCGCTTCTGTCCCTCTCGCAGAACGACTCCTGGGGTAAGCAGTACTCCTACGCCCTCTTCAAAGCCATGAGCCACATGCTGTGCATCGGGTACGGAGCCCGCGCGCCCGTCAGCATGTCCGACCTGTGGATCACCATGCTGAGCATGATTGTGGGAGCCACCTGCTATGCCATGTTCGTGGGCCACGCCACGGCCCTCATCCAATCACTGGACTCCTCTCGGAGGCAGTACCAAGAAAAGGTAAATTCTCATTTCCTATCTGCACCCATTTGCAGATTTACTGTACTGTACAGTGCTTTGACTGAAAAACGTATGTGGTGCCAGTATGTTCAACTTCTGAATGGTAGAAAGTATAGTACTATAGCTAACAACTGACTCTTCCTTAATTTGCTGTGATGAGATAATAACATAGATTTCATAAGAATGTGACACTGCGTGGAGTTTCTTCTACAGCTGTGTTCCTAAAATTCTATCTACTTCCCAAACACATATAATACACATCACACACTTTGGTGTGTTTTACTTTACGCAGCTACCGTATATTTGTGTACTGAAACAGAAGTACATAGAGGCATATACTGGAAAATAAGGCAGTAAGAGACAAAGCCCCAGATAATATTTTACTGCATCCAAATAAAAGTTCTTATTTATAATTGATATGGGTTTTGGAACCCTCAAAGTAATATTAGATACATAACAAGATGGTTATACCTTTGCACAGATCAGATCTTCTGCACAGATGAAATTGTTTTACAAGGTACAATATGCAATTAAGCCACTGGTATTTTCAGCTCTGTAACAGGGATTCTGTATTGACTTATTGGAATAATTTAGAATGGAATAGGGTGATTTTGAGTCTCATCAATTAGATGAAAGCAGGTGACTATGGTACAGTTAATCTGAATTTAGGGTGTTTAAATTCGAAATGTGAACAATTAAACTGGCTCACTGGGCCACTGAAGGCAAAAAAAGTATTGCTCTTCCACCCTGGAAAATGGAGAAACTGAGCCTCTTCGTGAGAATGTCAGTGTGGGTTTATGGCTCTCTGTTCTACGCTGTCCAATTTTACAAAGTTGTTCAGGGCTTGGTCATTAGGAATTCTACCATGTTCAATTTGATTACGCTTGAAAACGTCTGTGGACATAGAGAGTATATTTTATCAAGGCTTCATCTAGATTTATCAATACCACAGCATTGTATATTTCCTTACATATAAACAATACATTAATACGGGTGACCCACTTCCCTTAACGGCAGTGCTGGGAGTCTCATCTGTGGTACAGTTGTGCAGTGGTGTTGAATCGATTGCTCACGAAGGATGAACATTATTGAGACACTGTATCCACTGCCAAGACATGAGATTTCACTGAGAAGTCATTTGGGACAGATCAGCTAACAAATTGGTCAGGCAATAGTGAAAATGTCCTTCTAAAGTGTTACTGTACATAGAAACAATTGGCCTCATTTTGAAAAAACTTGCGTACGATCAGATTTGATCAGTAACTGTGCTTATGAATGTCTCCACAAACATTTCAGCATTCATCTTTTTTCTTTTCTTTTCTGGATTTGTTCTTTGGTGCAATCATGAGCAAGGCTTATGCAGTTTCTATTTAGAATTCTTTACTGTTTATGCAAATTAATTTTAAGTAGTTTCAGACCTCCTATTAACAACAGAAAGTTGATCAATACATTATATTCATGTTTTAATATAGTATATTAATATACAATTTTATAGTTATATTATATACTTTAATATTTAATAATGTTTTTGATTTTAACTATTTTAATTCATCTAAAATGTTTTCACGAGTTTTTTATTTTTTTAAATTTAGTTAACAATTTTGATTACGATTTCAGTGTAGTTTTAATTCGTTTTAAGAGGGGGCTTGCTAGTTTCAGTTCAGTTTCAGTTTTATTTATTATTTTACGATAATGATTTTTCACACCTAATTTTTGTTTTAGTTTATACTAATAACCTTGTTGGGAACACATGTAATTTCTTTCATTTTTTGATGAAAGGGATTGATAAAAGTGATGATGATGATGTTGAGGATTGATAATGACATAAAGATCCACTAGCGCACAGCCAAACCCATCACTTGGCAATGGCGTATTAACTGCTTTCTTGCCTAACCGTGCCTTGGGGAGAGAGCACGTCTTCAGGGACCGCACAGATATGTTTACAGAGAGAACAATTAAATGGCTTGGGTTTACACATGACCCTGAAGTCAACATCCCCTTTATGGGATTGTTTGGGTGTTTACTTTACATGCACAGACTCATGCATCAAATTTATGAATAGTCGACATTCTTCTACACCTGCGAATAAGCACAGAATCAAAGGTGTGTACATTTCATTAATCCCACGTAGATCTTTTTTTGTAGGAACTTTGATTAAGAACAAAGTTCCGTGATTGACTCTGAGGCCCTATTTATTCATTTAAAAAAAAATAAAAGAAAGAAAAAGCCATGCCATGCCATATTTAAAGTCAGCACTGGTTTATTTCCCTACACACATTTTAAACACTGTTTTACATTCCATGCTGGAGGTCAAGTGACTGAGCTCCCGGATTGAAGACTTGAAAACTTAAATGGTGCGTAAAACACAGAGTCGTTGCCGTTGTTAGAGCTGACATGCGGAGCTGGCTGCGCTTGGGCTTCAGTGTTCTGATAAAGCAAACAGCCGCAGTGTCTCCCTCCGGCCGTATCTCAGCAGCAGCTGCAGTGGAAACATTACCAGAACTATCCGAGATGCCCTTGCGCAGGGTTCACAGAAGAGCTCTGTTCTCACTGACTGTGCCGGCACTGTAACTGCAGCTAAAACGAAATCAGTTTCTTCACCACTTTCCAATGTTTAAGGGGCCTTTCTCAGATAACCAGCATGTGTACCAACAAACATACACACATACGTAATCCATTCACGCGTGTCCATACTTACATGCACACACACATACACATTGGTGCCTGAAATATGCAGCAGCCATACCCATATAACACATGCTGATAAACATATACAATATGCATACTGTACATATACAGACAGTTATGAATTGTGTTACATTCTCTTGGGAAAATAACAGATACAGTACACTACTGTGCCAGTTAAAAAGTATGCATTTGTCTCTCTTACAACAGAACCTGTAATGCCACAAAGATACATTAGTATCTAAATGGAAAAGGCATGTGACTTTAGGATATGAAATCAAAATAATCATTAATTCACATGATACAGAATCCAAGGAACCATGCATAACAATTAACTGAAGGAAATGATTGGTGTACTGTCATAAAGAAGAACCTATATTCCATTATAAAATACACTAACGGTTATACAGTAATCATGCGGTTCATATGGTTGTCATCGAGATTGTATTCTGCTTAATGTCTTAGACAGACTGGAAAAGGGGAAGAGAGAGAGGGGGAGAGATACTGCATGTATTACTCTGCTGAATGTGTCACAGCCATGCCTCCACTCAGAAAAGACATTTTCCACAAGCTGTATCCAATGTCTCTTTGGCGAGGTTTTTTCGTCACTGAGAAAATCTGTTGCAATAGCAGAGCTCTCAGTGTGTGCTTGGCCCACAGGAAACAGTGGGGTTAAGCGAAAACATTGCCTGTGACATCTAATATAACACTGCCTCCTCCCAGCCCCAGATTTAATTTGATGGGAGATTTGAGAGTGGAGGCTGTTACCTTTCGTGCCTTTTCGTGGTCCTGCGTAGGTCGAGCATGTGTCTCTCTGTGATGCAGCTTTTTCTTCTACACTCTGACAGGCTCGGTGTCCTCTCCAAGCAGGGAAATCGAACACTGTTACAGGAGGTTTTTCAACATTGCTATTTCATGGCAGGATTCCTGGAAGGAGTGTATTTTATACTGCAAGAGAAGCATACTGCATGAGGGCATTATATTAATTAGACCTCATTAGTAAAGCCTGGACAAAGCTGAGTCACGGTTATGCCGTCACCAATCTCGTTCATAAGACCTAGAGCAGTTCTCATTGCTTTACCAGGGTGACGCACTGAAAAATCTTTTTTGGGGGCTTTTTAATGTAGCCTAGTTTTGCCACAGTTTTTTTGACGAGTTCAGTTTCAGCTTCTTCCCTCAGACTCTCTGGTGTACAGCACGTTATGTTTCCATAGACTAATAATGAATTCATTTTTTCAAATGTAAATAGCTAATTACTAAGCAATAGGCTTCCAGGACAACATATATTTAGTGTCAGAAGTCTGCATAGTTTTTTACCAGTATTTTACCAGCAGGAATTTTTTGAAAGGAGATTGGAGGGCAGCTTTGATATTTGGTAAATTTGCTTAAATATTTGACATCAAACTAATCTGTATAACTGGTGCACAAGAACACTGTTCCATTTCTGAAAGTTCAAATCCCCCCCCCCACCCAAAAAAAAATAAATAAATAAATAAAAATCTGCTTTATTGGGCACCCAATGTCTGTTTGCTTCAAACAAAACCCTGCCTTATCACCATCCAGCAGCCTTGCTGAATCACTGGGGAACAAGGTGCGACACGCTTTGAATTTGATTAATGCCATTTCCACTCATTGCTTTGTGTTGTGTGTGGGTTAAAGGTTATTGTGGGCCCTTCCTCCCCTCTGTGGCTTCCAATAGCAGTAAATTATATTCATGTCAGGATATGACCGTCCCAAAAAATATTCCCCTAATGCCTTTTTATGCTTTAGCATAAGTAACATTTTCTGTGATAGATGTGATAGATTTCCTTGCTTCTCTCTGGTCCATGTATGAGATGGTGTATTTGTGTGAATTGACTTACAGCGATGTGGGCATCTGAGGGTCTCTCTGAAAAATTGTTCAATTGTTCAAGCATGTTTGGCTCTTCACTGGAGAATATCATTTTCGGTCATATTTCTAATTAATCAGGCAATTTACTTAATTTGTTAAATAAGTACAACAGTAATCATAAGTAGAACTGTGAACTGATGACTGATCTTTTCAGCATCATATAAATTCTGTAATTACACTCATTGGAGTTTAGTGCTGTTTTGAAGTTTAGGTATACCGTACAGTACCTTCCTTTTGGGAGGGATATGGTTAGGCCAAGCGTTGTTCATACAAGAATTTGAATACCTATGTTCTACATTAGGACCTACAACAGGCTGTGTACATGTACTAGTCACCCAGTCATAGTTACGCTGTTATTAGTGACACAGATATGTGCATGATTCCTACTTCTTAGAATGCATCTGAGGAACAACCAGAGCCAGGGTTTCATTGTATTTTGATTGTCTTTGTCTTTGGTTGATTATGTTGATGGATGACACAACTGTGCACTTGACAGAAACCCCACTTCAATCAAATTATTTAAAAACATGGTGCCAAACTGCTGTGTGTTTCCCCTGGTTACCAGCAGCGGCACTGGTGACGATAAATATCATCCCAAAAAATCTCTCATCCCCCCCCCCCCAAAAAAAAAAAAAATAAATAAAAATAGCACAGCCATCCCAAGGGTTCCTTACGCTACACCTACCTTCCAAAAGCAACACTCACCGTACTACAGATTCCAGAAAGCACTCGGCCTGTTTCAAATTGACTAAGATTTCAATACATCCTCTCTTTTTGGAACATTACACTAATTACTTGTGGTCTTGACTGCATTTGAGTTTCAGTCACATTCAACTTGAATAATTCTAAATGGGAAACTTGAGGCTGGAAGTCAAGCAGACCAATTAATTTGCACTTCACTAAAACCCTGTACGTTGCAATGCATTACTTAAACATAAACAGTTCTCTGTTTTCAGTGCCCTCTCATTTGTCTTTCCCCTACAACCTCCCTTCTTCCTAAATGTTCATTTAATCTTGCTCTCAGGGCAAAGAAGGTAGATTGCATGAAATTGCTTTAAAAGGGAGAGTGGGTTTGACACAGCATTGTTAACTCCTGTAACCTCTGACAATAATGCTGTCTGATCCTGTTTTTGCAAAGATAAATCATTTATAAAATTGATAATTGTGCATAATGTGTGTTAAACATATATAACTGTGCATATCTGTGTGTTAAACATACATGTAACTAAAGCAGTTGTGTAGCATAGACATTACTGTAAATAATTCTGAATCAGACAATTTGCCAAGTGAAACTAGACCTGATTATTAATCAGTACAGCTTTAGACCCATACTTCTATGCAGTCCAGCTGTAGTGTACCTGTTACACAATAGATATATGCAGCTTCTATACAGTAATGCTGCTGGGCCAGTTGACTTGAAACACGGGAAACAATTAAATCTTTGTGACTATTCCCACAAACTTTTGGGCAATTTCTAGCTCAAATTTCACTGACGAGTGCTACGCAGTTATGTTAGGCGAATCAGCTGCCTGTGGCACGTACTACTTGGAAGTGCACAAATCCTGAGAACTGCAGTAGTGGGCAGCAATGAATGATGTTCTAGTGATCAAAGTGACACTGTTTGGGAGATTTATTTTGTTACACACATAATGACCGCACAAAAAAAAAAAAACTACTTAATTTGGGCAAAGAGACAAACAAGGGCAAGCTAATAAAAAAGATTTAGCACCAAAATTAGCTCGCTAAAATAATCAGATGGCTATCTCAGCTAGGCTAGCATACTACCTAAGTACAGTAACTTACTGTAGCATTAAACAAGTTGGTTAGCTACCTAACACTAGCTACCTATTCAAGACTGTCGATAGCTAGCTGGTAAACTGAGCTTGCACTTACATAGCTTGATAACTTGCTAGTAGTAAACACAAGATCTGACTACCTAACTAGCTGTAACACACACCACAGATGTTGTGAAGGCTGCTTTTGTGATATCTTGTATTTATATTCTTTCTGAGACATTTTCATGTATAAAAAGAATTGAATGTGTGTACTGTACTGCCATGATACATCATTATTCATTTATTGCATTTTATGAGAGAGATGTATTATTCATATATTTGTCTAGGGAGATTTCCCATTCCCTTTTCTACCTTCTTGGTGGTGTTTTTATTTTCTGTCAGCAGTGTTCTGCCTATGGTTTCACCTAGTGACCGAAGGACCTAGCTTTCAGTGCTCCCATTACATAACATGGTGTCTACAGTGCAATCCCTAAGTCATGATGATGGATTCTCATATATATCGTTGTATTACCAAATTATTTCTCCAGTCAGATTTGGTCACTTAAACCAATTAAAAATATCATAGGTACTAATTCAATGTTTCCTTTTGTTCTCTGAGTGATTCATGTTTGGTTCAGTATTGTTGTTTTTTCTCTCTCTTTACAGTACAAGCAAGTGGAGCAATACATGTCCTTTCATAAGCTCCCAGCGGACATGCGGCAGAAGATTCACGATTACTATGAGCACCGTTACCAGGGCAAGATATTTGATGAAGACAACATCTTGAGTGAGCTGAATGATCCATTGAAAGAGGTGAGCTGATGTTTTCCTTCTGACAAAATTCCCTAAGAATCTGATACTAATAATGATTTTGGTCTACAAGATAAGCGAGTAGAAATGAACACATCAACTTAATATGTTTCTCTGGGGGGAAAACTTATTTATGGACAAACTTTTATTTAGCAAACCTCAAAAAGCAAAATTTTGCTCATCCTAGAAAATAATAGTAATTTTAACTGTTAATAGGCCCATCTAAATATATGCATATGCAAATTAAGACAACAGCTTCAGATTGCATTACATTACATTTCAATAACTCTGGTCTGGAGATCATCACTGTTAATCTCGGGATTATGAATGTACAAAATTAACAAAACACAGTAGGCCCATTTAAAATTAGTCTAAAGTTAACCAAGCAGTCTATTGTGAACAAAAGCAAATACCCCAATACTACTAACCTGTGTTACACAGCTATACATATTACATTATCCCAAATGGAAAGGCAAAAAGAAAGAAATTATAACTAAAAAGGGCCAGGAGAGCCATAATGCAATCTGAAGAGACCTTCAGTCGGCATTAGGTAGGGGTTCCTGTAGTCCGGACTGCAGTGGGGAGCTCATTTAACCACCGGGGGGCCAGAACACACAGGGCATGTATCCTGGAAGCTCAGATACCCGGGGGGCCACTAAGGTTTTTCAAATGAGAGCTTTTAAAAGGCTCATGTTCTCTAGGAACGTCAAAATGCATGTCAGCTGTACCATTTAGCAGACAAAATAAACATTAATCATGAAAGGAAACTGGATATTTTTTTTATGTGTTACTATACATAGCCATCTGGTCTGGCAGATACGTGCAGGACTGTAATCGCAGCATGTTTATATTTCCTTGAAAACAAAGATAGAACATACCCATCATGTGTCCATCACCATACGTTCAGATGGGCATGTGTGCCTGACATACTCTCTGTTATATTTGCCTGGTTTAAATGCAGAATCTACATTCATGATTCATGTCCTTCTTGTACACATTACCTTTATTGTAACATCTTGCATACCAAAATATCTTACTCAGACTAATTAAGTAAATTTAAGGGGAGGTTGTTGATCTATGTCTGCATTTTAATTAGACAGAGTTACATATTGGATTATTACAGACCAGAGTTTGTTCTAGGATTTTCAGACTAATAAACAAAATTTACACTAATCACCATGACAAATAGGTCTATTTGGATAGTAGATGATGCTGACTTGAAATTGAATGTCTTGTACAGTTTAGTTCATCTTGAGGTTCGCAATAGCCACACAACCTTCTCCTCCCACACGGCTTGTTCTCTGTGTGGGTTTTATCCTATGGAAATTAATGCTTAATTATTTGAAATTGTAAGGCCCATTATTTAAGCTTTCTAGCCTATATATATATATATATATATATATATATATATATATATATATATATATATATATAATTTATTTTATTTTTGGCCAGAATATCTGGAAGGCTTCGCATTTTACTAGCCAAAAATTGACGCATGCTCACTGGTAATAATGGTAATAATGTCACTGTTAAATGCTCAAGTGGCCATGGTGTCATTCTGAGAGGATAGATGACATCAATTGATTGGCCAGGTGAAGTGGCTCTGACTGCTGTTCTGAAACAGGACCAGGGTAGTTATTAGACACACTTAGGAACAGTCAAAGCCAGACAGTTACAGTCTCTTGCACGCAGAGGCACTTACAAACGGCAAAGGGAATCCATCAAAAAGTGACATTCCCGCGGTGGTTAGGCCACAAGGATCTGCTCCATTGTAAATTAATCATCAGAGCTGGGCACAGGAATTCACGGCGGCAGCCAGTGGTTAGCCGGAAATCACAGAAAGCGCACGAACGAGGCCCAAAATAGTCAAAAGTTCCTCAGCTACAGTTAGCCAATTAAAAGTTGTCATTTGATGACGGCGGGCTGTGCCTATTCCGCCAGCCGTTTGCACGATTGCATCGGCGGATTATATGCCTAATGATGCAGGGGGACTGAATGGAGCGTGGCAAATTACCTTTGCCTCACAAGCAGCCCCATTAAGTCGCAAGTGAGAGGGCGGCATGCTCGGCTGAGGAGGCTGCCCTCAGCGATGACGCCTGCAAGGTGAGAAAACGGTTAATGTTTCATCTCCGGAAAACTTTGCAGCTGGCCATCTTCTATTTTTACCGCAGCCCTGTGATGGATCGCTTTAAATAGCCAAAGTCTAAAGATTGTTTCCCTTGTGGAGTTCCGGGCCGAATGTTAGTATCTAATTCATTACTCGCAGTGGATGATTGGGGTCAAAACCCTTGCTTCCACTGCCACCTTATTCTCTGTCTGCGCTAACAATCCGCAACGCTCCGAGATTCCTTATTCCCTAGCGAGGGACAGATGGTCCTTGCTTCCCTGACAGACAGCCATCTTTTGCAGGAAGTGCATGTCATTCAAGAAGCTGTTCAGTAAACACCGAAGAACAATCTTATTGTCATCTAGAAAATTAATGGAAAGACTATTCTTGGAAAAACTCAACTGATTTCCAGTCCTACTTCCTTAATAAAAAACAAAGAGAATTATGCTGTAATAATCCTTGTAGGATTTATTGAGAATCGTGCATGTATGTAAACTCAAATTCAAAATAGTGTAAGACAACATTCCTTCTGCCTGAATAACTGATTTTTGATGAATAATAAAATGCTGATTAATATGTACTTGAGTCCCTCTTGGCATTGATAATTATTTTTGTGGAATAACTCAAGGGCAATGTGAAAGAATATTACCATCACTGGTGTTTCGTGCACCCACTGCAGCACAATGTTGGGCTCAGATCTGGCACATGACATCATATTAAAACCCTACATGAAATATTATATCAGCTCTCAGTTGTAATGTAATAGAACAATACCGACATTAGTCAATTAATTTATCTTCAGCCGTGACTAAAAGATGGAAACAAAATAACACATTCCACCCATGATAAAAATATTACAGTGTCAATATCTTTTTTTTTTAAGTCAAGCAATTACATAATATCTAACAGGTTTTTTTGTTTGTTTGGTTTTCTTGTATTCTACTTCTCTTTTTATGCACATTTCCTGTAAGTGGATAATACAAGAGAATCCTGCTTACAAATAATCTATATAGGTGCTCCCAGGAATAAAGTGACAGGTTCATTTGCGTTACACAGGGAGTAATAGAGTCTCTAATTAGATTGTGTGCTATAGCTCTCTTCCTCTAATAAACATTAAGTGCCAGGGTGTAGTAGTGATTAGGGCATTAGACTTGTGATACGCACCTGAGCAAGCTGTGTGGCAAAATACATTCAACATGCATGAACTGTGTTGGACATTTATGTTTCTATGTGAATGCACATACAATGTAGCACATTTTTGTCCACTTTTCCATCATAATTTTGTGATATGAGAGTGAATATCCATTGAATTATAATATATGACAATTGATAAGTATGCAATTTAAGTTTGTTTTGATGGCTGTGCATTAAAATATTGTATCGTGTTTGTCTATTTATTTGTTTACAGGAGATTGTAAACTTCAACTGCCGGAAGCTTGTGGCCACGATGCCACTGTTCGCCAACGCTGACCCCAACTTTGTAACTGGCATGCTGAGCAAGCTGAAGTTTGAGGTGTTCCAGCCCAATGACTACATCATCCGCGAGGGGACTGTTGGGAAGAAGATGTATTTCATTCAGCATGGTGTTGCAAGCGTCATCACCAAGCTGAACAAGGAGATGAAGCTGACTGATGGATCTTATTTTGGAGGTATTCAAAATGTGTTCTCAAAAAAAGAAAAAGTACAAAAAAATACTTTATTTGATTGGCCTGTGTGTACCTACACCAGGGCTGCCTGGAGATCTACCATCCTGTAGGTTTTCACTCCAACCCTAACAAACCTCATTTGAAAGCTAGAGATCTTGTTGAGCTGCTAATTAGTTGAATCAGCTGTGCAAAATTAGGGATTAAATGAAAACCTACAGGATGGTCTCCAGGAAAAAAGGTTGGGCAGCCCTGGTTTACAGCATGTTAAAACAGCATCATTTCGCAAATAAATAAAAAAAACATATATATAATATATATATATTTGAAAGTGAAAGACAAATGTTGACTGAAACCAAGCTGAAGTACTGAGTTAGTACATTAAGTGCATAAGTGTTTTTGAGTCTTTCTTGTACATGGCTTCCTCTCTCTGGTGTCCAGTTACATAACCTTCATCGTCTGTACAGTATGAGGAGTTAGGAATCATAGCTCCTGGAGGGTACGCGGCCTTCTGTGGGAGGGTGCAAGTGCTAGCTGTGGCATCTCGGCATGAATGAATATGCCTTTTGAGAAACGAGGGACTAAATTTGCATTAACCGTACTCTACTGAGCATCATTTTAAAAATCACCATTTTATAATAATGAGAAATGTTCTTTTTGCATTATAAAAAAGCATTTTGCTGTTATTTCTTTCAATAAAGATTAAAAGTAGGTCTAAGTCTAAAGTAGGAATATTTTAACAAGAGAATTCCATTTGAACATGTCTACTACTTTCACACAGTGAAGAATTAAAGGCCTGTACTACAACTGCATAAATGTCCAATTATAGAACAGTTTGATACCATTCAGGACAAAGGACAATCAACAAAAGGAAAATCAATGATGCTTCAGTTTCTCCAAGATGTGATTAATTACAGTAACATCATTTGCGACTGCAGATTTCAGTGGCTGGCAACAGTGATTAAACATGAACTACATTCTCATCAGGATGGGCTATCAATGGATTGCAAGCACATTGCAGCACGTATATATCGTACAAAACTTCAAGATAATGAAAAACTAGAAATCAGCAGTGTCTGCTCTGCCTGTTACTTTGTCAAACCAAGAACAGGTTAAAACACCATGAGCCATTATGTTTATCAAGCCTGAAAATACAGTGCATTATTTCCTTGCGGTCAAGCCCACTTTCAAATGAGTCGATAGTATTGTGACTTCCACTGAGAGAAGCTTTCGTGTGTCAAACACAAGGGCACATGCTTATAAATAGGTTCTGCACATGTCTCTCCACTGTCTCTGGCCATGTGCAGACCTTCCGGAGAAGTAAGTTTAGATACATTTGAGAATGATACAAAATGGGGAAACAAGCGAAATGTGAAGTTGTTAGCTGACTGCTGAATATTCTTATGCTGTCTAGCTACCACTTGAATTAGATTTTTTCCGATACTCCTTTTTGAGGACTACCTTACAATACTGTTGGCTGTCGACCACAGTGCTCACACTGGGTTTCAACCTTAATCGATAACTAAGCTAATAATAATAATAAATGAAAAAAATAATAAAATATTTATATTGCTAAAAATGGAAGTCTAGGGAGAGCAGTCGTGACTTGATAGAAACAAAGCTTTTATTTTTTTTATTTTTTGTTTGACCAGAAACACAGTTTGCCATGAATATCTCCATAACAACTTCTAGCTGAGTGCTGATAATTCATTGGGGTGACTGGCAACATAAAATATTTAAATGATACGAACTTAATTTCGTTGTACACTGTGCAATGACAATAAAGGAATCTATTCTGTTCAGTAGGAAATAATAATACACCCCCAAGAATTTTTGATGTTGGTTGCTGTTTCAAATTTAAATAAACAACAGTATTATTAATAATAGTACTATTGGCTATTATTCTGTAGGCTATGCTCAGGACTGTCATGTTACTTTTGTAACAAGTGTAGGCACATAAAAGGTGATGCTTGCATGAGGTTAGTGAGTTTATTATGGGTTTGATAAAACAGAAATGATCAAATTTGGAATTCTTGGGACCTATACTCTCTTAAGCTGAATTTCTAACACTCCCCACTAATTATAATTTTTTTCTTAATAAGTGCTGATATTTCCCTTTTTTGACCAGATTCCATTGCTTTCTATTTTTTCCTAATAAGGGATATAAAAATTACTCAACTGAAATTTTACTATTTTACCCAAATTTTATCTTGTTATTTATAATGAAACATGAGTTTGTATTTTAACATGAACATGTGTTTTTCTCAGTATTACTTTTGGTTTGTCGGTAAATAAGAGGCTTTGGTTCTGGTCAGGAAAAGAACTGCAGTAAGCTGCTCAATTTTTTTTATTCTCAGAGCAGAAGCAGTAAATCTACTGGATGGAGCTCCTTTGTCACTTCTGTCTCTTTACAAAAGATTTTCATCCCACCTGAACGACATTACATTACATTCATTTAGCAGACACTCCTATCAAGAGTGACTTATAATGGAAGAGCAAAGGACTAAACCTGCTAAAGAGAAGTCAAAAGCATCATCAGATAATGTGTATACTAACACCACGTATACTTTCAGTCTGGCAGACATATTCCCATATAAACAAGCCACACCCACCGCCTTCAGTAGGAGGCTGTAATTAGGCACTGGCAATGAACAAAGGTTGTTGTGATTGCATGTTTCTCTTGGGGCCGGGCTCAGTAACTGTCCCAGGAGACCCATTACTATGGCAGTACAAAGACAGGTGAGCAGAAGGCAAAGACGAAGTTAATATGGCTGACAAGAAGGGTCATTAACAATGGAGGATGTCGGGAAAACACCCATGCTCAGGTTCTGAAGAGTTATCTCTTGAGTTTTGTATGCTGTTGATGTTATCTGTTTTAACCACGCCCCCTCATCCCCACCCCCACCAACCCCCCCCCCAAAAAAACAAAAACAAACAAAAACATTATTTTTGGCACATTATACTTCAGCCACCAAAAGGAAATGAAATTGAAATTAAACAAAGCTTATTTGCGGCATGAAGCATGTATCTGTGCTGCCATGTTATGATGCCAGCCACCTGCTCCAGTCAGCTGCCCATCTGGTGGGTGATATTTTTACCCGTTGCATGAGCATTGCATTAGGAGATGAGCTCAGACTTGGTAGCAGCTGGCTGTGTTATGGGCCTTTTACACGGGATGCAACAGTCGCTCGGCCTCCATTCATTTTCAATGAGAGGCGAGAGGGGAAGCGAGGCAGGGCAGGGTGGGTGGACTGGCACGGACTGTGATGGTCGTGCTCGTATCACGAATGCACGCGCCCCCACCCGGCTGATGAGGCCGAGTTGACAGAATTTAATTTTTGACAGCCTGGCGTGGGATGCCTGGCGTGATGTTACGCAATAGACTAATCAGTGGACATCCTGTTGCCTGACCAATGAAATGAAAGTTTGATTTGTTGTGTCATTTTACCTTTAAAGATGGAGGAAACAATAATGCTTGCTGCTGTGATTTTCCAGACCTTTACAGGTTTGTGTTTAGGTCGTGACTGTGTGTCTGTTCATTATATGAGCATGCAGGCCTGGACTCTCTAAGATAATACATTTATTGCTCTTTATTTTTATTTTGCTGCTATTGTAACAAAACAAAAAAGTTTGTTAGGATCAATTAAGTACAATCTGAACTATTTGATACTGAAATAAGAAACAACTCATTTAAGAACAAAGTTCTTCAGTGGAGATGGGTGCCCTCATGTTGTTGCGGAGCCTCTGAATTCTTGAAGCAGCCATGGTTTGCTGGTTGAACTGGTTGGAACTACGTCTAAAATAAATCTTAAATCGAGCAGAATCAGCCCTGAGGTCCCACACTAAATGATGAAAGTCACCTTGGTATAGGATGAATCCATACAGTCCGTCTTCTTCTCCTCCTGTGCAGCAAAACCAGTCAAATAACTTGATGCAGCTGGTGGAGCACTCGTCTTCTACAGTAAATCCACTGTTTCTTTTTTAATGAAGGCATCGCAGAAAACAAAGAAAGTAAACACTAAACTACTTTAGCTAGCTAGCTAACTGACTATCATTTATCTGGATTGTAAGCTTCATTTCCACAGCGTTGGATTGTTTCCATGGTAGTGCTTGTGGAGCGCTGATTTGTGTCCCTGTACATTTTTTTCCTTCAAGTCCCTTCACACGGGGGACGTCATGGAGCGGGCAGGTGACTCCACAAGCAATTTGCATCCTCTGTGAACAAAACCCTTCAGGAGCTGTGCTCTTCCCCTCCATTGGCTCACACCTTGACAAAATGAACTCAAGATGTGACTCGAGTCTTTTTACACACACGTGCACACTTGCGTTCATGCACACAAATGGACACACGTGCACAGGCGTATGCAGGAAGGCACACAAACACACACGCACGCACACACACTCACTCACATCAGAGCACCTTCACATCATTACACCATACAAAGTCTTTTTATTTTGAATTTGTATTTGTATCTTTCATATTGCCAACAAAATACTTCACCTACATTCAAGGGTTCTTTCGTTAAATGGAATTGTCACAATCTTATCATGTGTAGATGGTTAGTGAGTGAGAATATTTGATTACCTATATATTATCTACCTGAGCCTGGAGAAAATGTAACATTGTGTGACAAGACACATGTGTCGCACTGAAGATGTGACAATCCTGACCCACCCTCCTACATGACAAATCTGCTGGACCTGGGCATTGTTCCCATGGCAGCAGGATAACTGAATGACTGACCAGTCATTTGTGTGAGTGACAAAGAAAACACCATCATATGCTTTGTCGGTCGGTTAACCTTTGCTCAGTCAATTAACCTTCTTGGAGAGGCACAAATGGCAGATAACATTATTAATTCCAGATACAGCTGTTACTGTATTTATTCATCTTTTTCCATGGACCCATTCTGTCCAGAACTGAAAATTCACCAATTACAGTAGAACCGGTTCGCGCTGTGAGCAAAACATTTACACTTTCGTTCTGCCGTACTGCAGCACATGGCATCTCGCTGTTGTAACACTGAGCCTGGCTAAGGTTTAAATTTTTTATTTATTTCATCTTTTTAGCGAGAGGGAAGTAACACCTTGCTCGCAGCTTGACAGCAGTGTTTTCACACGGCCCGCGCTCCCTGTGTCGCACGTCTCGCAGACCAGGCTGTGACTAAGGAGGGCATTGTCTTTATTTGGAAAAACAAACAATCGCGCATTGCCGTTTTTAGCTCTTTGACACCAATTTAATGCAACGCACCCAGAAACATGCTCCAGTTCCCATCTCTGATTAGTCCAGTGCCAAGGAGGATGATGTAACCCCCAGCAGGTTGTTGATCACAAGGACACTCTGTTCCAAAGTGTTGGCCAATTATTATGGGACACAGGATAAATCTATACCATTGGTTTTCCGTTTTCAGCGCCTGATATTTAAATTTGCTGACAATTACATTGCATACTGGCTTTTTACCCATTGAGCTTTATGATTATGATGATGTTTTTCTTCAAAATGACATTGGTTTATAAGTATAATTATTATATCAACACGCATACAGTATAAGTAAATTTGACTTTGAGCAATTTTTAAATTTTTTGGAGAAATCTGGAAAAAAAATAGGGAACACTGTAAAGAAAAGCATACAAGATTAGCAATTCCATGCCCATGCCAGCATGTGTTACCATTTTCATCAAAACTGGGTTCGATAGTATATAATTGCATAACGGATTTTAGGCTTAGCTTTTTACATGGTGATTTGGCCCGTGTGTGAGACTGAGCTGGCGGGATTCTGATCCCTGCTGTTGACGATGTCGCTCACTGTCTTCCAGAAATATGTCTGCTAACGAAAGGCCGTCGCACAGCCAGCGTCCGGGCCGACACCTACTGCCGCCTCTTCTCCCTGTCCGTCGACCATTTCAACGAGGTGCTGGAGGAGTACCCAATGATGCGACGCGCCTTCGAGACCGTGGCCATCGACCGGCTTGACCGCATTGGTAAGTCCACGCTTTCCTCGTTTGTCGAACCTCACCCCCTCCACCCGTGTTGAGCCTTCTGTTCTTCGGTGCTCTGCCTGTTCTGTGTTTTTGTCATGCTTGTCCGTATCTTCACCGTACCTGTTTGCCACCGAGCTGCATGACCCATACGCTCTCCGTCATCTCCATTTATCTGGATTAAAAAGCTGCATAACCAAATTTGAGAGAAGGCATTGCATGCCGCTGCCCGGGAGGGGTTCAGGTCACGCCCCCGGTTTGGTCCTGTGGAGCGGATGGACGCTAACCTCATCTGCATGTGCCTTGGCTCCATTAACCTGCACACCCAGCTATGAGCAGCACCCCAACGCAGCCCCCGGGAGCAGACCCCCCACCCCCGCTGTGGGTCATCTGCCACAACAGTGACACCAGAGAGGCACATACCTTCAGTGCCTTGTGTTATAGTCAGGACCTTTGAACCGGCTCCTATTAACACTATGCAGGGGCCTTAAAAATTAGATTTTTTAAAATTTATTTTGATTTGATTTCGTTGTTGTTGTCGTTGTTGGTGTTTTTTTTTTTTTTTTAATTTTTACTTTTTTAAAGGTGTGTTTTTTGCCATTTTTATTTGCTTGTTTGTTTTTTAGGATGTTTTTTATGACTATTTTTCAAAGCTTTAACACAATTACGCAAATCAGTATTTCAGAGATTTTAAAAGGGGCACATGTATATCATAATCACGGCATTTCTTCATGAAGTTGGATGTGATTATATTCTCTCCCTAATTAGGCCTCTGGAAGTTTATAATTTTGCATATGAAATTAATATAATACAAATATATCCAGCATTGTAGTACATGTACAGTGTTAAATTAATCCTTTGTTGGTTTAATGTGAAATTGACTTTTCGGTTTAACAGAGCTAATTTTTTATTTGATCAGCTATTTTCCTCCTTTCTATCAATCATTTAAGATTTCACATTTTAAAAAAAATCTTATGAAGAGAAAAATCACTGGTATCAGTCTATCTTTGGCATTCAGTCATGCCATTATTATTTTAGAGTGTAGTTTCACAAAAATATCAAATACCATACATTTACACTACTTTTTTGTCAAGAAAGTACATATACTGTGCTCCATAATGTTTGTGACAAAGATATTTGTATTTGTTATAACAACATTTTTTCTTGATTTGTCTCTGTACTCCACAATTTTAGATGTGTAATCAAGATATTCACGTGTGGTTTAAGTGCAGATCCTCATATATCCTCTTTATTTCATATACTTTGGTTTCATCATGTAACAATTACTCATAGCCCCCCACCCCAACCATTAAAAAAACCCTTTAATAAAAGCTGAGAATCTCTATTTTAACCATAACCACATGTGAATTGTTTGATTTTACATCTAAAATTATGGAGTGCAGAGCCAAATCAAGAAAAACATGTCTTTGTCTCAAGCATTATGACATTATGGCACTCACTGTACACATTTCCAAATAAGCAAAATCATGAAAGATAAACAAAATCATATTAACTGGGTAAATGTGTACTTTATTTTAGTCTGGTTAGAATGGTTTAATTTTGGATTACAGTATTTTATTTGTAAGTAAAAGTTAATGGAGAGATTTGGTACTTTTATTTTATTTTTACCGTCAATTCACATCATATTTCCATCTGATAAAAATTTTATTTTCTTTCTTTCATTTCTCCTGCAGTTTTCTATGCATTTTTTCTCCTCATGTAAACACAAGTTTCAGTACATTTGCCCTTGCGGATTTGACTTGATATAAACGATCCACCTCAACTAAAATAGTACTGGTTACAGGGCCAGATGTACAAAGCTTTTTCTCACTAGTTTCAGGCACAGATATGGCGCATTCTGCCCTGGAAACATGCTATGTGTCAAACAGGTGCATGGGGCTTGAAGCGCAGTATGTGTGTCATCCATGTGAGTCATCGCAAGGTGCACTTCTCTCCTTAATGCATATGCATTTAAGGGAGGTTCGCGCAAATAAAGGGCAAAGATATAAGTGTGGCTGATTATTTATTTTGTTGAATTTTCAGAAGTTTGTATGATTAACAAGGATCGATTTTTGCATGAAATTTCTCCACCTCTAAAGAGCAGGCATAAATCAAGGTAGAAGAAAGACAGAGACACAGGTATAGGCCTAGAAGATGCACTTGAAGAGAGTATCTTTGTTAGAAGAATCACGCTATTTCAACTCCCTGAGCAAGAAATAATCAAAAGGTACAGATTTAGCAGCTACGCAATAATTAAGGCTGGGTGTTTGTAAAGGAAAATATTAGAGTAGTCACAGCAAAGCTGTTAAAGTCATGAAAAACAGAAATAAGAGGCAGTGAAACAGTGTTTTAAAACAATTAATTTATTAAATTAAGCAATAGATCGCATGTGGGAAATAACTGAAATAACATGTGCAACTGTAGCAACAGTAACTTCAAGAGCTTGAAGTTTCAGAAACTAAATGCCGGTAGTAAAAATATTTGAGTACAGTAAATGCATTGATAGGCTGGTGTATTTAATTCCTTTTGTCAATCACAAAAATAACATGCTTTTTACTTTTAATGGCATACTATGCAGGATTTTTACCATGAAAATATTATAAAATAACCAAGGCATGTCTGTGTTGCACTGGCAATTTCTGTCATTATGCACCTTTGCCTGTATTTGTTATTCTAGAATGTGTTTGAGACATTTCTGGGCATGTCACTCTTTTCTGTGTGGGGAGGGTTGGGTGTGGCTACGGAGCCTGTGGTTTGGGATCAGATTAAGTGGAAACAACCCAAGCAACAACGATACAGCCAGGCTCGTTCAAGAACTAGAATTAAGCTTAGAATTGCTTTTCCTCGGTGGCATTAACTGAAGTTTGTCAAGGGGATGAAAAGCAACATGGAGTTGGCTTGTTTTCTGTTGGACCTGTAAGTAATGTTGTCTGCCATGTGAAGCTAGTGACAATAAGGACTTTCGCGAGGGTTTAGTTTCAATGATAAAACCACTATTACATGCAACATAATTTATTAATTTATTAAGCTATACGTTCAACATAATTTAATAAATTACGCTATTATCAAATCTGCCGTACTCTCGCCCACGGTGGCTCATTTCATGGAACTCTAGCTATCCAGTTAGCTACGCTATGTGGGGTACTCTGGGTGAGTGTATGGGGCTGAAGATGGGGGAGGAAATGACTTTGATTGTAAACACAGGCTAAAAGGATAAAACTCCTGCATAGTGTGCCTTTTACAGAACATTGTTAGAAACAAATCATGCTCTAATTGCATTACTAAAATAAAAAGTATGTTATTACTTCTTTAGATTTACTTTAGTTAGATTTGGTACATGTTGTAGCCAACATTGCAAGGTTGGAGTCTTTGATAGAGCGCTTGTTGCCTCTGACGATTTAAACGTTACCATAGCTACAGGTGAAGGAGTGTGCAGCATCAAGACTGTTGACAGGAGCCATCCAACATATCATTACAATAACTGCAGGCTGACTGCAAAAAAAAAAGGCACAAAAAACATGGAATTCGTGATGCCAGGAAATTCTGCGCCAAAAACCCAGCCATAGAAATCTCACATCTGGATTAATTCAATTGACAATTGCCACCACAGCTGGAATATCACTGTTCTGTTTTGTTATGCACTGTCCCATGTGCTGGATACACTCTTATTGCACACCAGCAGAAACACACATTTCCCCATAATCAATAAAGATATTCAATGCACTAAGCAGGAGTTTTATAAACTGTGCCTTTTAAGCTCTGCTTTATACATAAAATGTAATTAGCAGGCAGTCCCATTCACTGATTGTGTAATTAGTTGTTGCCTTAGTAAATAAGATATTAATTTCACGCAGATTGTGAACGTCCCAACATACCGACGCTACGAGTTTTATGTCCATGAATCTGGTCTAAGGGTATATTGGTACTGCCATTCAAATTGTAGTTTACATGCTTTTTTAAAAAGATTTTAATCTAGTATAAATATCTTAAAATGTGGGATTGTGTGTTTTGTTGATGTCATTGAATATAATTTTGCACAATACATTTGAAAATATATGTAAAACAGGACTCTAGCACTAAATTTGAAATAGACTGTCTATGAAACAGTCAACCCCACATTATGCAGTTTGGCCATTACAGATGGCTATCTAAACATTCATTTTAGTAGCCTTTAAAGTTGTTCTTGCAGTATTCTGTGTTGGTGGTATTTTTCTGCAGGTATTATGTACATGGAAGAAAGTGCTTTCTAAACACCATACTACTAAATATTTTGTAATGATGCACATGTCATTTGCAATGACTACAACGTAACAAGACTGAAGTTAGTTTTAGGATTGGAGTTAGAAGTACTTGAGCTGGGGTTTAAGTTAATGCAAATGGAACAACCTATCTTCTACATATGTTCAGCATAAATACACAATATGACCAAAATTATCTGGACACCCCTTAGTCTGGGGCAGTTTTTCATGGTTCGGGCTAGGCCCCTTGGTTCCAGTGAAGGTTTCTTTTAATGCTACCATACAATCAAATTCTAGACGATTCTGTGATTCCCCAACAGTTTGGGGAAGGCCCTTGTCTGTTTCAGCATGACAGTGCCCCCGGCTACACAGCAAGGGCCATATAGAAATGGTTTTGTCAAGAATAGTGTCGATGAACTTGACTGGCCTGCACCGAGCCCTGACCTCAACCACATTCAACACCTTTGGGATCAATTGGAGAGCCAATTGCCAATTGCCTGGCCAATCGCCCAATCAGTACCCAACTTCACCAATGGTCTTATGGCTGAATGGAAGCAAATCCCTGCAGAAATGCTCCAACATCTAATATAAAGCCTTCCCAGAAGAGTGGAGGTTGTTATAGCAGCAAAGGGTGGACCAACTACATATTAATGCCCATAATTATAGATGAGAGGATGGATGTCAGGTATTCATTTACTTTTCACAATGTAATGTACCTAGTTAGGCTGTTTATCGGATTTGAATGATAAATTCATAAAGAAATATAAATAAAATGTTAAATATGTAACTATATTATGGAGCAAGATTTGATTAGAAGGAAACGGTATATAACGGTTAGCAAGCAGTCAGTGAGCATCACTCTATAACACTTTTACATACAGCACTCAGGCTAATATGAAGCTAATCTACCATGTACATTTATGTACAGACATAAATAATGAATCTAATCTTGTGCAAATGTTGGCTCAGTCTTTTGCTTTGGTTTATCCTGTGGTCAATATTGTTTTTATTATGTTTGTTTTGTTTGCTTGCCTTTTCCAGAATATCTCGACATTCAGTTGGTTTTGGTTTGACAGTTTCAAAACCAATGTGCTCCTAGTATTGACTCATAATTGCAATACTATGACCACGGGCAAGCACATATTGATGTCTAAATCGCTCGATAAAAGATTAGCAGGATACATCTGGTCTGAACAGACTAGTGGAATCCAGTGCATTTATAGCATTTGTTAAAGCCTGTCAGATGGCAATGTGAGCTCATTCACATGCCTTGGACTGGCAATGGATAAACTTTATGTCCCTGCAAATTACAGGATTATAATGTTATCTTTCAAAGGCTATGCCCTGAGATTCTATCGCTGTGATTTGCATTTGCCCTTTTTGGTAACAATTTCAGTTTGTAAACAGCATTTTTCTTTTTAACACTCGTGTCACATCTGTATATTTTAACAGAGCAGAAGACTCTGATATACAGTAACACTTCACAATAAAGTGTTGCGGATAAAATCAAATTTCGACCAAAGAACCAAACTTAAAGGGGGTCTTGTCTCATACAAGGGAAAACACAAGTAATGTCATGATCGGTGCTGGATGTACTGTTTGACTGCATTTGATTTAGTGCTTGTCTGATAAAACAATGTAAAGCAAGATGCCATGCATTGCTAAGAATAACATGCTGTTAAATTGATGTATCTCTATTTAAAAATTATTTGACCAGGAGTTCCTCTTGAGATGAGCACATCTCGTTTTCAAGAGTGCCCTGGCCGACGAATAGGCAACAGGTAAACACTTCATTCCAATTCCGATATTCACACAGGAACAAACGCAACAAGAAACAGAGACCAAAAAGGCCACTGCAGAAAAATAATGTGTCATTACATACAATACCTGGTGATTCGTTTCAGTGGAGAATAGTCTAAATAATTAATTGATATTAAAGACTAGCTGGGGTGTATTCCACAAAGAGTATTTAAACTCTGAGTCCTGTACACTTGCATGAATAACGTAGGAATGTTATGTTGATATGTAGCTTGATATGTGACGTGGCTTGTCAGACCTGAATCATTATAATTATTTTCTCAATTTTAAAATGAATTAGGAAAAAATTTGAAAAATGAAATATTTTCTTCTTTTTTTTCCCTTTGCACTTCCTCCTTATGCTTATCTCTTGCTTTGATTTTCTTTTTCTCTCTGTTTGGTAGGTAATCCATCCTTAACTGTCTGGGGGCATAAATTGCAGTAGTTAAGTGAGGACTGTTGTTATGCATGTGGGCTCATTTTCGCTGCATTTTCGTTCATGTAGAGCACAGTCCGTACGTGTACCTTACAGTCACATGACCTCCACTCATATAACCTGGCATGAGTGCTGCCCTCTTGCAGCTACTGAAGGTGAATTTACATTATTGGAAAGCCCATTCACAAACTGAATGATGGATTAGCTGTCAAACACAACTAACTGAAGAAGCAAAGGTTAAACCCAGGGAAATAAATAACCAAGCATAAAAAGAAATCCAGAAAAGAAAAGGAAATATAGATTTTTTTTATCTGTCTTTTTTTAATACCAAAAATTTTTTTTTTTCTACTACAAATCAGCTGCATAAATGCAAAGTAACATTTAGAAGAAAATGTATAGCCTGTTGCAGTCAATTCATGAGTCACATTTTGCTATAAATCTATTGCAATAATGTATATGGTATACCCTTTTTAGGACATATGATATGCATTTAATTTTTGTGTAATGAAACTTGATTAAAAAGTTTCCATTTAAAATAAATTCAGCTTTGTGAGCCAGGCATCAGAATAGCTATGTGAAGCTACAGTATACTGAGCATCTCAGCATTTTATTTATTTATTTATTTATTTATTTATTTTTAAGTAGATTATGTTTGAGCTTATTCATGCTTAAGATGAACATGAAGATTGTATTTTTTTGTAAATATGCAGTGCAGTCAAAAGTGGTTAAGAAGAGAACAGAAGCTAATCGCAGTTGCATGATACCAGCAAGACACCAAATGCTCATCATGAAACGTTTTTGCAAATTATGCCATTTGGATGCATTAGTAACATGCAGTGGTTACTGAATACATTAATTGACACCTTAATTAAAATAAAAATAAAAAAAATCACTCTAAGGGATGTGACTGATCAGCAGTATAAGAAACCATTATCTAAAACAACTGCAATTGTTCAGTGTTTATTCCTCTATGCTTGTCTGTTCACTAAAATTTATGTTAGTTAATGGACTGCATTTATATAGCACTTTTATCCAAAGCGCTTTACAATTGATGCCTCTCATTCGCCAGAGCAGTTAGGGGTTAGGTGTCTTGCTCAAGGACACTTCGACATGCCCAGGGCGGGGTTTTAACCGGCAACCCTCCGACTGCCAGACAATCGGTCTTACCTCCTGAGCTATGTCGCCCCACGCGACATAGTATTGCCATAGTATTACTTTATTTAATTTCTTATCTCTGCTCAGATTGTTCTAGCCTAATAGGTTCAATATAATATGTTTAGTTTTTTTGTTTTTCTTCGTAGTGCTGACTTGATAGGAATTGGAGAATAATTGCAGTTGTATGACATTGTCACTATTTATTTTAAACCAGCGTAGTTTCCTACCTGTTAGCTGTAACAGCGACTAGACAGGTTATTATTTTTGTTTTCCACTATGATCTAATTTTGGATCCAAACACACGATTCCAAATTCACAATGTACAGAGTGCACAACCTGCAGATGTACGTGAGTATGATATATACATCTTACATGTCTGTCTCAGCCTAATTAATTTGGACGTGCAGAACTACAGCTGCCAAGGAAAGCATTTAATAAAAAAATCCAAAGCAAAGTCACATTCCCAATGAGGCTCTTCCTTTCAATCTCAATTCATTTGTTTAGCATTTTTTATAGAGACACTGTCACGAAGACACTTTACAGTGGAAATACAAAAAGAAAATTGGGTGAAAAACACATTCCTTTCATTTGTTACTGATGTCAGTCACAGCTGAAGAACAACTCAGAGGACTATATTCTTAAAGTGTCAGAGGATGCGGTGTTATTTGACAGTACAACAGAACATTTTCCTTAACCTGCCTGTGCTTAACCTCTGTTTGTTGAGCAGACTCCTATGAATGTGTGTCATCGTCGCCAATGATATAATTACTCTCTCGTGTATTAACCTGGCAATTTGAGCCTGCTGACAGATTATTTTTCCGCTTTATGTATGCATCACAGTTATTTAAAGCTCCTGCTGAACAGCAGTCATACAGCAAATAACACAGCATCTCACAACCCACATCTGTTAGAAAATGCATTTGTTTCACAGGAGATGCACTGTAAATCTGTCATAACTTGCACATTGTTTATTTGCTTGTATCTGTACATATTAGTCAACTGCAATATTTAGTTTATTTAGTTCATTATTTTCTTTTTCTTTTTTCTTGTTTCTATTATTAAATTTTTCTTCAGGAATCAAAAATGTGTTGTGTTTTACCAATCTTTCTTTTTTTTCTTTCTGTATTTTGTTGAAATCATATTTTGTGAAGATTAAACAAATGGTTATTTTGCAGTTAGATGTTTCCGGAAGGCATCACTCAAATATCACACTTTGTGTGTCACGAAAATCACTGCACTATAACCTGTGAGCTGGAAAAGCACTTTTTAAACATCTGTTCTTTCTCCCCATCTTCTCACAGGGCAATACGAAATAATGGTTATAGAAATGTCATAGTATCTTCCTACAAAAGGGACTAAATGTAGTGTGAAACATTAATGTTTTTAAAGTTCTTATTTTTTAGTATCATTTCAGGCTGAACTAAAAAAATGTTGTTTTGTTTTGACATTCCTCTGTGTTGCCTTAGCAGTAGTTCTAGCACTAATTGTGTCTCTTTCTGACCTAACTTTGACCATCTGTACTTGCAGCACTATTCGTTTTTGTGTTATACTGTAGAGGACTGACAGTACATACAACAGTTTGCTTTTTTTGCTTGCTTTTTGCTTTCTTTAGAGCTGGGCAAAAACTGTCTTAGCTCCATTTTCAGCTTTTTGATTCCTTTAGAAATTATCATAAAAAGTTGCAACCCCTTTATGTGGCACAATCTAAAATAAGGCATTATTGATAAATAAGTCTTATTGATCCTTATTTTTTATTCCCAAAAGGTACTGGGTATTTATGCAAAAAGCATCATAAATGCCTTTATATGGGATTACTACTGGTAAAAATAGATAAATAAATAATAAATAAAAAAACATCTGTGAGCAGTAGTTATACATTTCTATTGACATTCATCTCAAATTGAAGTTTCACCCCTTCCCCTCCCCATTGTGTTTCCAAAATAACGCATGTCCGTTCATTCATTCATTTTAATTTATGTTGTACCCCCCGCATTCACAGATTATAGCCAGGTTGCCATCTTCATTTCTGAGGCCAAGTAAGTCTCTAGCTTTGCAGTATTTTGTATTACTGTTAGATTTAGATGTAGCCTCTGTAGTTGTCTACTAGAATTCATTGTTCTTTTCAGTCATGCACATAGATAACTACTGCTCTTTCTTTGACTTCTGGGATTTCATGTGAAAGGTTCTCGTGCACACAAAGGTGTTAAAATGGCAACAGCTAGTGGTGCTTATTTCCTTGTTATTTTTTTTGTCTCAGAAATTTGGGTGGGCCATAAATTCTTGAATCAAAGCCAGTCCCTTCAAAAAATCCATTCGAGCAAATGAATGACACAGATTTCAGATTCAGAAAAGATTTTTAGAGGCTCAGAAAAATCACGTAATTATTGCCAGTACATTTCTGTCTTCAGGTAAAGCATTTAACCAGGTATTATTTGCTTTTTAAAATTCTTGCAGACTGTTCTTAATTCATTTCAGTGGCTGTCAGACTTCAAATGATTGCATAAGTCTGACAACACTGTGGTTGTTATAAAGGCTACCAGACATACAGTATGAAACAGCACTGTTTCTACTGGAGCTGCCATTCATCTCATCTTCGTCCATGAACTTCCGCCTGGGAAAGAGGAAAAAGCAACATTTTGTGATTCATCCCTGACACAGCATCTGCTTTCCCCAGTGCCTCAGCTCCACTAAAGAACCATCTGTCCTGTCCTGACCATTGCAGAGAGCGAGAGAGAGAAAGAGCAAGATTCTTTCTGACGCGATGAGGCCGATCCTAGTCTGCCCCACTGAGAGTGTTGCCTTTTTACCCATAATTACCACGCCAGCACACAGCAGAGCAGAGTTCACAGTCAGAGATGTTGCCACCACAGCACGAGCCTGACCCCCAAATCGCATAGTTTTTTCAGAATGACAAAGAGGACAATCTTGAGATTCCAGTTCCCTTGTATCTTGTGATTTTGCCTGATCATGACCGAGGTCATGAAGATAATGGGGCTATGCCTGGACTAACAAGTGCAGCATGAGCTTACTTTAGGCAGGAACAATGCACCACAACTATAGATTCTTATAGCCAAAATGTCTTTGAATTTCTTTGAACACACATGACAGACCAGCACACTTGAGTCTTACAAGTGTAACCTTACAAAAGCAGTAGTGGTAGGGATCATAGTACTAACAGGATCCCCTTCTGTTCAGTACTATCTCAATAAAGGAATTGAAACAGAAAACAGTAAATTTTGTGTAATTATTGCATAATTATTGCTCTCATTCATTATCTGTAATTATCATTTCCAATTACTTGCCCCAGTTTCTTTGAGTATCATTAATTATCCCACATAAATCCCCTACTCAGCAATATGATTATGCCAGTATTGTCTAAGCTTTGATCATTTATCATTGCAGACAGCTTGTTCACCCATACAAAGGGTTAGGGCTATTCAGTATAATCACAATGTGCTTTTTTCAATAATAGCTTTAAATATGTGTTATAGTGTTACAAAATAAGCAAATTTTGTCATTACTAATATTAATGATAAAACTGAACATTTGCCAAATGTTGGCCAAATGTATGTGCTTTGGGGTTTAAATGAATAGAAGTTACAAATCTTACTGGTGGTCAGCACAAACAAAGTTACACTGAAATACGAAGAGTATACAAAAATGCAAAAAAAAAAAAACCTTAAAATCTCTATCAAATTCAATAACTTCTGTCTATTCTTTCTCTTTTCTCTTACTATCAGGAGAAACTGCATGTATGTACAAACAGCTTAAAAGCAATTTTATTGAACAGTAGAGCATACTGCAATAAGTAGTAGTGATATCATAAAGTCATAAAGCTAAAACAAAAAAGGTAATAATGTGTTAGAGGCATAGTTTTAGTGTGTAAATGTGCCATTTTGTCTGAGCTCAAAAATAAACCAGTTAGTACATCCAGAATTGTAATTCTGATTTGCATTAGACTCCATTACTATGTGTAGTTGTGTGTGACCATTTTATAAATTGACTTACTTACAGGTATAGAATTGATGTACTCTAACCATAGATTCAGTCCAGTGAACATAGGCTCATGAAGGGCAAATGCAGTTCAAGTTATTTATTTATTTATTTATTTATTTTAGATTCAATCAAACCTATCTTATAATGCTAATTACCGAAAATCCAGGAAAAGGCACAACCTAAAATTTGTGGTGCCTGGGCCAACAGACCAGCTGAGCTTCCATTCACATTATATGGTTGCCTGACTTGCTTTCATACAATTAATAAAATATATATTTTTTTAAAATGAGGTTTAAATGAGGACTGGCATTACACTGGATTTATTCCACATTTTATGAATTAGAGAACAAATAAGTAGATTTGAATCAATTCAACTTTCTTTTTACTTTTACTTATGTTGCATATATCTTGTTTTCCAATAATAATTTAAAAAAAAAACAACTTTGTTTCCCATGGTGTGATGTCTTCCTAAGGCTGTGCTAAGGTTATGTAAACATTTAGCTGGCTATAGCCTACTGAAAATTTTAAATGGATTTTTTTTTTTGTATAAAGAGACAGGTATGTCCTCACCTGTCTGACCAAAGAGATGACACCCCTAGTGTCAATCACTCAGAGAAAAATAACAGAAAACTTCCAATTCCAATGATTTGCTGTAGGTTACAAAGGTAAAAACTGACTCTATTATGATATAACACCAAATTTATACAGGAAGATTTGTTTCACAAGATTGAATTGCATATGCCCTTAAAGAGAACCCGACCCTAAATGGTGTGTGTATCTTAGACAGCAGAAATGATGATTGATTCATTTTTTTATGTAGGTAAGTATTGGGAACAAACTATTGATTTACATTCAAACTGTATAAACATTATCTAACATTGCCAACACCATATTTTATCATATGAAATATGTATTGTTATGATATTTTATACTATAATGAAACTGTCTGAAAACTGGTAGACATCTCTTCATATATTCCATTTTTATGAGTGTCTAGATCCAATGTATGCATTAGTGTTGGAATTTGTTAAACGCCCTCATGCTGAACATTCCATTTGTGCTCACTGTGACTCACTTCTCATGTGTAACTACACCCTAAACACTTGCTGGAGTCCGGTGTGCTGTGTGGCCTGTTCCCCGGCTGAGGACTGCTCCTCTCGTCTTCCTCTCAACAGGGAAGAAGAACTCATTGCTGCTGCAGAAGTTCCAGAAGGACCTGAATGCCGGAGTGTTCAACACGCAGGAAAACGAGATATTGAAGCAGATTATCCGTCAGGACAGGGAGATGGTGATGATGGTGGACCGCAAGCAGTCGGTCACGGGGATGAACTCCACCCCGATCTCTGGAAACTCCATCATTAACTCCCCGGCCCAGCCACCGTACGCCGCCACCCTCGGAAACAACCAGCTCCAGCAGTCCGCCCCGTTGACCTACAGCACCTCGGCCAACATCGCCCAAGTGTCCCGCGTCATCCCCGCCTCGGCCCAGGCCGCCTTCGCCGCCCCCAGCGTTCCCCACGGCAACGTCAACTCCCCGTCCCCCAACCCTCAGCAGCAGCAGGGAGCCATCATGTCGCCGTGCTCCTTCACGGCGGCCGTGTGCAGCCCCCCGGTGCAGACCCCGCTGACGGGCCGCACCTTCCAGTACGGCTCGCCCACCGCCTCTCAGCTGTCCCTCGCCCAGCAGCCGCTGGCCCCGCCCCCGTCGCAGCTGCCTGCGCAGCCGCCAGCGCAGCAGCAGGCCCCGCAGCAGCCACAGCCGCAGCCAGCGGGGTCCCCCCAGAGGAGCGACATCCACAAGAGCGCTCAGGCCCTGCATTCGGGCAGCCTGAGCCGAGACGTGCGCCATCTCTCCGCCTCCCAGCCCTCGCTGCCCCACGAGACGTCGCTGGTGTCCAGGCCGCACCCCACGTCCGGCGAATCCCTGGCCTCCATACCCCCGCCGGCGGCCGCAGCGCAGGCCGCAGGAGTCCAGCAGAGCGGGATCAGAGCCAACGTCCCGCAGCGGGTCAGCCTGTTCCGGCAGATGTCGTCCGGAGCCCTGCCGCCGGTCCGCGCAGCGCCCCCCGCTGTCCAGCACAGGGATTCAACGGGCTCCAGAAGAGAGTCCACAGTCTTAAGCAGTACAGAGACCGAGCAAGACAAGATGCGGTTCGCATCGAATTTATGATCCCGTTTTCCTTTTTTTAATTTTATGTTTTAATTCATTTTTATGGAGATGCAACAAAGAAGTGAAATTGAAAAAAAGAAAAAAATGACTTGAATATTTTTTCTCCAATTTCTTTGGGAAAAAAAATGACCCAGTAGATATCCTGTACAGACGTGCCCTTGTATTATATTTTAGACACATTTCCCTTCAACTTAAGAATGTATATTATAAAAATATAGAAGTGTAAATCCAACTAGAATATTTGGCATTGACTATTTAAAACTACAGTATAAACACTAGTCTTCCTCTGAAATATATGATGAATATTTTTTTTGGTTTGTTTGTCTTTTTGTTTTTGTAACTGGAATGCAACATGAATCCTAACCTTGACTTTTGGAAATGTATCTCTTTTTTTGTGTGGATCTAAGAGAAGCAGAAGAAAAGAAAGTAAACAACTCCTCAAGTGCATCAGTTTTCTCATCACTGTGGAAACAATAAGCAACCTAGTGGAAACTGTCAAAAGCACATGGAATAATACACTTATACTCTGTGAATTTGAGAACCTCACTTTATCATTCAAATCACTGCAGATTAAAACAAGGTGAATGGTAAATAACTTCCTGCAATACTTCTTGTCAAGGGGATGCCCTCAGTTACTGGTCCACCAAGACCATGGCAGTGTTATGGGTCCAAAGGGAATTAATTATTTGCTGCTTTTTTGATTCTAAGATGATGGTTTGGGATGACAAAGTAGAATGGATGATGCTCTTTTTTCTATTCCTTATTTCAGAAAAGGATGGACACTATGAAATGTTACTTAATAAATATGTGTACATTTATAATATTTATAAACTTACAAAATATCCCCATTATGCAATAGACTGTGATATAAAAATTATCTATGTGTGTATGTAAATAGTTTTGTAGATCTAGTATTTACGGATCCTGTGTGTTGCATTCTCAATCATGACAATGTCTTATTTCTAACAGGAACATGGTATCATCTGTATATAAATATAAGTAAACTGTAGAATGAAACCCAAATAAAAAAATGCTCAAAATAATTAGAGATATGCAAACCTTAATGCAATTGCTAGCATTAAAAAAAAAAACAGAAGCATGCAAATTCATGTTCTTGTAAAAACCAAAAATGTATAATATTTTGGTTTAATCAATGTAAGGCCCACTGTGGAAAATGTTTTGTCTGATAAAAATATATATTTGTGGGATTCAAAGTGAAGTAGTTTCAAACTAATTGGACATCAAACCATTGGACATCAGATAAATTATAACAGACAAAGAAAGTCACATTAAAACAAATAAAAAATTCTAAATACAGTTAAATGACAGTTATGCCAATGTTATTTTTATGTTGTACAACATTTTAGACTGTATGAAATTATGACCATTTTATAATCATTTATAATAATCAGTATACATCCATAAATCCAGGTTTAAATCCATTGGAATTCTGAAAATTGCTGTTATCTGCATTTACGCATCACTCTGCACTCAGTATAATTTTTAAGGTATTTGTCTGAAAAATCTAATCTTTTCAATTTGATCGTATGAATTCAAGGCATCTCAAAAAGCAAAACAAAAAAAGAATTCCCCAAAGTTTCATTTAAAAAAGAAAATGTGATTCTGTCATTTACAGGGATGTTTCCTCTGTCCCTTCAAACAGAGAAAATTGTAGTGATACATAAGAAAAATAATTAACCAAAATACAGTTTACATTTAAGTCACCACAGGGGCAAACACAGCTGGCTTGCATTAAGGTTTCTATCTCTCACATGTCCATCCATCGTACAGTATGAGCGTCTATATACACCGAGCCGACATGGTCCAATGGGTCTATCATGTTGGCAAAATCATGGGGTCAGTTTGACATAGGCAGCCTTTAGCTAAATCATTTTGTTAGGGTGCATATAAACACATTTACATTGAATGTATTTGTTCATCAGTAGCTAGCCTGTTTACCCAAGACATCAAGAACCACAATTAAGTGACCAGACCTCTACGATTAGTTTCAAGGTTAGTTAAAAACTTTAGCTTTAAATATAAATGTAGGTTTTGATCTTTAAAATACAGTGGGTGACTACAAATGCATATTATGCATATACTTTTTTAGTTTTCTTTTAGTTTACATATCATCATTTTTTTAAAATAAAATAGTCAATTCTACTATCTTCATCAGCCTTTAGTAAATCTGTTTATCATATATATATATATATATATATATATATATATATATATATATAATCACCGGATATAGCTGTATTTAACATCCCAGTGAACTTATTCTGCAGGTAACACATATTTGTACAAAATTGTATTTGTGCAATAGCCATATATATATATATATATATATATATATATATATATATATATACTATTTATGAATGCTTCAGAAATTTCTTGATGTTTCCTTCCAGATATTTCTTGATTGTCTGTTCAGGGTAAACTATGCTGTGACATGATATTCTGTTCAAGACTTCCCAAGATTCATGTATAAGTTTACTATGTTTCCTTGCTGCATTGTGACCTGATCAGCTCGGTGTTTCTAGGCCCTTAGAAGCAGTTTTCATTTCGTCAAACAGTTCATTTCAATAATGAAACTCTGCATCCGTCTATGTATGTCATCAAAGCATGCATTTGTCACAAATACCTAAAAAGACCTAAAAGATACTATTTAAAATGTTGACGTTAATTGTATCGTGGGATTATATTTTGTTCATTGTCTGCCTAGATGTTATCTGTGTGTATCTGAAGCATCAAAAATTCACAAAGGACATTCTTAAGTATTTGTGCCTAAACTATAGCCATGTTTCATCCTTTTTGTTATGAGTGTAAGTTACAGTATATGCATACATGCACATGCGCACACACATACATATGTTCAGTGTTTCAATATTTTAGAGATAATAGAAATCAAGAAGGCCAAATGTACCAGATTGTTAGTAATTGGATATTGTTATGAATCTTTGAACGTCACGTGAAACATTATGTACGGTAAAAGATTCTATAATCCTCCATTTAGCTTAAGAAAATTTGAGTATGAAATTATCTCTGTAAATCTGGGAAGCCATCTTACAGATGGGGCATTGTAGTCATTTTGAGCACCTTTATACGATTATAAATAGCAACTTATGTTTGGTTGAAAATGATGGTATGTGGAATGAAACTGGCCAAAGGAAAACATAAGTAACTTTGTTTGAAATTGCACTTTCTCACAGAAAAGCAGATCCATTATCTGCATTTATTTTACGATCATTAGGCTATTAGAGAGATGTATAGTATCAAATATTCCTGATCTTGTGTATTGAGGGTGGGAGCAATGTTTTGATTCCAACAGCGAGCTCTTATTTGTGCTATGCCATAGTGTAAAAGAAATAGTACAAAGTTGGACAGCAATACTGTTTGTATATGCTGTTTTGATATTTGCCTTCCAAAGGGAATATTTCCCAGATATGTGCTTTTTTCACTATTTTGACCACAGCAAGTGTTCTGTAATGGGCATTATGTGAAAATTCATGATCAACTAGGAAAAAGCAGACATTTAATTATAAATGAAATATTCAATAAACCAGCACGTATATTTCTATGTTTTTTTTTAATTATTATTTTTGAAAATGTATACGGAACAATGGCAGTGCTCAGAAAATGAAACCGAAACTTAGGTTTACAACCTCTACAATGCAGGTAAAAATGTAATAAATTAAATGTTTACCGATATGTGCATAGTAGAGTGAGAGAGAGAGAGAGAGAGAGAGAGAGAGAGAGCGAGAGAGAGATCAGTTAAAGTCACATACTCGTTTTAGACCCGCTGACATGATTATTGCTGTGCTCATTCTTGTAAACCAAGGCTTGGTATATGAACAATGGATACTTGATACTGGCTGAGGAAAGATTAATGTATTCTTTCTTAAAACTATATGCAGGCAAACGGTGTTTGTCAAAAAAAACTTTCTTTTGATTACTTTTTGTTTTATTTTGTTTGTTTGTAAATAAGAAATCTTTAAAATATAGAGAAAAATAAAAGAAATATTGTCATTTACTGCTTACCATTTGAGTATTTTTACTTTTGTCTGCATTACTTAAAAACATTTTTTCTTTCTTTGGAATGACTGTTTGAATGACCTCCTCAGTTTTACAGCAGCTTTGCTTTTACCCATTAAATAATCCCCATGTCATTCTACAAAACCAAAAAGTATATCAGTGCAAATACTTCAGCAGAAACACTATCAGCAGATGATCAGTCAACTTTCAGTAAGTTAAAATGTTGAACCATATGAATGGTTTGCCTCTCAAAACACATTCATTCTTGTATGCAATGCATTTACAATGTAGGAACATGCTACAGCAACCAACTGTGTTTGATCCCAATAAGAGCAAAATATTCTGTTTCATGAATTTGTTATACAGTCTTCTAGAATTCAACTTTTGACTTTAATAACATGATACTGTTTGCTGGGTGTTATGTAACTGTTTTGTATGTGAAATTACTGGCTGAGAACCATCAAAGCCATTGGTTGCATTACTGTATCAGTTTCTGTTTACCCATTGAGAGACAGCCTTAAAGGGTGTATGTGGGGGCAAGATCTGTTAACAGTTACTCTGTTACTTCATTATCAATGGAACACTGCTCACAATTAGACATTCATATTGCATTATATGTGGTAATAGTATACGCACTGGATAAATTTTTCATCAAGCGCTGGTGAGATTGTGTTATTAAGTAGATGTCTCTCCTGGCTCAGCATTACCTATGAATATCTGCAAGACAATGCTGCATTTGAAAGTTTGAAAGAACATAATAATGAACATGGCCAGTGATTAAATTCTCTGAGAGTTTAAATGCCAGCTGGGCAGTAGAAATTCAGCCAGGCAGCAGTTTGAGATTGCAGATGCCTTTTAGGAAAACAGCCTTCAGTTCAACCATGGCCACAGGCACAAGGAGACATTTAAGTATGGAGCCATAGAATGATTTACTTATTGAATTGGATTGTTGGGGGACATTACTGTGCAACACTAGAGTCTATATACTGTCTATAAAGTCTATATACAATTCAGTATGTGGAATGCATAGTACATGGATTTATAATTATAATGAATATAATCTGAATAGTGTAATATGAAATATGGAAATGTGACATCCAGGTGGCTCACTGTTGCTGAAAAATATGAACGTGTAAGTCCATATCCAGCTGTGTGAGATATGTACAGGTAAGCTACGAACAGAGACATTTCTCAGCCATTACACATCTGGAACTACAATTCGGAAAACATCAATTAAAAATTTGGATTGTGCTCTTTTGATTTTAAATCCATATCATAATGGAACTTCTTACAAAATCAATGTAATTAAGAGGATATACTGTGAATTAACAAAAGTACTGCACATTAACTGTAACAAAAAAAGAAAAGAAATAATGTGCGGCTTTTTTGCCCAGAGTCTTATGAGGAAATATCTTTTTGTTGTTTTGGCCACATTTCAATGTATTAAAAATGATCCCCTGTCCGGAACAGCAATGGCAATCTGCTCATTTGCAATAGATGATCTGTTTACAAATCCAAATGAAACAGTGAAGGGAAAATCTCTTTATATAAAGTGGTCTGACCTTGCCTGCAGCCACAATTATTCAAGCCACAACATGCAGGTCTGCTGGAGGGAAGTTTTCCTTTTTTTTCTTTCTGTTGTTTTTCAATCACAGCCTTTCAAACAGATAGTAGTCTCTACTGCCCACAAATAGGACAGTACTCCAGAAGGTCTGAGGTAAATGTCTTCAGTATATTTATTTTATTTATTCATTTATTTTTTTAAATGCAGACTCAATGTCTTATTGTCTTCTCTAGGAGAGTTCTGAATGACATTTGAACTTTGAAGACAGGCTAAATAAACAGTACAGCTCACAGTTCCACAGCAAACTTCAAGAGCATACAGTCCCTGACATAGTCATCTCAAATTCTGCAGAAAAACCATTTATCATGGTATGCATCACATGCATATGAATACTGTCAATTTTGGATAAGCTTGTATAGTATACGAGCATATATTTGTATGAGTTTCAATTGTGTATCAAATCTAAGATTTACTCATTTAAAAAAGATTGATATGATTTATCTTTTAAGTTCAATCATAGTTTCCCCTTTTTTTTCAGTTCTGTGGCACCATTCATATGCATACAGAATCCATACAGATGACTGTTTGAGTTAAGTGTTTCACTTTACTCTCCACATATGTGATAAATAAATATGTCACAGAATAAAATATTTCTGTCCTATTGCAATATCATATTTTTTTCAATATAAAATAATTACAAACTGCGTATTTCCAGAGTATTTTATTTCATACTTTTTATTTGAAAATAATAGAAAAGGCAAGTTAGTCCTCAAAGATTAATGTAAAGCTTTCAATTTGAAGTTTGCTGCTTTAATACCCATTGAACCATTTGCCTGGCCTTTCACTGTGGAATCTTGGAATTACATGTGACAAAATCCCTACTTAGTTTAATTAAATATCAATTTATCCCTTTGAGAAACCAAACTAAAGCACAAAAAACTGTTTCATAATCAACACATGTGACTAATCTGTTTGGATTTGATATCCTCTGGAAACCTGGCATGGATTTCTTTTTCTGATGTGTGTCTTCAATGACAAAAATATTGTATTATTTTTAATGAATGTACAGGTTTCAGCATCATAGAATACATGGTTCTTGACATTTATATCAGAGATGTATGTCCCCCACAGGGGACACAAATGAACTGCCCGGTCTTAGGAGGATATTGTGCCATTTGGCAGATGGTCAATGGCTGATGGGCCCCTCAGAAAACTATAGATGAAAAAACCATAAGCCCTCCTTATTTTCTGATTCTTTCTATAGCAATAACATCTTTATTTTCTTGCAATATAATCTTGGGGAATAAATTTGTGTGTGTTTGCATGCTTGTGTGCATGTGTGTGTGTGTATGTGTGTGTGCGTGCGTGTGAACATTTTACAGCTGGAAATCACGACAATGATATTTATTAATATCCATCGCATACTAGTTTCATATCTACATATTAACAGTAATACCTGGATTGCAGAAGTATTCATTCCCTTTGCCATGTTTCCCAAGTTATGTCTTGTTTGTCCCGCTTGCAAAGATTGACTAATTTTAGAGATCTGCTCTATTGTAACTGTGTTGTGACTGGCTCACAATGGCAATGACAGTGACTTCAAAGAAACATAAAAATGCCACTTGCGGAGGGTTGCCGTATTTCACAGAAGTATTTCACTCCCGCTGGCATTTCTCCACCTCTCTGTGAACTTCCTTCAGTACATTCCTACTGATCTCCTGTGACTGATGCACAGTTCACAGAAATTCATCTGACCTTCACTCAAAGATGCTTTCAACATGCCATTGCATCACTGACTATGGTACAGTAGGTATATTTATGCAATTTTGCCCATGTTTTTCAAAAGCAATTCACTGGATACATCAGATATAATGCACAAACCACATCACAGCATATGAGGTTAGGGCCCCCTTGTCTCAAAAAGACATGGCATATTAATAACATTTATCTTACAAAGTGACCTGGGTTTGCAGTCATTAAGCAGATTTTTGCACTGAAGGTTACCCATGAATAACATATTCTGTTTGTATTATGCTTCTATCAGGTGACTGAGGCCAATTTAATTGCTTAATTTCCAAACAGGCAGGATATCAGCAGCCACATTTGAAGGATGCATTAATAAGCAGTGACTCAGAAGTACAGATGCAGGACTGTGGATAAACTGTTTACAGAAATATATATCATAATCTCATTTCACAGCTAGCTAGAAGGACCTTGAACACAATTTATGCCATTAGTTCATGTTGCCCAAGGAAAGGTTGAAACATCCCTGACCTCTGATTACTGAGCGTTAATCTGTTAGATATCATCTAGAGGACATGCTCGATGAAGCCATCAGCACATGCAAATAAAGCAACACAAGATTGTTTTTCCTTTAATTAAATATGGGTGATTACTGTATAGATATAAATATTCATGATCTGGGTTATCTGGAGGGCTCCAATAGCGCAAAGTACACTTACCACAACTATTATTTTCACAAGTTCAGTGTAACATCGTGTTTCTGTGTAACATTCAAGGTGCAGTGCATGTTATATTGCTCTATAGGCGCTTGGTCCACCTGAATGAACCAGAGGGACAACCTCCCAATGACCTCCCTGTATGCGAGCCACTCGACATCAGCCCAATGGAAATTGATGAGAAAGAAAGAGTGTGTGTGGAAAAAAACACATATAGAGTATAAAGTGTATGCTCTACATAAATCCCAGGCTGGAGGAATTACAGGATTACATATGTGGGGATGAATCTTTGTGACAGCCTGTAGCAGAATGAAAAGATAAATGATTTCTCAATGAAAAGTCACATCTGAAACAGTGACAGTGCCCATGAAATGCATTGATCCTGTGACAGTTATATAAAGCAGCAATACACTCTCCTAACCTTGTTTGACACGTGCAATATTTTAGATGTATTGTTCCCTATGCATTGGATACATTTCATCGTCTAAAAAAATCTTTTAATGACACCTTATTTGTAGAATGACTCACACACTGTGATTTGAAGCCCGACAGGGCTGCTCCTCTGTCCTCAGTAAAAACGAATGTCTCAATATGTCCATTAAAATTGTAATAAAAACTATACATTTTTATCTCTGGACATGCAAAGTCAGCAATGCTAAATAGACCTATTGGCAGTCATGTGTAAACAAGCACAGTACCCTAAACCCATGTGATTTGCTACGGGTTTCCTGGTGGTGATGGGCCCACATAATCACTGCTTCTAAAACAAAGCCCCAACAACAACATGGCTATGATATATCATTTTCACAAACAAAAACATGATTTTGTACTAGACTGCATCATTACATCATTCTCTAATGATTTACTTTGTCCCAAAGATTCTCAGTGTACTGCGCAAGGTGTCAGATACTGCATTTTACATTCAGAAAAACAAATCTTGACTAGAGTCCTGATATCTAGTTCACTACTGGGTCTCATGATGTGTGAAATTGCCACCCAGGGAGGCATGGACCCTATCAACGTGGCATTATGTGTCATCACACATGTACAGCAGTCTGCCAGTGCAATGACTGGGCAGAATCGCAGAAGGAAATAGCAGCTTGCCAAATCGATGGTGGATGTGGCTGCAATGGGACAGGGCTACAAGCATCATTGGAAATTCCTACCTGGGGAAATGTTTTTACAAAATATGAATAACATTCTTGTTTCATGAATGATAATTGTTTTTAAAGAGCTGACAAAGCTTTTGATATAATGCCACGCCACTCACTTAGCACTATGAAATGCATTCATCATGTGTATACTGTATTATCGCACCTCATTTGGTCTCATACTCAGTTAATTAGCAATGGCAATTTATTCCCTTGGCTTGCACAAAGTTTATGCCAAATAGCAAATACTGCATAAATTCACAGGACAGGTTTATGTTTATTGTAGCATATGCTTGCTACAATCCTTGCCAAAAAAATGTCTGAGGATTTGATAGTGGGAAAGAAGGGGAGCAGACCCCTGCTTCAGACACCAAGACTACACCCTGTGTGACAGCAGAGCTGACCAACAGCTCTGAAGGTGGGATGGACTTCCTTTTCAAACTGAGCTAAGCACCACTGATTGGACCAGTTGGATATAGGATTCCAGCACATTGTAAAGACCCAGGAAAATCCAGCCATTGACCGTGTGATGAACCTCTCATTATAACAGACACCATTTTGTAGGCTGGAACTCATCTTTGCAGCACGGAAAAACTTTCTTTACTCTATTGTGACTGTGAAAATAAATGAGTTGCATTTTAATGAGATAAACTCTAATTTAATAATATTAAATCAAATGAAAGGTATCGGTAGTTTCCTCTGGAATTATAATTAATAATTAACAGGTGCCCTGTTATTGGAGGAGACACTTTATCCACTGCTGATGTTGATAATTCAGAAGGGTGGAGTTATCTTTTAATAGCCAATAACATAGAATTTTCTATTTTTGATGTGATTTGCTTCTTTTTCATGAACTCACATGTACATCCCTCTGTGAGAGAGGATTACACAGGAATACAAAGTACTTGGTGTTAATTGAAAAATTTTGATATACATATATTTGTAGTGAACACGAAACAAGACTAATATTGTTTTATCAACATTCAGTTTTATCAAAAACATGTACAAATGAATTCTTTTGACTTCCCTTAGAGCATCAGCAGTCCTCCATTCATTTTATTCAGAGCATGAAACAGCGCTGTTAATGTAATTAAATATCAGCGCTGCAATTCTACCAACTCAATGAAAGGTTAATGAATTCTATTTGTGTTTGTACTGCTCTCACTCTGGCCCCAGGAGACAAAGACAGACGTACAAATCCCACAATAAATATCTTCCTTCATATATGTAGTCGTCACAAAATGCTTATCTAAACCACACTTTAATTCTTGTTTCATCAAAATATACCCAAACAGTGAGCATATAGTTAATTTATGTAAACCAGTGTATATGAAACCACAGACACTTTTTCCTTCTTACCACAGTGTCTGTACTGTAGCCCTTGCAAATCACAAAACACAACCACTCTCTGCAGGACAGTTACATAGATCTCAAAGCAAAATTATTTCCCCAGTGTTGAAAAAGTACTTACAATAGCTTGCTTTTTGTGTGCAGCACAAATGGAACACATTTTTTTCTTTTTAAATCAACTTTCAGTGTGATTTAGAGTTCCTTACCTTTATACACATACAACATACACATATACATATACAACAATGTACCATTTCAGGATGCATACAGAATGCTTAATGAAAATGAATCACAAAGTTAGCCCCAAATTATTATTATTATTATTATTATTATTATTATTATTATTATTATTATTATTATTATATAATTCAGAGTAGGTAAAATACAACAATGAGTTAAGCACAAGCCAAGGAGAGAGGGTTAATTATCATGGAGTGGTGTCAAAATTCAGAATGGGATGGGCACGCCTACAGCACTTAGGAGTGAAAGGGCAGACTGTCCCTACTAAAGACAGATGTAAGCGCATCGTTCTGCCTCCATTTTACATTGCTCCTTTGTGATGAACAGGGTAACATGACCCAGCGTTCTCTCCTGAGCGGGACAAAGGGATCTCGCTGTCACGCTGTTGCTCGGGTAATGCCTCATTGTCAGGTCACTAAGGCCCTGGGTCGGAACTGGAGCCATCCAGTGACAAGGTGTGTGGGGGTGAAGCACAGAGCTGTGCATCTTGGCCAGGACGCACTCGATCCTCCTGGTTTCTAACAATATGACTGTCTGCAGTATTTACTCACCGTGAGACAAAACCTGGCTCTGGCAACAATTAAGCAGGCCCAGAAACCGTGGTCTCCTTCACTTACTGACTCAGTCGGAGAGTGTATTCCCTGCAGTAAGTGCAGTACCTTTGTTTTGCCAGTTAACAGTGAAAATAGCCGGCAAATGACATCAGAGCAGTATACGTTTTTGCTCTTGCTTCTTGGAGAGTGTGAGCAGTCTGTCGTTCATGCACTCAGGAAAACCAAACAATGATAAATCCAGACAGGCTGAACTCCCAGCTCCATACGTGCTCATCATGTAGGCTTTGTGCCCAGTCTGCTTCATGGCTTTGACGGGGTGTGGCATCAGGGGGGATCCTTGTGGGGGCTCATCTCATGAGTAGCCAGGTTGGTTGTCTTCTCAGTGGCAGTTTTGGGTATAGCATGGTCATTCAGTAGGAAATAGGAAGAAATTTGTTCTCAAGCCTCCTTATCATGCAGAATTCACTAAACACCAATACCGCCATTTTCTTCATGCTATCTTTGAATGGGATTATTACTGTACCCGTGATATAACTTCCACCCAACAACACAATCTGTTCTTGAGACAAAACTCAACTTGTGGGTAAATAACTTACACCCTGCTATAGCAGTCATTGATGAGCTTGTAATGGCATGTCTATCCATCATAAATTTGAGGCTCTTGAGCAGGTGTTCTGTCTAAATGTTCGAGCAGTAGAGCTGCATCTTCAACCTGAGGTGTCACCATACGCATGACTGGCAGGGGAAGCAGGTATAAAGTATCAGAACCTGCTTATTTTGACCCCTCTCTTCAGGAGGTAATGCTATGAGAGACCAGGAAGAATTTTGGCAGTACCATTAGTGTAATTCATGCTGCATATCCACACAAATGCAGTAGCATATGGTCTGCAGCAATAACGAGGCCTTTACCATGAAAGATTTTTTTAAATATATTTTTTTACTGAAAAAAAAAACACACCCGACAGGACTCTCTTTTTCCAGTTGATAGCAGGGCCTCTTTGCTGTGGTTGATGAGACGTGAGATGATTAAACACGTTGAGCCATCTGCAAAGCAGAGCCCTGTATTTCTCTATTCCACAAGGCGATGCCGCAGAGAAGCATGGCTCCTTAGGCTTATCACAGTGAATTATCAGCTGGTCTGGTGGAGGCTGTGTGCAAAAGCACACGCTCATAAGGAGACCAGCTCCTCCTGCCACACATGCATAATGCAAGAGACCATTCAGTTGTTATAGAGTGTTGTGAAAAAGTATGATTTCCTCTGTTATTGCATATATACTGCATGTGTGATATGGGTGTTAGATAAATAAGATAAATTAAATAATAATTAAATAATAAATTAAATAATTTACTCAGATTCCCACTGTCTAATATTACATTTGGTCTAAAGATCTGAAACTATTCAGTATGACAATTATACAATAATAGGAACTCTGTACTGTAAAATTGATAGTATATTCAGAAGCAGTATATTTATCATGCCTTAAAATGCACCCTGTTGTGCTTAACATACCTTTGGTTGTTGAGACAGGTTTTACAGTGATCATTTTTAGTTTTTCAGTACACAGAAGCCATAACATAGGGTCATTAATAAGCATTTGCCCAGAGTTCAGGCCTGTCACTGGGTGATTCTCCAGGACCTGCACATTATTCTACGTGACTCCTCTTTACGTATGATTAATGTCATCAATGCCAATGATGAACTATGCATTACTTTCTTGTACTCCATCTTTGAGGATGCCAGTTGCAATAATTTTCTATGGAATACATTAGTATTGGGTCTTGGTGCATGTAAATTGTGTGTATTTGCTGTTGTAAGCCACTATTTCTTAAGGGGGGTTAGGGTTAGGGTTAGGGTTAGGGTTAGGGTTAGGGTTAGGGTTAGGGTTAGGGTTAGGGTTAGGGTTAGGGTTAGGGTTAGGGTTAGGGTTAGGGTTAGGGTTAGGGTTAGGGTTAGGGTTAGGGTTAGGGTTAGGGTTAGGTTAGGTTAGGTTAGGGTTAGGTGTAGGGGTAGGTTAGGGTTAGGGTTAGGGTTAGGTTAGGGTTAGGGTTAGGGTTAGTGTTAGGGTTAGGGTTAGGGTTAGGGTTAGGGTTAGGGTTAGGGTTAGGGTTAGGGTTAGGGTTAGGGTTAGGGTTAGGTTAGGGTTAGGGTTAGGTTAGGGTTAGGGTTAGGTTAGGGTTAGGGTTAGGTTAGGTTAGGTTAGGGTTAGGGTTAGGGTTAGGGTTAGGGTTAGGGTTAGGGTTGGGGTTAGGGTTAGGTTAGGGTTAGGGTTAGGTTAGGTTAGGGTTAGGGTTAGGTTAGGGTTAGGGTTAGGGTTAGGTTAGGGTTAGGGTTAGGGTTAGGGTAGGTGGTTAGGGTTAGAGGTTGGTTAGGTTAGGGTTAGGGTTGTTAGGGTTAGGTAGGGTTAGGTTAGGGTTAGGGTTAGGGTTAGGTTAGGGTTAGGTTGGCGGTTAGGGTTAGGTTAGGGTTAGGGTTAGGGTTAGGGTTAGGGTTAGGGTTAGGGTTAGGTAGGGTTAGGGTTAGGGTTAGGTTAGGGTTAGGTTAGGGTTAGGTTAGGGCTTAGGGTTAGGTTAGGGTTAGGGTTAGGGTTAGGGTTAGGGTTAGGTTAGGTTAGGTGAGGTTAGGTTAGGGTTAGGTTAGGGTTAGGGTTAGGGTTAAGGTTAGGTTAGGTTAGGTTAGGTTAGGGTTAGGGTTGGGTTAGGGTTAGGTGGGTTAGGGTTAGGGTTAGGTTAGGTTAGGTTAGGTTAGTGGTTAGGGTTAGGTTGGTTAGGGTTAGGGTTAGGGTTAGGGTTGAGTTAGGGTTGGGTTAGGGTTTGGGTTTGGGTTAGGGTTGGGGTTGGGGTTAGGTTTAGGTTAGGGTTGTGTTGGGGTTGGTGTTGGGGTTGGGGTTAGGGTTAGGTTAGGGTTGTGTTAGGGTTGTGTTAGGGTTAGGGGTTAGGGTTGGGTTAGGGTTAGGGTTAGGAGGGTTAGGGTCAGGGTTGAGGGTTAGGGTAAGGGTTAGGGTTAGGCTTGCCTTAGGGTTAGGGTTAGGGTTAGGCTTGCCTTAGGGTTAGGGTTAGGGTTAGGCTTGTCTTAGGGTAAGGGTTAGGGTTAGGGTTTAGGGTTTAGGGTGTTAGGGTGGTTAGGGTGGTTAGGGTGGTTAGGGTGTTAGGTGTTAGGGTTAGGGTTAGGGTTAGGCACAGGGTTAGGCACAGGGTTAGGGTTAGGGTTAGGCACAGGGTTAGGGTTAGGGTTAGGGTTAGGGTTAGGGTTAGGGTTAGGCACAGGGTTAGGCACAGGGTTAGGGTTAGGGTTAGGGTTAGGCACAGGGTTAGGGTTAGGGTTAGGGTTATAGGATTTCTAAGGAAATTACATGCTTGTCCAATTTGAGAAAATGACTGTAGCCGATGCCATGTGAATCCAAGGGTCAGTGAATATTTACATCCTACGGGTCACACAGTACCACAGTTGAGGGCGAGTGCAGATCACAGGAGATGTATAACTCTGAGCCTATGGGTCCTGGTGCCAAGTTGGGATGAACTAATGTAGCATTAACCCAAACAATGTTGGCTGATTTATACCCACACTACCACTAGTTGAACAAGGCCAACTTTTTCTCGCCTCTGCAGACACATAACAGCTAATATTTTAGCTAAGGCACAAACATGCAGCCATAGGGTGAGACTGTACTCTGGGGACAGACCTCATGTACCTATTTCTTTTCTTCTTTAACAAAAGAATATGTAACATTTTTTTAAATAATGTTTTTGTTTGTTTTCGCCACCCTCAGTTTCACATTTTTGTATTCTCATTCAAAGAAAAATAGAATTTCCTCCCATGACAAAAATGGAGGTCTCTATGCTTGCTGTTGCACTAAATAAATCCATAACCACTGTCTTCGTTTCTGTTTTAAGCCCCACTGCTATACATCAGGGTCTGTCAGAAGCAAGACTTGCCAGTATTGGTTGCATACATCAGTGTGTCTGAAATCATATCTGCCTGTGCTGAGCCAAAGCCACAGACAGGTAGGCTGGCCTCAATCCACTAAAAATGCAGGCACCATTTGTTACATCTGTCAAATTTCTGGAGCTGGAATCAAAATCACTGCACCACTGTGCCCAGCTTTCATTTATAATGATTCAGCGTTTTGGTTAACTGAGCAGATGTCAACTAACGTGGCTTAAGAGGTTGCAAAGTCAAGTCCAACTTTTCCATATTCAACCCAAAGCCTCACACTGCAAGTCTCAACCTGGCAGAATACAATGATCATGTGTTCACACTGGCAGTAAACCAGGTTTTACTTCTAATTAAATAAATTAACTGATGCATATGAATGTAAAGGGAAAATAATTTTCAGCTTTAAGAAAAATAGCCTTGTATGGATGATAGAGAGGAGAGTTTGGTTGAATGCTTGAAATATTATTTCAGTGAAGTAGTTCATCTTAATTTAAGCTCTTGTGACAATGACAAGAGAGGCTCTCAGAACAGATAAGCCATACCTTGAACTACATAACTGCATTATTTCCTGTACCATAAAACAAAAACATGCTATTTTAAACTCAATAACTTCAGTTATTAACAAATGTAATAATGGACTTTGATGAGCTCTGAAGGGCTCCTTTATGATTCTGTACACATGCAATATATTGATGCCAGATATTTCAGAAAATATACAGCATTGGCCTTTGATCTGCTTGTCAAGCTGTAGAAATCTTACAATGTGTGCCTTGGCATCAGAAATAAGCAACTGGGTTAGGGTTATATCTAGGGTAAGGGTTAACGTTTCAGATAGGGTTAGGGTTAGGGTTAGGCTTACGGCTGGGGTTAGGGTTACAACTAGGGTTAGGGTTACAGCTAGGGTTCCAGTTAGGGTTAGGGTTATGGTTTCAGCTACAGTTAGGGTTAGGGTTACAGCTAAGGTTAGGCTTAGGGTTATAGCTAGGGTTAGGGTAAGGGTTACAGCTAGGGTTAGGGTTACAGGTAGGCTTAGGGTTAGGGTTACAGCTAGGGTTAGCGTTACAGATAGAGTTAGGGTTACATCTAGGGTTAGGGTTAGTGTTGCAGCTAGGGATAGGTTTACAGCTAGGCTTAGGGTTAGGGTGAGGGTTTCAGCTAGCGTTCAGGTTAGGGTTACAGCTAGGGTTAGGGTAAGAGTTAGGGTGAGGGTTTCAGCTAGGGTTGGGATTAGTGTAACATCTAGGGTTAGGATTAGGGTTACAGCTAGGGTTAGGGTTACAGCTAGGGTTTGGGTAACAGCTAGGGATAGGGTTAGGTTAACAGCTACCGCTGGGTTTAGGGTTACATCTAGGGTTAGGGTTAGGGTTACAGCTAGGGTTAGTGTTAATGTTACAGCTAGGGTTATGGTTACAGCTATGGTTGGGGTTAGGGATACAGATTTAGGTTTAGGGTTAGGGTTCACCAATGAACAATGGACTCTACCAAGTTTACAACTTTCTATGACCTGCAGTTCAAAAGCTATGAAATAATAAACATTGGCAAATTTAAATGAAAGGCAGAATGTTCACCCTTGTGATGTCACAACGCTCTGTCTTCAACTGCTGTAGGGCATTGTGATGTCACGAGGGTCAACATTCCACCATTCATTCTCTATGGGGCAAAACTGCCCACAAAAAGTCACATTTTTCAGAAACCGTGCACCGAATCTTTCCACAAAGTAATAGCACACCATTCCCAATGAAGCCTCTCGATTTCACATATTGTACATGTATGTGGTGCGAAAACTCTGGGATGAGTAGCGGTCCAAATATTGGGTGGAATAAAGAAGAATAATATGTGAGACAATAGTAGTGTGATTGCCAAAGGCAACCACACTAATAATGATGACAGAAGGAACTCATTGAAACAATGTAAATGCTTTATTAAATTATTTATGCAAGAAAAGTTTAAAGAAAAAACTGTTATCAATCATTCCACATTTCCCTCTTTTGCTTTGACAAACAGATATTTTAATTGTGCCAAATATTTCCCTTATTTTATTTTTTTGAAACTCAGTACCCAGTATTTCCCATTAGTTTTCAAGAACATTTCATTTCCTGTTCTAATGTAACATAATGCCTAGTGCTTCGCTGCAACACAACACGGACCATGTTTAATGTTTACATAAATACCAGAATAAAATGGATATGTATTTGCAAACTATTTTACTATTTTAAGAGTTTTGCGATGTTTATTACTGTCATTAATTTTTTCAGGCAGTAAACCAGCAGCAGAAGCTGCATCATTAATGCTAACCCCCACCGCAGTTAAAGCTCACTTTCACTGCTATCTGTCTGCACATTCCTGGGCTCGGCAGAGGTCAGGACTGTAAGCCCAGAGCTAACGCTGAGGCGGTCCTGTGCACCCAAAAGGTGACCGGCTTCAGCGTTACATAACCATCATCCAAATAGACCCTGAGTGACAAGCACAAGGAAGCACACTCCACCTCTCCCCAGAGACAGACCAATCCACTCATCATGGAGTTGCTTACTCTGTCTGCACCGGGACATGCCTAATGACTGGTAGATTAAAGGGCATTATCTCCATTGAAATAAGAAGAAAATAGCATTACTGGCTCATCCTTGACCTTTGGTGACCCATCCATTACCAAGGTCATACGATGCTGGCATGCGCTATTTTAGGGGTTGTTTAGAAAATTGCGGCCATGTGAATTTTAGTTTGAGCATTATGCCAGAAAAAAGACAAAGTGAAGTATTAATGTATGATCTGCAGCTTATATAATTGTTTTAAAAGATGTGACTATTTCATTTTAAAATCATGTATATAATGTTTGCATTTTCAAGGGCTATGATTGACTGATATTTAAAATCCTTAAAACCTACAGTTGGGAAGAGCAGGAGCATCGACCAGCTTTCATTATTCTTTTGACTTGAACCACGCACAGACCAGCTGTGACAGTGAGGACATGAACTCTTGACCCCCGGTGATCACATATGGGATGGTATCCCACGAAAATTGGGTTCTCGACAGATTTGTTATCCTCTTAAGAAAGCGCTAGGAGTATTTTCTGGTCACAGAGGTCTCTCACAGGGGGTAGTGGTAGCTTCACCCTTGAAGTGCCCTTTGTAGCTACCTGCACTGTCTCATTCTGAATAGAATAATCAGGTCTGAATAGAATAAAACATTTTTTAAATGATATCAGTGCCCCTCTAAATGTTATCAAGCTAATAATTCAGTGCAATGCTTTTGTCACTGTTAAGTAACAAGCCAAGCAACAATTCTTGGGATCTTGGTGTTATAGCTGACATTCAGTATTTACTTTTTTTCAATTTAATTAATTTAATATTTGGCAAGGAACTCCACTATGTCAAAACACAATAAAATATATTCAGCTTTTTATTCAGCTGTGTTTAAACTGCAAATAGCTGGTCTACATTGAAACAAAGGCTGAGAAGTCATATATAAGGATAACCAGACGCAAGCTCAGTGAGAACAAAGCAGTGTCACAGGTTCAGAAATGACATTTTGAATTGCACCTCATCACACAACTTGTGTAAGAAACCATCTGCGGCCACGAGGCTTGTCCCAAGGTTAATTCCTCAGGAGGAAAAACAAAGACACCGATACATCCTCTCCCATAACTGGTTACATTTTTCCAATCCCTTATTCAGTCCACTGATTGCCCCAGCCTGCAGCGCACCTAAATTTGTTCATATACAAACGGTGCGGATTCTGACGGATAATCTATCATCTGGTAGATAATCAGGTGTATTTTGAAGTCATTATTTTCACACGCAGACAGGGTGGATTCTGAGGGAAGGGGGGCCTTCTCCCTTCATGCGAAAGGGCTCTCCGCTCTGCCCCGAGCAGGAGTCCCTCATCAGTATGCAGAGGGTGTGTGCCACTGCAGTCTATGTCAGCATGCTCTCGATGGGCAGGGTGACACGGTCTTACGGTGCTCTGCTTGTCGCTCTTCCTCCCTGCAGTCAGAGACGTGAGCTACGAGCACGTATTCCCTCTGAGGCTACAAAGCATAATATACGACAGAGCACATAAAACAAAGGTTGAACATAAAAAGCAGGAACCAACAGGGAAAGGTGATATGCAGCCCGTAAGTATTTGGACAGCGACACAATTTTTGTTGTTTTTTTCCTCTGCACTCCAGCACATTTTGATTTGAAATGAAACAATGAACATGAGGCTTAAGTACTGACAGACTGTCAGCATTAATTTGAGGTTGTTTACATCTATATTGGGTGATCCGTGTAGGAACTACAGTCTGTTTTATATGTAAACCGTTCCACCATTTTGGGGATCACAGTGCAAATGTAATGCTGCAACATCGTGTTTTTGAATGTGTGAGCTGGGCTGGATACATGTATGCCTGAAGCCTCTCTCTGCTCTGTCTGAAAGGACACACAAACCTCCTCACACATTCACATGATTATAGTAGCCTTAGAGCCGCGGTGACCATTTGACCTGGCCCTTTATTACTTAATTAGCTCCACTGATTGGATGAGAACACAAATCCCTTGTTACAGGTGTCACTGCACTGCAGCGAGAATGGCAGAGAAAAAACAAAAAAACAGACTGTATTATATCCACACAGTATTTAGAAAAATTCACCCAAGCAAGGAGGCACACCTCTTATCCAACTAGTCTGAGATGCAAAGTTATATCCTTCCCAATGGCACAGCACACCTGATGGATGCATCTATCTTACTTTCTGTTTATATCACTAGGAGGAAATACGTCTAGGAAGATTTTGCACTGTTCTGTCAATAAGGAAGGTAGGTCCAAATGAATGTCAATTACCAAGTTATTTACATGGAATGACTAGTACTGGAAGAGGGCGGTAGAGTCACCTGACACACCAGCTTTCTCACAGGATGCACTAGGAGACCACACTCTGATTTTCTTGAGATAATGGAGCCTGCTCAAGCAGATAAGCCAATCAGGATTATCACTGGGAGCTCCTACAGACCTACGGGGAAGAGTGAGTTTTCAGATCAGGAAGGTAGAGAATTTTTGCCAGGAGAAGGAATGCCTGCTGGGTGCTCAGAAGCCGACATTTCACACAATAGTGCTGCACGGCGGACATTTTCTTCATAGTCAATTTCAAGTAACGGTGCCCTGAAGATGCCTTTAGAGCTCTAAAGTAAATGGACATACATGTGGCTACATTTTTTTTTTCTTGGGCAGGATGCCATGTCTTTCTCTGGGCACCCGGCTTTCTGAAAACACTTAACCTCTGTGAAGAGTGACGCCTTCTGCTGACAGGGTGTATCGAAGGTCGGAGCCAGCTCACTACCCGCCCACACACTGCAGTGACGTGCTTTCCTTCAGCTTGACTCCTGTCTGCATCTCTGCTCTCATCATGTGCCTGGCTTGTAGCTGCACATCAGGCGCCTGGGAAAGAAAAAGGCCACACAAATGCAGAGTTGATATGTGCCGCACCAAATTATTGCATCATACATTTTTCCAGTGTATATACAATATATACAATAATTTTGAATCTTTCACATATAGACAAGCGCAGCTATAATTTGGCGTACCTGAAATACAACTAACCTGACAAATCCAAAAGCACTGGTGCCACTGACTCTATATCCTATTTATTGTCAGATTGCAATTTTTGGTTAATGTATTTTGGTATATCTTCAGCACAGCTATGTACAAAGAGTAAAGGGGATAAGTATGCACTGCCTGAATGTGGATGACTGAAATAATCAGATTATCATAGGACACAAATATCATTCTGATACTTTCAAAATAAATGCCCATTCAACAGAAAAGCAATGTGTGCAATAGTATGAAAATGTCAGCTTTTAACATCCCTTCTAGTCAAAATCACCCTGATAACTGATTAGATATTAAGTTCTGTGTTATACTGTAATGCACTTCTAAAACTGCAAAACACATAGTCAAATCTGTAGGTGAGCATTTTAGCTTTGAGAATACTGAGCCTGTTGTTGACAACAGAGGTGAAAGGTGGGCTAAAGCACGGGCTTTGTGACATCAGAAAGCATTTGCATTTAAATAAGTCAAGATTGGTGTGCTCACTGCTGTACCCTCCCACTCTTATAATATGCCAATGGGACTGATGACTTTATCATTTTTACTGGCTACAAATCCCATGTAAAACACAAAACCAGAGGAAAACTTTTTTATTGTTATTACTGTAATTATTCATTTGATTTCAAAATTAATTGAAGATATAAATTGATGGCTGGAAGCATTTATTCATTGGCAGAAGTAATTATATTTATACAATTCCAAATTTATTTTCCATTTATTCAGTCAGTTATGTGACTTGCCTCTACAATGTGTCTGTTTGGTATTCATGAGGGATGACTCATAAATACTGCGGGCCAGATATTATTGCCAGTGGGAAAAAACCAGCGGATCACAGGAGAGAAGAGCTTGAGCAGAATCGGCCAATGGTCTGTAATCCTCAGAGATCTCTCAATGTCAACACCCAGCCAAAAACCATTCAGCAACCTGGACATACTTCTCACTTTAAACGAAACTTGCTACATGCGCAACATTAAAGCTTTGATGTCAATGTCCATCTTCATCTTATCCAGAGTATACTGTAACAGCCTCAGATCATATACGTCCGATAGACAAAAAACGAGTATCATTTTGCCAGTGGTACTTCTGTTGATATCTTCTGTAAACAGCTAAATAAATCTTCTACACTTACAAGGTTCTTTGTCTCATTTGTGATTAGTGAACTCCTGTAGGTGTTGAAACAAACTCAGAGTGAAGTTAGTGTTGGTCTCCAACAGTATATTGTTATCAGTTGTGAATGTTACTTTATTAATTTCTGCCCTATGATTGTAGGAAACCCTTGATATGGTCATACATAGTACCATACACTTTTATGGAAATGAATAGTGCCTGCAAGTGAAGCGCGAGTACTGTCTTTATATTGCCTTTAAATTGACTTGCATTACCTTTTCACTGTGTTTATTTATGTGTATACAGTACCTGCCAATCACTCCTCTAGGGAAGGCATATAAATAGCAATCACGTCCCTGAGGGTGAGATCTTGCATTTCAGTCTTGCTGAGCTTCTTAATCACTCCTATAGAGTAATATATGCATGAATCATACAGCACAAACACTCAAAATAAGGGTCTCATATACAAAAAAATGAGCAGTGACATAATTAGATATTTTCTCATTCCATGACAGAACCATTCAGTGAGAGAAGATTTTATATTGTATCAATTATTTATATACTATCAATTGGAGAGGATAGGGAAGTTAACCGGTACCGTTTTTACTGATTTCGCTAAATGCGGTTTGTGCTTTGGATTCTATTTGATGATAGATTCCTCCCAGACTGGCAAGCATCAGATGAAACTGTAATGTAAGCAGATGCAACCACACTGAGCAGGACGCGCCTGTACTGCGTTTTGCAAATGTAATGTTACAGTCACACCTAAGAAAGCAGAAAAGCAGTTGGGTTCAGCACTGCAGTCAGCCAGTTATGATTGATTTTCCCATTGATGTGCATTGCACTAAAATTTCATGTACTAGTGAAACAAATTCGTCAGATACTTCTCACAGCCTCCATAAATCAAGATTTTTATGTATTTATTTTGTTGATTGTGTTCTTAGATTCTCAGTGATTCCTCTGGCTAGTATAATGGTGTGGCAATTGAAATGAAGAACAGTTGCAATCCATAGGTAGAAGGCTGAAAATATTGCTTAAATACAATCACAAAATAAAACCGTTAATATGCAGAATTATTTTCTTCTTCTGCTGCTGTTGTGTGCTATGATATTGTATGCTGTGTTATGACTGATTACAGTATTATTATTCCCAGGAAATACTATTCTTAAGCATAAGAATAATCTGGGGTATAAATTATTCCTCTCAATTCTTGTTTTGTTTTCTTATGCACTAAAGCAGGAAACAAAAAATGAAATCCAGCTTAGAATGATCATCGCACAGCAAATCAGTCTTGTTTTTAAAAATGATATTTTGACTATAATGAATGGAAGGCAATTTTAATGAAGGCAGTAATCTGGACAGCTTAATTTATGTAATCGGCTCTTATTTATGTCTGCTCTGACAGGGTAATCCCTGATTAACAAAAGAATTTATTAAAAATATTTAAAGGAAAATAAGAGTAGTATTTAGCAAAACCCTCTCAGGTAGGATATAAGTAGGCCAAAACAAAACACCGAAAAAACAATCAGATATCCAAGCAACAGTAGGTTGTTTCATTATACTATAATTTAAAGGATCACTCTGGGTAATTAATAGCGTTCTCATTTTATTTTTCAATCAGGGAAATGTGAAAATTAAAGTTGCCAGCACATCAACAATTTACTGTGATGAACTACAAATTCTGTACAATTGGCAATGTACAATGATGAACAATATACTCCATGACTTTTGATAATAATGGTTTTCAATGACAATAAAAAATACTAATGAACAACATAAAGGATTTCTGTGCATTACCGTTTCCTGTTTGAACTGTATGTCAGGCCGTATCACTTTATTACAGCTCGCAGGACTAATGATGTTGTCTACATTGAAGGACAGAAAATTGCATATCTGTTTACCCTTGCTGCTTCATTGTCACAAGAAGCCGTCCCTAAGTGCAACAGCCACACAGCCTCTCACAGTAATAAGCTCCTAACATCTCCAGTTTAACTTTGGCAGGAAACTTTCAAGTACATGGAAATTAAAGCAACCTTTTGTGACAATCAATAAAAGAGCCTTTTGCTGTTATTTCTCCCCTGATGATGATGGCCATAGGGAATCCCATTATTTACTTGTCTGCTGGATGCTGGGCATTTAAAGAGGGGGGAGGAGGAGCAAATTGCAATACCACATCTGTTTTAGGTGGCAGGGACACCTTGAGGGGAGGGGTGGAGTTAGAACAATTCCAAGGGCCCTGACTGAAAGGGACCCTCAAATAATTTTGCTGTTATTGCGCAAAGATGGGGTGGCCTGGAGTGATGGGGCCCAATGAAAGATCTTTGCATGCAGCCCAAAATCCTTGGCAGCACCCCAGTTAGGCAGGATGTACTCAATTGAAGTTTGTAATAGTAAAAAAAAAAACCTTATCCTGAAATCATCCTAAACATTACAAGTATTTTTCTGATGTTTTTTTAACCAAACAAAAATACAGAATTGCCTATCAACATAAACAAATAATGTGCATGCATTATTTGTTATGTTAATGAAAATCTTGTATATTGTCTGTTATACCACACACCCAGCCTAAGGCTATTCTGTTCCATGATGTCCATGGTCGCTGGTATTTACAAAGCTAAATTTAATCATGAATATGAACATTTTACATGCAATAGCACACTGTAAGCCTTTAAATTAAAATAAATTGTAAATTTAATTTTCTAATTCATTTCCATGTACAAATACGCAAGAACTTCATGGACCAGAACACTGAAAGGTGAGATCAAAAATCAAAGCATACTCCCCCAGCAGTTATTTGTAGCCCAAAGGGAAAACACATAACACTTTGATATCAACAAGCACACGTCCTAGACTTGCAGCTGTTTAAAAAGACAAGGGACATGTTAAAAATTGAGGTTACATGAGTGTCAGCTTGCTAAACTCTTCTGCAGAAAATCCAATTACAACTGATCAGAAAATCTGTGCAGGGTTTTTCAAAAGCAGTAGGACATTCATTTGCCCAATTTACATAAAAGATATGATAGCAAGAGCAGGAACAAACCCCTACTACTTCAATATAGTCTCTCCATCATTTGTACTGTTTTTACGTGGTAGCGCGTAAACGTGAAGCAATGAAATTCGGGCTTTAATATATTGCGCAGCTTATCTAGTCAGACATTTTATGTTATATTTGAGATTACATATAGTTTGCTGTAATTAGCAGTGTTGTGCAAGTTCGCACTTCACAAGAGCAAGCTCAAAGTTCAGTTCAGTTCACACAGATTAAAATGAACTAGTTCATGTTCATAGTTCACAATTTTGAATTTTGAACTAAGTTCAAAATTAACTAGTTAATTTTGTCAGTTTTTTAAATTATATTCCAATCTTTTTCAGAAGAACCTTCTCCTACCCATCCACCCCAAGCCCACAATAATTGCCACAAACCACTTCCCAAACTAAATGAATTACTAAAGTGAATACTACTATAATCAAGATTAATTTTAAAAGCCAAGAAAAAACAATGTGAGTATATGTTTTACCACTTAAACAATGAGGGTTAGGGTTGGAGACAGGGTTAGGGTTAGGGTTAAGGTTGGAGGTAGGGTTCAGGTTGGAGCCAGGGATAGGGTTAGGGATTTTTTTAAATCATTTTTTTTTTTATTTTCAGCCACTCAGATATGGACTTGTTTTTGTGTTTTGGATCATTGTCTTGCTGCATAACCCAGTTATGCTTCAGCTATGGCTCACGGACAGATCTCCTTAAGAATTTTCTGGTACTGAGCAGGATTCATGGTTCCTTTGATAATGGCGTCCAGGTCCCCAGGCAGCAAAGCATCCTCACATCATCACAGTGCCACCACCATGTTTGACTGTTGGTATGATGTTCTTACTTTGAAATACTCTATTTGCTTCATTGCAGACACACTGGGACCTGTGTTGTCCATAGAGTTCCACTTTAGACTCATCTGCATATACATTATCGCAAAAGGCTTGGGGATCATCCAGGTGCTTTTCTGTAAATGTGAGATGAGCACTGATGTTTTTCTTGGTTACCATTGGTTTCTGCCATGCAACTAACCCATAAATCCCATTTTTTTAAGCAAGGGAAAGAGAGGCTAGCAGTTCTTTGAATGTTCTTCTGGGATCTTTTGTAACTATGATTAACAGCGAAAGCCAGCAGACCCTGTGGCTCTCCATGGTCAGGAGTGAGGATATCTGGCTCAAAGACATGCTTTTGTACCATTTAAACTTCCATTCGTGTTCTTTTGCCCTGACTCTACCCATATTAGGTCAACCAGTTGTTTTAGAAATGTCTCAATTAGAAACTGTACAATTATTCACTTGACTGTGCCATTGGAGTGTCTATGGAGACCCCTGGAGGATAACCATTGAAATACAAGGCCCTGCAGGTCACATGATGGAGACAAACGGGTGGGCCTAGCTATAGCACATAGCTTGCTTACTTTTGGTTTTCTACTAGCAAGAAAAGTTATAAGCCATGTATTACCAAAAACAGTTAGTTAATGCATGTAGGTAAGTACGGTTTTTGTGGAAATAACTGCCTATAGGTATGAACTGGGGTGAGAAAGCCAAACAGCTGAAAGCCTTATACTGCATTACCACCTCAGATGTGTATATATTATAAGAACCACACAGCATGTCATGGTTTATTCCTTACACATATCTCAAGGTTAGCACATACCACTATCATGGTTGAAAATTCAAATTGAGCTAGTTCATTTTAATCAACCTTGAAAATTGCAAAACAAAACGCTAAAAATCTGCATACATATAAAGAAATTCTAGACAACAGTACCATCCCTGGATTCATTGATTGCTGGGTACACAAGGGTATCTATGTCTGCTATTGGACAGAAGGATGGAATGAGAAAGTGAGAGCTGGGACATCATTACTTTGAGGATCTAGGTAGTCAGAACAATAATTGCTGGTCTGTTTTGGCAGGTCAGCATGGGGATTTAAAGTCATATGGTGTGGCACTGGGCTAATGAGTCAAGACAAGGTATGGCTGGTGATGGTCAATCAAAGGGAGGTATGGGCATATATCGGGGCATGTCAAGATCCCCGAAAACAGATTTATAGGAAAACCTTTGCATCAGAATATGTACCTATGTGAGACCTGTTTAACAGTGTTATGACAGCTTAATAGGGCTCCTGAGGGACTGAAAAATAACAATATAATGAGGACTGAACCTGGCAGTACACCCGTAAAGTAGAAATGGAACAACTTCTGGAGTCCTTGGTAAAAAGCAATGTTAAAGGTTAACCAACCAGCCTTATTTTTTTGCACTAGAGAGTCAAAGTGCTGTGATGGTTATCAGGAGACAAGTATGAAGGGGTAACTGAAAATTAATGCCATCTTTTCCTCAAAAAAGCAGTTGAAGAAAGGCCTCCTTTAAAAGCGGATGGAAATCTGGGCAGTAGTCCTGGGTCAATAAGTGACTAAGCGTGTTTTTCAGGGGATGGACAACAAGGCTGTTTGAAGGCAAAGGGAAAGAAACTGGCGGTGAGAGACCTAGTTTATAGGGGAGAAGATCAAGGAGAATATGTCAGGGTTTATCATTCAGAGCTTAGATGGAATACACACTGTTGCCATGTTATGTACTCCTGTAATTGGAGGAAAGCGTGACCAGTGTCTGAGAGAAGAAAAAAGGGTATAGGAGGAAGGTCATCCAGGGGAGAGTGAGTGAGTGAGTGTGTGTGTGTGTGTGTCTATGTGTGCATGTGTCTGTATGTGTGTGTATCTGCGTGTGCCTGTGTGTGTCTGTGTGTATGTGCATGTGTGTGTGTGTGTGTGTGCATGCGTGTGTCTGTGTCTGTAAGTCTGTGTGTGTCTATCAAATGAAATGTACTTCCCCTACAAAGCCTCTGACAGACAATGGAAATCATATTGTTGCTGACCGCTGCCCTAAGCTGGGCTGGAGGTGACATTTAATGCTATTTTCCCAGAACACTGAGGAGAAAAAAGTGCCCTGAATGTCAAGAGCAGAGAGTGAGAGACAAAGTGTGCAATCGTTCGATGGGAAAGGGATGGTAAAGGTGGAGAGGTAGGCACACAGGGTGGGCAAGGAGGGCCATATCCATTCCAACAACAGGCTGTCCTGGGCTGTCCAAGTGAGGTTGGTGTGAAGTTATCCTAAAATCAATTAAATATTCAACTTACACTGATGGATCATTTTTCTTTTTCATTCCATATACTCAAGCAAGATTGCTTAAAGCACCATTGTTTGAGATATATATTTTGAACAAAAATTGCACATATTAAAATGTGTGAATAATTATATGGGATGCGAATTTGGTAGTTGAATTTGGTCCTAGAGACATTTACTGTTGCTAAATCAAAAATCTACAACCAGTTGTTGGAATGGATATGGCCCTCCTTGCCCACCTTAGAACATGGTCTTGCAGATGCACTGTACACTTTCTGGAATGCTTCTTTGCCAATTTGACATAGCCCAGACTGCACTAGTATATTCATTAAATAAACCACAACATGGCTGTGTACATGAAATGCTTCGAACAACACCACCCTTGCTCCATTAAATCATGTCACTGCCAGGCTTAATACATAACAAGTATTTAATTTAGGAAATAATGGGGTACGTTTAACTCTGCAGAATAAATATTTAATCCTTTCGGAATATACTTTTCTATTAAACTGACAGACAGATATAGAAAGTTAACATGAAAGTCAATTACTAACAAAGATTAATGGCTGTTCTGATTAAATTGCCAGAATGAAAGTCAATTGAACATGCCTGTGGACTGTTTTGTGTCACCTTTGTTGAGGTGTTCTTTACTCCCTGGGGAAAATCAAATTGTACTGAGAGTCATGATATCACTAACTCAGAGTAACATGAGCAAGAACAAGCCCAGCCACTGCGTTCTAAAGAAAATTGCTATATCATAAGATATAAAACAATATACTGATTTGAATAGACAGCATTTACAGTATGTAAGACAAGGAGGTGCACTGCTTTGTTTCACATTTGTTTCATTCTTTAACCTTGTAAATTGTTCTTTTATTTTGTGGAGTGGCAGTACCTAACCATCTATGCACGTTGGAAATCCATAGGCGACATGAATGAGTCATTTTTTATCATGGAGAGAATACAGCAAACCAAATTCACAGTCATTTTTCATCCCAAAAACATGCAAACAGGGAGAAACCTTGATAGAATGTCCATTGTTTACTAAGCAATTCTCTGGAGGAATTATCATTGTTGTCCGTTTTGCTGTTGCATGCACAGTGACAGTATTGGGTACAAAGAAAATTTATTGTCTCCAGTTTGTATAGATTCTCTGGAATGAAAGGAGCCCACCTACTGTATAAGCTTCTCTGATGAGTATTGGCCAAGCAGTCCCTCAGTATAGCTAATGAAACCCACCGTGCGCCAGCAAAGGCTTGACCTGGACAGTAGAAGTTTGGCCCAGCGTGCAGCCAGCCAGTGGCGAGATATTATAGTGACCACTGAAAAGCACTTCAGCTAATGAAATTGTGTTTCTAATCTAGAATATAATTTATTTGTTAGGCTTGCATGAAATAATGCATATTAGTTGCATTAAACAAGTTTTTCCGTACGTATGTTGAAAATGTTACGCACCAGCTAGAAGTTCTTGATTCTTTATGCCTAAGAAGGTTGTCGTTTTACAACGAAAATATTTTTTGCAATACGTGAGTCTAAACTGAAGACCTGAAATTTGAAGGCCTTGGAAGAAATCACTCATCTGAGTGAATATTTCTGAGGATAGTGAAAACCCCATAGCAGAGGGCATGTACAATGAAGGACTTGATCCTATTTTATATCGATGAGCATGTAAATGAATTATCACAATATATTTATTATATTATCAGGGGCGTGGGAGTGAGTTTGACATTGAGGGGACACATTTGCTCCCCAGCACTTACCCCCGCTTCCCCCAAAATAAATATTATAGTTAGTGGATAAGTTCATTGATTCTGACTCTTGGAAAACAAGGGTTACAAAACTCCCAAGGGTTACAGAACAGATCATGATTACGCCTGTACTCAAAAGGGTTTAAGAATAGTAAACATTTTATTTTGGGTATGTCATTTTCAGATTTGCGTTTTAAAATGGGGGCAATACAGTAGGGGATTACGCACAATCACTGAGCCGCCTATTATTTTCTTCTATTAGGAAACCCTGGAATTTCCTCATCTGTAGTTCCTGTCAAACTAGTATTTACTGTTGCATTTTTTTTTTGGAACCAGGGCTCTCAAACAAGATAGCCATCATTGATTTCTATGTATTGTTTATCCAGCTGTATATTTTGATACAAAGTAAATGCTATGTAAATAGTTGTGTAAGTCGCTCTGGATAAGAGCGTCTGCTAAATGCCTGTAATGTAATGTAATTCTATCAGGCTTGTCAGTAAAACCCACAACCCACCTAGCTAAAGCTGCACTGCCAATTCCAGCAGTCACGCTTATAAATGTGCAATGTGCGGTTTTTATCAAATTAAATACTGTCTAAAAACTGAACAGATTTTAAACCTTTCAAGCCTATGTACATAACTACACAAAACATAAACTTTAGAGACAGACAAAACATTTTTTTCTGAAAGCTGATCCTGCTGGTGGGAGGTCTGTCAGGACAGATGCCTACGATAATCGACCATAAACACAAACGTGCCAAAGACAGACATGCCATTACCTTACATTACATGCTTAATTTACCATCTTATATAAGGCAACCTAAAATGCAAATATTAGCCATTACAATATTTTTTGAAGCAAGCAATAGCACCAGTTTACTGAAGTATGTGATCATTTGCTGTTCAGGGTTGCAATGTGACCTAGTTATATCTTGCTTGTCTAGATACATAAAAAGGAATATCATTCTGATAACATTTCCACGTTATTTTTGCAGTCCTATTTTTAAACAAAATAGCATCATTGCCTGATCAACTGATAAAGTTACTGTTCCATAATTATGCTATTCTGAGCTCTGGATTTAATGTAGTTGAATATGGAAATGGTGTCACAATATCTCTGGGGAATCAAACAAAGAAGCTTTTAACACATGTGAAACCAACGTAATTTCTTACACCTTTGATACCTGTATGAGAAATCAGAAAATAACAGGCTAGAAATGCAAGGGCAGATATGAAAGAACTCTTTGTGTAGAAGAACAAAGCCACCTCTCCATATAGAATAGCTTCCTGTTTTTTCACATGTTCTGATACAATGTGAAGTTCCACCATTTTGGACAACCCTCTGGAACTACAATGATTAATTCTTAGGCGATTTTATGCCAACACTTTGGAGTCAGACTGGCGTTAGAATCGTCAAGCAATGATATCTACGTTGCCTGTAAATGATACCATTGGCATTTTGATAAGGAAGCAACCATTGAAGGGTGAAATCGATGACTAATGTTTTTTCTGAAGTTTATTTGATTGTACAGTATAATTGACTGCATGATAAAACTATTTGGCTCCCCCCCCAAATGATGTAAACTAGTAACAAAATCATAAAACATGGATTAGACCATGAAGTGTAAAGTGGAAAAAATTATATATATCAAGGCTCGGCCATCATCACAGTTTTCTGATTTATCATGTTGTGAGAGTGTTATTTAATACCTTCTTGTTTTTTGCTAAGGATGTTTATTAAACAGCTACATCCATCACATTGTCCGGGCACATTTTGTGTCCTGGTTAAAAAGCAGTTTAATGAGGTTGTCATTTTAAGCCATAAATCTGACTGAAAAGTCTTCACAGACAGATTAAAAGTTCTGGCTTACTGACAGACATAATGTCTGTTCTTTCTTTCAGACAGAGCTCAGTGAAGTTTGAGAATGCACCCAGACTTGCATAGCACATTGTTTATTACTGGACAAAATTTGCTGGTCATATTTCAATTTGAACGCGACAGTGAAATTATCCCAAAAGCAGTGTGTGTGTTAAATCGAAGGTGTATAAATGCACTTGTTAATAAACAGTATCAATAATGTTATTATTTATTGAGATTAATAATGATTAATTATCATTTGTATTTCTTCTGTACATGCCTCTTGAAAATAAAATTTAGTACCTTAAATGGAAAATTCCCGACTGAGACATTGAACCCGACATTCATTTTTAAAACAATTTGTCATTTTTAGTGATCTTTATTATGGATTTTTTTTTTACTTTTTTATTTTCACCCCGCTTGATATTCAACAGGTTAAATAACCTCATTACCTCAGCCTAATCGCCTCTGATAAATGAAGCATAACAATTATGCAACAGTCAGCCTCGAATGTATCATTATCAACAATGGTAACAATGATCAATCAAAACATATTTAAATAATTATAATTATCAAATATGGATACATTCAATAAAAATTCATTTTATTTAACAGTGTATGTTTTTGCATTTTTTAGCCCCATTAAAACACGTACATGTGTATGGTTTCTTATCAGAGTCAGAATACATTAACTCAATTAATTTCATGAATAGGATACAATGACTTTTCAAATTAATATTCAGTGGATAGAGATTAATATTCATGTATTATGTTAAACCATAAGAGAATATTGAGATTCAAATTAGTATCAGGTCTCGTATCAATAGAAAACACACAATCGCACACGCGCACACACACACATACACACACTCTGATGGGCTTATTGAGGCATAGCTATGGATAGGACTGAAAATCCCTGGCAGCTGCAGTTGGCTGGAGATAAGCTCCCATCGCCACCCCCACAGCTAGCTGGGCATAGGCCATGGCCAGTATGACCTGAGGGTGAGCTTCCCCACTGTCCATCCCAGCAGTGAGTGGTGGGGCAGACTAACACAGACACCCTCCCATCAGCAGGACCAGCAGTGGTGCTGCTGTACCAAGAGGGGATGGAAACAGCGCTGAAAGTGGTGGAGAGCGGAGGACACAGTGGATTCTCTCTGCCTGAGCAAGCTCAAGGGCTTGTCTTTAAGCTGATCAAAGTCAGTAGACTAAATGTAGCGTGTTATTCATTGCAATCATATACCGCTAGATGGCTAGCGGCCTATTTGTAGCTGAGCATAATAGTGACTGCCATGTAATAAAGCGAGATACTAGAAAGATCCTCAGGTAGCTAAAGGAATGCAGCACCTTGGAAAACATACCTTAGTTGTCACAGTGATCTTTATTTTCATGATACTGGTGAATTTATACAACAATGTCACATTAATAGCTGCAACAGCAATCCATAACTCACTTATCAGTTCTCAACAGAGTGGGAAAAACTAATTTAAGTGGTTTGGAAGAGCAATTTGTCCCTAGAATATCAGTAAAAAGAGGAAAACAGTCATGTTGGTCTGAAAAGAAATATCATCTTACATGAATATACAAGCCTTTTGTTAGTGAATTTGGTGTGCACCACATAATATATTCATTAGTAGATACGTTGAGAACCACTGAGATTACTTTATAAATTACTTTCATTTAAACTTTGACAGTTAGGACAACCAATTTTCCTTCTATTTCTCTTTCTGCATACAAACCAAGGATGTTATTTTCAAACAAGAAAGACTCTATCCTATTCTAGAGACACAGGGTAGAGGTCCTTATGTGTTGTATTTCTGATACAGTAATACAACCAGCTGGGTTAAAGCTATCTTTATTGGTGTTGAGTGCATAATTTTATATGTTTCTGAGGGGCTCTCATGACTTATGCATCTTCTATACTTGCTACTGATAGATATTTATTCTAGATGACACAGAACATAAAATCCAGTATGCTTAAATTAGCAAAATAATGGGATTCCATTTGTTTCCCATGCTTAATTTAATTTTTATTTATCTATTAATTTTCATTTTAGCAATTATTTAATCTATCCTGTTCATAAGTTAACATAGGGGAAAAAAAACCTTGAAATGGATTTTTTAAAATCATTTAATTGTTTACATGATACAGTAACATCAAGTGCCATGCGTAATATAGGTACCTGTGTGGTGTTGTGCACAACAATAACCTGTTAAGAGATTTGAGTCAGAACACTTACCACAGCAAACCCAGATTTTTAAAAAGGATAATATATATCAACATTAAAATACACCACACAGGACATTAAATTGAGACATTCAATTTCAAACTTAATTTCAAATGAATGCACTACCAACATACCACCATGTTTCAATACAGCATGCAGAAGTACATGTGAGAAACTGAAAAATCAAAGGGTAGAACAGTAATGTAATTAAAAGCTTTTTTTTCTAAATGAAAATGAGCTCCATAGCTCCACTGAAATGCAGTGGAAATAACTGATCAAAGTGATCCAGTGGCCATCTCATTAAAGGAGCTGTCACATAGCCAGCATGCAATCAAAAGGGAGAACATCAAAGAACTTTGTTGCGTACATTATTTAATACCCAGGATCCTGACACTCAGAACCAAGCTTATTTAGAGATAAGCTGCATGCAAGTATTTAAATCTGACAGTTTTACAATGTGGCGTGATGTCATCATGATGCATGCTGCATTCTGGTGGACTAATCTTTCCATGTATTTATTTATGTCATAGGAGTACAGAACTTTAATAATGCCATTTATATAATACTAAGTAGGGTTGAGAAGTCAATGCATATTATTCTTTATATTAGAAAGACAAACCATCTTGGCAGATCCTGTGACTGATGATTATAACTTACATTTATGTTTTTTGCAGATTTATTGAAAAAAGAAAAACTAACTGAATAAACACCATGCACAGATGTTTCCGTGAGCTATATCTGATAAAATGAGCCACATTCTATGTGTTTCCAGTCTGAAGTTTTTGTTGCCAAATCCATGAAAATCCATAACAGCTCTGCTAATTTAACAGTTCCCTTTCCTTCATGGATCTTGATTATTCACATTTAGCTTAGTTAACAAAAATATAAATAAAAAATATTTTAAAAAAAGCTTATGAAAGGCCAAAAGTAATTTTTCCAAACATCTGGCAGTTGGATTACAGTATGTTATTCAATCCAATCCAATCACAGGTGTTCCCTTTGGAATGTTGCCGATTCGTTGGCAAATTAATGAATACAACCAACTAGTCAGCAGGGGCTTTAATAACACTGCATGATATTATAAATATCCAAAATGTTATTAATGCCAGCATCGGTGCGGAGCCGACTGCTCCACTCCAGGTGGAACCTCACCGGATCATTTATTGGCTAGTGACACCACCCTGGGAACATGATTGGCTGCGTACCCATGGGAGCTCGAATAGGTTTTCATAGAAAGTGAAATATGGATTATGTTTCAACGCTTGCATTTTCTAGTATTTCTACAGGACAGATAATAGTAAAACTGTATTTTGGACACCTGTATATCTGAGTAATCATTGGTCCAGTTGGCTTTTTTAAAAACTGTAGGCAGGGCAGGCTATTCAGTTTTCCCTTTTCCCTTTAATCTTTAAATCCCTCTCCACAGCCCTGTGTGCTCCCTCACATCACTTAAAATATACAAGAGGGATTAGCTGAAAAATAAAGAAATAAATAAAACAAAAATTTATATGGCAATCATTTTTCACACAGTGGCTTGCAGAGCACCCCAGACATGACATGTGCACCTGTATTAACGTAAGTATATGCAAATTAGTTTTGAATGCCACTAATCAGAAGCTCAATGCAGTGGACCATGATTGACAGCAGGCTTGGGTAATGATATCATTACAAACCCGAGAGATCAGGGATGCAGACTGGCAGACTGACAGCCCCAGCCCCAGCCCCCAGCCCCCAGCCCCCAGCCCCCCCACTAAATGCAGCCCACATATCAGGTTCAACCCCAGTGTGTTTACATCCCACAGGGCATAGAGGCCGAGGTCCTGAAGAAATGGTGCTGGAAGGATGTGTGCCAGAATGCTCAGCGGGATGCAGATGGAGAAACAACCCAAGCACCATCACACCATTCAGCAGAGGGCCACGCCAGGCACTGGGAGCTGCATTAAATCACCAGGTAAATACTGTTCAGGGGTTGCAAAGAACCCTGTAATTATTGAGAGTGACTGATCCTATAAACTCCCTCTAAGGAGTTAATTCTAATTCTCCATTCTAAGGAGTTAATGAGTTTTCATCTAGTCCAGACACAATGAAATAATATATTAACATGTATATTCACTGTGTCAGCAATTTGTTGAACTGCCTAAGTGTAATCTCTGTCCATTTTGGGGGCACTCTTTTCATCATTAAGTACTGTACTTCTAAGGACTGAATAGGACTTTGTACTGACATATTTTAATCTGAACTATGAAAAAACAAGGCTGATTAACTAAACCATTATTTGCAATGAATTTTGGTGGTGAGTTTTGCCATTATAAAAACTGCTTGAATTGAAAGGAAAGCTCCACGCTGAAGAAGGCTCTACTGGAACAAAAATGTTTGTGCCAAAAAACATGCTGAAACTACTGGGCTTGGACAAACTTTCTTCAAATTACAGTACAAATCCAAGATGCGGACCATTGAAAAGATGACACTCTCAGACATGCTCATCCACAGCAGTGCACACACATTTTAAAATCCATGTTTCTCTGTTGCAGTAGAGAGGAGGTAGCGGAGTGACTTTTGAACAGCGTCTCTTCAACTTCTCATAGTCACATCACTTCAGCCAAGACAACCTCCTTTTAGGCAGACGTCCAATGCAGAGCAGTTCACCCTCACAAATCATCATGAAAATTCTCACCTTACCTCTTTCTCATAATGATTTTGCAGTGTCCTCTGAGCTGTTCCAAACAGCTTTACTCTCAGCAGTAGTGAAACCATCTACCGCTACACTTTTGTATCTTGCAGGGTACAAAAAATAAACTAAAAAACCGTTCAATCTTAAAACATTCCATTTCAAACAGGCTCCATGCTATACACAGCTCTACCAATATCAAACCCTTTCAAGGTCCCCACACATGCACAACACAATGAGGGAACAAGGTGCGTGCTCTGAAAAATGTCCTGAACTCACAGAAATGGCCCCTACAATAGGTTTTTATGTTAGCACAAGATTTGTTCTAATACAGATCAGCAGAGATTAAACAAAAGCAATTTACCTAGTAAGACACTGGATACACACAAGGGAGAGGTGAGGGAGAATAGCATAATTAAAATCTGACAAGTTTCTGCTTATCTTACACATCAAGTCTGTCCATGTTTATATTGGAATCTGAACAGAATATCAACCGTGGATTTGGACTTTTTGGAAGAAACAGTAGCCAGTTCCCTGTACCCATTAAGCCCATGAATAGACATGAATACAGGCATGACATCTTCTCCAGCAAAAGACACCCGTGCACTGTGGCAATGGGTATCTGCTGCAAATGTGTGCTTTCCACAATACCCTTCAGAGAGCCAGAGCATGAGTCACAACACAAACTCTGTGGCAGCCTGAGGGATGCCTGAGCTATTGCTGCTCACTAGTTTAACCATTGAAACACCTACACAGTATCATTATGTAGGAGAAAGAATGCAGTGTAGGAACTCCAGGAAACAGTATTTATTACACAGCAAATAGATGTGCTGTAAAACATTTCTCATGCTAAAGTTTCATTAAAAAAATAAAAATAAATCAAATATCAACAAAACTCTAAATTGAACTGTGGGAAAGTGTCGAATATCAAAATACCTAAATGGTAACTCAATCTATAGAAAAGCACATTTAAAATAAAATGTTTAATTAAAATAGGCTGGACTTTCACAGTTTATTTGTCTTTCTGTTATTAAGTCTATTATCCCTGGAGGAGTATCTGCTGCCTATGTAACAGCTGATGGTGAACCAAATAAATCAATAAATCTCATTCTGAGTTAAGAGGTATTCCACAACTAATTACAATCCTCTGCTATACCTGCACATTACTGTAAATAAGTTACATAATTTTCACAGGTGGATATCAAACATGCTGTGTTGTTTATCATGTTTATCTTTGTTAAGTTTACTAAAGGGAATATTCCTCATTTTGATTCCTCCTTCAGCTCATAAAGCTTGAGATCAGCTGGGAAGAGAAATCTAAGTTGTTTCTTCTTATGTCGAGCACTGTCCACAGTCAGTCCATGCGACAAATAAAACCAACCACATAACAGCAAATAATCCAAAGTTTGTTAAACCGGGATTAAACTAATCCCAAGGGACTCAGGGCTTTGTTTTGGTTTCCATAACCATATTCATGATCATATTTATTTCCTCTCATGGAGTAGATCACAGCTGGCATTTTTTTTTTCTACCATTATTGAATCTGTTCCGGGAATGAGCCCTCTTCCACCGAAGAAATAATACCACGCAATTATAAAATTTTTAGAAACTGAAGAAATATGCCCCTATAATCCTTCCCTTAATGGCTGCATACTACTTATTTTGGTCATTGTCTAGACCCATTTCCCCCCTCTATAAACATTGTGATGGAAAAATTTGCAACCTGGTCTTGCATGTGCAATGCCTGGGGAGACCCAGTATGTCTGTTTTGACTACCTGACATACAGGGACGCAGAGGAACACTTTTCATAAGGCATGAGTGGCGCGGGTATCAGGGTATTGTTTTCTGTTAACCAGTATGGAAGTATTCTTCATCTGTTCCTCGGGAGAATCACAGTAAATCACAAAACACAGCTACACCATATAGGAATACACATTTCTAGATCAAATCCAGCTGGCCAACTCCACTCCTGTTAGCTACGGAAAATGCTGCTTTCTGACTACAGAAACTCATATGATGGAGATCTCTGTACATTTCTGTAATGCAAGCCTAGTTTATAACAAGCGTGCAGTTCCCCACATCACTGAACTTTCTTTTGTCTATTAACTAAATTGCCTCCTGCCTTCAAAATACTTTATTTAGCTAGCTGATCAAGGGTGATATGAAAATGTCTGTATAAATTAGACAAAAGTTGCCAGACAAGCAAATCAGGACCGGATTTACTAAAGGATTGTGACTGATTTTCAAATCCAAAAGGAGTCACTACGAGGTCACAGTATCAATGTCAGATTAACTAAACGGTCACAATGGGTCAAAATCACTTTTTAGAATCTGATTTGTGGGGATTACCTCACTCTGATTCTCCTTTTGATGCACAGTAAAGCCTGTTCTTGTATATGCATACCTGGGGTGAACATTTAAAAACAGGGCAGAGATTTTGTAAATTAGTTCAGTCAAGTGTTCCTCGTTTACTAAAGCATGCCTTAATTGCGACTCTCCTCTTTGTACATGAATATTAAGAACTTCTGAAAGCGGGTGGTAATTTGCTAAGCATTGACATGGCCTAGCTCATGTTCTATAAAAGGTATGCTAATAAGAATTTCCTTCCCAAACATGGCAGCAGTTAGAGCCAGGAGATGATGCAGAAAACAAAGGAAAAACGGAATAAGACCAGAGCGGGTCTTTCAAAGAAAATGACCTTCATTCATTAAAGTGAACAGCAATTAGTGAACATCTGTAATGTAATAGTTCACATGGTATTACTAGTTTTATACAGAGTATGTTACTTTCTTTAAGAATTAGGTTAAATGTGAAAGTATTGGGACAGAGACAAGGTTTGTTGTTTTGGCTCAAATTAAAGCTTACCGTCTACACTTCAATCTCCTATTAATCATTTTATTTCAAATCCAATGTGCTGGAGTACAGAGCCAAAACAAAACTCGTTATCTCTGCCCCAGTACTTCCACATTTAACTGCATGACACAGGCCTCCAATAAAAACTATAGCCAGTCATGAGAGAGTTGCACTGCTTATCAGGAGAAGACAGTGGGCTTGTAGAAAACAAAAGTGAAGAGGTCACACTACTATTCAGTTTTGGGTCCTGCCTCCTTTTTATACTAATCCGATTATGCATGAGCCTTTGTTCCAGCAGATATTCCTTTAAAAAGAGATATGGAACAACTGCAGTTTGCTTGTTCTGTAACTGGTATTTGCAAATAATGCAGATGCAAACAGTTCTCAGAAACAAGATGTAATAGGTGCAAAACATGCACATACATTAGAATAGAACATACATTTCTTGGATTGGTAGTAATTCTAATTCTAATTTAGTTCTGTGTATTCTTGTACTTCTTTCGTAGGGCAAAATGTTTCACTTCAAAAACACATTTTGATTCCTTTTATCTTTGTCCTTTAAATCTTTGTCCTTGTAATAGTTTTGGACCTACTTAAGGTATATGGATTTTATTTCAATCAGCTAATGACAACAGATACTTATTTCCAGTATTAGGACAGAAATTCAGTATTTTATGGCTGAGATGCTTCTGTGAGATCCGATTCAGTGAATTAACTGGTCGTAAATCAAGACCTTGGTTATTTGAGTTGGTGTGCCGGATTAAAACAAAAACCTGCACCCACAACAATCTTTTTGGATAAGATTTGACACCCTTGCTCTAGAGCCAGTTCATGTATTGCAGTTTGTTAAACATATTCAGTGTCGTAAATTGGGGTTTGAAATTTATTTGTTAAGATTGAAATTGTATTGTTCTTTTTTAGGCTGAGACATGGGAAACTTTTATTTTTTCCTCCATTTTGCCTGGGGCCCCTGGGTGACTAATGCCACCACAGACTGTTTACGTGAGGATGCATTTCTACTTTAATCCACCAGGGTACAAATGCATTATTAATTTTTTTTTGAAGGGCGTTGGGGGTCGGGGGGTGGGTGGGGGGAGCTTTAAAGGGAGCTGGGGTCTGACTGGCCCTAAATCAAAAGCTAAAGTTCATGCTGGCCAAAAACAGAACTGAGGAAAAGATTAAATGATTATTAAGTATAAAGCAGCAGAATTGGCTGACTGCCCCTTTCAGGGCCAACAATGTTCTAAATACTGCACTGAGAATATGAACTTCATATGTGATTAGCAAATGGCCTTTCCATGGAAAATTCAGTATTAGATTTATTTAATATGCACTCTCACTCAGGCAATGAGCTTCTATTTTAATTTCAATTAACCAACTGCCAAATGCTGTGCAAATCCAAAGCAATAGTACACCTAATTTTGGCAATTTTGTACAGTGGATTGCTGTGTTACAGCTGACAAGGACATAATATTAACATGCATTGACACTGGCTGAAATATAGTCACATCATATAATTTAAACTTCATGGCAACCCCTGCACTGGAGAAAACTTTTAAAATGGAAAACAAGTAACATTTGTCAAAGGCATATAGATCTAGTATTCATCTTTCCAGATTAAATCTACTCTAGGTACCCAATTTGTCCAAACAAATGATTCCACACTTAAGTTTTATATACTTTAAATTTAATTCTCAATTTACAGATAAAATAGACATTAAAACAAAACATTAAAACATCCATTAACAGTACTTTATTTTCCTGAGTGAAATTCTACAGATTCTTGGCTTAACTTTATTCCCATACTGTTTTTGATCATTGGCAACATTTATCTAAAGGCTGGGATTGTTTTCGAATCAGTACTGTTAAATTGTACTGTTAAGGTGCTGAACAAGGGAAAGCTGCAAGGTCTGTAGTTGTCAGAAAAAAAAAAACATTAAAGATTGAAGACTTCACTTTAAAAAAAAAAATCCTTTGGGGACAAAATTCACAAGGACAGAAACACTCCAATAAAGCGGGGGCAATGACGTGGTTATACACAGCTGCAACAGCCCAACAACTGTAAGTCGACAAGTCTCAAGAATCTAAAAATAGTAAGCCTGTACTGCCTTTTTTTCTCCAGTACAATTTATGCAAAATTGTTATCCAAGGAATTTAAGGTAATGCAACCATAAGTTCCAGTCATCTGCCTTGAATAATTTATCAAAATATTTTTCAGTAGCTATCAATAAATAATTTAAATAGTTATAATTAAATATCTGCATCAGTCCAATCTTTGGTTGGAGTGCACTGTCCTGTTTTTTTACCCTCCAATTTGGGCCAACAAAAAAGCAATTCTCTTCCAAGATGCAACATTTAAAATCCTCTGAAAACAGAGAGGTTGCACTCAACAGGGAGTATAGCTAAAAAAATTCAAATGATGCTAAATCTCTTATTTTCCAGATGAGATGCCATCAACAGTCAACAGCAGAAGATTTGACTTCTTTAGGTCTACAACTAGACTCATGCAGGGAATCCAGCATGTTTTCATTTGACTTATGAGGGAAAATCAAACACAGTCAGAATGTTTTACATGCAAACTTGAAAGTGAAAATCAGCTATTGCTGTGCAGCTATTGCAGCATCAATTACAATTCAATTGAATTCATATTAAAATGTTCAAAAATACATATTGGCACATACATTACATAAAAATAAATATTAGTTGAATAGCAATATCTAGATTTATATAAATGAACCTAAAGCAATTGCTGTGGAAATATTTGTAAAGCTAGACAGTCCACTTAGTCTCGGTGTCAATAGAGATCTCATTTACAGTATGTGCTAAAATCAGAAGCAAGTATGCCTGCCATTTTAGAATCTTTTTTCATTTAGATAAAATAACTCCCCACTTTAAACAAAGTTCCATTTCAATTAACACTGTCTGAGAATTTGAATTGGATTTCACGTTCAGTGTGAAAGCAAACAACCATCGACTCAGACAGCAATATTTCCTTTACTGAACCTCGTAGGCAAGGTAAAGCTATCTTTAATGTCCCATATCTTGTCAAATTCTTCCTCTCCCCGTTTGTCTTCTAATCTCAAATTTATAACAAGCTGCAGATCAACCAGAAGATGGCATTCCACTCAAAAATGCCAGCGGAAGCCATGTTCAAATGCCTTCTGCATGCTCTGACTTGGCCCCTCTTGACTTATGCCTATGGAGTCCTGTTTCATGTCCACGGATCAGGGATTTATACAGTCCTGATACAGGAGTTGCATGTTGTCAGAAGGAATTAATCAGTACCCTGCTGTACCATGAAAAGTATTGCATGCCAGCAAGACCTGCACAGAGATTAATTTTACAGATAGGGCTTATGAAACACATTTTCCCTGAACAGTTTACGTCATGGGTTGGTGCGAATAATCATGACAGTGATCAGGGGCAACCTTTCAATATGACAGGTGCATATGAAGCTGCATATATGTCTTGGCAGGATTACCACTGTTGCTGCCTGTGACCAGGGGCACCACTGTGGGGGAATAAGTGGAACTGACTATCCAGGGACCCGAGGCAAGAGGGGTGGGGGCAGGGCAGGCCTGGACTACAAAATTTGCTTTAGTCTATCATTTTAAGGGACAGAGACTGCATATGCACAGGGCCCAGAATGCTACACCCCTGCTTGTGACTACTTTTACATTGACCCATACTGTACAGTCTTACATTGAGGTCAGAGTACAAAGGTAAAATATTTCATTCCTAAAATGTATTTGCATTGTAATGTTTATCATTGATTAAGAATTACAGATGACCAAATGATGTTGGAAGTCTCAAGATTCACCAAAATCATTGGGTATATTAAATGTTGTCTATCATGTTAGCCCAATTACCTTCTAGATAGGATATTAGTCAATTTGGAATGTACTATATTGTATATTATATATGAATGAATATTTAGGATATTTTAGTGTTCTAACATGTTTATTTTGGCCAATAACTTATGGATTTGAGCTGACTAGTCAGGAAATAGCACTACTGTCACAAATATGGACAATTTTGTGAGTAAAACAATCATACTATTCTTGTGGTGGAATCTGCCATCTGAAGAAAAGGTAAGATTTTAAAGAAAATATAAGTGCAGAAAAAGGATATAAGAGTGCTGGTTGCTTTGCATGGGGCACTATGAGGTTGACTGTGGTGTCAACAGAGCATCAACTGTGCTTGCTCCCAAAGGCTGCAAGGGTGGGGCAACACAGACTTAGTCAAGTTGAATGGGAATGCTGCTGCCATACAAACTATATGTGGTAAGAAATCTATTTATGAGGAATAAGATTTCCAAGAAGAACATTCTCATCTTTGCTGAAAAGTCTGATTCTGTGTTAGAGCAAAACTGTGATGAAGTTAATTACTTTCAGTTAGCAAGTGAATTGCTTTTAATTATTTGTTTTGTTCATTCAGGGGTTGTTAATATTCAAAAAATGGGCACTGTATAACAAGTAGGGAAGACTTTGCATTATTTTCAAGAACCTGTATGGAGTGAAGATACAGTAACACCACCTGTTGTCTAAGTTCAGCATCATCTCACAAGACACCCAATGACATCCTGTCATAAATGTACAATTAGGTAACAAGCCATCAGATCAGAATAGATTCACAAACCAAAGACAAAAAAATAAAATAAAAAGAAATTGTGTAATTCATATTTGGGTGTTTTTTTTCTGTCCTGACCATGATGACAAAAGTAAGGGATGCCACACAGCTATGACTGCGGAGAGAACAACACACCCCTAATGACTTCATAATTTGATGGCTTGTTACCTAATTGTACATTTATGACAGCATGTCATTGGGTGTCTTGTGAGATGATACTGAACTTAGACTATTTTCATAATTATGCAACATATCAGACTATACATTTTGACCACAGTAACTTGGTTGGATTTAGATGTGTGCTTTACGCAGATATGCATAATATACAAAGACAATATTTCAGCCAGGAAACGTGAGCATTGATGGGCACATTTATGAATCTTTGATATATAATTCATTGATAGCATGCATTGACCCTGCTCTTTGGGGAACCATGACCTTGAAATTAGCATTCACATTTATTTTGTGATTGACTGATGAGAGATGTCAGCTTCAGCTTGACAATGCAGAGATTTATAACTAGTATAGGATCTTTATCACTCCCAAACACAATCTCTCTTACCACTGTATGGCAACCAGTCCTCCTTAAGGGATCAAAAATTAATTCATGTTATGATGCACAAAACTATAACATAACAAAGGTCATAATGTTTATTGTCAACTCAGGAGTAATAAAAACACATGTGAGTGGTCTGGGACAAACACCATCTTCTGATTCTTGGCCAGTAGACCATTAGTGTTGAAAAATATGATTTCCAGTATCAATGTGACTTGAAGTTACTGAGGTCAAGGAATCCTGTTGTTATCTACTGTACATTTCTGATGGATTGAACATCAATCTGAACTGCTTCAGTTTAAGCCCTGACCTTAGGGTTTAAAAGGCTTTAAAGTGCTTTTTTTTAGCTTGGTGTCTGTCAACAAGAATAAAAAAAGGCATAATGGGAGGGGGGGGGGGGGGGTGACGTTGTATTTGAGGAAAAAAACTGTTGGATTCAGTATCCATGTTAAGCATGCAGACAGTTTTGTGAGCTGCTGTTGTACTATATAGCAGGGATACATGGTTAAACCATGGAAGATTTTTTCTAGATTTGAACAAGGGTCAAGCAAACCTCCTTTCCAATCCTCATGAAATGCACCATTACCAATAGACCAGACAAATAAAATCATATCTATATCAAGGGAAAAGCCATTCTAGGGAAAGACAGTGTATGCATGTTGGATAAAATATAATAAATTATAATAACTATGTCAAGCTTTGGATTTTAATATGTTTAATGGCAGTACCATAGGCCACAATTATGGTGCAATAAACTGAATGGTTTATCTGTGTTCTGGGTCAGTTTTACATGGAAAGAGAAATTACTCTGGAAAAATACATTGCACCTTATTGTAGCTGGTGAGGGAGCTGCCACTAAGCTCATCAAAGTAGGTGCTTCAGGTGGGAAATGTATGAGGATCAGAAGTTTAGCAGGACCAGATGTTCACTGTTGAAAGGAAAGCTGTGTCTGATGTTTATCATACAGTCATCTCCTCAAGGCTTTATACGAGCTGAAGGGCAACAATACTGCTCCACATTTATTTCAATAAGGCCCTTTCAGGAAGATTGCTTAGACCAGGGCTGCCCAGCCCAGCTCATGGTGATCTACTGTCTAGTAGGTTTTTACTCCAACCCTAACAGAGCACACCTCATTCAACAGCTAGAGATCTCCTTGAGCTGCTAATTAGCAAAATCAGGTGTGCCTTTTCAAAACCTACAGGAGTGTGGATCACGTTGAATGAGGTTCAGCAGACCTGGCTGTAACAAATGTGAAAAATGTCAATTTCCATGATAACATGAATTCACGACTGCTAAACAAGAGGCACAAATAGGAGGCCTTTTTTTCAGTCGGGTTAAACATGTCACCTTTACATTTCAAACAAATTGTGGAAAAAAAGGATTTAGCATATTCAAGCAAATATGCACTTGCCTTCAGATTCAATGTACTGCACCAGTTTAAAAAATATATTATTCCCATATCTGCAATTACCCACTGCAGTTTTATCTAGATTCTCAGGGCATTTACAATTAGAAAGATTATAATACCATTTTCATAAATCCATTTCACATAAATTTCTAAAGTTAAGCATGGGCAACATAACAGCAGGTATTGGGTGGTTAATTTCTTTTTGTTTGTCGAAAGCAATTTTGTACTGGAAACCTTATAGTCTCCTAGAGACTTATATAACCTTGGAGCTAATTTATTTCAGAAGACTGATACAGATGGGTAGTCCTGGAAATGAGGCAGTTATGATCTAATATTACTCATGGTCACCTGACAGAAAACGAGCAAATGTGTGTCATTTCATAATCGGTTGATCACAACGTTGCCTGTACACCTTTTTTCAGGAATCTGGGCGAAGTGGTAATGAAGACAAAAGTCTCATGATTAAAGGGAGGTTCTCTTGTTTCCAGTCTCTGGCAAAATGAATAATTTTACCTTGAACATTGATAAAACACCACTGTTAATACTCAAATTTGAATGATAAGGTCAATAATACTACCTTTTAAGTGGGATCCAGGACTTCGTTTTGTTTATGCCCGAGTCACAAGCCATATACTGTACAGATGCAGATGGTGTGGAAGCCCATATTGCACAGCAAAATAGATTCAGAAAATAGATACACTGGCATCTAGTTTTGAATATTAATTTGGATTCAGTATTTAGCAATAAAACAGAATCATTATTGTTAGAGCAGATTTTAATTCAGCCTGCATTCTGTGAATTTTTTAAAACAGTATACATGTGGCAAAAATAGCAGCACAGTGTGACTGGTAATACAATTCAGCTTTTTTCGGTAATTCTGAGTCTGAGGCTTGTGCGAGACATTATCACGCGGCATCACAGACTACCTCCTGAAAGACACATTAAATAATTATACCACAGACCAGTGTGGACGTCAGCATTACATAAGAGACAGGCAGAAGTACAGGAAGTCGCCCAGTTGCACCACGCAGTGGAGATCTGCTTGCTTTGTATTCAGATTCATTGTCTAGAGATCATTTTATTGATTACACTTCTTTTTATGGAAATATGCTGTTGTGGACAAAGTAGGGAAATCTGACTAATCACCATCAGAAGACAATGTACTACTGGGCACTCTTGTCCAGAGCGAAATAAGGTATACAGATCCCTTGCTTTGTCCTTTGTCCATCCTGCTTAAGGAAATAACACCAGTGTCCTGAATAGGCTTTGATCAAGCACCTTATGGTTACAATCGCATTAATCTGATCAAAGCACCTCATTACCGCTATCCATTTTACAATGCGTAGATTTGAGATGGTATACTATTGTGTTGCTGTATGGTTGGATTCATCTATGGATCCATCTGTTCATGGCTGGTGCAGCAGGGGTTCCTGGGGTAAATGTGAACTGTGCAGTGCATCATTAGCTCAGAGTGTGCACTGACCAGCTCTGCAAATATGTGCTAGTTGCTCCCTGTTCAACAGGCAAGTGTCAGCCTAGTCCTTACATCTTGAACATTACACATTTTTCATGGTTTCTAGATATAGGCATGTGTACAGTACAGTACACAAAATCCTTACTTGTATGTTTTTTTCCCTTCTAGAATTTGTTTTAACCACTTATGCCAACAGTGGGGATGAATCAAGACCAAAAGGTCTGAAGCAACCTCAAATTAAATTTTGAAATAAACAGAGTTGGATTAAAACAAAAAAATAATTTTTTTTTTTTTAAACTATAAAACTTTCAGGGCAGAAATTTTAATAAGCTGAGAAAGCACAAGACATTATGGATGTTTGTAATTGATTTCCTGCAAAACAGTATGTCATGGTGTACTGGTGCGTGCTACTTCAATGGTCCCATAAATTCAGGAGCTATCATCCTGTTTGTGCAATGCCTCAGAACTAATATAAATGATGCTGTATAAGGCACTTTCCCACTGGTGCTGATCAGAGGAATGCCTGAACAATCAGAGGAAGAGAGAGACCCCAAGATATTACCACAGCATGTATGCTTTTCAGGTTTCATAAGATGACATACGTACAACTAAAACATCATAATATCATGTGAAAATCAAATGCAAGCGCATGTGTGAACATAAATTACATTTTATGAGGCCAACAAGTGAAGCCAGTCCTAATTTCAAAAGAAAAATACAATCTAAAATGTTTTGATTACAAATGATTGAATTACATTTATTACATTTTAAATGAGATGATGTCCTGACTACAAATGAATCCTGACACAAATGCTGAGTCATGCTGAAGCTCAGGTAGAGCAGACTGTGACAGTAGCAGATTAAGCCTTCTGTAGACAAAGAGATGGGCAGGTTTAACACCGATGTTTCACTGAAACATTGCTGTTCTTTTAGTTTTGGATTAAGCTAGCTTTATGATTTATACAAAATTTTGTCATTCAGTGTAACATCTGAAATCAGTGACAATTGGGATATCTTAAGACCTTTCATTTTTTTGTGAACTATTTCTTTTTGTTTTTAACATACCCTAACCCCCTACTCATCCAAGGAACTGGAGGAGACGGTTTACAGAAATCAGCAGTCCATTGCTTGAAACTTGACAACTTCATCTGCAGCTATATTCCAAGCTGCAATTGTGTTACAATGAGCTCTGTAGATGGTCGCTGTAGATTTTATCAAGAACAATATCGTAAAAATAACCCAGCCATGCAGCATTGTAACAGTTCAGAGGCTCCATCCAGCCCTTCAGTATAGTCTTCATTGCTATGGTGAGACTGGCAAGTAAGATTTTATTGAATTCTCTAGGTAAGTACAGTTGAGTCATCTGCCAAAAGCAATACCTCGGGAGAATGGGGGACATCAACCGTCAAAATTTTACTTAGTGGACACAACATATTTCCAAAACAAACAATTTTAGGAGATTCCCAAAATACATGTAAAAAGGTCCCATCTTAATACTTTTCATGTAAATGCATATTGCACACATTTAAATTCAAGGTCATGACTTGAGATGTGGCAAAACAGCCTGTTTTATTTGTTTAAAGAAAGCGGTTCAAGTGTTTTATTCCCAGCATTACCTTTGTAACCAGAAATTCTAGTAATAGCAGGAGTCCAGACTGGTCTTATTTCTACTTTTTTTTAGGTCAACTAAACTTTACATAATGTATGATATGCATTATGTTTATGTATATTTGTGTACTGAACATAAGACCATGTGCCTTAGGTCAGTAAGGCACTTCACTCAATATTAGTTTTTCTTAGAGTAAAATAGTTATTAGGAAGACTCATTTCAGAATATGGGAAGCTGTGTGTCTTAAAATGATTGCACCATGAACCCTTTGTGTAAACAGTAGTACTAATTTGAGTTTATTATGAATGTGTGTGCAAATGTGACAAACACTGATGTTCATAATGCATTAGCCAGTCATAGTCTAATCCTTTCCAGCCTGCAAATGAAGCCTCTTGGTCTGGCCAGATGTCAAATGTGCGCGAGCTTTTAAAATATACAATTTTAAATGGAATGCATCCTTTCAACAATGATCATTTAAATATAAGACTACAGTAGGAACCAGGAGGCCACAGTAAAATCCACTGTGTAAGATTAAGAAATGTTTTTTTCCCCTTCATTTATTTCTTTGGTGTTCTTATTTCAACAACAAAAAGAACCATGAAGCTGATTTTGTCAGGCCAGATTATGGGCAGCCCAATTCACAACAACATGCTTTCTGAGACAGACAGTTATGAACAGATTATTCAAACAGCCTCGTTCTAAAACAGTAAGTATATTTCTTGGAATAGGAGCCAAGCTGGATTAAACAAAACACCAAAGATCTTAATTCCAAAGTATTAACATTATAAAAAGAAAGAAATGTATGCATTCCACAGGGTCCCAGTCACATTTTACCTCATCTGATATGTAATCCTACAGGTCAGTACAGATGGAGGATATGAGCGAGGAAAGAAAAAGCCTGGGGTGGCTGTCATTATGATACATCTAGAGATAATTCACATCTATTCCTCTGCCTAAATTAGGTCAGGTGAATTCAGGACAGAGATCAGCAGATTTTGGATCAGTAACTGGGATCAGGGCTTCAGACTCACCCAGACATGCTCCTTACTGTACTTTCGCTCATGACAATCATCATCATCACCATCAGGCGCTGTTCTTTCTCAGCGACAGGCCTTCACATTCACACGCTAAAAGTTCCCTGCAGAAAACCGAGGCCTCCATTGGCTGCCAGGCTGAGGGGTGGGGCCTCCAGAACACGTGAGCAGCTGTGGAGGAGACTCCTGCTCAGTGGCTGAGAAATGGCTCCATCCTGCCTGCAGGAGTGAGAGAGGAAAGGGGGTTTTAAAAAAAAAGCAGCACTCCCTTCAAGGTCACTGCGCAGAGGTCATGTTTATTGATCTTCAGGGAAACATGTTGGAGCGCGTCACTGAGGGAGATTCTGGTCTCACCGGACCAAGCCACTGCCACTCTGCTCCTCTCCTCTCCTCTCCTCTCCTCTCCTCCCCCCCCCCCCCCCTTAAATGGAAAAACATGTCCAAGAACATAACCTGCCTGCTCTCTGTGAAACTACACTCACTGAGGGTTCTTCACTGCATTTGTTTAAAATTATATTCAACCTCACTATGACAAACAAGGAAATGCATTTTATTTTTCTAGTCAGCAGCAAACTGCTGTCAATTTTCAGGATACAACAAAAACAATAAAACCAATCCAATAAGAGTCACAGACATAATTCATGCCATACTTCTAAAGATGTCAACCAGCAATGCACAGTAAAAAAATCTGTTCCATCATCACATCTGTCCATTTCATTATAGAAGAAATAAGATAAGGGGAAAAGACTCACCATGTGTGCTATTTGTTTTACGCACTATTTTTGCATTGTTCCAATGAATGAAAATGAATTACTGAAACCACAATCACTACTGGACCTTGAAACAGATGGTAAAGATGCATTCCAAATTGTAATCACCATTGCGTGAAAACCATTAGAGGGCTGATGATCATGACTTAAATTTAATATTGACATGAAGAGGGTCTGAGTATGCGTAATGAGAGATTAAATATGCACCATCCCTCAAAGCATGGAACTTGCTGTCTAGTGAACAGAAATTTGGGACCATATTCGGGGTCCAAATTCAGATATGCAGCAAGAAAGGTCACAGATTTTCTTCCACACACCTTATGCCATAAAGGGAAAGTCTGGGTCTGTATATACATATACCATGAACTCCATGATTTTTGGTTGCATAATGTGACAACCCTTGTTTGTACATCATACAAACTGTAGATGTGTATCACAACGGGAGTTGCCTGTTAAAACGCAGTCACACTAGAATGAGCCCACAGGAAGAGATGTAATTGAGGTCCAAGAACACCATGAAAGTCAGGTTGTAATCAATCAATACATGTGTTGTTCTGTAGCTAATAGAAGCCTCTGCCCACACCATTTCACTTAGACCTCCCTGCTGATTAGCCCATTGTTCATAATTAGCACAGCATTCTTCACATCTGCACCACTATCCTGACATCTGTGAGAGGAATTCATCATGAGGGCTTGGCTCAATCTCTGGTGAACCTCAAGGCATTGTTAACAATCTCATTCTGCAGCATTTATAAACACTGGTTAGAACTGAACCACTTATGCGGTGAACTGGTCTGTTGACCACAATCACGATTCTGTAGCCTCCCTAATACATTTGAATGGCTGATAGGTAAGTTTTTGTGATCTGGTATTTCTGATAGAGTGGTAGAAAAGCACACATATAGGAAGTATGATGATGCTTTGATCTTGAAGAGGTATTGCAACTTGTAGTTCCCCGAATCATGGAGTTTTCAGCAGACCTGTAAATCTGGAAAATAAAGGGACTATAAGATGTTCAATCAAGATTAGACTGGTTAAATGTATGCCGAAGGCATTCAATCTTTGAAATTGCACTTCATCTAAAAACATGCATATAACTACATTAGTGTGACCCAGTAAAACAAAGGGTTAATATTCTTTCATACAGTTTATACACATCTCAGTAAAGAAAATCAATTTCTTGTGCACCTTAATTTATTCTGTTCTCTGAAATTTTAAGGCTCTCAAATGCACAAGTCTCTATTCCCAAGCTGATACTGGGGAAGAACAAGATTCAGAGGAACACTCAAATGTTGCATTTTAGTTTTTTCCTTTAATCTGAGATCTGAGAGAGAGGGTTTTTAAAGAGCCTGAGACAGTCACGACTCAGAGACAGAATGCAGCTGAGAGTTAGGGAGTGATTGCAGAAGACATGGGAGAGAGGATTCTGGGAAACAATGCAGCTAAACATCCAGTCACAAAAAAGCAATACAGCATGCGACACCCTTACTGGAAAGTGTGTAACATCAGGGAACTCTTCAGCATTCACCACGCAAATAGCATCTAATTCAACCTGGCAACACAGTGCATCTGCAAAGCTGAACCGGACAAAGAATATTCCTCGAGTTACCTTCAACAGCATAATCAACAGACACTGGAGATCTGCTGTACAATTCACTATGAAGCAAGGCCTCCCTAGCATTTTAAACTCTAATGTTATCCACACACATGTGGATTTTGCTATAGCGCCTTTGGTTACATAGGTCTCAACCATTTCAAAAACCCTGTGTTTATTTACTTGAGGGAATTTAATATTGCAGTATATAAACCAGGGATTTTTTATGAGTGTTGCTTCATTTGTGTGGCAGTGTTTGTATGTTGTGCAAGGGGGGAGGGCAAAGACACAATTTAAGTCAATAACCCAGAAATGACTGTAGGGTTGCCCAGTCAGCCAATTTTACATCATCTTTGCTGGCTCTGGCCTGTAGACACTGCCCGTTTAGAGGACAGGCCGAAGGCCAAGTTTATTTTGGGATGTCACCGTATTATTATCTAGCTGGCCCAGGTTTAAATTAGCACTGGGCAAAACTGAACCTGTCTGCCTCTTCATTGGCCAGGTGACCTTGTTCCACATTAAATAAAGCCAGGGCTTAGATTTTGCATTGGTTTGTGGCAATGGCATTCAGAAATATACAATTAATGTGAAAATTAGTTTTCTCCCTCTAAACTAAGTTCTGATGCATAGTATAATAGCATAATCAACTGTCTATGGGAAAATTATAGGTAAGATGTACAATCACTATGTCCCTTCCATCCAATTCACCTCCAACCAGATGTATGCAAGACTGGTAAAGGCTGCAATAGAAGGGTTTTTTTTTTTAGGATGTGGAAGATTTATTGAGTTCCGTTAAGATGTTCCCCATGTCAAAAACAAATCCTTGCACTATGTTCCCTTCAGGCAATCCAAAAGTGATTGGAACAAAAAAATAAACAAAACCTGAACTTTATGAATATTATTTTTCTTTTTTTATCTGCAAAAACAATTTTCCATGCCAACCATAGCCTTCTTGGACATTGTAATTTACTCTGTTACACTATTGCCACCCTTTGGGTATCAGTGGTACTGTACTTGTTTCTTATTGCGCAGAATGCCCTTCCCTATTGGCGTACAGCATTAGCTCGACACTGACGTAAAAAGCTTAAAAATGCTTAACCTGATTTTGAACTGCAATAGACTCATTAACATTGACTGACAATCATTCAGTACTTTACATAATTCAAAAAACAGCATATGCCACCAAGTTGTGCACATTTCGCACAGTTACAGGTAACTTTAGTTAGTGCTGGCATTTACAATTTTACTGAAAAACAAATAAATCACAAAATATAATACCTGTAATCAGACATGTCCTTCATTTTTAAAAAGGGGCAAGTGAGCCAAGAACAAACTACTGCAACTGCATTCCAAATCCATTTCATAAGTTTTTACTTCTTTCAAAAGAAAATAAGCTAAACAGAAATAAATGCAAAAATAATTTTAAAAAATAACACTAGACTGTACTAAACAATCCTTAGTATTCATTTTAATCATGGTACACCACATGGTATAGTGTGCATTTATGCATTTGTGTGCAAGTCTGTATGGCTGTTCACGCATGTTAAGTGTTGGGACTGGCAAGTCTGTTCTCCGTCAAGGGCTTAAAACCGACTTAGTTTCCAACATCAAATGCAAATTTATAGCAACATTAAAATCCCTCAAGTCATCACGTTCCTGTCCTCCAAGTACGTGTTGCTGAGGAATGGAAAGTGCTGGGCCCCACTGCCTTGGTTAGCACACCCTGTAGCAAGTTTAATCTCTGCATTGCCACCATCTCATCTGTTGTTTTGATCTTTCTTGCCTTGTTATATTGCAAAACCTTTTTTCCTGAAAGATCGTTTTATAATCCCACTATCTCTGGGCAGATGAACCATTCCTCTTTATGAAGATCATTAACCGCTGGAACAACATTATGTGCAGTCTGTTAAGGCTATTTAAGGGCAAAATAGTTTCTTATCCTTGAATGAGCTGTGATATGCAGGTATGCATGTATTCTCTGTAAGTTATAATGCATCTTGTTTATGAACCAAATCAAGAAAGATTTTAATGTAAATTGTATGTTTGTGTAAAAAAAAAAAAAAAAGCTTAGGCACAAATAATAATTCAATGAGGGCATGTTGTCAAATGCTGAAGACTGAATAAAATACAAGCCAATGTATTGTGTATTCTATAAATCTAATCCCATGTTGACTGCTTGCTTGAGCCATAATGAAAAGATAATTTCTGACATAACAGTCAGGGTTAGTTCTTATCCTAGGATGACAGAACGCAGCACATAGAACACAAGTGCTGAGAAAAAAATATTGTAGGCCTAAAATATTAGAACTCCCAACAGTGTGAACTGAATTTCCAAAACAGTCTATCCATTAAATCATCATCTACACCGGACATTAACAATTCTATTCAGTTTTTGCACTTGTAACTTGTATATTGTTTCTTATACTTTTAAATATTTTTATTTTTATTTTATTTTTTTACATTTTATAATAATTATGGTGATAGATGAATGGTGCTATTTATAGTTGGGGGGGGGGGGGGGTTGATGATTCAACTCTCCCAGCTGCAGTGATGCTGACTACAGTGTGAATTTCACACAACTGCCTGGTACACAGATAAAACAGATGGTTAACAAGGTCATTTAAAATGTGCATTCTACTTCTAGATATAGAACAAACACAGTCTCATCCACCACACATAAATCAAAGAGAAAAAAAATCTCAGGTGCTCCGATTCAGCCAAAAAATACAATTATTATTCCTGCCAAGGGCAATAATAGTTGTTGAGTGAATTTAGACACAGATAACTTCCAAAAAGTGCAACGGATAATTTAATTCCTTCACTTAAGACAGTCAGATCATTTCAAACGATTTCATTGTAGGCACATAACTGACCAGCTCAAGGTCTGTTTACACAACTTCAGGACTGAAAGTGGAAAATTGGACAATGAAAGAGGTTTCAATTGATTTTCAATGAATACACCCACACAGCAAGTATAAGCACTGCACTGTAGAAGGTCACTGCGGATGAGTTCCAACGCAGTTGCCTAAGGATACTTTGCAACAGTTCTTAGATAACGCAATCTGCTCTAATCTAATCACCACAGGGAAAAATTCACTGCTTGACATCATTTGCAGTGGATTGCAAACTCAAAGTTCATGTCATCCAAGGACCTCCGTTTTATTTAGCATTGTTATACGAGTGTGGAGATACCTTCAGTATGATTATCACCAGAGAGCACAATATCAATTTAGTTTTTAGTATTTAAAAAGAAAATATGGAGGGAAACAGTAGCACTATAGACATAAAGCAGCAATTAAAGCTCATGAAAGAGGAGGCTCACATACATTGAGAATCACCATTAGCAAATAATGTACTCAGCCAATCAAAATGCATCTATAAACTACTGAGTTCTTGTCATCGAGAGAGAGAGCACCAATTTCCACTGTAGTTATTTTAAATACTTTATAGACTTTCCTATTGTCTGTCAAACCTGTTAGGTGCTCATAGATTAAATGTATAGTACAAGGCATCTTTTTAATATTCCTCCAGACCGGTAGTGGAGTTGAGCAGCTTTTAAATCGCTTTTAAATCACTCCAATCAGTTTAGTTTTATACGTGCAACAAGTCCATGTTCAAATCTTCAAACAATTATGAAAACAAGACCAGGTCAAAACCTAGTATATGGTCCAGCAAAAAAAAAAAAAAAAAAGTTTCGTCTCAGTTTGTTTACCGAGCCTTTGGTTGAGCTTTGAGTTCAAAATCTTCCATATCAAATATTCACTGGTGGCATGTGTGAATTTTGATCATTTTCTTTTGTGGAAAAAAAAAGAAATTCTATAAATTTAATCGGATTAGCATGGCAAATAGGATGGATGAATTTTGTTGAACTCTTTCACATAGGCCAAATTCCCAGGGCCTGCTCTTTAACTTGTATCATCACTCGTGCGCATCATTTTACACTTTTTAGCCAAATATTAATGTTGCTTGTTGTGCTCGAACAAACAATGCCAAACCATCTTCCTCACGCGAAGCAGCAATCAATCATCCATTAAGTCATATTAGATGACCTACCCGTGTGTTACAGCCATACCCGCTGAGTCCCAGAATAAGTGCAGCCTCCAAAAGTGGAAGACGGTTCTCACTAATCCACGGAAGGACATGCATGTTGTCCATATGATACTGAACGCTTATAATGTAGGAAGCACCACTCACAAGTTTTGGGTCCGCAGGGATCTCTCTTAATTGCGGTAGCCTGTGGGTCTCTGCAACCTGTTTCCTCAAGGGAGCGAGACAATAGCCCCACCAGAAACTGCTTGGTGATTAACAGGTGAAAGACACAGGTGCATAGCAATGTAACCATCTACGCTAATTAAACCCTCACGTCTTTTATGTCGCTTTGTGCTAATCTTCATTTGGCCTCCCAGCTCCTTCCCTGTTTGGAAAAAGCTGCCGATGCCGTGTGGCTTCTTTCAGTAGATCTGTCCATTCTGGGTAAGTGCAGTTTATGGCGTTAATTACACATATACTTTTGAATTCTGACCACCTTGACCCAATGTATGTCTACTCGGTTGGATTTCAATCCTGTTCCTAATTAACCACCATTCCCATAGCAGCTAAGGCTGGCTATAAATACTTATTCCGGTCCCACAGACTTCCAAGTTAAAAAGCATAGATGAAACGCTCCCTCCGCCATCTAAAGATGTAAAATAATTCTAAATAAAAATATTGATTCTATATTTGATCGAACAATAATTTGTTTTGAATGTAGGTTAATTGGTGATTAGGCAACAGTTCAAAACGCGCTTTCAGTCGGCTACTTAAGATGTAAAGGTAAATCATAAAACACAAAACTATGTTTATTGATGTTGACTACGTAGCCTATTTATGCAACTAGGGGCTACTACTTGTTACATATAATTTACATGCCTTTACATTAGTTATTCACGACACCCTTCGAAAGATCGCCCAAATCTATTGCAGCTACTTAACTGGTTGTTTCAGCGAGCGGTGTTATAAAGGTCTTCGTAAGAATGATTCTGTCTAACCCCTAATAAAGTGTTGGGGTGAGGCTCACTTTGGAGAAAAATGCATGTCATAATTCAATTACATGACTAAGAACAGAAGTTTGAGTAGAGCAAGGCCAAGCACCCTTCCATTCTTAAATTGAGCGACACCCGTATAACCTACCATGAATTCTGTACAGATGGCATAGTCTAACATTTGACCGTTGTAATGCGGTTGTTTTTCAATAACTTTCAAGTGCAAGTGATTTATACAATCGTTTGAGTCTAATTTCTGTTTTATAAAGATAATTCGTTAAGAATATTAAGAACTTACTATAATGACTATTGTGAAGTATTGTGTCAAACCACACTATTTTGTCTTGCATGCTGACCATCAAAACGAGTGACTTGTATTTAATAATTTGATCAATTTTGCTACATAATAAAACTATATTCACATGTTTTATTTCAAACTTACTTTCTGAATCTTGGTTATGGTTATTTATTCCTGCCATTAAAAAGCATCACTGAAAACGACTTGTGGTTGGACAGTACTGTGCATTGGTTGCAAACTAGCAATATTAGCCATTGTCGTTCTGTGTGTGTGCTCATGAATAAAAAAGGAACGATTTTTTATTTTATTTATTTATTTATTTACCGAATCTCAAGGAATGTTGGGTAGTTTTTTTTTTTTTTTTTTTTTTTTTTTTTTTCCCCACCAAGTTGTAGTGGAGCATTCTGAAAATAATGAATTTGACAATAATATAGTGGTGTCATGGTTCATGCCTTGATGCCTCTTAATAGTAGCTTTGACTTTGTCCCTTTAGTGAATTTACAAGATGTCAGTCAATGGTGTGGGCCATCCAGGTAACCAAACCTACTCTCCTAGAGTTTGCTGTATAGAGAATGGCTTGGATAAGTGAGTATGTTTCCATTTATTAAAACTGATTTTTTTTTTTTTTTGGATGGTGGCTTAGCTATGCTTATCTAACTATCATTTTCCACCAAGGGAATTTTGATTACCTGTCAGTGTGATCCATAATTATTTTTCCACATGCTCACAATTTGAGTGATTAGGGAGAGACTCAATTTTTCGGAAAAGCATATTTTTTAAATTCCATTGTTCTTCACACTGATTTTGTTCAAGATTTAAAAATGTATTTTTTTAAATTACCTTTTCAGATTTGTAAATGCCCCTCTCAAAAAGGATTCATACACTCAGAGTACTGCTTCTCTTGAGGAGAATAAAGTCATTGTGAATGGAAGCTACAACTGCCCCCTTACCAATGGAGAGATGGCACACATTCACCATGCAGAAGGACGGGACGCTCGAGCTGGGAGGAAGGTCGAGTCTACGTGCACAGGAGAGAGAGGGCCTGCATTACTGGTGCAATCTGGGATTGGGAGGTGGGCCAGCCCCCTGGAACCACAGGGCCAAGAGGCAGCCATCAACCAACATTTTGTGGAGTTTCCCAAATATGGAACTACTAGACCTTGCATCAATAATAACCTGGTACCCCTTAAGTTGCATTCATCTATAGGACCACATGGACCTCCAGGGTGTAAAGGTATTGCTACTTCAGCTTGTTCATGTGTATGGCAGATGTGTTGCAAACAGTTGGTAATAACATCTTTTAAAGCTGAAAATGTGAACTTTCTATAAAATTGTGTTCATGTATGATTGTTCTGGTAAAATCAATGTTGATTATAGGCCATGTTCCAGCTTGAGAAGTGGGCAATACATTTCACAATGAATGCAGTTGCTGCTTCATTGTTTTCCATGTTATGAATGCCTTTTGTTAAAACCAGCTCCAACAGTAGAGAAAACCGCATGGGTTGTAGCAGTACATCCTAGGCATCCACAGGGTAATGCATCATCTCTGGCTTGGTTCAGCTGAAGCTAAAGCCATTTTGTTTTTGCCTTTGTGTTTACACAACAAGTCTAGAACTGCTCCACTAATTTGCCAACTGCCCTGACAGATTATTAGTGAATGTTGTGCTGTTTCTCACATGATGAGGGGGTTTGCTTTGGACACACCAGTAATTGTGACTTGAAGTATACTGTATGCCCTCTTCTCTTCCAGAGGCATTGTCATTCACAGCGACAGAGAATGTTCAACCTGGCATTGCCCTAGCTCCAGCAGAGCAGATGTGGAGCACCTCCAGAGACCACGCTGTCAAGCTAAGAATGGCCAAGTCGGGCCCTGGCTCCGAAGCCTCGATGACTGTCTATCAGATGTTTCAGGAGACTGTGAAGATCTACGGGGACCTCCCCGCACTGGCAGCCAAGAAGAATGGGAACTGGGAGATGCTAACATACAAGGAGTATTTCCAGCAGTGTCGAGCAGCAGCTAAGAGCTTCCTGAAGGTTAGTTTGGCTTAAATTTGAAGTGAAGAACCTCTGCTATACAAGTAATTGGGGAATCTATATATTTAAACTAACTTCTTGGAAGGTACATATCTCCCTTTTGAGTATGCTGCTGTGTATATTTGTACTTGTAATTTAAATCTTATTCTGAACACAAGCTTAATAGTCATGAAGTAAGATTGACATACAAGTCTATTGTGGGATAAATATTCATAAGGGAGTTGACTAACATGAATGTACAGGGGGAAAAAAATCAAATTGAACGTTTTATAGCTACAGAAGGCAAATACTAGGGTCTATTGATGTAACACTCCTAGATTTCTACCCCCGGGGGAAAATGCACACACAAATTATCAAGCTCTTAGAATACTCTAAAATAGCTGGTTACTTTTTGTTTCTCTTGTTTTCTAGTTGGGGCTGGAGCGTTACCATGGTGTTGGAATTTTGGGATTTAACTCGCCAGAGTGGTTTATTGCAGATGTTGGGTGCATTTTGGCTGGGTAATGTCAAACTTTATATTTTACAGTGTATGATGCCTTTACTTTCATGGATGATTTTTTTTTTATTTTATTTTTTTTAATGTTTACATTCTTGAAATGGAAACTGACAGTTGTACAGCAAGCAATGGCCTGATGAAATTCACTGGGAAAATGGCGGTAGGTTGTATATTGTGTACATTTCTCCAGTGGCCTTGCAGTTGGAATCTATGTGACTAACTCTCCGGAGGCCTGCCAATATGTGGGTAACCACTGTGAGGCCAATGTGCTGGTGGTGGAGAATCACAAGCAACTTGTCAAAATCCTCAAGGTAAGGGATGCTAATCATAGATTACTTGTTTTTTTTTTTTTGGGTGGGTGTGGTATGGGGATGGGGATTATTCAGAGATTAAAATGTATTCATTAATACAGAATTTTATTTTGCTTCATAATCTTATTTTATCTGTTAGGTTAAAGACCAGTTGCCACACTTGAAAGCTATTGTACAGTACAAAGATGAATTGGAACAGAAGCTGTCAAATCTATACACGGTGAGTTTAGTCTGAAATGCTTCCCTAAAAACTGACTCGGTTGCTCACTGCCATCTTTTGAAATGATTTTGCTTATCCTGTTCTGACATGGGCCCAATTTGGAATCAGGCATGTTTATCCTGTGCAAACTTGCCTGACACAATTGTCTTTCATTTGAAAGATTACCACTCATCTGAACTTTCACTTGCAGTAATGCTTAGTGCAGTTTTACTTTTGACAGCCTTCTCCCCCATTCAACAGTGGAAGGAGTTTCTAAAGCTGGGAGAGGATGTCGGTGAGGAAACCCTTAATGATGTCATCAGGTCTCAGGTGGCCAACGAGTGCTGCTCCCTCATATACACCTCTGGGACAACGGGGCAACCCAAGGGTGCCATGCTGAGCCATGACAATGTGAGTTTGGCCTTGGGGCCCTTGACATGTTTGCAGCTCCTTTTGCCAGAAACCATACATGGTACCACTACCATCATATGAGAAGGGTCAGTTTTCAGTGATCTGGTATACTGCAATGTCAAGGTCTTTCATAAAATGTTAATCTTAATTTTCTTACTGAAGCTTAATTTTCTATCTGGTCCTTTCACCAGATAACCTGGATAGCCAATACAGCTGGAAACATGACTAACCTTAAGCAGGGGGAGCAGATGACAGTCAGCTACCTGCCCCTCAGTCACGTGGCGGCTCAGGTCTATGACCTGTGGATCAGCATGAGGTTTGCGGGAACAACATACTTTGCTGAACCAGATGCCTTGAAGGCAAGTTGTTGTTTTTTTTATTAAAGTGGTGTAAATGAACAGAAGGTGGATGGTTTAATGGGTTAGGCAGATTTCTAATTAACTGGAGTAATAGAGAAATTAAGACTGGCCTTGTTACTATGGCAGGGCTCCTTGGTGAACACCCTGAGGGAGGTACGGCCCACAACCTTCCTGGGTGTGCCTCGGGTTTGGGAGAAGATGCAGGAGAAGATGAAGGCCATGGGGGCGAAGGCTTCTATGATCAGGAGCAAAGTGGCAAATTGGGCCAAGTCTATTGGACTGCAGGCCAGTTACAATGCAATGAATGGGTAAGAGTCACAACTGTGTGTGTTTGGGCTGCTGGTTCCCAAATGCCCCATGCAGGCAGCTTAGAAGTGAGCTCCCTCCAAGTGTAGCATCCTAATGGAAAAGGAACCTCAAAAGCAACATTTAAATGTTATAAATGTATACACTTTGTTCTCGTGTGTATTGTGTGTACATGGATATGACTGGGTGGGGTTTCTTGCTGACTGGGTAGTTTTTTGAGATTATGGTGGGGAAGAAATGTCTTCTGGACTAATTGAGACTCCATTTGTTGCATTGACCATTTTTTCTTTTTGGGACTCCAGCAGTGACGCAGTGCCCTGGGGTTACATGCTAGCCAACAGCCTGGTTTTCAAAAAGGTACGTGTCGCTTTGGGCCTAGACCGCTGTACAGCCTGCTATACAGGGGCTGCTCCGATCACCAAGGATACGCTGGAGTTCTTTATGAGCTTCAACATCCCCCTGTTTGAGCTGTACGGAATGAGCGAAAGTACGGGACCCCACACTGTATCCTGGCATTCAGCCAACCGCATCATGAGGTCAGCAACCACAGCACATTTAGAATGGCCATTCTAGTCTCTTGTAGACACATCATACAGGTGTTTGAAGCTGGCTGACTCTGGGACACCCTCTTTTTCCACAGCTGTGGGAAGGAAGTAGTGGGATGCAGCACAAAGCTGGACAAGCCAGATGAGGATGGGATTGGGGAGCTCTGCTTCTGGGGCCGCCATGTGTTCATGGGCTACCTCAACATGCGCGAGCAGACCGAAACGGCGCTGGACCAGGAGGGATGGCTGCACTCTGGAGACCTGGGCAAACATGACAAGGATGGCTTCCTGTTCGTCACAGGTCGGATCAAGGGTAAGGGTCACCTGTAAGTTAAGAACAAGATGACCGATCAGCTGGTACCATGCATTGTGAAGGGGAGTTGGTTGATTAATATAGTAAAGCTGTAAGGAACCAGACTTTAAGCTGGATCCATTCCTAGGTAAGGCACTGTATTTCAGCACTAGCAGTATGCCAGGTGTAGAATATGAGTGACTTTGCCATTCCTATCTGAACGGCTCTGTTTTGGAATGTAGAGTTGATCATCACGGCGGGTGGAGAGAACATACCCCCCGTGCCCATCGAGGATGCAGTTAAGGAGGAGTTGCCCATCGTCAGCAATGCCATGCTGGTGGGAGACAAGAGGAAGTTTCTTTCACTCCTGTTAACACTCAAAGTAAGGTTACAGTAAAGCTCCTGGAGCTTTAGTTGCATGGAAATTTTAAAGGTGATGTAGCTTGATTGCAAATGCCTGCAACTAACTGTAGATTATTTCTCTGGATATGATTTGTACAAATTTATTGCACTCTGTGTACTTCACTGTTTTTGCAAATGGATGTGAGAGACTGACTGCTCACTTGTGGCATCCTAAATGCATCAAATTCTGTATTGAGTGAGAGAGATGAAGTATGAGTTGCCCCCTAATTGGTAAACCAAAGCATCAACACCAAGGTCACCATTGAACTGTGCCTGAATTGCTTTCAGAGCATGGCATGTTTTGATGTTTAGCTTCAGTTCTGCATTAATTGTGAATTAAGCTGTGTAGCTTAATGATGGAACAATCAAGTTTGTCATCTTTAGATCATTCTAATCAAAACTCTTGTAACTTCATGTGTAAAACTGGTCAATCATTTTCTAACCATCACTGGCTATTTTACTGTTAATGTTTAGCTCCATTGATCTGGCTAACACAGGGTATTTTGAAGATGCACCAGATCATCTCTTAAATCTGAAATTAGTGACTTAGTGTTTTATTTTACACATGAAATGCAGTGTGGTGTGTCTAATTGTGAGCTGCCCGGCAGTGATACAGCAGAGAACTCGTAATTATAAAATGAAATTACAACTGCAGAGGTATTCTTTGGGAATAGAATAGCACACATGGAAGTTCTAATGCACTCTTAATTTTCAGACGATTGCCACATTTCAAAAGACCCAGTAAAGGTCACGTTGAGCAGGCTTCACACAATGTTAACACTCTCCCCCACAGTGTAATATTGATGACTCAGGGGAGCCGACCGATGAGCTGGCCCCAGAAACCGTGGAGTTCTGCAAGCAGCGAGGCTTCACTGTGGTCCATATCTCAGATCTCACCGTCAAGATACCCCCAGCCATATCCAAAGCCATCCAGGAGGGCATAGAACGTGTCAACATCAGGGCAACCTCCAATGCACAGAAGATCCAGAAATGGACAATACTGAAGAGGGACTTCTCCATCTGTGGGGGAGAACTGGGTGAGTCGGCTATATAACATTCCTTTGCATTACCGTGTGAAAATCAAAGTGGAGAACCATGCTGTGACGTAAAATAAATTGCCATTGATATTTAATTTGGTCCATGTTGGTCGCTTCTCCAGTTGGCATCAAATGGCTTTCCATTATATTTTTTGAAAATGTATGTAGAAATGTATAACTATTTTCTGGTTCACTCGTGAAATAAATTGTCTAGCTTTATAGATTTGTGCAATTTGAATCTTAACCTTGGAAGCTAATTAAGGAACACCTTACCTTAGTGCTAAGGATGCTTACCAAAATCCTTGTCTGATCTTCAGGTCCAACCATGAAGCTGAAGAGGCCCATTGTTCACAAAATGTACAAAGAGGAAATAGAGAGGTTTTATGCTGAGTGATGCACTTCCGGGAACGTGAGATGTGGGAATTCAGAATTGACACATGGGAAAGTCATTGGACTGTGGAATTTGCACTTTACGCTGTCTTTTGCACTTGATCCACAACTGAGATGACTGGAGAACAGCCCCAGTTCCCTCATACCATCAGTGTCTGTGTACTTGCACATGGTATTATAGACTAATACATTGAGCTTTCACTGAACATCTTTTCACTGCCAGCATTTAATTGAATGCCATCTATGCTATGGGTGAGACGTGATCGAGTAATCAGATGTACAGTTTTGTGTAATTGCCACATCTAGCTGACTGAATTCAAATAGGCTCATTTTCACTTGCCGGCAATACAAACTGATACTTTCAGCAATCCCTCTCTGCGGAGTAGTGTCTGTGCTCACAATATATAATTTAATTAAATTTCTTGTCACTTTGCAATTTAGAAAATGTATATGGGAAGTGGGAATAAATATGTATGCAAGTGACAAGTTTAAACCTCTAAAATGTACTATGCCAAACTAAAATGCAGCAAACCTGGCAGCAGTGTTTGTGTGCTATGACTGCTGTAATTCGGTACCGTGTATGTGATGAAGCAAATTCTTTTAATGAACAGAAGTTGGTGATGAGAGAGATGGAGAAAACCAATGCTTATGTAAAATAAATGAGAACTTCTGCATTCCTGAAAGAGATATCACAGTGCAAGTAAAAGACCCCTCTAAAAAGGGGCATCAGCCTCTGTGTGTGAGGGTCAGATGGAATTAATCAATCAGTCAACGGTAAAGTGGAGTGTCACAAGTTACACATCTGACCGAACACACAATTACGGTATAAAGTAATTTTCCCTGCCAGTTGTAAACATGCAGCTCAACTATGGAGGGTATAACTGTTAAAACGGTTAAGCACAGTATGCGGGCAGCCACACTGTTTGATGAATCAAACAAGTTCAGTTGTTAGGAGCACAGCAATCGCTTTATGTATTGCTCCTTGCCTTTTGAAAATGTTTGATTCTTTGTCTTGATAGTGCTTTTGCACTAAAGAGCTCTCAAATTCTGTTCATTGTAAAAGCCAAGGGGCACTAATGTGAACTGCATACCAAGCTTTGTAGACCAGGTAATTATGAATTGATGCATGCAGTTTTGTGTATTTGCACACAAAGGTGCTCCCATAACAATGAGACTTCAGTACATGGCAGTTGACTTGAAATAAAAGCAGTTAATTAAAATTGGTGATTGTGCTCTGCCTTCAAGCAGTTTGGATTTGCAGCTCATATGTCCTTTTATGGTAGTGATTTAAATAGGTGGCGTCACACAAGGTTTACATGGTCAAGACTACCGACCTTGGGTGAAATGAAAAAAGAAAGTTTCTTCACATTAGACTCTTCTGACCTTGGTGTTTAGACACAACTGGGAATTAAGACCACACCATCAATGGCCCTTTTGGGTTTAATTGCTCCATTAAAAAGTAATAGATTCTGAGGGACATGGCCTCTTGGAAAATAGATTGCCTGTACCATGCAGTAAGGGAATGGGCTGCACCATTTCCTGGTTTAAAGTCATTTAACTGAAGGGGGAGTTTGGAGTTGCTCCTTGTTACTCTGGGGCATTAGGCACTTGTTCAAAGATTCCTCAATTCAGTAAGGTTCCACTTCTGTATTCATAAATGAAAGCTAATGGAAGAAGAAACCACATTTTGCTTTTTGAAACACACTGAATTTAATGTTTACACAAAACTGCTCCTCACATGTGCATATTCTTTTTTTTAGCCCCAAAGCATTTGACGGACCATCACTGATCATTCAACAATGCATACAAAGTCTAAAGTGCAAACATTACAACAACCATGCCGTCTTGAGTACCACAATGGAACGTTTCCCTCAGTGCAGTCCAGTACTGGGCAATCCAGTACCATTATTATTCCCTTAGTGGTTTTCAAGTTTTCAGCAAAAAAAAAAAGAAGATGCTTATGAGCACCTCTTAAAATGTTTAGTAATATAATTGCTATAATGTATTAAACTGCAGTCCATCTGTACTGATGTATCTGTACAGAAGCTGGACAGCCTCTCCTCCAACGCTCCATGTTGAGAAACCGCCCTAGGCTTTCTGGGACAAGCTAAAAGTGGAATATGCACTAAAGCATGGAATCCTAGACTACCAATAGTGACCAATATAGTTCCACCCACCCCACATTAAAAAGCCTTAATTCTTATAATGCATTTTAAAAGGGCAAAAACACAGCATGTTAAATTCACTACTCTTCACAACTGCAGCAAATTACCAAAATCCACTTAAGACGCAGTAGTACCAATTTTTGGCAAATAAAAATTAGTATGAGTGCATATGTGCATGGCATTTGGGTATACATTCGTCCAACATACACTGGTGGAGAGACTCTTTATTGATAAGACTACTGACAAACTTAATAGGGAATACAATAACCTGTATTTCAATACTATGTCACTTTCCTCTCTACAATTCATCAAAGCCACGGCAGCACACATTCTGGTCTTTCTTGACAGCCTTTGCCACAATGACCGGATATTTAGCATACAAGTTTTAACAGGCTCAGAGGTGTACTGAAAAAGACTAATCTGTCAGTTATTAGTGTTCAATCACCCACTAGGCCATTTCACCATGTTCTTATTTTACACTTGGCCAGTCATCCGTGTCAGTCAGGTTCAAGGGCACCAGTAAATTCATTACGCGCTGTTCCCAAAGTTCACAGGCATACAGTAGGCGCTGAAATAATATTTCTCCATTAATAGATGCACAACCTTGCCAGTTAAGGCATTTTTATAATTTCCTGCCACGCAGAATTGAACTGCGTAATGTCTTTGAAAAAAAGTGAATTGTTTTTAAATAAAAAATACTCTGCGTCATGCAGGAACACTGCAGCTGAATGATTGCTTCTTGATTTTTTTTTTTTTTTTTTTGAGGTGAACTCTTGATCCAACTCTCGAGGATTTTCAGAAGTGCATTATGGGTACGAGTCCCACATCTCTGTCCCCAACAGCACTTTGATACCACATTCCCAGAGAGAGCTCTATTGCACCATAAAGAAGAAGAACTACAATAAACAGTTGTGCTTTCAAGTAATGGCAGCCATTTTGAGCCGCTTGTCTCACTTAGTATTCTGTGTCGGAGCCCTCTGCTGGGTCACTGTTGCGTGACAGCATGTAGTTGTCCATGTCAATGGAGGGACAGTTGTGGATGGAGTAACGTAGGCGCTCGGCTAGCACTGCCTGGCTGGTGTAGGGTGGCAGTCGTAACTGGAAGAAGCAGGTCTGGGCCGTGGGCAGGCCATTGATTGGCTGGAAAGGAGAGATTTTTTTTAAATACCACAGGTATTTACACAGCAAGTGCAATACCCAAAAATAATCTTTATGCTGTGAACTGGGTTCCATCAAAAGACTCGAGATCAGGTTTCCACATCAATTTTTCAAATAGCTCAAGTTATCAATGTCAGAACTGGAAAGATGTCCCATTGCACAAAATGTGTCACTGCAATTTCAAATGTAGATCTGTGGTTTTGTGAGTGTCTGTGTGTGTCAAAGACAGAACAGTGTAAACAGACTTTTTAAAACATGCATTTTAAAATAGACTTGTGGTAAAGCTTGCCAGTTTTTAATTAAGATTGTAGGGCCGTGAGGTGTAATCAAAGACCGTACTGAGCATTAATGATAACGGTTCATCTTCTTGCCGCCCGAAACTAGCAGGATATGTAAATAATAATGGCTACAGTTGCACACTACGGTCCAGGGCATCTTATCTACACATGCAGTGGAGGAGAAGAGTGGAAGATAAGGTGAAGGTGGGGTGTCATTTTCACCAGCAGTTGCAATAAATCAGACAGGAAAGTCGATTGAGTGTGCTGTGTGTGAGCTGAATCACGGGCTGTGACTTCAGCTCTGCAGATTTTTACCACTCTGTAGGCAAGATGGAGGCAGTAAATTACAGAAATATACAAACCAAAAACCGTTCTTATGTCATCAATACAAATAGGTTTGAGAGACATGGTACAACAGAGAGTTGTATTTGAATTTTGGTGCGGCCAATTTTGTATATGTGCATCAAGAAATACAAGGAGAGTGCTATTCTGAATTTTTATCAATTACGTATATGGAAATTTACTGATATTGGAAATACCGTTAGATGTTAAAATTCATTTGTGATTACGTACAATCATAATCATCTTCGTTAGATAATACCTATGATACATTATGTTAAATATGTTAAATATGTAGAAATGCAATTCAAGAATTCTGAGTTCATCTATGAGAAGAAAAGCCCCAGAAGCACTAAACTGGCCCAAATGTGCTGATATCATTAATTGCATTTCTCTATTTTCCATGTGACACTTTAATTAGATGCCATCTACATTAGCAAGGTCAATTATGTAAATGTGGGCTCATTAAGAACATGACAAACTGCCTGGGTATTCGTTGTATAATAAAGTGAAATGGGGCCAAATGGGACATGCCCCCACCACAACAATCATTTGTCTAAAATAGCTTAGAACTAAATCACAATAGAAAAAAGACCAGTAAAAGTTTAACAAGACAGGAGAAAGGCAGGCTTAGCCAGCTTCACAGAACCTCAGCCAACTGCCAGCACCCCCAACCTGCTTACTGTGTGGTTCTGTAAATTACAGGGCCAAATGGGCCAGCTTTTATCTCTTACCCTGTCGACCTTGATGATCTGGAACTTCTGGGTGATGTCAGCCGGGTTTGAAGGCAGCCTGGACCTGCCCGAGACGAAGCGCAGGAACAGCACTCTCTCCTCATTGGTGAATTCCTCCAGGCTCTGCCACAGCCAGCCTATCAGCTGGTGGCTGTCGGTGATGTCGCGGTAGCGCACCACCTTCTTGAGCATCTCCACGGACACCTCGGGCAGGCCGCACACCATCTGCTCCAGCTGTTTGGCGGTGAGGAGGGACAGCAGGGGCACTGGGATGATGGAGGACATGCCCTCCCGCACTGCCACCACCTGGCAGGACAGGCCACACACAAGCAGGGTTCAGCTGCGTCAGTTCAGCTCAGCATAGCGCAGGGCTGCCCAACCCTGTCCCTGGAGATCTACCGTCCTGCAGCTTTTTATTTAAACCCTAATTTGGCACACCGGATTCTACTAATTAGCAGCTCAGCAAGACCTCAAGCTGTTAAATGTTTTGTTTGGGTTGTATTGAAACCCTACAGGACAGTAGATCTCTAGGAACATGGCTGAGCAGCTCTGGTCTGGGGTTTTATGGTCTCTGCAGATACAAAATACACAGCGTGGGATCCAGCTCACCTGCCGATCCATCTCGTGCAGCCTGTAGTCCAGGGTCCGCTCCACGTACTCGTTCCTGTTGCCAAAGTTCAGAGGGATGTTGTGTCCCCCTGGGACTACCGGTACAAGCCTCCCGTCTGCACTGTGGGCCGTAAAAGAGTCCAGAGGAATCATCTGGAAAGAGACAGGAGGTGCATGACCGCATCAGTACTGCAAGTGTTCCAGTCCTTCATTTCTGCACGTCAATCAATCAAACACAATGGCAATTTGCCAGAAGTAATAACAAAAAAGAAAAAGAAAAAAATAGACAAGATCCCATTTGATAAATGTTTGATAATTAGCCATACACAATTTCCAAAAATGATGCTTACCAAGGCTGTGAAAATGCAATATATTCAGGGATGTGTGAGTAACATATTCACAGCCTGTCAACAGGAGAATAGCTTCATATTTTAGCTAATGAAGTTACAGGGACAGCTGCTTAAAAAAAACGCATTTGAATTCTGAACCATGTTCTTCAAGCCTGGAACTGAACTTGACTGCTTGATGATGCAAGCTAGCCTTCCTAAAATAAAATAAAAAGTCTCATAAACTATGAAACTGTTACCAGCGAGAGCTACAGAACAAAAAAGCATTAGATTTTATGACTTAATGAAAACACAGGGATGTATAACACCATATAACATTAACATTTCAGTTTACAGTTTGAGTTCCCCTTGAAGCTTTTCCACCTAGCATGAACCCCACACAGACCCAGGCCCCCTCTGGCCAGGAGAGAGTCTCTCACCACGGGGAAGTTCTCCTCGGTGATGCTGCTGTTGTCCAGGTGGAGGATGCTCTGTAGGGAGCGGTAGGTGAGCAGGTCCACTTCCTCCAGGTCGGGCCCGCCCAGGGGGATGGAGCACAGCTGCTTCCACACCCACGGCGCCAGGTGCAGGTCCAGCGGCTTCTTGGTGCGGATCGCCACGGCCATCAGGATGCCCAGGAACCGGAACTGGACCATGTGGTCCTCCGACATGGCCGCCGGGTTCAGCAGGAACCTGAAGCGGCCAATCACACTCTCCCATCAGCACACGGGTCAACCGTCCCAACACCTCACTTTGTTCCGACCATGCTCGCATTTTTACCCACAAGAACAATTGCATATATTTCTGTAACAGACATGTCTGTTTGCATTCATGGTGACAGCGCTGAGGCCTTAGACAGACCCTGCAGCAGGCTGTTCCTCTTTACCTGTCGGTGTTGCTGCCCACGTCAGCAGAGCTGTTGGGGGTGTGAATGAGCAGATCCACTACGCCAGACTCCAGCTCCTGAGGACAGAAAGCACAGCCCACACCATTCAGGGTTCTGCACACTCAGCACTCGCTCCTTATGTTCATCCAAAGTGGCACAGGGGGCCTCTGCTTTTCTTCCAGTGACAGTAATTCCAATAATGCAATTCCACAAAATTCAATAAGCAACCAGGCGGAGAACTTATCAGTCTCCTTCCAGAAATGTACAGCTACACTGCAGCCTTATGAATCACAAGAATTATATCATGTTTTATTTAATCATACCATCAAATGCCCACATATATCATTCACTACCTAAATAAGATGCATAAAGTTTATTTAGATTAAAGTTTTAAACTGGGACAGCCCGTAGGTTTTATGATTATAATGATGTGAAAAGTAAATGAAGCTGTAGCCTAATTACAGCAGTTGGCACAGGCCGTGGCTGCGGGGAGAATAACATGTTCTTGGGTCCTTATTCAGAACAGCGAGTGCCCCGGTACGCCGCGGTCCGGGCGCTACACTCACTTGGCACATTTCGGTGATGGTGTCGTCGAACACCCCGCCCGCGTCGTCCGCCCCCTCGCCCACGAGCTTCACCTTCCAGGCGCGGGACGGCAAGCGCAGCTCCGTGGGGTTCAGGCTCACCACCTGCTTGGCGATCTGCACAAAGATTGGCTTGCTGGAGCGCCCCCTGTAGGACGGAAACCAGAAAAGTGCGGAACACTATTACAGTCTCATGTTTTTAGAGATGCACTATTTAAATGGCCAATGTGTCTGGTTTTAGGGAAGCTCTGCTATGCTAATGATCATCCTACCTGGTGGATATCCTCTTGACAGTGATCTGAGGCCCGTAGGTCTTGCCCTGAGTCATGGTTCTCCCGATGGACCGGACCAGGGGCAGAGTGTTTACTTTGGGGGACAGGAGGCCCCTCAGCTGGCCCTGAACGATGGCCGAGGTTCCCGAGCTGTAACGTGAGGCTGAAACCTGCACGCATCCAATAAGTGACATCAGTAGATCAGGTCCTCATTCAGTCTGTCTGTACAGTGCAATACTACAGTCCCTCAGCCTCAGTGGACTTTACACATACTCTTATAGTTCTATTAGCATGCTATCAATCAAATAAATCTAGCCTACATTACAGTTCTCCATAAAGAATGCAGGTCTGGGAGATTCTGGTAATGAAAGGAGCTGAATCACCCAGATTCACTTGCTGAAGAAGTCTGACGCTGTGCAGGCTCTGAGCCGTTACCTGGTTCCTGGGGTTGAGGTTGAGTAGCCGCCAGGACTTGTACATCAGGTCAGAGAAGTGGTAGAGGACCCGGAGGCGGGTGTTAAGCACATCAGGGCAGCAGTCCTTCAGGGCGTTGTACTGGGGGGGGACAGACTGAGGCCGCCCCAGCTGGAGGGCCGGAGAAGCACCTGAGGGAAGCGGGGGGGGGGTCATGTGAGGGAAACACCCCTAGGAAGGAACAAGTCGGATATGTCTAACTCAACATTGGGCATTTCCTTTGAGAACTCAGCAATGTTCTTTATCGGAGTTTGCTGACATTCAATGTTTCTGTGGGAAATTGAGAGATTGAGATGCAGATACTGTAGCAGACCTTGGGCTGCAGGGTCCACTCCAGGCTGTCAAGGTGACACTGATATCCATTTGAAGTGAAAGCTAATCTCAAGTTCCCACTATTGTTAAATATGTTTTGGTAAGGTACAGAATAAACCACCAACTAACAACAACAACTAAAATCACAGAACACCCAGAGGCAATTAATTGGCACTGAAATTAAAAGATAACAGATACAAATAACCAAGTCCACAAATTTTCCCAACTACTATACCATGAAATCTTTTCACTGTCTTAGTATTTGTATGTTGAGCTTTAGACAGAAATGATGAGCCAATGGGTACTGAGGATCAAGCCAGCGAAGCTGTGTGTTGTGGGTTTTGACAGGAGCATTGCGTATTGCTGGTCATCCGCTTTACGGACCGGGGGCTTTGGTTCTGCGCTGGGTGCTGGTCACGTGCTTAGCGGCGTGCTGCGTGCCCTGCTGAGCGCGGTGATTCTCACGGGCCGGGGCGTACCTGGGGCTCGGGCCGCGGGAGGGGGAGTGGTCCAGGCTGCGCTGTGGCACCGCCCACCTGAGATCTGGAGGATGTTCTTCCCTTGCAGAGCGGTGACCAGCGTGGGCTCCTTCACTGGGCTGGAGTGGCCCAGGCCCAACTGCAACAGAGAGACACGCCCACGCAGCCTGTCAATCTTTAAATCCCGCCTTGACAATCCTGCGGCACCCTCGAACGGGTTATTCCACAGCTCTGAGTAGCTTTGGGGGAAAAAATGCAATTCCTGCTTTGAAAAGCTTCCATTAATTGCTAAACTGTTATTATTTAATGATAACTTCACAGAGAACACAGAGTGCTGCTCTCTGCAGTGTGTGTAGTGTAACGGCTCCAGCTCCAGTAGCCTTTGGTAATAATAATAACTGCAGAGTGAGTGCTCAGAGAGTGCTGCTCTCTGCAGTGTGTTTAGTGTTAAGGCTCCAGCTCCAGTAGCCTTTGGTAATGATAATAACTGCAGAGTGAGCGCTCAGAGAGTGCTGCTCTCTGCAGTGTGTGTTAGTGTTAAGGCTCCAGCTCCAGTAGCCTTTGGTAATGATAATAACTGCAGAGTGAGGCTCAGAGAGTGCTGCTCTCTGCAGTGTGTTTAGTGTTAAGGCTCCAGCTCCAGTAGCCTTTGGTAATGATAATAACTGCAGAGTGAGCGCTCAGAGAGTGCTGCTCTCTGCAGTGTGTTTAGTGTTAAGGCTCCAGCTCCAGTAGCCTTTGGTAATGATAATAACTGCAGAGTGAGTGCTCAGAGAGTGCTGCTCTCTGCAGTGTGTTTAGTGTTAAGGCTCCAGCTCCAGTAGCCTTTGGTAATGATAATAACTGCAGAGTGAGTGCTCAGAGAGTGCCGCTCTCTGCAGTGTGTGTAGTGTTAAGGCTCCAGCTCCAGTAGCCTTTGGTAATGATAATAACTGCAGAGTGAGTGCTCAGAGAGTGCTGCTCTCTGCAGTGTGTGTAGTGTTAAGGCTCCAGCTCCAGTAGCCTTTGGTAATGATAATAACTGCAGAGTGAGTGCTCAGAGAGTGCTGCTCTCTGCAGTGTGTGTAGTGTCACGGCTCCAGCTCCAGTAGCCTTTGGTAATGATAATAACTGCAGAGTGAGTGCTCAGAGAGTGCTGCTCTCTGCAGTGTGTTTAGTGTTAAGGCTCCAGCTCCAGTAGCCTTTGGTAATGATAATAACTGCAGAGTGAGTGCTCAGAGAGTGCTGCTCTCTGCAGTGTGTTTAGTGTTAAGGCTCCAGCTCCAGTAGCCTTTGGTAATGATAATAACTGCAGAGTGAGTGCTCAGAGAGTGCTGCTCTCTGCAGTGTGTTTAGTGTTAAGGCTCCAGCTCCAGTAGCCTTTGGTAATGATAATAACTGCAGAGTGAGTGCTCAGAGAGTGCTGCTCTCTGCAGTGTGTTTAGTGTTAAGGCTCCAGCTCCAGTAGCCTTTGGTAATGATAATAACTGCAGAGTGAGTGCTCAGAGAGTGCTGCTCTCTGCAGTGTGTTTAGTGTTAAGGCTCCAGCTCCAGTAGCCTTTGGTAATGATAATAACTGCAGAGTGAGTGCTCAGAGAGTGCTGCTCTCTGCAGTGTGTTTAGTGTTAAGGCTCCAGTAGCCTTTGGTAATGATAATAACTGCAGAGTGAGTGCTCAGAGAGTGCCGCTCTCTGCAGTGTGTTTAGTGTTAAGGCTCCAGTAGCCTTTGGTAATGATAATAACTGCAGAGTGAGTGCTCAGAGAGTGCCGCTCTCTGCAGTGTGTTTAGTGTTAAGGCTCCAGCTCCAGCAGCCTTTGGTAATGATAATAACTGCAGAGTGAGTGCTCAGAGAGTGCTGCTCTCTGCAGTGTGTTTAGTGTCAGGGCTCCAGCTCCACTCACCTGGCCCTCGCAGTTGCAGCCCCAGGCGTACACGTCCCCGGTGGCGGACAGGGCCAGGATGTGCTCCGCGCCCACGACGACGTCCTCCACGAACACGGCCTCCAGCGCCGGCACCACCTGGGGACGGTCGTGGTTCTTCAGCATGGAGTCCGGCAGGCCAATCAGCCGCTCTAGAAGGGGGGAGGGGGGAGGGACACAGAGGTCAGGTGCACATGCCACGCCTCCACGAGTCCATGGGATGCCACGTGTGGGGAGCACTCACACACAGCTATAAAACATGTCTGAAAAACACACACAAATCCATCACATCCGCCCTAACAGTCATTACCTTGCCCAAATGTGTACACATGTCCATCCTTCGCCAGAGCGACTGAAAACTGACTCCCACAAGCCAGCTTCTTTATTCCTTTGTTGCAAAGGAGCTCCACTTTCTGTGAAACACACACACAGCTGTGAGAACACACAGTTAACAGACCGATGGAAGCGCACGCTGGGTCTGTAACCGGGAGCCATACCTGAGGATAGCACTTCACAGTGCAGGGGCCTGTGCCTAATTTCCCATAGTCCCCATCTCCGAAGCCCCAGACGATCGTGCCGTCCGATGACAGCACCAGAGTGTGGTTTACGCCGCAGGACACCTGTGAAGGACAGGAGGGAGACGGGCGTCGGCCATGCTGCGCTGGTGCTGGAGTTACACGTGCAGCCTTGCGTGAGAAGCCTCTCCACGTACCTGCCCGACGCTGTAGCCCTCCAGAGCCATCACCCGCTCCGGCACCATTTTGTTGGACGTTGACCTCTGACCCAGGCGGCCGCAGTCTCCGCTCCCGAAGGTGAAGAGCTTCCCGTCCGAAGTCACCACGGCCGAGTGTTTGAACCCGCAGGCCAGCTGTGTTTCAGGGGAAAAAAAGTCACGTGAGCTTGTATTCATTTGGTGTGGTCGTGTGTGTGCGCGTGCGCGTGCGTGTGAGTGTTCGTGTGCGCGTGTGCCTTGCTGCAGGCCTACCTGCACCACCTCCTCCCCCTGCAGGGCCTCGATCTGCTTGGGCCGCCTCTGCCTCTCGCTGTTGCCGTGGCCCAGTTTCCCATAGTCCCCGTCGCCCCAGCTGAACACCTCGCCCGTCTCCGTCAGCGCCAGCGAGTGGCCGTCCGAGCCGCAGGACGTCACCAGCTGGGTCACCACGTACCCTGCGGGGGTGGGGGGCGAGAGGGGGGTCAGCGTCCGGGTGACTGACAGGCCGACCGTGTCATCACTGCGGTAAACAGAGGCTACAATCGCACTGACTGGAATTTCGGTAAGACCAGCCGTTTCAATGCCACAGCGTACCTTGTAAGGCAGAGATCACGGTGGGGGTGTACAGATCGTCAGAATTCCCCTGGCCCAGTCTCCCATAGCTGCCCTCCCCCACAGCCAGCACTGTCCCATTGGCCTGCACCAGGAACGTGCAGTTCTGTCCACACACAACCTGAAACACACACAGCACCCAACAGTTTCTCAATTTGCTTTGTGTTTCAATATATTACATTGTGGCACACAAAATACATTTTTACCAGAGACTCCCACTAACTGTAATTGCAGAGTTGAAAGCACACCAGCTGTACGTGGGAAAGTTCATTTTAATCGGTGTGTATGACTGGAATTAACTCTATAGCAGAAGCAGGGAAGGAGGGCCAATTCAGTTTCTGGTTTTCATGCCAACTTCTGGCCTTAATTACTTAATCAGTCTTAACATTTACAAAATCTGACATTTAAGCTACATCTCTTGATAAGTACATGCATTACTGCCAAAGAGTGCTCTTGTGTCCCAGTATAAAAGGTTTTACTGTGATCTAATCTACGAGGCAGCCAGCGTTGGTGCACACAGCCAATTAGCTCAAGTAGCCGGGGTATTTCGTGGAAACAGACCTGCACACACACTGGCCCTCCAGGACCGGAGTGTGTACAGACACAGACAGCCCCTCTGGTTTTAGATGAGTGAACGTGCTGAATGCGGGGGGCGTACCTGCTGCGTCTGACACAGCGACGGGGCGAGGGTGGGCACCATCAGGTTGGTGCCGGCGTCGGCCAGCTGCCCGTGGCGCCCGTTGCCCCACAGGAACACCTCGCTCTTCCCGCCCTGCTGCCAGTCCTGTCGAACGGACATCAGCGTGACGCGCGTGTCGAGCGGGGCGTCTGCTGACACCCTCCACCAATCATCTCCCCCCGCACACTGCTCCACACGCCACAAAGCCTCTCAATGAGACGCTCTCAAAAGGCTGAGTCAAGCCTTTCTGCGCCCCCGTACCCCGCCCGTTATAAATGTGACACTGTACCTTTTAAACGCCAATGCGTCTTACATGCCCCCTGAAATCCTCTAGCCCTTGGAAGAGGACCAAGAGGACATTTTTTAATATAAAATACAGGCCGTATCTGAAACATACAGCCAGCGTCTGAGCGCGCCCAAAGTTAGCAGGTGGACGCGCCTCAGTGATGTATTACCCAGATGACAGGATGTGGCAGGGTCAGCTCTGCGTGAGCCAAACAGAATGAAACGGCAGCAGGCGGCACACCTCTCAGACAGAGAGAGCCCTTTCTCACCGGCCCCAGCGCCCGTGCGTACACGAGCACGACACCCTCGGAGTGTGAGCAAACACACGCGCGCGCGTGACTTACCTCAGGCCTGGTCGTGGCCCAAGACATCAGCTGCTCATCCATCATGAAACTCCATTTACAGTTATCCTGGAAAACAATCCATCATGGTACTCTTTCACATCAGTACAGGTAAGTCCAAAGAATTATTTAAATCAGGGTTGTCCAATGTTGTCCTAAAAGAATCAGTGTGTATGCAAATTTTTTGTTCTATCCCAGCACTACTTATCAAGGTCTTGATTAAAGCCAATGATTAGCTAATTAGCTGAATTAGGTGTCGTAGGGCTGAGCTAACATAAAAAAAACTGCACCCCTGATGATTGGACACCCCTGATTTAAATGCAATGGCTGTATTTCCAAAAACAAAATTAATTCAGCTGTCAAAGACCATGCATTTTTTTAACCCTATGTCTTCCCTGTACAACCTGACGGAATCAGAATCAGTTTTTTTAATTTAAAAAGCTCTACTTAAACCTAATATCTCTGCCCTTACAGTAGCAGTCCCTGACAGGGTACACATGCACGCTGGCAGCACAGAGTGAGGTTTGTGCTCTACCAGAGGTCTGGTGATGTCGGCCCCAGCCTGCTGGAACTCGGGCACAGTGAAGGACTCTGGGAAGGCGGTTCCCCGGGCGAAGGCCTCGGCGCTCTTGACGGTGGTGGAGAAGGTGAACAGCCAGCTCCACTCGCTGGGGCAGGGCTGGGGCTGGGGGCTGGCGTGGTGGGCCGGCGTGGGCTGCCGGCACAGCAGCTGATCCAGGGACAGCCCCACGATCAGCGAGGCCAGGCTCTGCAGGAAGCCACTGTGGACCAGCTGGTCACCTGCGTTCACATGACTCTGCGGACCAATCAAACGCCAGAATAGTTATGAGATGAGAAATAAGGGGGGAAATTAGACAAATGGGTCAATGAACATATTTCCCAAAAAGGTGGCATTACCCTCAAATCCTTGTAAGCTTCCATTACATTGGTGTAATGTAATGTAACCACATATTACATAAGCAATCGCTCTCCGGCCCAAGGTCAACTTCTTCACTAAAATCATTCGTATGTGGCTAAATTATGAGCACGGTCGTCACGGTCACCTTCTCATAAGTGTACTGCTCCTGGAGAAGGAGGGGAAGTCTCTCCAAGAAGACAGCCATGCAGGGGGCCTTGTTCAATCCCACAATGCCCTGCGCCCTGAGGACCATGCGGCAGGAGGCCAGGACGTGGTTTTGGGAGATCCAGTCCGAGGAGCAGCGGAGCAGCAGCACGTCCTGGGGAGGGGTCACACACTGAGTTTACAAATGCTTCACAAATTTGCGAACAGTCGGCAAAAGAAAATGCTAATCAGTGTGTGCTTCCATCAACTACTGTTATGCAAATATTCTGAAGAGGGCACCACGAGATCAAGTAATCAAGAAAGTGCCAGCCAAACAGTTACGGAGAAATACTCGCTCTTGAAAGAGCAATCAAAACAGCCTTGTCTTGGTTATGCATGGCTGTATTACATGCAGCCCAGAGACACTGAAGGGGGCATGCAGTAATCAATTTAATCATATTTTTGGGCTTTCTGATACGGAAGCATGTGACTTAGGTCCTCGCCACATCATTATTTATTCAAAAATGTTTCCGTCGCCTGTCTATGCCCATCACCACATCTCCTCTTTATCAATATGCCACCGCTTCCACCTCGGCCAAGCGCTAAAAACATCTTTTGTTTTTTATTTTCAAATTTCAGGCATTTCCACTCAGGTTTATTCATGTGCAAATTCAAAATTAGCATTAAAAAGTTGAATGAAAACCCCACAACAGTGTAGAGTGTTTTCTGTCCCATAAATCCAGCAAGAGATGTGCATCTCCCTCATGCTTTCTGCCATTTTCTGAGATACCTTTTTATGAAAGTCTATGCTTCACTTTTATAGAATTACTGATTACTGAGAATTACTGGGTTGAGACTTTAATTGTGAATTGTCAGACAGAATTGCTAATTCAGTGGTAAACGCCTGTGTTCTTTGTTGCCTTCACTAAGACAGCAACACAGCTCAAATTGTGTACCTTCACCCTCATCTTATAGGCATACTATCCAGTATTCCCTAATCTTGACCCTACCTGTCAAACCAAAAACCCATTGTGTTAAAACCCAGTATAACAACCCTTCAAAATTTACATCACACATTAATTAATGCACGTGTATATTCATTAGTTTCTGCTGATTTATTAACTCTCAAGTGCACATAAATCTTACCTACAAAACCACTTCACATTTTACGGACTCAACAGAGACAAATTCGAACATGCCAACTGAAGCTGAAGCTACTATATCAGAAGTAATTGTTAACAGTTTAGATTAATAATACAGGAAACCAATTTCCTCTTCTCTTCTATCTACAGATGTCTCGTGCTCTCTCTACAGGTGAAAAATAACGTATGCCCCTAATCAGATCATGAGAGGAAGTGACTGTCACTTCAAGCACTTCTCATCATCAAGGCCACATAATAAAGGCATATAAATGACCCGGCACGTAGCCTACCTTAGATCGTCCTGAGCAGGCAGCCACCCCCACATTTGGGATCCAAGTGGTACTGACCACTGAGCCCAGACCCGTCATCACAGTCTGCAGGACTGATCCATCCTAAAAGAAGGGAGAGTCACAGTGTCAGGGCGACCAGGCCGATCCACGGCCATTACCAGGCATCTTTAAAATGGCAGATACGCTGAGTGATTGGTGTGAGTATTTCAGCTCGTTTCCGCCACCCCGAGACCCCATTTTGCAAGCTTCTAAGACAGGGACCGTACAGAAGAGAAGCATGGGCATGTGCTCACCCGCAGAGACCAGATGTTGAGGAGCCCCCCTATCCCCCCAGACAGCAGGGCCAACCCGCTGGGACAGAAGGACAGCGTCTTCACCGCGGTGATGTGGCCGTTCAGTCTGAAGATGCACTTGGCACTGCCGCGCTGATTAGACAGGGGATTACAGAATTACAGGCACAGACAGCGGCGTCCCTGACTGAAGGACCTTTCTCTGCATCCACAAACAAAACGCCCTGACTGTGCACCTGAGGTGCAGCCTATAATATATACAGATAGGCAGGAAAGACAGTCATACTGACCGAAATTCAATACCACCAAGGATACAGGATAGGGAAGGGTTTAAACCACAATATGCACAACAGACTTTTGTCAGAATTGTTAAATGATAAAAATGAGAAGTATCATATGGCTGATTTGTACTCATCACTGAAACTATGTTCACCCAGAGATTAAGGCATTATTGTAAAGAGTAATTAGAAAAAGTAGCATAATAGCAAGACAGAAACCACTTCAACAGCACTGATTAAACAGACCCAAAAATAGAGATGATCTCTACAATTGATAAAACTAATGATCGCAATAATAATAATAATAATAATAGTTCACTTGAATAGTACAGTAAGTATAAATTCAATATTTTAAAATGCAGACCACGGAAAAAATACCTTTACATCGCTAATCTTCTCTTGGTTGGCAGAATTGTTCAAGAAGTTTGGTACTGACACAGTGGTGCCCCCCTGTGGGACAGTCCAGACGCACAGCGCGCCATTTTGGCACCCTCTGAGAACGGAAGGGCACGCAGTCAACACCACACCATAGCGGAAATAATTACGCTCGTTACCTGTCCCAAAATTAAGAGCGAACGTCCCAGAAAAGTGTCCCACCCCCCCCCTGTGCCGTACTTACACAGCCAGCATGAGGCGGGGGTCGGGGCCCCTCCCGGGGAGCGGGCACCACTCGGCGGTGTTGGCGGTGCCCGTGTGGAAGAGCGAGTAGAGGGCGAGCCAGGCGCTGCCCACGCGGCCCCACACCTTCACCACGTCCGAGCGGCCCATGGACAGCAGCAGGTGCCCCGTGGGGTCCCACCTCAGGCCGCTCACGCTGTCCTGGAACACAGCGAGGGGGGGGGGGGGTCAGTACCTCCCCAGGGGCGATGCGTCACGCTGATAAGGACGTAAGGAGCGGGCGGCCCCCTCACCGGGAACGCGGACAGGATGAGGGGCTGCTCGCTCTGGTAGTATTCGGCGGTGGCCAGGAGGATCTTCCCGTCGGGGTAGCCCACAGCGAAGGGCTTGTCCAGACTGTACCAGGCGATGCACTGCGGAGCTGCAACAGACAAACACGAAAGGTGAGCCAACATGGCTGCATGCCTCGGAATAAAATTCATTTCTTCATTTATTATTAATTACGCAAGTGAACAGAAACATGAAACTGACCAGAGAACAAAGAATATCTCTGTTGAGAATACATTTTTATTCTTATCTCACTGGGGGAAAACCTTTATAATAAATAAATCAGGAATGCAAGCAGGACTCACATTCTTTCCTCTGGCAGTGCGTCAGCTCAGTGGTCTCCACGTGAAGCGCCTCTGTGACCTCCAGCCAGCAGAGGGAGCCGTCCAGCCTGCCCACCAGCAGGCTCTCTGTGGGGCTGGCCTGGCTGGCAGCACCCTGTCTGGTACAGGGGGAGGACTTCTGCACCCAGGAGAGGGCCGTCACCCACGAGGGCTGACTTTCCATGTGGCTCAGCGACGCTTAAAAACAAAGCACATCTAGCACTTCAAACTACTGTCAAGCAGCCTTTTGAAAATCCGCTGAATAAATAAATGGTACTTTTCCATCCAGGTATTCTATGGTGTACACCAGCGATTCCCAACCCTGTTCTTGGAGATCTACCATCCTCTATGTTTTCACTCCAACCCTAACAAAGCACACCTTATTCAACAGCTAGAGATTTAATTCAGCTGCTAATTAGTAGAATCAACTGTGCCAAATTAGGGTTGAAATGAAAACCAACCGGATGGGAGATCTCCAGGAACAGGGCTGGAAACCGCTGGTGCACACTATTGCTCTTTTCCATAAAGAGTGTGACAGGGCCATTTTGCAGCCTGACGGAAGCAGTCTGTTAGAGCTGGAAGCCCAGCAGGAGGACCCTGAGATGGCGCTGGCTTACCGCTAACGCTCCAAATGTTGATGAGCTTGTTTTGGAAAGCAGCCAGGAAGGCTCCACCTGCGCTCCAGCCGACCGAGGACACCCACTGCACCCCCACGCTGCTCTCTGAGCTGGGCCTGTCCTCACTGCGGGGAAAACCCATCACACTTACTCACTGCTTACTCACAGCTTACTCACCAATCACTCACCGCTTACTCACCACTTACTCCCTCCTTACCACTTACCGCTTACTCACAACTTACTCACAGCATACTCACCGCTTACACACTGCTTACTCACCGCTTACACACTGCTTACTCAACCGCTTACTCACCGCTTACTCACAACTTACCAATCACTCACCGCTTACTCACCACTTACTCCCTCCTTACCACTTACTCACCGCTTACTCACCGCTTACGCACCACCCACTCACCGCTTACTCACCACCCACTCACCGCTTACTCACTGCTAACTCACCACTCTCACCACTTACTGCTCACTCACAACTTACCGCTCACTCACCACCTACTCACCGCTTACTCACCACTTACCATTTACTCACCACTCTCAGCACTTACTCACCGCACACTCACCGCTGCCTGCCGCTCAGGCCTGGCAGAAGAAAAACTACCTGAACACACTGCACACACGTCTGTAGCAGCTGTACTGAGGCTTTTCCTCAGGAGACGTGCGCGTACCTGAGGCTGCAGGTGTGGGTGCTCTGCAGCTCCGCCGTGGTCTGGGAGATGTCCCACAGCCGCACCGTCCCGTCCTGAGCGCCCGTGGCCAGCAGCCCCCGCTCGCCGCTCCAGCAGCAGCTCGTCACCTGCAGGGACACGCCGAGAGCTGCCGTCAGAGGCCTGGAGAAGAGCAGCCCCTGATGCAATACCTAGGTTCAGAGCAGCCGTGTGGGGACAGAGCAGAGCAGCCGTGTGGGGACAGAGCAGAGCAGCCTGCAGGGACAGAGCAAAGCAGCCTGCATGGACAGAGCAGAGCAGCCGTGTGGGGACAGAGCAGAGCAGCCTGCATGGACAGAGCAGAGCAGCCTGCAGGGACAGAGCAGAGCAGCCGTGTGGGGACAGAGCAGAGCAGCCGTGTGGGGTCAGAGCTGAGCAGCCTGCAGGGACAGAGCAGAGCAGCCGTGTGGGGACAGAGCAGAGCAGCCTGCATGGACAGAGCAGAGCAGCCTGCCTGGACAGAGCTGAGCAGCCGTGTGGGGACAGAGCAGAGCAGCCTGCATGGACAGAGCAGAGCAGCCGTGTGGGGACAGAGCAGAGCAGCCGTGTGGGGACAGAGCAGAGCAGCCGTGCAGGGACAGAGCAGAGCAGCCGTGTGGGGACAGAGCAGAGCAGCCTGCATGGACAGAGCAGAGCAGCCTGCAGGGACAGAGCAGAGCAGCCGTGTGGGGACAGAGCAGAGCAGCCGTGTGGGGTCAGAGCTGAGCAGCCTGCAGGGACAGAGCAGAGCAGCCGTGTGGGGACAGAGCAGAGCAGCCTGCATGGACAGAGCAGAGCAGCCTGCCTGGACAGAGCTGAGCAGCCGTGTGGGGACAGAGCAGAGCAGCCTGCATGGACAGAGCAGAGCAGCCGTGTGGGGACAGAGCAGAGCAGCCGTGTGGGGACAGAGCAGAGCAGCCGTGTGGGGACAGAGCAGAGCAGCCGTGTGGGGACAGAGCAGAGCAGCCGTGCAGGGACAGTGCGGCCACAACGCAAGCAGCTCACGTCGTGAGTGCATGGCTCAGTGCTCCCATTTCATGAGCATTAGCCCCTGAAAATTGATGTGTGCTACCTGGAAAAATAATTCAGAATCTGAATCTATTAGTTTGTTCCTAAATTTTTCAATTTAGAAGCACATGTGCACCTTGTAAAGAATATTAGCGTAGAGCCCTGAAGTGATGTTATCATTAGAGAATTTCACAGCCTAGCTGGTATAAAGGTGCAAGGTTTCTACTGAGTAAATTAATGAGCTAATGAAAGACTCAGTGTGCAGGTTGGGGTTAGGACTTAGGAATTAGGGGTTAGGGTAGGGGTTAACGTCAGCATTAGGGTGTACCCTGTTCTGGTGTTCCTCCAGCTTCTTCACGGCGCACTTGCGCAGGTCCCCGGTTAGAGATAGAGTTAGGGTTAAGGGTTAGGGTTAGGGGTTAGCGTTAAGGGTGTACCCTGTTCTGGTGGCCCTCCAGCTTCTTCACGGCGCACTTGCGCAGGTCCCCGGTTAGAGATAGAGTTAGGGTTAGGGGTTAGCGTTAGGGTTAGGGTTAGGGGTTAGCGTTAGGGTGTACCCTGTTCTGGTGGCCCTCCAGCTTCTTCACGGCGCACTTGCGCAGGTCCCCGGCCATGTCGCTGTAGGTCTGCGGCCGGGCGGGGTTGTCTCTCTCAGACGCCGCCAGGGCCTGGACCAGCTGCTGGGCGGCCCACTGCCGGTGGCTGCTGGACAGTCTGGAGGACAGGCAGCAGGCAGCCAGCGCATTGGCCAGCTCCAGGGGCCCCACCCTCGCCCCCACCTGAGGGGGTGGACCTGCAGTCCCTGGGCTGCTATTGTCTGAAAGCACAATTACTGTAATTAAACAGAGTAACACCAAGCATCAAAACAGGGTGAATTTGCTCGACTAGACACTGTATGAATGATATGAACAGTAGTGCCACAATCACATTCTCTCAGTTTACCTTGAGACATTTTTTACCACACACATAAAGAGGGCTCCTCTACTGCAGTCTAGTCCTGCTGCAAAAACCCCACAGCAGAAGAAACCTCTCTTCCACCAAATCCTTTACACAATGACTCAACAAATTATATTTAGCCTGGACTGAACCAATCTAATCTATTCTCGCTGAGACTGTCACCCACTGAGGGCAGGACCCAGACAGGGCAGCGGAGCTGTACTGCAGTGTGCTGTCCTAAGTCTGCTGACTGCAGCAGGAAGGCTGACGCCGCGCAGGGGCGGAGCTCTGCGTGTTGCTGCGCGCCGTGCCGCTCACCCCTGGAGTCGGGCTCCGCCCTGTCCTGACTGTAGCGGTACCGGATGCCCTTCTCTGTCAGCAGGGAGACCAGGCTCTGGGTGACCAGGAACGTGGGGGGAGTGGGGTGCTTGGGTTCGTCCCGGGACGCCTTCCCAGGGGCGTTCAGGCGGCCCCTCTGGTGAGCGTCGCTAACGGCACCGACGCTCATGCCTGTGGCCGCCGCCATCAGATCCTGGCACCATGGAAACAGAGCAGCGTGATTTATTGCAGCAGAAGCAGTAAAGAGTAACCAAGTGCACATTACACATTCTTATACAGTACGTGCAGTGGTCTTCAAATGCATTCATATCCTTGCTAAATTCAAGCAGTAAAAAGAACTTAATAATAAACTAAGAATTTAAATACAAAAATACAATTTTTTTACTGATTCTTTTGGTCATGAGGCAAAAATTAGTTTTTGAATAAAAGGATACTTTATTAAAATCTTTTTTAATTGATATTTGTTGAATACACCTGTGGACACAACTATCAGATATACAGGTATTGCTTTTTTCCATTTTTGTAAAAATGCACATTTAAAAAGGAGTCACCTGAGTGCAGATGTCCACCAGCTCACGGTAGGCGGTGGGACTGTTGGACACGAGGGAGCCAATGGCTGAGCTGAGGAAGGTGAGGAAGGCGGAGCTGGAGCCGTGTCCGCAGCCCAGGTGGTCCATGGCGGTGTGGACTCTCCCCGAGGCCGCCAGGCACATCAAGCGCACCAGGATGCGGATGTTGGCCAGGCCGAGGGCCTCCAGCCCGCTCGAGTGGCTGCACACCGAGGCGCTGCGTACAGAGAGGGCCGCAGATGAGAACCTCCCGCGCCCGTTAGCGTGTACCGCTAGCGCCGCTCTGCGCACGGCGGCTCGCGCGCAGAGGAAACGGAGCGGAAGCTCCAGGGGCGGGTACCTGGACGAGGTCTGGGAGAGCGCCTTCATCACCACGCTGTAGGCCAGCAGGATCTGCGTGGTGGTGGTCACGCGCTTCAGGGCCAGGAGCCGGTCGTGAGGGTCCCGCAGGGCAGCCGCCTGCTCCCCCAGGCTCAGGGGCACGGGCGGGGCCTTCTGCTCCACACCGGCCTCCCCTGCAGGAGCACAGAGGAACCCGGTGATGTCACTCCTGATCCATTCTGAGGGTCAGTTCTGAAGAGCGACACGACTGGACTTCTCCTAAATGTATGTTTATCAGAAGTGACTTTCCATTTCTTGCCTGAAATATGAAGACCAGGCGAGAGACAGACGGCTGGAAAGGCTGGCCGCTCTCGTCACGGGGCTCGCCTGTCACACGCCGGCTGCTGCCATTACCTTTGAAAATGGAGGCCTTGTCGCTGCTGATGGAGTTAGCCACCAGCGCTCCCAGGGGATCGTGCTCGGTGAACAGGATCGGGTCCGGAACCAGCTTCTTCTCAGAGAGGCCCAGAGGCCTCAGCAACACCCCGAAATCCTCCTGCCCCGTCAGCCTGTCGGCGTCGCTGTCGTCCCGGGGACACAGGTCCCACTCATCTGTGTGCACATGAGCAGAGAGGCCTCGAATACGCATTTATCACTCCACACCAGGGCTGCAAGTTCATCAGAAGGGCCCTTCCACATCACTCCTGCACGTACCATCAGAAGCACTTTCCAATCGTCCAATCAGATCAGACGCCAGACTCTTCACCCTGAAAACACATATTTCATGAATGGATGCTTCCCTGGAGTCCCAGATTCCTCTTCCACAGCTATTTTTTATTTTCATTTTGAGGATTTTTGCGGGAAGCACAGATATGTACACTGCAGTGAACAGGACTAAGACATAATAAATATCTCTGCAAGATGACTACCCTATTATACAAAGAGCTATTTTACAACCCCGAAGTGCAAGCTTGAAGTGATTGAGTTTCACACCAATCCTCATTAATATTTACGCAGCAGGTGGTGAGGCAGCGTGTTGGCACTTCTGTCCGACTGTTTTCGTCCTGCTGGTTTTGGTGGTGGCAATTTTACACCTCGGATGTGAGAATGTGAGCATTCTGGTTTTTAATCAAATGCCTCCCGGTTTCAGAAACTTACAAAGGAGAATTTTAGTTTTCTTGTCCTAACTACATCTGAACTAAAATACAGTAAAACATAAAATTTACAAAATTTTAAAGCTATTTATAATGACTAACAAAATGGAGATTTTATATTACACCTGTAAATAACATACTACATATTAACAACTAATCCTTGGGCACAGTCCAGCCCAATTACACTGTATGTTCTACTAATGAAATGTCAGCATTCTGAAGGAGATTTTTATGGCAGGCCATCGCTGCATGCATGACACGGAGCAGATATTCACTTCTCCCCGTCAGCCAGGGAAGCAGCGGATTAGCGCTCGGGTGGACAGACGGTAAAAGGGGGCGATTTGCTCTGGCGCAGATGAGCGCGTGCACCGCGGACGCAGATGGCAGGGGGGGGGGGGGCGCGCGACGGCGCGTCGCTAATCCCCCGCTAATCACCTGTCGTGCTTGGGGCCCGGGTCGCCCAGCTTGGCCGCCAGGTACTTCTCCCGGCAGGGGCCGCACAGCAGGTAGTAGGGGCTGCCGGAGCCGCACTCGCCGCCGAACCAGCCGTCCACGTAGGCGCCGTTGCTGCGGTAGCCGCGGCGACCGGCGCTCTGGCCGCAGCCCGGGTGCTGGCGCTTCATGTGGCCGTTGAACTGCAGCGTGAGCGCGTCACACAGCTCGCACTCCACCATCTCGTGGGGCTCCGGGTGCTCCTCCCCTCCCTGGCGGGACAGCGGGGAGAGGGTCACGCGCCCGTCAGCCGTCACATCCTCATCTGGCCTGACCTCTCACTCACCCCGTCCACAATAAATAATCCCCTGCAAATGACTTTTTTTCCTTCTACTTTGCCCAACTTTTTTATGCCCTGTTTTCTATTCCTGTTTCTGTGACAGATTGTGATTGTGGGCCCTGGAGCGGACACCAGCAGGCCACTGCTCGCTCGCCGCTCCTCCCAGCCCTGCAATCCACAGCCGAGCTGCAGCTTCTGCCCGGAGACAGACCGCAGGTACAGAGGAGCCCCTACTCAATCAGGCAGGGAATAACCTGGCTGACGCTACAGAAAATGTATCTGTTCAGTGATCTCCCACAGACACTCACGTGGTCAGGGTCCAACCCGGACCGCAAGGTGCGTGACAATAAGGCTGCAGGTTCTCCACTGGATACCCAATTAGGGAGCATGAGTCGCCCCAAAAATATTTTCTTAATTTTTCTTTCCCTTAATTTTCTTTGTTGGAATGACAGTATCATGGAAATTTTGAGAGTGAAACCTCAGGGTGCCCTGTGTACCAGAAGGACTCCATCTGGCATAATGTAAAGAGGGCACCGTTTGGCTACAAAGGAATACTTGCAATACATAAATTCCAGAAAAAAGCTATTTCTTTCTTAAACCCCTGATGAGATTTCATGTCATATCTAGGGCTCAGAGTTAATCTCACGCGCATGGCCATCTGGGCTGTCAACCTAAATTTCAGCAGTTATCCAGTTATCAAAAGAAAAAACTGTTTCATCAACCAGTTTGCAAAATTTATGAATTCTAAATGAGCTGGCAGTCTGGATGTAGCAAACATCCTACTTGATTCTATTCCAGCCTCTAATACTGTCGGTCTCTCAGCCATTTGAATTTCATGACAGGCGGCGCAGTACCTCAACCATCCACAGGGTGTCCCTCTCTGAGGTGATGAACTCAGGAGTGAGCACCTCTTCATAGGACTCCTCGTGGTAGGGGTCATCCATGTACCCCAGCTCTGACTCTTCCTCCGCTGCAAAGGGGTGTGTCTCTGCTTGCTCCGGCCAATCGGATACCCCTGGATCCTGTCTGTAGATCGGTGGGATGGGATTGGGCGAAGGGGAGTCTGAAGGATTGAGGGAGAGGCACTTAAGCAAACAGGCAGAAGGTGCTGTCAAATAATATTTTGGCACAGTATTTGGTGATTCGTAACTTGGGCCAAGGTTTCCTAAACAGTGATTCAAAGAGCAAGCATAAGCCGTTATGGCTAACATTGGAACTTTTAGGTTTCTCTTAAGGTTTCTCATTTTCATTATATTTTCAATGTCAAAACATTAAAATAAGGGTTTTTCAGAGAACAGCTCATGGCATGTATTATGCATAACACCCACAAGGGGGTGTTCAGTAAAGGCTGCTGCAGGCTTCAAACAAACTGCTGCTCGGAACATCAAACAGCGTTGGAAAGCTCCTTTCCGACAGTTGGTTTAGTGGGTTTTGGCCAACATTTTTTGTAACATTCAGAAACAGACATTCCAAAATCTTATTTGCAGAAACTGACCAGGGGTCTTTGGAACACAGGACATTTAAAAATCTGCATTTTACAATAATTCAATTGTGTTCTGTTAAAAGTAACTAACAAACAGGATTAATCATTTTGTTGCGGTTCATGGCACTGATCTCACGCTCCCTGATGAGTATGAAGCAGTGCGCAGTGAAGCTGATGGCAGAGATCTCACGCTCCCTGATGAGTATGAAGCAGTGCGCAGTGAAGCTGATGGCAGAGATCTCACGCTCCCTGATGAGTATGAAGCAGTGCGCAGTGAAGCTGATGGCAGAGATCTCACGCTCCCTGATGAGTATGAAGCAGTGCGCAGTGAAGCTGATGGCAGAGATCTCACGCTCCCTGATGAGTATGGAGCAGTGCGCAGTGAAGCTGTGCGTCTCTCACCTGCTCTCCTGAAGGAGTTCCTGTGCCCCGCGCTGGTGCGCTGCCGCCGGGCCGGAGGGGGCCTGTTCCTGGTCAGGTGCACGTCCAGGAAGTTCTCCCTCTCCACAAGATCCAGGCCGGCCAGCATGCTGCCAGTGACACAAGCCAACAACCAATCAAATGCTGATCCGAAGCAAGGGGATGGCAGCAAACTGAGGCGAATGAGCTGTCATGCTCGATGGCCTGTGTGCCAGCGTACCTGTGTGAGCATGTGTGAGCGTGCATATTTGAGTGTGTGTGTGTGTGTGCGCATTTGTGTGTCTGTGTGTGTGTTTGTGTGCCTGTGTGCGTATGTATGTTTGTGTGCGTGTGTGTGTGTATGTCTGTGTGTGTGTGTATATGTATGTTTGTGTGCCTGTATGTGTCTGTGTGTGTGTGTGTGTATGTTTGTGTGCGTGCGTGTGTGCTTGTGTGCCTGTGTGTGTGTGCCTGTGTGCGTGTGTGTGTGCCTGTGTGTGTGTGCCTGTGTGTGTGTGTGTGTGTGTGTGCACGTGTGCGTGTGTGTGTGTGTGCACGTGTGCCTGTGTGCGTGTGTGTGTGTGTGTGCACGTGTGCGTGTGTGTGTGTGTGCACGTGTGCATGCGTGCGCGTCTCTGCAGGGGGCGCACCTCTCGCTGGGCTCGCTGCTCTCCTGCAGGGACAGAGGGGCGGGGGACTCGGGGCACTGCACCGTCTCCGGGCCCTCGGGGGACGGGCTCTCAGCGATGCCCCCGATGGACGGCCCCTCCTCCATCTGCTGCTCGTCCGCCAGCGGGTGCTCCAGCATCCAGCTGGCCAGCACCTCGATGGTGCGGGAGTCCACCTCCCCCGTCACCCCTGAGGGCCACACAGGGTTCCAGGTAAGGCCCAGTGTCCCGTAAATAAAGACCTACAGCTTGTGAGCCTGAGTGAGACTAGACCTGATAGTACAGTAGAGTGTGCCCAGAGGAAGCCAGGCACTGCTGAGGAGGTGCAGTGAGAGAGGAGGAACGGGCTCTTATTGACAGCATCACTCATTAAGCTAGGCCAGACATACACACTGGCAGGCTAGTGGCTGATTCACTGCCCCCCTTAAAAGTAACAAGAATTTTCTAATGCGCCTGGGGGAGATTTCAAAGAAAACAATACCACAATCAGGTAAAAATATGGGTTCAAATAAAACCAGACACAAGCTGGATAAATATTTTTGCACTCAAAGTTCAGCATGAGCTTTGCGTAAAAAGAATGTCTCTTACAGTTCCCTTACTTACATTGAGGCGCTTTAAACAAACACTAAATTAGGAATTCAAACAAGTAGCATATAAAACAACATATCATGTGAGTATTTCAGTGAAACTCGGGTACTGATGACACTCTCTCAGAGCACAAGAGGGTACGGCATAAATGAGCACTGGGAAGTGACGATATGGAGGATGTGTGGGGGATGTACTGTACAGGGGAGTTCTACAGTTATAATGCATGCGCTTGCACTTTATTTACCGTCCCTACACAGGTGAGCAGGACAGTAAAATGAGAGGAATTAAGATCACTTCAGTTACTGCCTTCATGATTTACAATCAATTGGAATCATCGAACTTTGTTCTTAATTTCATTTAGATTCATTTTTTACATACATTTAATTTTGTTTTTTTCACTTCTGACATAGTCTGAACTAAACAGACAGCCATCTGAATGTATTTGACATTGAATTTGAGGATGAATCTTTATGGAATTTATGCATTTATTTATGAAGAGATTTCTGATCTGTCAATAAGTCCTCTTTCAGAGTAGATTAAAATGCTATGTGATTGGTTTGATAATCTTACACAGCACCGTTTGTGAATAGATTACACTTGGCTTAAAAAGGTGTGATCAGATTGATGGTCTTGCTCACTGACCTTGAGCCTGTTGATTTTACTTATTTCGCTTGCATTTGACCAGGAAGGCTGAGGAACAATTATACTCTGAGTCATTTCTCTTCATTTGTCAGTTACTCAGCAGTCAATCTGTGACTTCCCCTATTCATATCTATTCAACTACTCATTCAGACACAGTCAAAAGGCAGTTTGGGTAGCGACACATCCCTATAAATGATGATATGAATCCTATTTCAGTTTGATACTAAGCACTAAGACCATCATTCTCCCCAGAGACAACAGAAGAACCTCCATGACTAAAGAAGCTAGATGGCTGTAACTCCCTATTTAGATATTCAGATGTCTATGCATGGCCATTTAGTAAAGTACAGTAAATAATATACATCTCTATAACACAAAATACAGTGAAATAAAGGCTGAACAAACACAGACACATGAACCAAATCTAGAAAGAGATAGAGAGAAAGCTGACAAGAGTATTCAAACACAGGGAATGTGACCAAACAGGACATTAAAGCTACAGGTGCTGGTGCACTATATGGGGGGGCAAAAACACTACAACACTCATGTATGTGCAAACCACAATGTGTAATATAATACACAACGAGTGTTCCTGACCCACATGCATTGCTTTTTTACTTATGGGATCTTATATTTACTTTTTCATTGTTGTTACTTTCCCCTGCTCCGTATAGAAAGTATAAACCATAGAAAAAATTCATGAGAATAATGATGATGAACATATTTGAACTAGGACTTTTATTTTGGCATTTTAGTCAGTGTACCATAAACGACTGTAAAAAATAGGATCCAGTTTTGCAGAATACCTGCTGCCTCCATGGCTTTGTAGATATGTCTCATAGAGAAGCCCATTTCTAGCAACCGTACGGGAACAAACATTTGAGGCCGTTCTGGAATTTTAGGGAAAAAAACAACACTCAATAGAAATAGAATCATACAAAATTGAGATGTGTAAAGGAAATGATTGGTATAATTAGTATAACCTGTACATGCCTAACACAAATAATAGAAAATTAAGTAACAGCTAGAAGGGTACCCTTATCTTATTGAGGGTACACTACTGTTTGACCCTTGACAAAATGCTAAGACATACAAATAAACTAGTCTGGCTCGATTCACAGTGGTAAAAGCCTTTTCTCAAAGCTAAAGGATCAGGAGACTTTTAGTAGATCAGATTACTTTACAAAGCCTCTACATAGAGCAGAAAGTGATTTGGAATCATACATAATTGTAAGTAATAAGTAACATAGTACTATGACTTAATATCATATATATAATATAATATTATAATACAATATTCATCACTTATTATTTGTCATAAAAAATAATAGTAATCAAGGGGAATCTATCAAAGGGCATCAGCCTGTACTCTGTAATTGTTTTATTATACTACAGTATATCTATTTAAGGTGCTACAAATGGGTGTGAGTGAAAAAAAACAGGACATCATGCATTTGGCCACACCAAACACATACACTACACTCAGCAAGCACCCAAGTGCCAAACGGGCAGTACCAACTGCAAGCAGGGCAACCGCTGCCGACAGGAAACAAACACAAGCAGAGAGCCATGTCATTCTGCGCTACAGCGGGACAGCCTCCAGGGGGCGCTGACACAGGAGCCCCACCCTTCCTCTCTATCAACGCGAGTTCATTCGGCTGTAATCTAGCCGCTTCGCTCCGTGGCCCGGTGTCTTACCCACGCGGATCCTGGCCCTGCCGCAGGCCTCCAGGAAGGCGGGCTGCGGCTCGGTGAAGGCTTCGCAGCCGGAGGCGGGCCCGGGGGCGGAGCCGGCCACGGCGAAGCCTGGGTGCAACATGGGGTTATTTATCAGGCTGGCCAGCGTGGGGAACCGTGCTAAGACCATCCGCCTAAAAGAAGCCAAGACACACAAAGGGAGGACTGCCATCGAGCACAAAGAGCCATTCCTCCCAGCCAGGAGGCCCGCCACACGCCACACGCAAGAGAGGATTAGGAAAGGAGGGCAGGAGCTTTGTCTGTGGAAGATACTGGGGGGGGGTTACTCTGTGTCTGTGGCTCTGTCTGCTCTTCTTTGGAAAGCGGGGGCATCAGTGGTTAGACAGGCAGGGCTGCAGAACCAAAGACCGAGGGGGGGGGTTAGTGTCAGTGCCCAGGCTATTCACTTACCTGTCCTCTGCTTCTCAGCTGAGCTGCTGACTGACATGGATCTGAGGCAGAAACACCCAGGGAGTCAGTGAAGTCGGCCCCGCCCCCTGATCCTCCCCCTCACCCGCCCACTAACCCGCCCCCGTAAATCACAATCGACCAGTCAACAATAAGAGTAACACAGTAACTGATACTCACTGATATAAGCTCTTCATTGATATGGGTTATTGTAGGGCATTACTCTACTGTAAATTATCCCCTAATAAGAAACCCTTTACAGGTCATCACACAATGTAACTGACATATAAAACGTTTTTACAATACTATTAAAAACAAATTAGCAGACAAAACTAACAGAATATTGCTATTAATATAAATTAAATTATATCACCCTTTAAGCAAGATGCAAGGCTTTGCGGGGCTGTTATTAGTTATTAACCAGTTTCTACTTTGCCTGCAGAATGCAGAGAATACTGTGCTTGGCGGAGAGGAGTTCTGGGGTTCATTTTCACAGCTGGCTAACAGAAACACAGGCCTCTGCTCACACAGCACAGCACACTTCGCTGACAGAGTGCATTACCAACAGATTTCTCTAACTACTCAAACCTCACAGGACCTGTAAAATGTCACTTTCCAGAGCCTGAAATATCTGCTGGTCCGGGGGTTTCACGCATCAGCAGTTCACATGTGTTAGAATCAATAAGGCTTTATGGTTAAAGCCTATGACCAAAGCCCAATTCACAGATCTGGGAGTAAAGGCCTGTAATGTTATGTTGTTTATATCCTGTCAAATTTCTGCTACCATATTCATTTTTTTATGAAACTGTGCAGTTTTCTCAAAGCTTCAAGGCCTCTCATGGGCATTTAGTACATGGCAAGAAAAATACACCCAGTACAAAATCAACATGTGATTCCATGTATTTCATTTGGTGAGCTGAACATAACACTTAAATTATCAAAACCCAGATATGGGTACATGGATTCAGATGATGTTATTTTCATCAGTAGGTCAACACATGTATCGTATATTATGACTATGTGTTATCCTGGGTATTTGGATAACCCACACATGAAGTATATTAAAAACTGCTTCACTGAAATACACGTTTCTTGGCTGTATCCCACACACACGTGTACAGACACACATATATTATCAACATGTCTACAAAATGACACATCTTATCCTGCCACATGGTGCTTGATCCTGATATTCTATAATAAAGGCTATTATAGTCTACTCCATTCCATTGTTTTTGAACATTAGTAACCATCATTTTCACTATATTTCTATCATTATTATAACGGTAATGTTAATCTAACTATTTTGGACCACGGTTTCACTGTTCTTGGAAAATCCTGCTGGCTACATTTAAAACCACTTCCACTATTATGAGTGGAGACCCAAGGGGTCAGCGGCCTGCTGTTTAAAGCTGGCTTTTCAGAGTTCACACATTAACCTCACGTAGAGCAGGCTTATAAACACTAGCAGCATGTACATACCAACAGCCTGGTGGTATCTAACAGCCTACAGACCTGATGATCTGCTCCAGCAGACACACACAAGTGCACATGCAGCAGAGATGAAGGAGTCCAGAGACTACATCCCCCACAGGCCAGCTTGACTGCCTGAGATACAAAACCTGTCCCAAATGAAACATCCCCAAGTGCTTGCAGAGCGTGTGCAGACCACTCACCCACCAGGACCTGAATATGCTGGAGACGGGCGAAGGAGCAGGGGAGCGATAAAGCTGGGCTCAGCGGGAGGTACTCACTGCAGGAGGTTGATGGGCAGGAAGGGGTTGAAGTTCTCCAGGCCGTCGGCCTGCAGCGCGGACAGCAGGGAGGCGGCCAGGTCGTTGCTGGAGGACGAGGCCGAGGCGCTGGCGGACTGGCCGAACGCCGCCGCTCCCTCCGAGCCGTTGCTGTACAGAGACACGGTGCTGGAGGACTTGGACACGGGCTGCGAGGACGACGGCTGTCCCGGGTCTGCGGGGACAGGTCAGAGCGGTCAGCGCCGAGCGCTCGGATAAACAGTCATGGGATATCAGCCCCTACAGGAGACATCAGGGAACATCAGCCCCTACAGGGGGCACCACGGAACATCAGCCCCTACAGGGGGCATCAGGGAACATCAGCCCCTACAGGAGACATCAGCCCCTACAGGGGGAATCAGGGAACATCAGCCCCTACAGGGGACATCAGGGAACATCAGCCCCTACAGGGGGCATCAGGGAACATCAGCCCCTACAGGAGACATCAGGGAACATCAGCCCCTACAGGAGGCATCAGGGAACATCAGCCCCTACAGGAGGCATCAGGGAACATCAGCCCCTACAGGCCACAGGCACATCCTGCCCGACTCTCCTCCACAGGGAGGGGACTGTAACCCCATACAACTGCATATAATTAGGGATGGGTATTGATTACATTTTGCTGATATCTGTGCTAAAACAGAACTTTTAAAATGGTACCGGTGCCTAAACGGTGTCTGTACCAAGAACTTCTTAAAAATAAAGAGCAAATGATGCCATTAAAAAATGTTTCTTGTATTGTGAAGGCAAAAAAATTAAACACTTAAAATCGTTTCATTTAAAAGTTTCCGCTTTACGCTTATAATGTATACCACTTCGCTTTTGGTGTTTTGACAAAGTTAAATGTTAGCTAGCATGCTAACAGTACGTGCTGTCACTGGCTGAGTCCACAGAGCGAGTGTGACGTTAGCTAGTGAGGGCGTGTGGCGGGGGCCTGGGCGAGCGATGCTTCTGCTGCCTGTGCTTCTGTTCCGGAGCACCAGACGGCAGGGAAAACAGTGCATACTTCAGTCAGCAGCTCGAGACGTTGTATCATAAAGTAGCAGCGAATGACGCACGGAAGTCGTCTGGTAGGAGCTGGTGTCACAGTGGTGCTGGGTTTCAGTGCCCAGCCCTAGATTTAACAGCGTGTAAAATGGCGGATTCAGAAAAGGACAATGAAGCTGAGAACGCCCCACCTTTTTGGTCTCTGGCTCCGGTGTCTTCCTGCAGCTGGTTGAGGGCGCCTTTAAAGATCATGACCTGCGCCCTCTCCAGGTCGGCCAGCGACGCCCCCTGTCTGATGGGGCAGGGCCGGACGGCCCACTTCACCATGCTGCGCACCACGAACTGCAGGACGGACCGCAGCTCGGAGCCGTCCTCGCCGGCCGTGCCGGCCCTGGCCGAGTCCGCGGGGGCCGCCTTCGGCACCACCAGCATGTCGGTGAACTTCCCACAGCTCAGGATGACGGCCAGGCTCTTGAGCGCCCCCAGCAGGAGGTAGGACACGCGCACGGCCCGCAGCTCCAGGGAGAAGAGGTCGGGGCGGGGGAGCTGGGGTACAGTCGCCTCCGCCGGGGGGCAGGGAGTGCCCTCCTGTTCAGCGTGCCCCTCTTTATCAGCGCTCAGAGAACCTGTCCTCTTCTTCAGGGGAGGCTGGTCCGAGGCTCCTCCTCCCTGCACCCCTTCCTCCTCCTCCTCCTGCTCCTTCTCCCCCTCCGCTGGCCCCGCCCCGCCCTCTTCGTCCGCCATGACGCGGGCGATGTCCTCGTCGAGCCGGCGCTCCAGCTCGTTCCGCCTGCGGGAGGGGGCGGGGCCAGCGCAGGGGGCGGGGCGCTCCTGCTCCTCCAGCGTCCCGCTCAGAAAGATCAGGTCCAGCAGCACGGCGGGCTTGAGGCCCCGGAGCCGAGCCACGTCCAGCTGGGGCGCGTCGCACGGCTCCAGCGCTGACAGCGGCGTGTCGCTAGGTGACCAAGAATTCAGGAAGCTTTGGTTAGTGCGCAGGAGAAGCGGAACATGCAACACGGGGACGGGAGGTGGAGGATGGGCAGGCGGATGGGAAAAAAAAGGGAGAGAGAGGGAGAGAAAAGGAGAGAAAGGGAAATGAACACATCAGGAGAGTGAAAACAGTGAGGACACACAGAAGGAAATTAACAGATGGAAGAAGAAATGTGCAGTAAGGGAAATTCATACAAAGACAGATTTCTGTGTTCAAATGAATACGTGATTTTTTAAACGAAACAAGCATTCGTACAAACATCTGCAATGCCAGACATAACAGGAGAAATAATAGGGAATGTTTTTATTACAACACAGCAATACAAGAACAAAAACATCACTATAATTCTGAAATAACATCAATCACACTTCACACTTGGTAAAATACACAATAAATACAGAATACAGTTCTGCGTTCGCGTACACAGATTGTCCACAAAAGGCTCAGACAGGCTTGTGTGTGTGAGTGAGTGTGTGTGTGTGTGTGTGTAGTACCTGACGCTGAGGTCCGCCTCCTCCCACTGGAGCTTGGCCAGGGGGCTGCCCTCCTTCAGCACCCCCAGCAGGGTGGCCCTGCGGCTGCTGGGCCTGTGCAGGCAGAGCCCCCCCGCGCGCAGGCCTCGGTCCACGCCCCCGATCAGAGCCAGCACGGGCCACACCTCCCGGCACAGAGCGCCCAGCTGCGGCTCCGAGAGGGCCGAGGGGCCCGCCGCCACCTCCCCATGCCTCCCCGCGCCTCCTCCGCTCTCCCCCGGCACCTCCTCCTCCAGGCCCCGCTTCGCAAGGGATTCTCCTGCTGGACGAGGAGAGGAGCATGATTCAGTCAGCACAGGTCATATGGAAGTCAGCATGTGAGTGAATATGTGAACATGTATACATGTAAGTGTATGAGTGCTGTGGTGCCAGAAAGGGAGTTGGGGTGCTGTCCACTAGGGGGCAGCACCGTCCCTACACACAAGTGTGGCCACATGTATGTGATAAATCATAATCACCACGGCTGTGCCCTGTCTCTCCACCTGCTGCAGCAGCGGCCCTGCAGAGGAGCCTGTCTCTCTGTCTCCTGCTCATTATTGATAAGAGCACTGTGTATGAATGTGAATGTATCTGTGAGTGTATAAGTGTGTATGTGTATGAGTGCATACGTGTGAATGAGTGTATGTGTGTAAGTGTACGTGAGTGTATAAGTGTGTATGTGTGTGAGTGAGTGTGCATGTGTGAGTGTATGTGCGTGTATAAGTGTGTATGTGTTTGAGACTATGTTCATGTATAAGTGTGAATGCATGTGTGCGTGTGTGAGTGTATGTGAGTGTATAAGTGTGTATGTGTGTGAGAGTATGTTCATGTATAAGTGTGAATGCATGTGTACGTGTGTGAGTGTATATGTGAGTGTATGTGAGTGTATAAGTGTGTATGTGTGTGAGAGTATGTCTTGTTGTACGTCGCTCTGGATAAGAGCGTCTGCTAAATGCCTATAATGTAATGTAATGTAATGTAATGTTCATGTATAAGTGTGAATGCATGTGTGCGTGTGAGGTTCTGACCCGGCTTGGCCAGCCCTCCCTCACACAGCAGGGGGCCGATGAGCTCCAGCCGGCTCTCGATGTGCTGGTTGATGTGGGGGGTCCAGCCGTCGCACAGGTGGAGGCGTCTCAGGAGCTGCACGCTGGCCTCCAGCAGCACCGTGCCGCGGGGGCTGCACAGGGGCTCCCCGGGCAGGAGGTCACTGGGCATGCCCCGCATCTGCAGGTCACACAGCGCCACCTGGGGGCAGACACACGCAATGCGCTACAACGCAAGAAACAGAGGGAGAAAGTGTCTCCCATTCCATTCTTCAGTCTCTTTCATCTCTTCTTTTTCATTCTCTTTCTCTCTAAATATCAAACAAAGTCAGAAATCTTTACTTTGAAAGCACAGGAAGGGTTATATCAGGCATTGCAATCTCTGGCAGACTCTTCATAATGGTTCTGCATTAACTTCAGCACATAGGGCTTTTACCATCTGCATAATGAGGCAGAACATGGCTCTAAGATGGCGCATGTATACTCACTTTCTCTCCAGGGTTACTGCTGTAGAACAGCACGCAGGGGTACAGCTCGGCCGCGTCCACGCCTTCAAACGCCAGCTTCGGCTCCTGCCAATCACAGACAACGTGCATGAGACGGCGTGAGCGCGCGGGGCGCGTGTGAAGCCCCGCCCCCCCCGGGCGACAGGTCCCCAGGGCTGACCTTGTTGTTCTTGGCGAAGGAGACGGTGCGCGCCTCCATGTCCAGGATGCAGGTGACGGTGTCGCCCTGGGTGAAGGAGGGCAGCGCCCGGCCCAGCTCGCCGCCGTGGTACAGGCTCCCGCTGTAGGCCCGGTACAGCCACATGTCCGTGGTGGTGCGGTGGTTGAAGTCGCGCACGGGCCAGCGGGACACGCCCACGCACGTGCCCTCGTTGCCTTTGTTCTCCTTGGTGATGTAGAACTGCGGGAATGACCGTCACATGACACGGAGGAACGCTCACAAAATAATGACAAACATTACATCCTGGGAAGTCTGGAGAGGGCAAATCTTCACAGCCTCAGGAGAGGTTCTGATTCATACATTTTGTTTATAGCACATATGAAATGCCATGCACATAACCATGCACCTACAAACAGAATGCATATATCTTCAGGTCCCAGCATCATTAGATGGGACCCTGAACAGTAGTGTGCTGCTCATACACACAGAACTGTGCAGGAAACAGCTCTGGTCATACAGACTCGTGTGGGCTTCTGCTCTCTACCTTCCAGATGAAGCAGCCGGAGGTGATGGCGGTGGTGGCCAGGCCGTAGCCCTTCCCCCCAGAGCCGTGGGACAGCACGTTCCCGCTCTCCAGCGAGCAGCAGGTCAGCTTGTACGGGTCGAAGGAGAAATCCCCGATGGGAATGCACTCGTCCTCCCTCCCCAGGTACTGGGACAGACACACAGCGTTCAGTCCGTTCCCACACAGACCATGTATGCAGCAAAGACACCGATAAAAACACACGGTTTCTAATACCTTCAGTGGGCTGTCCGCCGTTTCCTGACTTCTGCTCGCGTCTGGATGCTCCTCCCACATGTATGCAGACAGGAGGCCGAACAGCTGATCCACGATCTGAGACGGGAAAGCCACAAAGCAGAGTTAACTTTACCAAGCGGAGAAGAGACTGCCCTCAGGAAATCCGCAGTGCGTTTCCCCGGAGAAGGGAAAGAGCCTGAGGCTGATGTGAGCTGCCATGATGGAATGACACAAGGTCACTGCAGACATCCGGCAGGAGCGGGAGCAAGTGCACAGGCACATCAACACCCATCACTCAGCCCAGAACCAGCGGATAGGGGAAGACCCGTGTGGGTGGAATGAGTCCCCCAATGAGACATTGCAAGGTCAAGATTTGATTGGATTTAAATTACAAGCGAACCCTGTGGAACTCACCTGTTTGACTTGTGCTGGGTCCGAACAGGCGGGCAGCAAAGCCTCCAAAATATGAAAAGCCAGCAGTTTGGTTCGCAAGTTCCGGAAAAGTGGGGAGCCTGAAAGGAAACGTGTGCGCATTAAGACCAATGCCTCATAAGCTGGTATACTGACAGGCAGCTCATATTCTACCTACAAGCCTACGGTGCTTTCAGTGGGAGAGTCTAACTGTTCCGTTAAATAATACTGGCAAAGAAGCGTCCTGTTAAAAACATAGTTCTCTTGGCATGACTCCTGACCTGAATTACTAGGTACACAAATAACCGAAGCACCTGGAGTGGCTCTGTGGGACACGATGCTCATGAGGGGGTCGATCCACTTGGCGAAGGCCGAGACCCTCTTGGTCCCGCGAAACGACACTATGCGCCGCAGGAAGACCAGGAAGTCGGCCAGCTGGGACTCCACGACCCGGCTGCTCCGCGGCACCTCCCCCTCTGGAAGGAAGTCAGGAACGCCACAGGGTCAAAGTTCAACACTGTGCCACCCGCTCAACGCCGGGCAGAAACAATAGAGCCTGTACAGGCCTGATTATTCATTACTCATTATCTTCAACTGCCCAGTCTTTTTTTTAATGAACACAGTTTCCCTCTTAGGCTGCTGGTGTGTTAGTTTAAGGACAGTGGAACTGAGAGTGGAATGGAGTAACTGTGCATGACAGTGTGTGATTCAGCTTTCTCACTCTCTGGTTTGGACTTCTTGGCTCCTGTGCCGTGGTCTGCGCAGTCAGCCGCGCCGCTCTCCAGCGCCTCCTGCTGGTGGACCAAGTGCAGCAGGCTCTGCAGCTGCTCGCACATCACGTCCATCAAGGCCTGCAGCACATCGAGCGGCAGGGCGTCCTCACAGGAGCTGGCGTCAAACGAGCGACAGACAATAAGGCCAAGAGCCAGACATCCTGAGAGATAAATACCTCTCGCTGGACCAGACACAGTCCAGGCGGGTAATGGCGGTAATCCCAGACTCCCTCACCTGGCGGCGATGGCCAGGACCTGCAGCAGCCGCGCGCTGGCCAGCTTCACCGCCCCGCCCAGCTGCATGTGCCCCGACACGGACGCCGCCAGCCAGCGCTGGTTCATCAGCACGCAGGCGTTCTCCGTCAGCGCGGACAGGATCTCCAGAACGCCGCACTTTATGATCACCACCAGGTCCACCGGCTTGTAGCGGAAGTTCAGGGCAAACACCGTGGCCAGAAGTAAATGCTGGTACGACCCTAAAATAAACAGCAAAACACTATAATCACAAGTGTTTATATCACTAGCCAAAATCTAATCTAGTCAGCCATTAGCCCAGTGTCATCAGGAAATCTGCTCACAAACCTGACTGCTCCTTCTCTGCCAGGACCTTCTGTCGCAGCACACGCACCACCTGCTGGTAGAGCTTGTGCGCTGCAGCCTGCAGCTCCCTCTGCGTGCACATTTTTGCAGAATGCGTCCCTGACTGAGGGCACAACACAAGAACGTCACGCTAGCAAAGCGCTACACGTCTCTACACCTGCCTTCACACTGTAAGCGGCACACCTAGCCAGTGCGCAGCAGCGCTAACGCCCCACAAACGGGCACGTTTTCCCAAACGTTTGACGGCTGGTGCACCGCACCGCACCGCTCCCGCGCCGGACACACCGCAGAGCGGCCGGCAGCTTTCGGGCGAATCGGCGGGCCTTACGGTGTAGTGGTGCAGCTTCTCGCTGGCGGAGGACAGGGCGCCGGACGTGGGCATGCCCAGCCCGAAGCAGCCGGACAGGAACTGCAGCTGCACCGACTGCAGGAGGCCAGGGAAGCGCGGGGGCGCCGGCGAGCACCGGCTCTTCTCCTCCATCTCCGACAGGAAGGAGGAGATCTGGCGCAGCGCCTCCAGCCGCACCTGCAGGGGGCGACATCACCTCCTCCTGAGCACAGCTTTTAACAGGCAGCTGGGTTTGTGTCGGTATCATAAGAAGATATGATCAAAGCTCTGCACTCCAAGCACTCATGTCCCACGAATAAAATATTGCAATATGCGCATTTTAATAAAGAGTGCAAACTAATATTTTGGAAAAGCAGTAACAATTTTCTCAACTTCCAACTGCAGAATTGCAATTTTCACAAAAACAAAGATGCTCTGTATCTCCTCTCTAACAGCAATAGTTAGTATGCTTATATACGGACATCTACAGCTGGATGTATGTCAATACAATATAATACTGGTGAACATAGCTTGTGTCGTTCAACTTCTATCGTGCCATGTTGTAAGGAAAAAAAAAAAACACCACAGATGGCTTTATATTTGTTTGCTTGTTGACTGAAATAATTACTGTTGTGCCTAAAATGATATATCCCGTAATATATGTATAAAAATAATTAATATATTAATTTAGTACATTTTGTAAATATATTTTGTTATAATAAGTAAAACCAATTTTTGTAACCACTTAGAGCAGAGCATTGCAGGCTTATTTGCCTTCCTGGCCTCTCATGGGGTAAGTGGCTCTTGTGTTCTCTGGATGTCCAACTAATCTCTTACCCTGTGGACCATTTTTAAATAATTAACGACTTCAAGACAAAAAATTTAATTTCAGGCCCGACTGGATAAACATGCTAAATGGCAGCCTATTCATAATGTAAACCACTGCTAATGCCTCAGAGAGAAACCAGGGCTTCCATTTCAAGTGGAAGAGAATCTCATGCGACTCTTAACCCAGGATTTAGACCTGATCCCAGGGGCACACAGCTCTAAAGGGACTCTTTAACATGGCTCAGATGGGCCCCTCCGGGAGGGGGCAGGGCTGAGACGCGTGGGGGCGCGGCAGATGCGTGTGGGAGCGGGTCAGAGGCATGTGGGGGCGGGGCAGATGCGTGTGGGAGCGGGTCAGAGGCGTGTGGGGGCGGGGCAGATGCGGTGGGAGCGGGTCAGATGCGGTGGGGGGTCAGAGGCATGTGGGGGCGGGGCAGATGCGTGTGGGGGCGGGCAGAGGCGTGTGGGGGTGGGTCAGAGGTGTGTGGGGGCGGGGCAGATGCACGTGGGGGTGGGTCAGAGGCATGTGGGGCGAGTCCAAGACAACAGGGGCGGTCATAGCTTGTGCGTGGGCCATGGCAGGGTGAGGCTCTGGGGTCGGTGGCGCGGCACCGCTCCGCTGGGCGAGGGAGGGGTGCGGAGGAGTGCCGGGGATGGAAGAGCTGGGCCAGGACGAGGCGATGCTGCCGCGGGGCACAGGGTGGCGCTGGGGCTGATGCACTGGCGCAGGCGCTCCCAGCCTCTTCGGATGCCAGGGAGCCGCGGCAGGCCTGCACACACAGACCCCCACCACCGCAGATGACAGCACCACACACACACACACACGTGACAACCACCCAGATCGGCGACCCCACCCACAGCGCGACAGACACACACACCACACACACACCACTACACACACCAGACACACCAGCACACCACACACACACACACACACACGGTCCCGTCAGCGTAGCCTCTCACATACAAACACACCTGAAATGTTCACAACTTTGAAAGTTACACTGATTTATTCTGCAGTGTCCTCTCGTTTTATACTAATGAACCTTAGCTAACGTTAAATAATAATCAAACTAGTAGTAATCCAGATCTAAAATTAGAATCTAAATTTTACTTTGTTCCTCATTGGCTTTCAGAACAATAAATCCCTGTTCAGTAACCCATTATAACCAAAACAAATGTTTCATTTGTTCTGGTCCTTCTTTTTGATTTATCATTTATTGTCCATAAATGTCATAAGCATTAACATCCATTTTTGTATCGTAGCTCTTTGCTTTTTAGGCTGCACACTCAATAGGGAACAGTTCCAACAGAAAACAGGATGAGACCTGCACATTCAGCAGGTCTTCTGCTTGCACACAGAACATGCCTGGGCCAACTGAGAAAGACATGCACTAACGTATATAAAGTGAACTTAAACCCATGTTAATCTCCAAGTAATGGCGGACAGCAATAAAATCAGTATGACCTTCAGTACATATGAGCTACTGAGACAAATAAAACTTACCCATTTTGTTCTTAAAGGATCCAGATGAGGTCTTTGATTGGTCAGGATTCTTCAGATGGGATGCAAAAGAAAATATAAGCAGTTACTAGAAGAAAGCGGATTCACCACACACATTGAAAGGACTACAAATGGAAAGAAAAAGCATGCAGTAGGAGAAAGCTGAGCTGCGGCTGGCATGAAATTGAGTTTAAACGGTTGTGTGTGCAGACTGGTTGTGTTTTGATAACCGTTCACTGTAGGACACATTTTAATGTTGAGGGCATCAGAGTTAAGCACACACTTCATTCTCTCCTTTTCTCATTTCTGGGCTGAAGTCTGCCTTCTGGCTGAAAAAAGAGGCTCCTTCCTGTGATGAAATGGATTTCCTGTAGTAAACAAACAAAGATAAAAAGAGCAGTAATGAAGAGGAATGGTGCTATTGACATTTTATAATGAAAGTCATGAATCCACACCAATGTTTGCCCACTCAGACACAGACACACACACACACACCCGCACACTGTCATGCACGCACACACACAAACTCATGCACGCACGCACACGCTCTCTCTCTCACAGACACACACGCACACACACACACACCGTAGCCCTGCGCTCTCTCTCTGCTCGTCGGCGGGCTCCTCCGGGTCCTGCTCCTGCCAGGCTGCCCGTACGCCCAGCAGCAGGAAGACGCAGCGGGACACCACCAGGTGGCAGGCGGAGGGGAAGGACAGGCCCTCCTCGGAGCCGCGGCGCCGGTCCCAGCAGCGCTGCGGCGGCTCCCGCTCGGGCGTGCCCGGGCTCTCGGTGCTGCTGGGAAGGGTGCTGGTGCCGGAGGACTCGTACACCGTCTCGTTCTGCTGCAGCTGCATGGCCTCGCGCGTGGCCAGGAAGCACTGGAGCACCTCTGAGAAGAGCACGGCCAATCACACCAGGGGACCAATCATCAGTCCTGGGCTTTCACCCATACATCTTTTCTTCAGAACCCCAGTGAAACACAGCTACTATATCTGTGAGCAAAACACCAGTATTCCAGTAGGGACCAGAGCTGTGTGAGCAGGTTCAACTGTAGGTCTGACCAACAAATATAAGGATCGCTTAACTACTCCAGTTTATTTTTACATAATCAATCTCTACACCACTGGATGAAAGGTGTAATTCAGAAATGTTTTAATATGTGTACTGCTATAAAGAGATACTGGCCTATGATACAAAATGGTATATTGAAGCAGAAGGTAGACTTTGTACTGGTAAAAGTCTTAACATTAGCTTTTTAATTTTATGTTTTCAGTTTCAGGTTTCCAGCCTTCCCCATAAAAGGAGAACCTAATGCAAGGACCATAATCAGGTTTTATTCATTGTTTTTTCCATATATCAAAGAACAGCCATTACAATCTGACCACAAAATGGACCATTTCAATTCAGACAATAAACAAAATTACGTGAAATTCAATTCATTAATTGTAAATACCTCATAGAACCTTACAGGCATTTTTCAATTCATGAACTGAATTTCAAATCATTTTGTGAATGGACTGAAGAGAAATTCAGGAAGCGCTTTTGGGAAATTGAAATGGAATTGGCCCCAGAGCCAGTGTTCCCATTCCAGATCCAGACAGCTGGCCTCGCTCTAGTCAAGGAAGAGATGTGTTTTTTTACCCGGCAGGTACATACTGCTGATACTGGGCGGGTCCTCCTCTGGCGCCTCCTCCTGGTTGTGTTCGGCAGGTGCGGCCTGGCAGCCTGGCTCCACCTCCTTGGCCGCCCTTTCGTTGGGGGCGCCAGAGCACCCCTCCTGCCTCTCTTCACTTGGGCTCTGGGACAGCAGGGAACTCTGGGAAATCAGGGTGCAGCACCAGTGAGGAAACTCACAATTCTGCCAAATACCTGTACACTGCCTTAAATGTAAAATGCACTAAAAATTACAGCAATTAAGTCTAGAAGTTATAACAGCCTTTGAATTATTATAATAAATAGTAATACTGCTGCAGCAATTTATTATAACAATAATCATTATCATTATTATTATCATTATTAGTATTATAATAATTATTATTATTATTTGTAGTAGTAGTAGTAATAGTCATGATTAACTATGGCAAGCTGAAACCTGCATCCCAAGCCCCACAGACTGCAGTGTGCAGTGTGCAGTGTCTGTATCCTGTTTACCTGCTTGGTGACAGACGGTGTCTGGACCTTGGCCGTGTTCCCGGGGGAGTCCTTGTGTGACAGCAGCGTGTTCCTGACCTTATACACCATCTGATAGATCTCAATCAGCATTTCGCAGGGCTCGTACCTGCGGTCACAGGAAGAGACGACCCGCTCGCTCAGCTCCTCCCTGAACGCACCGCGGTCCCAGATTACATGTGTTCTACATGCACTCGGTGCCCTGTCACTGTGACTCAGTGTATGCACCGGCTGCACTCATCCACCGCACTGTACACACAGGACGAGCACACTACTGCAGCCATTAAACCAGTAATAAAACAGGCTGCCACACAGCCTGTGTGTGTGTGTGTGGGTGTCTGAGTGAGTGAGTGTGTGTGTGTGAGTGAGTGTGCTCGCAACTGTGAGAGTGTGGGATGGTGGTAATGAGGTCACTTTCACACAGATCATGTGACAGTGATTGACGCTCTGGTGACACTCACTTGTCCTGCCAGTAGGCCTCGTCCTGCAGGCCGGTGTGTTTGAGGAAGGCAGCCAGGCTGCAGCGGCACGCAGTCTCCAGCAGGGGGTCCCCCAGCGGCCCGCTGTCCCAGTCTGCAAACAGCACGTCAAAGTATCGCCTTTAGCGTTTAGCCTTTAGCCTTCCATCTCATATCTCAAAGAGCTTCACGGCAACGAGAGGGAACTCATCTCCACCAATGTGGAGCCTGACCCTGGGTCACGCTAAGATGAGAGGGAGGTCATTAAGCGGGGGGACGATAAGGCACCAACACGTCAGCCGCGCGTATAAACCGCACGGACGTCGCTGCGGGCGCCTCACCTCTGCTGACGGCGTACTCCTTCATCCTCCTCCACAGGCCGCTGGCGGGCTCGCGGGCCACGCCCAGCGCCAGCTCCACGAGCGTGCCGTTCTCCTCGCTCACGTCCAGGTCGCCCAGCTTCACGTCGGCACAGCCCAGCAGCACGGCCTCCGTCAGCCAGGCCATGGAGGAGTCTGCAGCGGGGGCCACAGGGAGAGCACTGGGGTTCGACCGGGGTTCACAGGTACGGAGCATTCCACAGTGTTCTTTACTGAGGTAACCTACACTGGATACGCCTGGATTTAACATGCACATGCATTCACACAGCCAGACGTGGACTGTGCCACTGCCCCACTGGGGATTCAGAAAGTAAGGTGGACTATAGGTGAAAGGTAAAATGAATAAACGAAAGCTGCTAAAATGGCATACAAAGTGCGAATGAGGAAACTCCTCTTCCTCCTCCTCCTCCTATAGTCTATGATCCTTCATGCTGAAATTCTAAAGTGGATCCCTCTTCGATTTTATTTATGATACACGCACATCCTTCGTATATTTTTTATCATATGTATGGATGTTTTTTTTTTTAATTTAAGTAGACTTACTAAACAGCCTAAGGTGTATTTTAGACACTAACCTAAGCAGTTAGATACGCACGCGGGAAATGAAGCTGTGCTGCTGTGTCTTACCCAGCTGCTCAAAGTCCATCTCCAGCCCGTTCCTCAGCAGCGGGTTCCGCAGCCAGAAATCGGCCGTGGTCTCCTGGATGGAGAGGGGCGGGCCCTGCAGCATCCCTCCAAGACATCGGCCAATCGCCAGGGCCACAGACCTCTCCAGGTCCAGTAACCACACCCAGGTCTCAGACTCCACCCCAGAGGCGGGTCCCACACCCTCTGTCAGTTCTGAAGCCACATAGTCTGTCACTCATTTTATACCAGTGGAGGGTTAATAAAATAAATACTGTCAATCTTCATGAAGATATCTATATATTTAAATAGCCTTAAATGCATTACAGTGTACCTAACCTGAGTCTCTATTCAAATTACATTGATAACAACATCGTATATATCAAACTTTTAAATGAGACCTGACATCCTTGCATAACTTAGATGGTCACTAATGCTGTATATTGGACATAAACATCTGGTCATATCGAGAAAAGAAAACAGTTTAACATTTTCCTATGTGTGCACATGTGGGCACTCTGTCTCCGTGCGATTGGCTGGCCGCTCACCTGGACACGCCCCCTCCAGCTCGGTCTCCTCGAGCAGCCCGGTGTCGGGCAGGAAGCAGTTGAGCTCGTTGAGGTGCTCCAGCAGGGAGAGCAGGTGGGGCAGCAGGGGGCGCACCACCAGCAGGGGCAGCAGCAGGAGGGAGTACATCACCTGGCACAGCAGACTGCCCGCCACAGAGCCGTACAGCACCGCTGGGGGGGGGAGGAATGAGGTCAGACAGGGACTGCCAGCACACGCACCATTACACAGTTACACAAGAGAATTCAGCCATGAGGAGGATTCAGAATAAATCACAGGCACAATGGGATACTGGCAGGGCTTGAATGGCCAAATTGTTATGGGAATAGTATCAAGAATTTTACAAATTCAGTTGTTTAAAAATACTAGATTAGAAATTTAATTATAAGCCAGACACAGAGCTCTATGTGACTTCGCGTGTATTAATTTCTGGTTGCACTTAGGACTTGCTCTGGTGGCTGTTCTATCACAGAACACACAATACACTGAAGGATAAATATGCCTGGAAGAGTCTTGCTTTCAGAATACCCGGGCGCTGCAACAATTCACCAGCAGGCAGGGATTAGAATGACAGCCAGCCAAATTACAGTACTGCTACTAATGAATATTCATAATGCCCGCTTTCACGGGAATGAGTCAGCATCAGCGACGTGGGGACACGACCTTAACACAAAGTGCTCAGTGTCCTCCACCGGCCCATAAACACTCTGCGGTACTGACTGCGGCTGGATCTGACTCTGAACGCCGTGTTCACGAACAGTTCATGAGGACAGGGGCAGGAAAGGGACAGCTGGAGCCAGCTCTCACAGTGCAGCTTCTTGATGACGTGCTTGTCCAGGGAGCTCTCCTCCAGCAGGAGAGTGGACCTCCTGAAGGTCTCTGCGGCGTAGGGCAGCAGCAGGCACAAGTGCTTGTGGAGCAGCTTCACGCTGTTGTCGTCCTAACAGCAAAACAGACACCGCAAGACTTGCTAAAGCTGACGAGGCTGGCATCAGAAACCTGGTGCGAGAAACTTGCAATTTTCCTTAATTGCATAATTGTTTGTGTTGCTTTGGTGGCTTGCCACTGAATACTGCAATTGCAAGGTCTACAGTAGCACCTTGAGGATAACCGTTCACTGTGTTGTTTGTCCTTTTAAATGTGTATTGTAATTAAGTCTGAGCAAAGACAAATTTCCATTTTTAACCAAAGTGGACAATAAATTTTAGATTAACTAAATCATGTTGAGGTAACAGACTCATTCTTATGTATACGGCCTATGACACCTCTGTGCTGATGTGCATGCAGCTGCATCTGTGAGTATATCTCTGTGCAGATGTGGGCCTAAAACAGATGCAGTAACTGTGATTTTACCTCTGCGTTGGTGTTTCTGTAGCAGTGATGCAGTAACTGTGAGTTTACCTCTGCACTGGTGTTTATGTAGCAGTGATGCAGTAACTGAGTTTACCTCTGCACTGGTGTTTATGTAACTGATGCAGTAACTGTGAGTTTACCTCTGCATTGGTGTTTATGTAGCAGTGATGTAGTATCTGTGAGTTTACCTCTGCACTGGTGTTTATGTAGCAGTGATGCAGTAACTGTGAGTTTACCTCTGCACTAGTGTTTATGTAGCAGTGATGCAGTAACTGTGAGTTTACCTCTGCACTAGTGTTTATGTGGCAGTGATGCAGTAACTGTGAGTTTACCTCTGCATTGGTGTTTATGTAGCAGTGATGTAGTATCTGTGAGTTTACCTCTGCACTGGTGTTTATGTAGCAGTGATGCAGTATCTGTGAGTTTACCTCTGCATTGGTGTTTATGTAGCAGTGATGCAGTATCTGTGAGTTTACCTCTGCATTGGTATTTATGTAGCAGTGATGTAGTATCTGTGAGTTTACCTCTGCACTGGTGTTTATGTAGCAGTGATGTAGTATCTGTGAGTTTACCTCTGCACTGGTGTTTATGTAGCAGTGATGCAGTAACTGTGAGTTTACCTCTGCATTGGTGTTTATGTAGCAGTAACTGTGAGTTTACCTCTGCACTGGTGTTTATGTAGCAGTGATGTAGTATCTGTGAGTTTACCTCTGCATTAGTGTTTATGTAGCAGTGATGTAGTATCTGTGAGTTTACCTCTGTATTGGTGTTTATGTAGCAGTGATGTAGTATCTGTGAGTTTACCTCTGCATTAGTGTTTATGTAGCAGTGATGCAGTAACTGTGAGTTTACCTCTGCACTGGTGTTTATGTAGCAGTGATGCAGTAACTGTGAGTTTACCTCTGCACTGGTGTTTATGTAGCAGTGATGTAGTATCTGTGAGTTTACCTCTGCACTAGTGTTTATGTAGCAGTGGGCCAGCAGGTGCTTGTGCATTGCTGACAGTAGGTGGTGGAAATGAGACGGGGGGCTCGTCTGCTTGGGAGCCTGACTGGGCTGCTGCTTGTCACTGTTCTTCTCCAGCTCGCCGAAAGCCCGTTCCTGCAGACACACCGATAAAGAGTCCTGACTGACACAGAGGACATGAGCGCTGTCCCAGCCGTACAGCAGCAGTGCGCATACGCGTGATCAGGACCACCAGGGGGGGCCAGAGAGCCGTACCGTGTAGAACCCGATGCTGAGCAGCAGGGTCTTCAGCAGGACCTCGGCCAGGTGGAAGTGGTCGTGAGCGTCGGAGCTGCCTGAGGTTCGATCGGCGGGGGAGGGGGGAGGGGGGAGCCCGGCCGTGAACTCTCCCGGAGAGCTGTACCCCAGCAGCGACGCCACGTGGGACTGCTCCTGGAGGCTGTTCAGCACCATGTCCAGCTGGAGGCGCTGTGGGGCAGAGCACTGTTAGTCTGAGGCACCAAGGGCCGTCTCAGCTGGACAAAAGCCCGGTATTACAACATCAGGCAGGAGGTGGCTCATTCCTAAAGCCTTCTGATTCTCCAACTACTAAAGCTTTAATTCTCATCATTCTGGAAAATGTGTTTGTTTGTTATTTTCAACAAATATTTAAATTCTGCATTTATCAGATAAAATTTAATGTATGAATTTTAATTAAATTCAGGTTCTCAGTTTCATGGAAAAAGTGCAATATGAATAAATTAATGTAGCTTTTATAATCCTGTAGTCAATCTTTATATTTAACCTTTAACTAACATAAACAGAAGAAGTTTTTCTTCACAGTTAGGCAAGATATATTCAGTTATTGTTGAACTCAACAAACTGTGAATAAAAAATAATTGTTTTTAAGTTAGTCTAATTTAAGGACAAATATTGAATCTCAGCCAAGATTCAATTTTGGCTGAGATTCAATAAAATCAATGCGAAAGAACTCCCATTTTTCTCCACTCTTCCTCTCCGTGCAGCTCCTGGTCCGTGTAACTGATTATTGATCAGGCTGTGGTCATTAGTTCCCCTTGTTTTTTTTCTTTCTTTTTTTTCCCCTTTTTCTATGCACTGCAGTATTTGTTTTTAATTTGCTCAAGTAAAGGCCACTTGCCCTGCAGTGAGCCCTGTCTCTGCTGGAGGGTGTGGTCTAAACCCTGGGTGTGGCCTCTTGCCTGCAGTGAGCCCTGTCTCTGCTGGAGGGTGTGGTCTAAACACTGTGTGTGGCCTCTTGCCTGCAGTGAGCCCTGTCTGAGCTGGAGGGTGTGGTCTAAACACTGTGTGTGGCCTCTTGCCTGCAGTGAGCCCTGTCTGAGCTGGAGGGTGTGGTCTAAACACTGGGTGTGGCCTCTTGCCTGCAGTGAGCCCTGTCGCTGGTCCCTGGGTGTGGCCCTGCAGTGAGCCCTGTCTCATCCCTGTTGGGGGTCCCTGGGTGTGGGGTGTGGCAGTCAGAGCGGGCGGGTGTACCTGGCCCTTGGAGAGGGTCTCCCAGCTCTCGGGGCCCTGAGGTAGCAGTGAGTGCAGGAGTTCTGTTCTCTCCCTGAGGGGGGGCAGGAGCAGCGAGGCGCCGATGGAGAGCGTGCTCATCACCGCCTGTGTGGAGGAGCGGACGGGGTGAGGACAGCGCCAGGGTGCACGCGCACACAAGCGCCACGCTCACCAGGACACACACTGAGCTGCTGTTCGCATTCAGCTGAAAAACTGCTACTGTTATTCATTTACTTACGATAATGGAGGACATTTCAAAACTGTACTCCAACCAAACTGGTAAAATAACCTTAGTCATAATGGTCGTTTTACTAGTATATTGTAATATTACAGAAAATCTTTTTTACTGTAAAACACTAACTGCGACTGAGGTACATGTTAAACACATAGAGCAGTGTAGAATGAGGTTTCATCTGCTGAATGAATGTTTTTTACTGTAAAACACTGCGATTCATGTACAGTATTTTTAAACACATAGTGCAGTGTAGAGTGAGGCTTCACCTGCTGTATGGACTCCGGGGCGCTGGAGTCAATGAGCCTGAAGAGCAGGTTTCTCAGGGGCCTTCCCTGGGCCCCCAGCACTGTGGCCCCCGTCCCGCCCGCGTGGGCCAGAGACAGGTGAATGGACAGGAGCTTCATACACAGCAGCACAAACTGGTGGTGCTCCCTTAAACACACACACACACACACATTAAAAACACAAGTACACACATTTTATACACATTAAACACACATGCACACACATATTCACATTTTACACACATTAAACACACAAGCACACACATTTTACACACATTAAACACACAAGCACACACATTAAACACACAAGCACACACATTTTACACACATTAAACACACGAGCACACACATTTTATACACATTAACCACACAAGCACACACATTTTACACACATTAAACACACAAGCACACACATTTTATACACATTAACCGCACAAGCGCACACATTTTCACGTCTCACTCCACTAACGGCTCTAACAGCCACACAGCCGGTAGGCTGCTCTTGCCATGTGGCTGAAGATCAGAAGGCTTCACTAGCATTTGGACGACAGAACTAAGTAAAAAGAAAAACACGGCCCTGGTGCAGTGACAAGGAAAATATTTATTTCTGCCATTTTTTAGATGAATTGAGAAGCCGAGGCCCTGGCGCTGAGGCCCTGGCTTATCTCATGGAAAAGCCGCAGGAGGGGGTGAACCCTGATATCCGGGCCAAACTCTGGCTCTCGTGAGAAAGCCTCCCACTCTGGCTTCCTCAGTCTGGCACTCTAATCGTCCCAGAGTACACATGGCTGAGTAAAACTGCATCTCCACTTCAGCGGGGATGAGCTGGGCTAAGGCGAGAGCTAGATATCTGTGAATCTTACCTCCACCCTGCCCCACTAATTGCAGTACTACAACAGTAATTCAAAAGCAGTTCCTCTTGCAGCACCCTGGCTGTATGGCCTTTAGCAGTTAGTGGTAGCGCACCTCTTGGAGGGGAAGGGTGTGGGGGGCGTGTCGCTGCTGATCCCGTCGCAGTAGCGCTCCAGGAAGCTGCGCAGGTAGGCGAAGGTGCTCTCCTCCAGGTCCACGCAGAAGGGCCTGTGCCAGGCCACCAGCTGCCTGCGCCACACACACACACACACACACACACGCACAGCGGGCATTAATCACAGGGAGACGACACGGCGCCTTTACGCCAGCGGGGTGAAGGAAACTCAAGCGGACGGGAGCGTGTGCGGTAATGCGCGCTATGCGCCAAGCCGCACTGCCTCGGGCCCCGCGGCCCCAGAGCGAAGGCCGGCTCGCTCCCTCACACCGGCTCGCTCCCTCACACCGGCTCAGCAGTGGAGCGGGGGGACGGAGAGGGAGGCCCCTGGCCATTCGCCGCTGACGTTCCCGCCACACGCTTACCTGTCCGTGGGGACCGCAGTCCAGGCCAGGCTGTGGGAGGTGCCTGCTGTGATCTGCTGGATGGACACGCCCTCCAGGCCAACCACCTTTTTGGGCTTGGTAACGGGCGTAGAGGTGTGTCCCTGCCCACACTGGCCCATGGCATTGTTGCCCCAAGCATACACTTCATTTTCTGAAACCAGAAGAGCAACACAAAATGCATTATATAGATCATACAGTACTCAACAGTTACAGTTTAGGCATTTGGCAAATGCTGTCAGCGAAGCAGCTTAAAGACTATGCATTTAATATCGGTAGGACTTAAGAGTTCAAAAACCAACGGCCAAGTTGCAAGCCAAAAGGCCTATGAAAAAGGGGACAGGGCAAAGGAAAGGCAGAGCGAACCGTGGGACAGGGCCAGACAGTGGCTGTCCCCGCAGGAGATGTCGATGATCTTGGTGACGCTCAGCTCCTCGATGAACCTGGGTCTCAGAGACGTGGTCTCGGATGAGCCACACCCCAGGCACGAGCCACACCCCCAGGCGAACACCTGCGTGAGACAACGAGGGCGACACCGCAAGAACCGTGCAATTACATGATCTTTTCTCATAGCAGCTATGTGTCAGCCATTTCATTCATTGCTGTGTTTGTGCATGTGTGACAGTGTGAGACTCTATGTGTGTATGTGTGTGTGTGTGTGTGTGTGTAATAATGCATGTTGGCATGCACGTGCGGGCATACCTGTCCCGCAGAGGTAAGAGCCAGAGAGGACTGACTCCCTGCACACACTTTCCTGACGATGAACCCGTGCAGGGCCTCGATGACCTTGGGTCTGTACACGCGATTAGTGTCCCCATGGCCCAGTTTACCTGCCGCACACACACACACAGAGGAGGACTCAGCATTGCTCTTAAACACACACACACACACACACACAGAGGAGGACTCAGCATTGCTCTTAAACACACACACACACACACACACACGCACACACACACACGCACACACACACACACACGCACACGCACGCACACACACACATGCACGTGCACACACACACACACAGGAGGACTCAGCATTGCTCTTAAACACACACACACACACACGCACACACACACGCACACACGCACACACCCACACAGAAAGGAGGACTCAGCATCGCTCTTAAACACACACGCGCGCACGCGCGCACACACACACACAGACGAGGACTCAGCATCGCTCTTAAACACACACACACACACACACACACACATACAGAGGAGGACTCAGCATCGCTCTTAAACACACACACACACACACAGAGGAGGACTCAGCATCGCTCTTAAACACACACACACATACAGAGGAGGACTCAGCACTGCTCTTAAACACACACACACACACACACACACACACACAGCAGTGCCTCTCCCAGACCCGCCCCGGTGAGTACCGTTGTCCCCCCCTCCAAAGGACCAGACGATGCGGCCGTCCTGAGCCACGGCGATGGTGTGGGAGCTCCCGCACGCGGCCTGCCCCACCCCGCTGATGTCCTTCACCAGCGTGGGGACGTTCCGACTGTGGCTGTCACTGTGGCCTGTGGGGAAGGAACAAAAACCTGTTCATCCTCTACAGCACTTAGTAATGCAATTCTGCAATTCACTAAAAAGAGCATTACACTACACCCTATCATTCATTTCCTCTGGTCCTTTGACGGTTATTAAGATGCTCACAGAGCCTTGCCCTTGCCTAATATATTACAAAGTGTAAAGCATATTCACAGCACTGTCAGCGCTGAGGCTATGCTGAGGCTAATGAAATGCGTACCGAGCCTGCCAAAGTCACCCTCTCCCCAGGTGTAGAGCTCCCCGTCGTTGGTGACAGCTGCGCTGTGTCTGTAGCCAGCAGACACACACACCACCACCTGCCAGGGACACAGACGACACCGCTCAGAGACGGACACAGACGAACACAGACCGAGCGAGCACAGGGAGAGACGGAGGACTCCTGCATTACACCTCCACGTCATCAGAGACCAGTCTTCAGCAGGGAAAACAGAGTGACATCACAGAACCATGGGCGGCCCTGTCTAGTGTCTGATCAGATCTCCGGTCCCCCTTACCTTGCCCAGCAGTGGTCCCTGGATGATTTTGGGGTATTTCTGGGTGGCGCTGTTCCCGTGGCCCAGCTTGCCGTAGTCGCCGTCCCCCCAGCTGAAGACCTCGCCCTCGCCGGTCACGGCCAGGGTGTGGCCGTCCGAGCCCTTGGAGGAGGACACCTTGCGCATGTTGCGGGGCGGCTCCAGCACCAGCTTCTTGGGGACGGACTGGTTGTTGGAGTCCCCCAGGCCCAGGCGCCCGTAGCTGCCCTTCCCGCAGGCCTTCACGGAGCCGTCGGCCGACACCGAGAACGTGCAGTACTGCCCCGCCTCGATCTGCGCAGGGGGAGGGGCACAGCCATGACTGTAGTCCTTAGAAGTTCAATTTGACCAAATGTACAAATGTGTAATTCATTGTATTTCCGCAGTATAATGATTTGTTTGTGTGTTAAACACAAAGTGCTTTGACAGATTATTAGCGTTAGCGAGCCGCAGCAGTGACGCTGCAGCGTGTGGCCCGGGCGCCTACTGTACCATCTGGGCATCGCTGAAGCCTTGTGCCAGCTTGGGCTGCAGGATCTTCTCCAGCGTGCCCTCTGCCAGCTGGTGGCTGCTGTTGCTGCCCCACACGTACACCATGACGGCGTCACCCTCCATGCCCGGCGCAGCCGAGCCTGTGCTGCACGAGCACAGGCAGTTGGAGGCCAGGTTGCAGATCTGTGGAGCAGAGCACAGAGTCAGACTCAAAGGCACAGAGCGTTAGCATTAGCAGGAGCACGTAGGAGCACAGGCAGTTGGATGCCAGGTTGAGTCAGACTCAAAGTCACAGAGCACCAGCATGCACGTCCCTGCACTAACATAAAAGGTATACAATTAAGACAGCCAGGAGCATATTAACTTCATTAAAAAGAGAAAACCACTCCAAACACACCTCTAATGGCTACCCAACTGAGCTCAGTGTGTGCCATGATATTGGGGATATTACATATCTTTCCTTTGTTATGTTACCTCACTACATTATTCTTTTTGTGAGCACCTTATCTATCAGACAAAGATCTTTGGTTCATTCCATTCAGTGTCATTACAATCATATTCTGGAAGTGAACATCATTAAACCTCAATTAAGCCAAGCATTCAAAAGCAGTGATTTCTGTCACAGGGATAAAAACTATTTTCTGAGAAACCTGAATCTTTAAAGAAAGCAATCATGCAAGAAATACTCAACAACTCCACAGCAGTGGTTCGCTGACAGCATGCAGGCAATTCTATGCTCTTTTCATACAGTTATGCACCCAGAACAGAGGATGAGGATTCCAGCCCTAGCAAACCCTGGGGCTTGCAGGTTCACACACCTCCTCAAAGAGACACAGCACCACATGGGCCAGATTGCAGAGCCCATCCAGGTCCTTCTTCAGCAGCTGGGCATTGACCGACTCCCCTCTGAAACCCTGAGGGAGACACACGGGCCGTTACATCACAGGTCATGCGGCCAAACGCGCCCACGCAACGGGTCCACGCAAGCAGCCTCGCCATGTTCTGAACCAGGCGGAAAGCTCCAGCTACGCACTGTTAAATTTAAGCGCTTTATCTTTTATTTTTATTTACTTTTAAAGGTCAGCTCACTGATGAAGTCCTTTAAGCAGCGATGAATCAAAGCACCTGTATGGATCATTAGCGTTCAGACATGGAGGGGATAAACAGTGTGAAAAGACAGCGGCTCTGTCCTGGGTCAGGGCTTTTACAGCTGGGCTTCTGTCCAAGCAGCCAAGTGAAATAATTCTATAAATCTCATTCACTACAGGAGAGAAACGGCCACGCCCGCAGCATGTGGGATGAATGCCAAATGAACCTTCATGAGGACAGTGCTGATAGCCGATAAGAACTGGATGCAGTCCCGTGCCGGTGACAGTCATTTATTAGAGGGCTGTGTTCTTGCTTACCTCAGTGTAAAGAGTAAAGAGTGTCGCATCGCCTTGCATTGTCAGGTAGGCAAACATATCCGCACGTCTCGTTTTATACTTCAATACATCATTTCAGCTAAATACGTGCACTGCCATGTTAAAAAACATCTGGGAGGACATGGGACGTGAAACACTCCTGAAACAGTCGTGACAGTCTGAGATGTTTAAATTGAGAAACACAGGCTCTGTGAGGGAGTTCCTGCAGGTGTAGGGTACAGGTTGATATTTGTACTCTGAAATGAATGTGACTGCATGCTTTAAAATGGCCCCTGGGCTATAAATGCCAGCCACAAAGACAGGCAGACAGATAGATAAATCATAATCTAATATATAGTAATGCACAATAAATATTCAAAGAAAGAAACGGGAGTCTTAAATTTTAATGTCTTAAAGGAACCAGAGATGACCTATCAGAGCAATGTTAACCTGCAATGTTCTACAAACTAACCCTAGAACTACAAATATGGCGACCAAACCCACCACAGAACAAATCACTAGAGTGAGAAGAGGAGGGGAAAAGCTCTGACCGAGTACTGCCGCATCTTGAGCAGGGTCTGGGCGATGAGGTCGTATCCGATGCCCCCCTGGGCGCGGGACGGGTCCGACCCGCAGGACACGGCGGACGCGGCGGCGGCGGACGCGGCCAGCGCCACCTCCATCCACTCCAGCAGGAAGCGGAGGGAGCCCCTCTGCATGGCCAGCCCCAGGAGCAGCTCCAGGGCCAGCCGCCGCCCCGCCCGGTCCGCCCCCGAGCCGCTCACCGACGTCTTCTTCAGGAAGTCGGCCACCTGCGCCAGGCAGTCCAGCCCCACCGCCGGGATCTTGTTCTCGTTGGCCAGGGAGAGCGGGGGCAGCGAGGACAGCACGGAGGAGGCGGTGGCCAGCACGTCGTTGCAGAGCGCCAGGCCGGGGTCGCGGCGCGCCTGCAGCCAGTTCTGCTGCAGCAGGGCGAAGAGCAGGCTGAGGCCCGTGCGCACGCCCATCTCGATCAGGACGTCCGTGCCGGACCGCACCCGCGCCCCGGGGGACCAGGGCTCGGCCGCGGGCTCCAGGGCGCCGGCCTCGGCGGCGGCGGCGGCGGCGGACGGGGCGGGCGGGGCCGGGCGGAAGCGGTCGTGGTACTTGCTGTGCAGGGCGTAGTAGATGCGCTGCAGCGCCAGCGTGCGGTGGTGCAGGGCCAGCGCGTAGGGCGTGCACGCCAGCATGCGCTGCGTCAGGCAGCGCTGGCTGTGCAGGAGGGCCGCCACGTGCTCCTGCTTCTCCTCCGCCGCGCTCCACTCATACTGGAAGTCGGGCAGCCGCGGCCCGATCAGGTCCTGCACCGGCTGCGCCAGCCCCACCACCTCCCGGTTGTGCAGGAGCTTGGCGTAGAGCGCCGCCGCGCCGCCCCGCGTGGCCGTCTGCACGCTGTCCTCCGCCGACCACGAGCTGTTCAGGTGCTCCTGCCACTTCAGCATCACGTGGGTCTGACTGGGCACCATGTCTGAGCATTATCTTAGCACACGGCCGGGGACTGCTGGGGGGGGGGGGGGGAGGGGGGAGAGAAATGATGGAGGACAGAGAGGGGAGAGAGGCAGGGGAGAGAGAGGGAGGAGAGAGGGGAGAGAGAGAGAGAAAGGAGAGGGGAGAGAGAGGGGGGGGGAGAGGGGGGAGAGAGGAGAGCGTCAGAAACAGCTGGGGCAGGGCAGGCCCAGATCTGCTCTCCATATCAATGCTGAATAAAAACCCGGCTTCACTCCAACCGTTTTCTGTTTGCCTCTCAAGCCACTGAGGCCCTGCCTGCTGTTTTCACTGCATTTTAAACACATCCCTTAGGTTTGTAAATGGTGGACATGAGAAAATCATTCAATAATAGTTTACAATAGCCTATGAGAAAATAATTAATTTGGGACAGACTGATTTTTCTATTGAGGATTCAGCTCAATAATTATGCAAATAATTAATTTGGCTACTGTTGGAGCACTAAAGAAAGTATAAATTAGCTATTCACACAGCATTTTATAATAATCTGTTGCACAGATATGAAGAACCTCATATTTTAAATATTTAACATAAAAAATTGAAGTACTGCCTCCTGGTTAGTCTTACCATAACTTCCTGACCGAGGCTATGTTCACTGTGTGAACTGGACTTACTGTGTCCATGACTATGGATAACAGTTACACAAGCAGTATTGTGCCTTATCGAACCTGTGTTTTGTAGTTGTTCCAATGGCCTTCAGTATGCACTTATGGTACATAGCTTTGGATAAATCGTCTGCCGCATAAATGTAATGTAATATTACATACATATAACCCTAGCTGGAATACACCTGAGCCCAGATCAGCGCCTGTACAGCAAGGCCGGGGCTCTGGAATCAAAGCAAGCCTATTACGCATATCGCCATGGCACTGAGTGTGCCAAGGGCTCTCCTGGACACAACATGTTTCCACTAAAACCCAGCTGAAGACCGACGCAATGTTGAGTTCAGAGATTAAAGGCTCTGTTTACCCCAGCACAAGAGCACACGGGACAGTACAGAGGATCTTCCATGCTGGATTTGTCTGGGTTTGTCCTGAAAGGGGTGGTCAGTGCTCCCTATCATTGGGCCAGGTAACATGTTGGATAGAGTAGGACATGACCTGCTTTGCCATTTTGACGCAGAAACTAATTTTGGGTTTTATATATGGCTGTGAAGGGGAGAATCTCCAAATGTTTTGCAAGCTATGCTCATTAGAGCAGGGCAATAAGGCCGAAATATCACATTTTTCGTATTATTGACAGTATGGCAATATTTTATTTTCCAGTACAAATTACATGAGAAGTAGCCTAAACCACACACCATCGTGTGAATTCAAACCGGTGTACATAAAAAATAAGGTATACTGCCCAGCAGCCCTGCCCAGGTCATTTAAATCATACCTGTCACCAAACTGTGCTTTTGAAGAAAGAAAGGCTCACAGCTCAACAGTTTGTGCCTGATTTGACAAAAATGACATTTCTGTACAGTACTGTTGTGAAATTGACTCAAAATGATAGAACACGTTTCCTAATAAGGATTAAAACATTATAACGCTGACATCATTGTTTAATTAGCACAATGAGACTTTATCTGCCTTTGCGTTCTCCCGGCACGTAGCTTCACAGCTCTGACACCAGCAAGCCCAGCGACCCTGTGTGTGATAGCCCCGCCCACAGAGCCCATGAGTGGGTGGGGCTCTCTCTCTCTCTCTCTCTCTGTCTCTATCTCTGCCTCTCCCACTCTCTTTATCTCTCTCCCTCTCTCTGTCTCTCTCTGATTTTGATTATCAGAGGGCTGCATTGTGTGCCAAATAACACTCTGTAGTTTTAATCATTTGTTTTCCCTTTGTTCCGCTCTGGCGCACGCCAAAGATTTCTCTGTTCAGGGAAAACCCTGACTGTGCAGCTGAAGCGCTTCAGACGTGGAAGGGCACCATATGGGCAATGCAGATGGAGGCTTTTCTCTGTGGATCTTTCAGAGCCACAATGTCCCCTCGCCCGACTCCACGCTGGACGCGACTCCACACAAAGTGAGGCATGACAGAGTGTGTCACCGCTCCTTACGGGAAACAGGGCTACTGTGACGGACAGGCCTCTGCACCTGTCAGGAACCAGTAACAACACCTCAGAGAGAAGCCGCACTGCTCACCTCCATCCATCACCGTTTACGATCACCGATAGCCAGCAACAGTCTGGCAATCACCAAACATGAGCAACAGTGTCCTATAGAAAAGTGTACCGCACAGTTACTTCATTTCCTTTCATCTGAAATTGGTTTTGTTTGTTTGAGTCATCAGGAATATAAAATACTAAGGAATAGAGCTGTATACATCTACAGTTAATAATGTGCACACGTTTTCGTAAAATTTGGCTAAATTTTCATCAACAGGAGAGACTATAGTAGGCTAATGCTAATAAAAGAAAATCTTGTCACATAAACAAGTAGCCTACATTGTGATAAATTGCTGCCAATCAAAAAAATAGACACGTATTTTCACAAAATTTTAAACTGCCTTGTCCATGTCCAACACATCTGATCCATATGAAATATGTTTGACGCGGTAGGGAGGATTCTCCTGTAAGTAATAATGCACTGCAGCATCTGGATAAACAGGAATAAGAGCCACACGGGTGGCAGGGTAGTGACAGACAGATTACATGGCTTCATTATAACAGGAGCACTGAGCAGGGACCATTCATTTCCCCAAGCAGCGCACAGCTCTTCCCACAGGAGGACAAATGAGGTCATTGAGTCCAGCATTGTGACACGATAAGCAGCAGAATTAACTCTAATCTTGCACAGCACGCCTCAAAGTGGGTAAAACTCTCAAGCATGTAGGCCTATTTCATATTCACTAGCACTGAGTTTAGAGTCAGTGTGGCTCAGTCATTTAGATGTTGCCTTTTTTTTGTGTGGGGGGGCAGTGTTTGGCACTGGAGATATTTAAAATGACTTCAAAGTTATGCTCCCTGTCCCCAAGTAATAACAAGACAACAAAACAAATCACAAAGCTTACTATATGGTATTTCTGCAAATGCTGGATTATTTTATTTCCAGGTAAGAGCATATTAGAGATACAATGTAAAATGTTTGCTGCCTATATGCCTGGTATACACTTTGGTAAGCACTTGAGACGAAATCAAATTTTCTACTACAGTACAGCACTGCTGGTTTGCACTACAGTTCACAATCTCACCAAAATATTACGCATGATAGGCTGGTTGATCAGGTTCAAAACCCCCTCTAGGCCAGAGTCTCGGGCAGAATACGAAATGACATGACAATATTCCCAACATGCAATGTGGCACTAAACCTAACCTACAACTATTAAGTCCATATAAGTTAATAGCTTATAAAAATTCCTTCAGGTTATACATCCTAAAAGGTATCCTCGCTCGTGTAACTGATAAGGAGGGACGCTCGCCCGTTGTCTAATGCACTCGTGAAAATAAAGTGTTTATGTTGCGGAGCTCTGCTGGGCCTGGCTGGAGCACGCTGCGCTGGCTCTGGCGGTGATAGTAGCGTAACCCGATCCTGGGGCGGCAGAGGACCCTCCGTTTCATTTATAAATAAATCCTGCGATACCGTCGCGTCCGCGGCGCTCAGCTGTTCGCACGATCACATGCCTGACGCCGCACGCGCTCCCTTAACCCCCTCCTCCCCACGGCCGCTCTGCGCCGCTCCTCGCTACCGCCCCCTATCACGCCGTCCAGAAGCCAAGAGAGACGAGATTCAGAACCATCACGCTCTTAGCCACAACCACTGAGGGAAGCAACACTTACGGTTACGATGACCGAAAAGGCTTGTTTTTCATAGTTGTAGTCACCCATTTTAAAGACCATAGTTGCGATAAGTAGGCCTATGTCTTTGCGTGGTCTTTTTAAATATACTGAAACATTGATTTATGACAGTGTCATATTGGTCCATGATTAAATACTTTAAGAGGAGTCCTTTTACATGTAAACACAAACCATGCTCCACATTAAGATTACGTAACATTTCAGACTGTGGGTCTTGCTGGCCCGGCTCTCTTTTACTGAGCAGGCGCTGATGCTAACGTAATGGGAGGCAGGCCCGTGCTAATCAAAGCCGTTAACAATGTGGCCCAGGGCAGGACACATTCATTCAGGACCGCCCTGAAGAATCTGCTCCACCTCAGTTTGACCCAAACTACAGAAATTCATGCGTCATGAGCCATAATCATTTTCAGTCATTTTCTCACAGTGACTAACAGAAACTCTGTATGCAATCAGGAAATGAGCAGAAAGCTACCAGTACTAACAGATGTGACTTTATAATGCTCCCTTTATAACTAATCCCAAGGTTTAGCTAAGGTTCAACTGCTCCCCAAATCATTACATCATATGTAGGGGAATTTGTAAATACCTTGAAAAGCCAGATTAAAAACAGTCAATTACAAATGCTCAGATTTTGAGAAAAGCATACATTGCTACACCAAGTATGCCTTTTAATGTGGAATACTACCAAGCAATTAGCTCATGTTATTTTCATTCATATCTCTTAAAGGTGTAGTATGCACATTTGTAGGTAAAATTTTCTTCACAACCCAACAGATATCAAAATTAAAAGTTCTCAGAAAAAAATCCAGTCTCTCCAACTGCCCCAGGCCCTGAAATCAGCCAATCCAAATTTTACCACGCCAGAATCTTATCAACCAATCAGGACAGCTCTCTACCCTGCCTGCCCGTCAGTCAAACCTGCTGCTCGTTCACAGCATTGCCAGAGCAGACACGGTGGGAGGGGCTACACAGTTACTGCAGATAGCTAAAGCTAAAGCTAGACCTTGAAACGACCTGAAACTCTGGTGCTAGCTTGTCATCTTACATTTAATCATCTTACATTTTAAACAATATTTTACACTGAATTTGACATGAAGACATACAGATCACGAAAGCCAAGACATTTTTCAGTAAAATCAGATGAAACCCATTAGCTTGTAGTCCCAAAAGCAGCAGAGGTGATTGTGTGACTGCTGACAATAAGCTGCCTAGCTTCCAAACAATGTGAAACTCCAGTGCTGTCATCTCACGTTTAAAAGTAAAGATATTGTTCTGCTAAAATAAGACGAAAACTTTAAAACATTTTTGACAAACCTCAATTTATATTAAATTGGCCACAGATTTCCGACTGATTATGATAGCTAGACAGGGTGATATAACAGGTAGAGCACGTGCACGTGTTTGGAGGGAGGGGCTTTTGGGGGAAAGCTGAGGGAACCGGGTGGGAAGGGGTGAAATGTTTCTTTTTTTTCTTCTAAATCTAGCTCTCTCTTGCTCGTTTCTCCAAATGTATATACTGCACCTTTAATACAAATTAAATTTATGCAACATGCATCAAATGTCAATGTAGTGCATATTAGGTATTACAAAATCACTGTAATGCAAGTGTTGGGCTCAGCTGTACCATAAACTTTGTAAGTAAGTAGATGCAATTTCTTAATTGCAGAAAGGATTAGATGGCAAACCTTAAAATGTAGTTAGCCAGGCCTACAGTATAGCAATTACCTAGGACCTAAACTAGCCATATAGCATTAGCTTGGCTTGCATTCACTTAGCCATTCTGTCTTATTATTAAAATAAACACACACACATACAGACACATCCTCTCTCTGTCTCATTATGTCAGCATCGCACTGTATCCTGCACTTTGTCCTCCAAGAGCAAGAGGAAACGCTAGTTCACCATGACTCACGGAATAGAGACCTGCTTTCAGATGCAGTAATATCAGCAGAGTTCTTGATCTGTAATTCATGTGCACATACACGTATACACACAGACACACATGGACGCACACACAAATGTAGTCAATAAATTCCTGTAGTGCACAGATCAAAAATAACAAAAAAAATCCATAACAATAGATACTAACCAAAATATATTTTTTAAATTCTGTACATAAGCTTGTTACAATAAACAATTTTTCATGAATATATGTCCATTCCAAACGCACCATCAAATGTTCATGATAGAAAATGCACTGAGAAGTAGGCTACTGAATGTGGAGTCACCAGGAAAAAAAAAGTGAATAAGCTGCAATGACTGATGGTGACACACAGTAGCTACCAAAAAATTGTCACGAAAAAATCACTTAATTCAGAAGGAAATTCTTGGTTATAATAGGTAATAATAATCATCATCACCGTGGCAGAATGAGAAGGAGTGCTGATTCACACGTGCACATGAAGACTGACGCGTGTTAGTGATGGTAAACTGTGGTGTGATGAGCAGCGGTGGCTGACATCATGTGCCTCTGGGGAGAACACCTGCTTATCAGTGCCCTGCCCAATCGATAGCCGAGATCACACGGACGGGGAATGATGAATACGGCTTCTGCACTCAGCCCCACGCGTGTGCCTGCGAAGGCACTCCAATTACAGCCATTGTTTGGCTATTATTACAGGCACCTGAATAATTATACGATATCAGAGTAAATATGATGGGTTCATCAGTACAAAATAAAATGGTGCTGTTACAGGTAACTGTGGAGAACACTTGCGGTGAAACATAAACGCAGATACCACATCAAAATGGAACTGAAAATCAAGACAAATTGTGATCTGATTAAAAAATAAGTTCTTCCACTTCTATACAACGTTTATATTATAGCAATGTATTCATTCCATGTGGCTGATGTTTGTTCTAGTTATAAATTAAACTACCAGTTTACAGAATATGGTATGCCTGTTAGCATTTCAAATAATTATTATTGGACAGTTATTTTTCTTTGCCTGTTCATGGTCCCTCACAGCTCATGAAAACTAGCACTGCAAAGGAATCGGCACATTTTCAATTCTGTTTGATACCCACTATCTGCTTGTAAGAAGACTTCAATAGTAGCCTAACTGTTCTTGCTCATAATCACCAGAAACACAAGCTACACAATGTAAGGTGTTAAACCAAGGTACAATTACAGCATCCTGGCATGCACACAAATGAAAATAGTAATAAGCTTGAGCACACATTATGCCTACAATTTACAGAGTCAGAGCAAGTGTGCAATCTCAGCTAATTAAGCTATTCCTATAAGCTATAATGAATCATTCAACACATTACACAAAACTTACACGTTACAAAAGCTCCAGATTATGGGGCATCACAACAAAAGCCTGTGATGAAGACAAGAAAGAGAAGAACCTGAAACATAACTGATATTATAATTTTTCATAATATAGTTGTATATATAACATATATAATTGATACTATTAAAAATGACTTGATTGCATGTCATTTTATTTGCATGAACATAGCAGAATTTCCCTTCAGTTACTTATACTTTTTAAGCAATGAAGACAAACTGAGAAATGAATCGAGAGGCTGATCATGACAACAAGAGAACTAAGTAACAACAAGAAAACTGAAATCAGTGGAATTTAGCTTCAGTACAGCATTATACACATTCATCCAGCTCTGCGCACATCTGGGGACCCCGGTGTGCCTAACTGAGATAAGACTGCACACCTGCAGGATTAAGCACTGCTTGTCACCTACTTTTACATGTATATCATAAGCTTCAACCACATGCTGATTGAACGGAAGAAGCATCCATTACTGAACAATCAGGCGATTCATTATAAACAAACTTCTTTCAGAAACACTGAATCCATTCTGAATCCACCGCTGGGATCAATGTACGATGGTTCCATAGAGAGCCGGGTGAAGTGAACAGTACTTCAACCAAAAGACCTGAACACTCTGGATCAAATGTGAGGCGACGCCACTCACCGTCCTTCTAAAGGACAACTCTGCTATGCGGAACCATGACCCAGCAGAAGAGTGGACTCCGCCTGGCCTATGGGGAAACGCTGTCTAAAAGCGCTTCAGCAACTGACGGCCCAGCACGCACCGAAGGAATTTATTACACCAACTATACGGTTTCCTCAGTATAAAAATAACGAGAAGCTTCTTAGTGTCGCAGCAAAGGGCTAGGACATCTAGTGAGTATGCCCTCAAACTGAACAACCAGACACGTTGCTTGTGACAGATGGTGTCACAGTTAAAAGGCAGTACATTAATACGCATTAATATAAGAACAAGTTTTCAGGCCAAAATGTCAATGTTACAGTCAGTGTCAGCATTACAGTGTGTGTCACTAGACCATGAACTAGACCTGTCATGCTGCTGTGATTATTTATAATATGCAAGAATAAATATAAGTGCAGCTTAGGTTACATGTTTCTAATAATAATTTCAAATACTAAGAAGAGTAAATTATCGTTTTAGCCCACATTACTATAAGAAACTGAGGAAATCCATACTCTTTAAAGGGAATACGGCACTTTATAACCTTATCTCATCATTTAATTCAACATCACAACTACATTTACATATACAGGTGTCTTGGCAGCCAATGTTATGGGACGGATCTCTTAGTTGTCTATTAATTCTGTACATTAAAATTAAAGTGGAAAAATAAAATCATATAAATCATATTATAAATCATAATGATTATGCTAAAAACAAAACAGCAGATGTGTCTTCTTCAAGACAAAAAACCCAGCAAAACTGTAATGCTGAAAAAGGTTGAAGCAAAAAAACCAGGCTTACAAGCTTTTAAAAGGAATGTTGATGACAGATGCTCTGTCACAAATGTGATCTTTGCAATAGTGATGTTTTCAAAACAACTGCTTATGGAAATGTCTACAACACCACACTGTTTGAGCCAAAATGGCTCTGCACTACAACCATTCCTCTGCATCTTTCTTCAACTTTAAGCTGAACAACCAATAGCCCTAGCATTAAGAAGCGGTGGGATAAGCAAAAAAAGATCAAAGGAAAAAATAATTTTATATGACTGAAATGTCTTTATTCCAGATTAAAAATTGGGGGTTTTTTGTCTTGAAAAAATCTGTAATATTTCCTTCTCAAGATCCAAGGAGGACTGTGTGTAAATTCCAAAAATCAACAATAATGCAAGAATTCACTTCAGGACACCGAAAGGGTGGAAAATTACCAGTACACCAGCATGAAAATTGATCAATTAGATTCACTGACGAACAGGCCAAAATTCAGACAGTTCATATAGGCTATAAATGGGGTTCTTACAGTAAATCATTTACCATAGATGTTAAAGTGTTGACTTAATCTGGCACTGAAACAATTAACCATTCAAAACTCTTGAAAAACATTTTTTGACACTGGAACATATTAGGTAAGTACATTAGCTATATTGTCAGAAACAAATCTTACTTATATAAACAGATTTTCAAATGAAATTATCTTGGTTCCAAATAAACAACTTACAGTACCACACAACTGAATTAGCATATTTCAATGGCTTCAATTTCAGGGTGTGTTTTGCTTTGTTTCTGAAAATTTCTGTGATAGTCTTATTTTTGATTATAACTGAAAGAACAAAGTACATTAGTCAAAAAACATCATTACTGCGTATACCACTGATCATAAGGGCTGAGGCAGTAAGGAAAGGCATCAGTCCAGATGCTCACAAAAGTGAAATTATTACAAAACAGGAAAGCTAATGGGAAATATACCATAATCTGAAATACACAAGCAGAAAATGAATTGTGATGGAATTGAGATGTAGGCCTGTTCACAATAACATAAATTATACAGATTATTGTATTCTGGTCAGAGTTGCATATTTTTTTAAATAATGACACACTGGCTTTAAGTGAAATTCACCTGTTTCCACTCAACTTGCACCTTTCCCCAAAAATAGCTCAGCATGGGTGGCGGCACAGTACAGCACTGTCCAATCCCAGACTGAGATGTGCTAACCCTGAAGGGACCCAACCTTGGCTGATCATCAGACAGGACCCCGCAACAGCTCAACCGACAGTCTAAATGACAAATGTCTTATCGTTTACATTCCGGCATTTAGCATACGCCCATATCCTGAGCAATATACATACCTTTACATAAAATCCATTTATACAGCTGGATATTTACATACTCTATACAGTGGGATCTTATTAATTCTGCGTAGAGTACAATACCCATTATATATATATATATATATATATATATATATATATATATATATATATAATACTAATACAACAATGAGTCTTAATAGTTATTATTATTACCTTCATTTCTAAAAAATAAAAAATATAAATATATTTTAAAATCTCCCTTCGTTGTATCAACTGGCTACATATGCAGGTTGATACATGACTTTAAGACTAGCAGAAATCAGTACAAATCCAGCCATTCAGGAAAGCAGACGCAGAAAATACCAATCAATCGTCAGTAATATTTTAAGACTATAGGAGTAGCTGTGTGTGTAACTAGCTTCACCTTGCAAAATATCTTCAGAAACATGCATAAAAGTAAATGCAATGAAGCGAAATTGGCTACCTGCTACACATAACATGCTGCACTGGCTACCGACTAGATGTGGATGTTTGCTTTAACATAGCTTGAAAACAATCATATTTTGACAGGTTTAGTGAGATTTTGTACAACTAAATTAGCTACCATCGCTCTAAAGCTAGCTGTTGTTAGCTCATTGTCCGCCTGCGAGGAGAAATATCGACTGGTTGCAGATTATTCTGATTACGTTATTCACAAATATTTTGAAATTAAATAGCTAGGTTGGCTAGGTAGCGCTCTTTGAATTGCTCAGCCGGCGCCAGTGTGATAGTTAGCTAAGCTAGCTAATGTGTGGAATAAATAAATTGTTAGCTAACTGGCTAGCCGATTACCTTTCTGGGAAAGGTGTCAGTATCTGTACGTCAGTGTAAAATAACGGAGCACACCAATAATAACCATACATGCTGACAACACTACGGGTCATTACATTAACCGCGGTGCAGCCAATATTACTAGCGCGCAAGAGAACTCCTTACCTCTCTTTTCTGCTTCATTCACACCCAGCCTCAATAGTGCTAGCTGGTTAGCTAGTTAGCTAACACTGCTAGTCACTGCCCCTGCCAAACTGTACTTCAGGTAGCTAGCAAGCTACCTAGTTGCTAATAGTTCCCAAATGGCACTGTGGGAAATATTATTTTAAGTAAACACGACGCTTTGCCATTTAATGCTATTACGGTTAAAAGGAGGATTTATGTACGGTAGTTATAACAAGTCGGTAAACTGCAGTTGTATTCAGTAGCGGTATTCAACTCTACAGTTGTTGCTATGAAAAACAGCACAGCCCATCACGCATTGTGCGTACGAACGCTTGTAGAAACGTCACGGCGTTGAGGCCGACAAAGGATAGCGCACAGCGAACTTTATGCCCTCATGAGCTGATTCAGAATCAGCTTTCCCACCTCTAATCCATATCCTCAACCACTGTATGTTAGTATCAAATTCTGATTCAGAGTCAGCTTTTGGTAGTACCCTAGGCTGTCTTTATTAAGCACCGCACCGAGCTGAAAATGTAGAGCATTGCACGTATCTTTGAAGGACAGACGTTTAAAAATAGTCCCGGACAGTTAAATAACCCAAGACGTGCGCTTGCAAGTCCAAAAAAGTCGTTAAATTTGGCGTGTTGCGGTGTCGTTATTTGTCTGATTACCAATGATAATTTGGTCATGATAAATTGCTAACTTGCTTGTAACCTGAGGCTAAATTATTTCAAGCAATTATTTTATTCATTCATGAAATTGTGATTAATAACGAAAGGAGAGTTTGGAAAGTACAATTAACTTCAAGATGAACTTGAAAATCTGGATGGTACATACAACCTAAAATCAGGGAGATAGTGTGGTGTATTCTGTCATAAATATTTTTCCTCACTAGGTAAATAATCATCTCTATAAACTATCATTACTGTGTGTCAATTGTTTGAAGTGGGTTAAAATAATTAAATTGAATTATGAATAATAAAATAAATAATGCATCCGGGTGATATCAGAAGATTATATTGTCAAATGTATTTAAAACGTGAATTGCTTATTCTTAACATTTTATTTGCATAGATATTTGCGGTGCGTCTTATACTCTTATACAAAAGGAGAAAAAAAGGGGAAAGTGAGTCTGGGGAGTGCTCCTTCAGAAAATTAAAAAATGTGATATGGATGGATAGCATGAGCTGTCACAGTGACGGATGGACTCCGTCCGACGGGCCCTTCACTTGACAATGCCTTTCTTAGTGCAGAATGTTAAGTGTCTCCTTCCTCAGCAAAGCAGGGCCAACAATCCTTTGTTGGCAGCAGATTTTCAGGAATTTACAGTCAAATTTTCTCTCAGGTCAGAAATGGTCAAGCTCCACAGGTATTATTTTTTGGCTGTTTATTTGTTTGATTTAGATGTTGGGCAATATTATATCACAGTACATTTCCTCTTCATTCATCTACTGCAATGTAACCTCTGAATGAATGAAGATACACATCTACTTCCATATCTTCATTCAGAGGCTTTTTCTTTGGTGGTAGAATGGAAATGGGGTTAAAGGCTACTGGTATAAGATAGTGATCCCTAGGCCGATTACAAAGGAGATGCAAAGAACAGTGTATTTGAGAAAACAATGTGTTAGCTTCTTAGTAGAATATATGGGACAGTCGGTAAGTGAAAATGTATTTTAAAAGCTTGCATGAATGCTCACTAAGTGTGTCCTGTCCTTCACATACAGCTATCTACAGACACTCAGATTTAAACTTTAAAGCGGGTGTCTATTGCATCAAAATATAAAAAGGAATTCTGCAACATACTGCAGAGTAACTGTAAAATTTCAATAATAATAATTTTAGAAAATACTTCCTAGGTACTACCACTTGGTACTACTTCATTTATTTGTTTGTTTGCTGTCCTAATCTTCACATATCCTTGAGCACATTAGAGAGAGGACAACATTTCACTTCCCCTTGTGATCACTAGAGGTCATTCTTTAGCTGTTTTATAGTGCCCTTTGGCTAAATGACCCATGATTCATAAGTTGAAGTGTGTATGGTAGGCGTGATTATGTCTGTGTTTCAGGTCATGCAGGGCATCTCCAGGTTGCCGATTCTTACAAGAGGAATACCACAGAAAACCACAGTGTCTAAATACTGAGTCTGGGGCACACAAGAAGCCAGAGATGTACACTGTTTTTCTGGGGTCTTGTGGAGGCCATGCTGCTGTCACATACAGTAAAATAGAGTTAACATTATCAACATTATCAATACAATGTTATTGTATTGTTTGGCCGGTGGCATTAACCATATCCTATCCAGTGGTACATACCTAACCGGTGGTGGCACCAATGGCTTCACAGCAATTACATATGGTAAACACACCTACTCTTGATTCAAACCAAAATGCACACTTTTAAGTGAATTTAGAACATGCCAAAACAGTAATAACGATGTTCTAAACCCTCCATCTGCTGCTGTACTGCTGATATTGCAGCAGAATTAAAATTTTGATTCTCAGCCTGCTCCATGTGGTTCGACTTTCCTCTGGTCCTTCAACCAAACAAAAACTCTGCTGTGTTTCTTCCAGTGAAAATAAATTGGTAAACTTCTGCCAGTTTGCTGTTTACGCATGGCATTTGATGAGTCCTTGGCATGAATTTGGAGAGGACAGCCACAGATAGAATGGCATTAGAAATCACTTGAGACGTGTACAGATTCTGGCACAGCTCCCTGCTATAACATAACAGCATCAGTGCAGGCTTGCCAGTGACGTTCCAGACACTCAGAGTATCAGATGCTGCACTGCTGCTTGGCCTGTAGGCATGGCTCATGAACTTGTCTGTCATAAGAGTGTTTGTTCCTCAGCTGCTGTGCTCCTTGCATGGGTGCAGCTGGCATCTCTGTTCCGTTAGTGGGATAACCTACAAGAGCAACTTGGGAGAAAAAATCATTCTTAATTATAAAATCATAATGGTACTTATAATGCTCATTCATTTGAATGATATTAGCATTTACTTCATTTTAAGACAGGAAGTGAGCAATATAAAATACAACTCTAATGTTTTTGTAATACTGTTTATGTATGGCACCTGTCATTTTAGGTCTATGCCATATAGAGATGGATTTTAAAACCTATTATCTATACTCTGCAGCTCTAGCAGGTCTTGTGAAGCAGTACTCTGGTACATTGCTAACATTCAAAAAAAACATTTCAGGCACAACACCTCTGTGAGTTAACTTATTTCACAATAATTGTATTAAAATATAGTGCACATTACATGTTGATTGCTCATATTTTCACTGACCTTGACATTTTTTTGTACCATAAATTAATTTCAGGGAAAATATCTGCTAATTGACAGCTGTGCTAATTTTCATCAGATGTTATGGGTAATCAGAATCAGCAAAGTGATATAACTATAATAATACTTACCAGGTTTCATTGTGCTCAGCAATAATCAAATGTATCAATTAATATCCCGGGAGACTCTCAAAGCAAACTTTTACATTACAAATTTTTCAAAAACCCTAATTAATTTCCACATTAGTGTATTGTGGAATTTGATCTCCACACAAAGGTCAAGTGAGGAACCAGGAACTAAGGGTCAAGAGGGCAATCTTGCAGCAACCACACAAACAACCTATACATAACCGATGACATCAGGTTTTACGAATTTCAATTCCTGGATGACAGTTCAACGCTAATCCCACTTCCATGCCGGATTTCTAAAACAAGGCGGACAGGCTGGCAACTGGACATCAACACCGGATTGAGGAAATTGACGAGGGCAAACCATGTGCACAACAAACTTGTTTAAAACTGAAAACCATGTAACCTGATGTACTAATTCAGACCATCCAAGTTGACGTCGTCTGCTCCTCCGTGTAACAGCTTCTAGACGAACAATTAAACTGTACCTGAGATTAAACATTCACTTTATCATGCATATTTTCCTTTTCACCGTATTTTTTGTGTTGGTGCTGCGAGAGGTAGAAGGCTGGGGGACGAGTGCCAAGTATGCGGTGAATTGCCCGGAGCGCTGTAATGTGGATTTGTGCGGCGGAACTCAAAGGTGCACACGGACGGTTCTGGATGACTGCGGTTGCTGTCAGGTCTGTGCTGCGGGCAGAGGAGAGCATTGTTACCGTACTGTCTCAGGAATGCACGGCGTGAAGTGTGGACCAGGACTGTTCTGCGAGTTCTACAAAGATGAGGACGACTACGGGGACGAGTACGGCATTTGCAAAGGTGGGTACTGCTACACTTCACCGCGACTCACCTGCAGTGCGCAAATAGATGCATGATTTGGCAATGATTTTTCGTGTGCCTGAAAATACGAACAATACGAAAAATATAAAATATAAGCCGTGCGTCAATATTAACTACATATATAAATTACACATAATTATTTTATTTTATGCTACTGTGCAGTATTCAGTATGAGCTGCTATCCCGAAAGTATGCGTTTGTCACCTACACATTTGCACTCTTACATCCTCTTACGATTTTATTAACCCTAGATATGTGTGTATCAGCAAAGGAGCTAGGCTACAGGCACGATAAGTTACATTAATTGCTAAAATAACCTTAATAATGTAAATCTGCAGAACACAATTTTACTTATTCATTTTTCTTGATTAAACTGGCAGATAAGTTGATATAGCTCCAGGGGATTTATTTATTTATTTATTTATTTATTTATTTATTTATTTATTTATTTATTTACACGCACGTAAACGTTCCATGTTTGCGCACTTAATTTTGAACAAGGGGTAGTTTAATGTTGACACGGCTTGACGCCTTTACAAATGTAATAACGTAATTCGTTTTGTATCTTATTGTCATTTAAATAAATATATAATGAATGCTCGTAAATTCTCTATATTCCCTAAAAATCTGAAATAAAGTGCCATCAAGGTAACATTTCTCCAAGTGTGCGAACACTTAAAATTTGTCATTTAAAAAATTGACCAAAATAGGAGGAAAATGTTACAATATTTCTGTTTGATATGAACAGTGCTATGTAGAAAATTCACCAGTTTCAAAATGACTAAGATAAGAAACTTACATCCTGCAAGTTTATATAACTGTTGACACACGCTGACATCCACTTTTGGACTGATAAGCCCCCTGACTTAATGTTAACTTCATTAGGATTTTCTAAATATTAAAATAAGAAATAATGTCTGAATGTACTGACAGCTCCATGCTTACTGCAGATTAGCTATAACAGCAAAACACAGTTTTGCCATCTACTCACCATCTGTTCATTTTGTATGATTTTGCAATTACACCAGTTCCTTCATGCAAATGGCCATACATGCATTTTTCTAAAGGAATCTTGAGACCAGCTGTCTTTCTGGATGCATCTCAAAATGCAACTGCTTCAGGATGACTATCCGAGGAAATAAACAATCAAGCATTTTGGAAATGGGTCATGATTATGCTTCCCTGTAGTTTCCTACTTGGAGTAATTCTGTAAACTTGTTTCCCTGCCTCTTCAAACTAACAGATTGCCTGTTCGGAACCTATGGGGTTGAATGCCGCAAAACCTGCAACTGCAAGGCCGGTGGCATCTGTGACAGGATAACTGGGGCCTGTCTCTCCTTCAAATTCCTTGCAAAGATGGCATCCATGCAGGCCAGCAATCGAAAGACTCAGCCGCTTGCAGGTAAGCGAAGTGACGCTTGCTTAAAATGGCCATTGTGATGCTAAGTTGTATTTAAAATTCTGATTGGTTAAATCTTCCTTTGTCAAAGCCTCCTAAGACCCAGAAATGCATTGTTGTCCACTGTAGGGGACATGAGTCTCTGGTTTCAATCTCAAGAACCATATATTTAACTATGCTGAGACATACTCTGCAGAGATTTTCAATATATGATATTTTGAAGGTATCTGCTTGGTGTAAAAAAAAAAAAAAGATGAAATTCATTGACCCAGTGTATCTTTTTGATTTCAGGGAATGAGGGATCCGGGGACAGCAGCAGTGTGAATGGAGATTTGATCCAGGAAAGATCCTCCACTCCAAAGTGGCTTAACCCACGCTGACATGCATTGCATAGATTTAGGTTATTCAGTGTAAATGTAGCAAAGAAGTAAATTAAATGACTTAAAAGATATATTTTATTATGTTAAAACAATGCAAATAATTATATTGAGAGTTTTATACAGTATTATAGAATGTTGATTTCTGTTGTATTTGTGTTTTACGCCAAAGTGAATTGCTCCCCTGCTATTTTAAGCATTGTGTATACTAGCATAATTTTAATCTATTTACTGAATAATGAATCTTTGATTCGGTGGTCTGATTTTGGTTTCAGTAATGTTTCAAAACCTTTACAATTCTGTGTAAAATTGTGCACAACCTGGAACTATACTTTAACCTAATATTAATGTGGGTTGTTCTTGTCTCTGAATAACAACATAAAGAAAATGCTTTATTCCTTACTTACACGGTAGGTAGTCTTTTTTACTAATTATTGCAGCTATACTGCACATAATATTGTGAAATTAACAAAATTAAGTCCATTAACCATAGGACTGAAATTTGCCTTGACTTTGTCTAATTCAGAGATTGTGTCTCTTAGACATTGCACTACACTGTTTCACAGTTACATTGTGTGTCATAGGGTGACAGAGCTGTTAACCAGGAATGGATTTCTCGTGGTCTGTTCTAATGCATTGTTTCTCCATTGGATACGAAGAGAATCAGACCAACTTGAAATTTCTGGGCCGTTACAGTGTGATCAAAAGCATTGGACTGATTTTAGCATTGCAGCAGTGCAGATGGTCTCACCTACCCTTACCAAAATTATTATGGACTCCAACAGAACAACATATTAGACTGCAAGTTCTCTACTCACAAATGTAAATGGTCTTGGAATAAAAGAGAAATCTTCTCAGAACTGGAGTGGCTGTTCAGTTGCTTTTTGCCATTTTGTTGCAGTGAAATGCCAAGTTTTTTTAAACAAAACTGTATTACCATTCCATTGTGGGGTTTTTGTATTCGATCTTTGTTTCAACAAAAATCACAGTATTTTAACTTAAATTGCAACGTATTCTATAACTAAGGAAGAGACCAGACTGCCCATACCCCCCTCCCCCGCCCCCCCATAACCCCCACTGTTTTCCAATCTATCAGCAAGTAGAATGATGATAACAAATGGCAACGTTTTTGTCATTTATTTCTTACATTAAAATAGCACATTGTTATCAGTGTGGTAGCACAATAGTGGCCGTTGAAAGCTAAGGCCAAAACCGAACGACTTGTAATAAACTAGCACTGCCATTTCACACTTTTAAATATGCACAGCATCCCATATAAATATAGCTTAATAGAGTCCATCCCGTAAATAACATTGTGGGGGTTAAAAATAGTTTGTTATCACCTTCACCTCGGAGCCTTCTCCATGCACGCCTGTTTTTCAGCATCCAGCTTGTTTATTTCCTGTGCTTCCTGACACCTGTGAAAATGTTCACACTTCCTGTTGTTGTTGTGTCTGCACAGGACCGGATTTTTAAAAGCTGGAATTTGTCAAGAGACACACGTCATCATAGCACTGTCGCGGTAGCTAGAGCCTGCACATTTCCGCTTTACTTTATCACAATTCTTTCCTGATGCACAGTTAAATAACCTAGACACAAACAAGCTGTGTGGGGAGGCTTCTGCCGATATTATAGAATGTTAGTTGGAGAATGTAATCATAGGCTTACACTTCAAAGAGTTGCATGATGAACTTTTAAATCCATAATGAAAATTACATGATTTTTCTATTGCAAAACATTGCATGCTTGTAATTAGCGCCACAATAATTATGAAAGGGTAAAAAAAAAAAACAGATTGTGGACTGTTCACATTGAGCTGAGCTTTGTGTTGAATACTGCAGGAGTTCACATTCCTAACAAGAGATAAACTGAATGACATCTTTCAGATTGAGATTTTTTTGGCCTTCCATTACTAAACTTACTAAACTAAAAGGCAGTGAAAGAAAAGGTCTGAGTCTTACCTTCCTGTTAAGGGACTGGTACTTATTTTTAGCAAACTATTCTTGTTTTTTTTATTTTTTTTTTTATTTTGGACTTTCCTCTGCTTCCTCTGTGTCTTCCTTTTCAGCCTATTTACTGCTACCATGTTTAATCTCTACCAGCCCAAAAGTTCACTTCAGCTGAAACTGAGAGGGCGAATGAGCTAGACCAGACCCCTTTCACATATCACATCTGCATGCAATGGTCACACAGATCATTTGAATCATTTTTTTAAATCAAAATTGGATGTTTACAGTGCAACTAAAATGATTAAGTGAAGATAATTTGCATTAGATATGCAATAATAATAAAAAAAGAAAATTGCAAACAATTTTCAGTGCAAATGATAGAAAGGTTTTGGAGAAATCACAGCAATAAATTAAATCAAAATAAAATTTGAGTACCCTTCAAAATCATTCACATCCCTTCTGTAAATAATTTTGGAAGGCATAATAAAATAAAGCCAGGCTATATCCAAAACGATTGCACACAAGAACAATGCATATTACAATACATAAAATCAATAAAGGGTGTTCTATCGGTCAGGACACATTCAGAATATATTGTTCTTTGCAGGTAGAAGAAAAACAGGGGCTATTATGACAGAGATTTACATTACACAGGAAAGGTACACAATTTGTCTGGCTGTTAAATTCCTTGTTACATACTATACCATTGAAAAAACATCTCTAGGGCCTATGCACAAAGAGTACCTGAGACTTTAGTATGTGCATTTTAGTTTAGGGTGTTCTATCAACATTTGTGGATAACAAGATGAAGAATTTTCATTTAAATGTTTGTTTTAATTCTAATGTATTTTGTATATGTAATAGCCATAAGACATACCCCAATAAAATCTTCTGTTTGATTAAGATAGAACATATATCCCATTTTAACCAGTTTGGGCATCAAATAAAATGTATCTAAAAATGTTTTTTGTTCAATCCAGGTTGGTAACAAACCACTCTGAAATTCTCGATCCATTTCTTGTAATTGCACTTGTATCGTTATCTTGATGTTGTAGCTTGTTGTCATGCCTCCTAGTTTGAGTTAACATTACTTTCTGACCTAGACTATGCTTACTGTGTGAACTGGACTTAATGTGTTCAAGGCTATGAATAACTGTTACATAGTGAGTATTGTACCTTATCAGACCTATGTTCTGTAGTTAATAACCTTCAGTATGCAATGATTGTGCATCGCTGTGGATAAAAGCGTCTGCCACATATATGTAATGTATTATTGTACATATATCAAATAAATGCAATGCAATGGAATGTAAGATTACAGAATGCAATAATTCCAAAAAGCAAGAATCTGAAATATCCCTCAGGCCAACAGCTGAACCCGGGTTCTGATTCTTAATCTTGCTGGAGACTGACACGGACTGGATCCTTATGCGTACGAACAGGACTAATCAAAATTCACCACATGATCAACATGTATGTTTCTGTGTGTCCAGCGGAGTTCCAACCACACACAAACATTCACTAAAACATTGGCAACCCCTGTAGACAGAAACAATAAATATATGCCTACTGTATGATATCAAACAGCCCATCTTTCTTTAAGAGTACTATTGCCATATATTACCTGTTAACTCAACTCTTAGTAACAGTTCGTACCCAAATAGTAATAGCACAAAAATATTCACAAAAAAGACTCTCATTGCAAATCAAACATTTTTACATCTGCCTGGTATGACCCATTCAGTTTGAGCGGTTCTTACAGTAATCTGTTTAGCACTTTTTTTGGGGGGGGGGGGGGGGTCCTGTTCTATATGATTATTTTAAAAAGTGTTTCATGACAACTCTAAATGAATTCAGCTATAATCAAATTTTTACAGAGAGTACACCTTGGTTCCTTTTAACACAGGGTTGCCGTAACCGTATTGTGCGAGAACACATTATGAAAAGCTCTTTGTGTGGAGCGACATTGTTCAGGCAACTTCCCAGTAGACGTCTTGAAAGTACAAAACTGAAGTTCATCACTGCACGCAGACAGCCTTGACCTGGCCGACCAAAGGCATAACCTTGCGTGTCTGTGCCCCGGCTCCATAACAAGCCTCTGGACAGTCAGGTGTGATAAGACGGATCTGCAGGGGTGGCGCTAATGGGGTCCGGGCTTGCATGCTCATTCCATTCCCTTGAGAACCAAGAGGCAGGGAGTTTACGACCAAACAAAAGCCAGCAGAACAACAGGAAAGCATTGGTGAGAAATACTCTTTATCTCGCTACCCGAGCACGTCAGCACCGCCCTTCAGAAACAAAGGTGCGGCGATGGCGTAGCAAATAGCCGTGATTTACGGCACGGGCCCTTTACAGTAGACCCCACTTCAACAGGTTGTTTATTAGCCTGGTAAAAACTGATCGCGAACGGCAAGAAGTGGCGGCCTTCTAGGAAATGAAGTGATGTCTGGGTTCGTGGCTAAAACAACAATGAATCGGATATCTAATTTGAGGATTAAAAAAGGAAACTGATTAGGCCTGGAATTTTGTGGCACCCCTTAAGCTGGCACTTGTTTTCCCATCATTCCTAAAAATCCTTGAACAGGAACAGCATTTTTGCACGCAGTCTGCTGTGTAACATGGCCCCAAATAAACTACCTTTTGCCCACAGGATGTTTTATTCTACGTCTGAGGGTTGTGCTTTACGCACTTTGCTAAATTATTGCGTAATGTTCATGGTAACAGCTAAACAGTGTGCTAATTAACTTGTTATGCCAGAACATGGACCTGGATGACCTCACAAACTCTTGACCCCACACGCTGAATGCATTTAGATGAACAGAGTTAATGCTTTATCGGTGTACAATTTGCATCATTGTAACTGGCTTTTATAACAATTTAACGATTTCAATGCATTCTTTTAACTTCAATTAAATTAAATTTTATTTGTATAGAGCTTTTTACAGAGACAAAGACAATTGCTACAGAGTAGCAAGGCAAGAGACAGAGCAAAAAGAGCAAACAGAGCAAACACCAGGCTTGAAACAGCAAGTACATAAGGTAAAAAAAAATTAATAATAAAATGTCAAGTATGTTTAGTTGATTTCTCCATGAAGGTGTAAAAGAGCTTTAAGTATCTACTATTCATTTTGGCCTTTTGCTTGCCTTTATAGTTGTTATTGCCATTTGTCAACAAGAGGACCAGAGTTGTACCAATGAAAGTCAAGGAAGCCATTATGAGGCTGAGAAATAAGTAAAAAGCAGTCAGAGGCATAGGCCAAACTTTAGGCTTACCAAAAGAAATTGCTTGGAACACCATTAAGAAGAAAGAGAGTGCTGGTGAACTCAGTAATCACACAGGGACTGGTAGGCCAAGGAAGACCTCTACAGTCAATGCCCAAATAATTACTCTAATTACACTATAATGAAGAAAAGCCCTCAAACAGCTGTCCTATACATTCTGCTACTGCTATCAGCAAATTACATCATCAGTGATGACAAGTGAGCCAGTACATACAGCAGCCATACATACCCAAATGGTAACACCCCCAACAGCATGTTTCACAGATGAGGGTGGGAGCTTTAGATATTGGGGAGTTTCTTTTGGTTTCAAATAAAGGTTTTTGGCCTCCACACTTTGCTCTTGCCATTACTCAAATACAAGTGAATCTTGGTCGCATCTGTCCACAGAACCTTTCTCCAGAACTTTGCAGGCTCTTTTAGGTACTTCATAGCCAACTGGCCACTGTTTTTGGGGCTAATTAGTGGTGTGCAACTTGCAGTTTAGCCTCTGTAGTTCTGTTCCTTAAGTCAATGACAGTAGTCATTGCCACATCCATGCTTGACTCCTGAAGAGTGTTTCTGATCTGTTAGACAGGTGTTTCTTTATTATGGTGAGAATTCTTCAATCATAAACCATAGCTTATACAGCCCTTTGCAATTGCTGACCTCTGCAGTGCTGTAATTTCTACATGGTAATACTAAAATGTAATACAATAGAATTTAATAAAGCTTAGAATCTGCACTTTAATATATATTGTTTGCGTACCAATCTAAAATTATGGAGTACAGAGCCAAATCAAGAAAAATATATGGCTTTGACCCAAACACTAAGGAGCACACTTTATGTGTATACAGCTGGCATTTCAGAATCTTGTAACTACAATGTCTGCTGACCAAGGGGTTTATTTAGGATTGAACATTAGAGTTAGAGAGATAAATGTTGTTGGTATTAAGTATAAGCATAATTCCTAATGGAGAGTCATAATATATGCTAAACATTATGGACATTATGACAACAAATGCTCACCAATAAGCCATAATTTTTAAATGAATTGTAATCATTTTAATATTGGATATAACCTAAAATACGAAAGACAGCCAAAACAACTGATTCTAAATTAAACTGAAGGTTTAGTAATATAGTCCTTAATCACTTAAAGCCAACAAATGCTATGAGGATGTACTGTGAAGAGGTCAACTAAAATCACATAAAAAAGAACATTTATTTATACAGTAAAGCTCTTATTCTACCTCAATGTTGTTCATTGTTGTCTGTAGTACTTGCTTTTATGCTGTTACTAAAATAGTAAATGCTTTTCAACAATCTACAATGACATCCTTTCATGACCTGTGCTTTCATTAGTAACAGGCAAGGTGTCTGCACTGTTTTAATGCTATTTTATCCTATCATTACTTGTGATATTTCAGTTAAGAACCAGGTCTAGACAAAGCCTTTTGTTTTACATTTTTTATTTTGTTCTGTTTATTATTATTTTTGCTTAAAGACCCTATGCAGCCTTTCATTGTAAGGTATTTTTGTCAGTTTCCTGCACTGCTGCACTACATGTTATTTAAAAGGAATATTAACATACACAAGCCCAACCTCCTGGCTTCATGCTTTCACAATATTATGTGTAAAAATATTACATTAATTTTAAAAAACATGCCTGTTAGACTGTACAGTGCAGTATTCAAGTCTATTTCCCTCAAAAAATGCCACAATGCGTGAAACTGGACCAGTGCATTTGATGCCCCCTAGAGTAGAACTTTTGTACCTTTTTTAGCTGTGAAGATGTAATAATAAAAGGTAGAAGTAAAATCAGTACAGAGTTTCACATCTGGAACAGATTTATCCTGAACATACTTGGCTCTTGTCAACAGGTCTGTAAGCAAGGCATTTCCTTTTTTAAAATACGTTAACAATTACTTTCATTCTCTTTTTGAGCATTGTGAAGCTATAAACTATTTAAATCTAAGTTGAAACTACAAGTGTAGAAGAACTCTGTTAACACAATCAATGTTCAACAAAGTCAGTGTGGAACTGGCTTTTAGAAGGCGAGATCAACTTCAAACAAATATATTCTCGGGTCCCCACCAATTTTAAAGACATTGATGAGGAATAACTGATAAGAATCAAACATGATCGATGAGCTTAAAAAAAAAATTGAATCAAAAGTAGGAGAATGCTTTTAAAGCTTCCCCTCTTTTCTCTTATGCTCAGTTATATTAAATATTGCTTTTTTGTGCCTACTTTAACCCCTCAAGTCATAATCATTGGTCAGTGAGAATCTATTCAATTACCTTAATTTGGATGAATTGTTTTGCATATTCAATTACAGCTACTTAGGAGTGATATACTATACAAACATTGCCCTTTCATTTATGAAAACATTTTAAAAACCAGTAAAAAAAATTTTTTTTTTTAAAAGAGTAATTAAATGAAGTAATTGAATGTTCTTAAGTTCATTTTTTGAAAGGACTGCCTTTTCCATTTGGATTCCCCTTATTAGTAAACGATATTGGAGACTTTTCTGTGTTTTGACACTCTGTTCTAATGCAGAAAGCACAATTATCCAAGTTTTAGTTCCAGTATAGGCAAACAAGTCGATCTTTTCTTAACCAAGACAGTTCTGTGCCATGGTTTTGCTGTTGTTGTCGTCACCCTCAGTTAAAAAGGGTTCAGAACACCTCACCATGATATTGCATGCTATGTCAATGTTTATAGAGAATCCAATTGGATTGAATGGTAGGTGAACAAGGTTGTAGGTGGATGGCATAGTAATATGATCAAAGACTTCAAAGGATGTAGGACAGAGTCTGACCCAGTTAGATTGACGGCTCATAATCTTAAACACACAACCTGAGCACTGCATCCAAAAAGAAAAGCATTTACAGACTCGATTGCAGTCTGGCTTACATCAAATAGCTGGCAAATTAACATGGTCAAGAACAAGGGGTTAGAAGCAATCCTATATCATATACATACATACATACACATACTGTGTGTGTGTGTGTGTGTGTTTGTGGGTTTTTCCCTCAAAGCTAAAATACCACCCAACGATTTAATTCCAGCCAGTAGTCACTGAAGGTGGCTGCCAAGGTGAAAATGAGAATATCTGAAAATAATGTATGATTCCCAAATTACAATTTCAACACTTCAGGTAACTAATAGTAAGATACCACAAAAAGCCCATTAGCTCAAACGAACAGAGAAATAAGCAACTAAATGCATGTCTGAACCACAGAATAACTGAAAAACTGATTATTGAAATGTGATATTCCTTCTCTCCTGTACAGACCATATTTGCCAGTTTGAATTTTGTTACCCTTTCCACATTATCAGTGGTAAGGAACATATCTGTATCAATAATGTAGCTACTCATGACCTTGGGAATTGCTGATTAGCAGGAACTCAGTTGCAGTGACATGTCTGATATCCCCATTCAATTCTTGTTAACTGAGCTCGGTCTACCAAATTAAATTGCTGGCAGCATTATTAGAATGGATAATGTAATGTGAATGCAAACAGTAGGAACGAGACTAGCTAACAATATATTGCTCAAAGTGTCATTAGCAATATTTTTAACAACAATTTGGCAGTTGGGCATGAAGCATGTCTTCATTGCTTCACTGTGCCCTGGTTAAATGTCAGCATGCTGCAATGGACTAGTGATGTCTAGTATACATTTAGTTTCTATTCCTGTATGTGGTCAATGTGAGTCTTTTACATACATGTAGTTTTATGGTTAAGATATTGTGCAATAATACAATTTGTTGTAATCAGCAAATTGTCAATTTCCTGGAATGTAAAACAGAAGTGCGTGATCATCTCTCTTTGTTCCAAACCATAAAACAGTGACATATTTTTTTTAACCTTGAATTATACCAGATTTTTTACTCAAATGTATGAGATGAGAATCTTGGAGAAAGTACTGTTCTCAGTAACTGAGCATAGAACACTGCTTGCAATGAATCTGTCACAAGAGAATTGTGTAGTTTTCAGGTTCAGTGGATCTGAGCAGTGAAGTAGACATACCACCCATCATTAGAATAGTGTACATTTCAGTCATGCAGCCCTTGTGTGTATGGAGCCAGTAAACATTTTCAATTGATTGGGGAGAAGTTATGTCTTCTGGGCTGTATTATTTAATGTTTGAGTGATAAGTGTGGTCAGCCAGCCTGCCTCCATACAGTCTGGGGAAAACACATACCACATAAGAAAAAGAAAGAATCTATAATTTCAAAACACAATCACATCTGAGGACACAGCACATTGCAGAAAACAAAGCTAGCAGCGAATACATGTAAGTTCTTATGCATATTAATGATACGTTGCAGTGTGACCATATTAAGTGATCCTGGACTCTAATTGAAAGTACATGTCAATATGAAGCTTTGTGAATGAACATTAGTTTGACCTCAGTTATACACCATTGAATTATTCATATTGCCAGCTTGTTTCTTTTTGGTCAAGAATTTCATTTTAGTGTGCACCATTTTATACCTGTTAGCTTTTTAGTCACCCAATATGCCTGCCTATAGGCACTTAAAATCCATCCATCCATCCATTATCTATACCGGTTTATTTCTGATCAGGGTGGTGGGGGTGCTGAAGCCTATCCCAGCGTGCATTGGGCAAGAAGCAGGAATACAGCCCATCTCAGGTTCAGGCACTTGAAAACGCACTTTTTAAACAATATCATAGTAGCATTAAAATAGTATTGAAATGATTTCATAAGCAAACTGGGTTCTTTTTTAGGGCAATTTTTGAAATGTGCTATTTTTTACCATTTACCGTTTTACATTTTGAATGAATTATTAAAGCACATGGAGCCCATACACTTGCTTGCATAATCTTAAATTGTGAGTTAACTGTTGAGATTGTACTGAGATTGTGGGATTGGTCCTGTTTTTACTTTTCCTCTTGTTTGTCAGACATAATGATGTAACTGATATCCACTAAGTCTGTGTGAGCTTTGAGCTAGTGTTGGGTGTTAAAACCACTGTAATTATGATTGCCCTAGGGAACATGTAATTGTTATTCATGCCACTGGAGGGCACTATAATTCAAGGAATTTGTCAGTGGATTCTTTTTTTTAAGTTGGTTGTTTTGTATGAATTCTTTTGTGAAAACTCATTGCAGGACCAGTCTCAGCAAATGCAATCTCATTTCATTCACTGTGCATCAGTTTGTTCTGTCCTCACAAATTCCTTGCACATATTGTTCATTCATATCAAGAATAATAACTTAAGTCCTGCTCCTTGGTAACTCCATGAATGCCAGGACAGTATTACAGAAGCTTTGGTTGCTATAAGACACTGTTGTAGTGCATTCTTTACTGGTATCTATCAAAGACCTATGGATGGTTCTAGCATTTAACTTTGTAATTCTACCAAGTTTTCTCCTCTGTTATTATGTAAGCATAATACAGCAACCCTGCCTCAGCTGATGTGCTTTGGGAATGAATTCTACCTCTAGGAGGCAACCTTAAATTCCTGGCCATATATGCTCATTCATACTGACATATGAATGCCCAATCTTCCATTACCTCTCAGCCTGGTGGGAACCAGAGCTGGTCATTGGCATGGACAATCTGTACAGTCCATCCCTGGGACACACAATCCGTATTTTCTTATTATGAGTTTTTTTTTTTTTAAATGTTCTATGTTGGAGCACTTTGGGGCCACAACAACATTCCTGTTTAGGGCCACCAAAACTCTAGGGCGACCTCTGGTGGCTGGTTCCTCGCACCTTGCCACAGTTTTGTACTGAAAGAAGTGACGATGTGAAAAAAAAAAACAATTTGGGGCTTGTCACCAGAGCAGCCTAATGAAAATCTATCAGGCACTGGCTCAGAACACTGTACAATTGTCTTGACAGCAGTTTGAATTAAACCCTTTGGAGCACTGGGTATTTATTTGTCAACAGGTGGCAGGGGGAAAAAACTGTGATTCTGCCTTCGGTTTTAGTGGTGCTTCTATGATACATGAAGTTATTTACAGTTTCAAGCTAATTTGTCTAATTTAATATACTAACTGAGTATTCATATTTATGTCAACATAGGCAATGTTTCTGGATGCAAGACTATCAGTTCTGAAGGCTGCTGAGGCATATGTCAGAGGTGATTAGAATAATCAGTGATGTCAGGTTTAACTAATTAAGTTGTTGGGGGATAGTGGGGGTAGATGGGTGCAAGAAGGAATCCCATTTTGCTCACTTGAAGCTAGAACCCTTAAATGAAATGCTTCTTCAAAGCAAATAGACAGGGCTGCATCCATAACTGTCCCCTGTTTGTATAGGCACACTGCATGATGGCAAGGCCATGCTGGGAAAAGTCTGAGAGCCAAATAGCCTGTGCATGTTCAGACAGAATGGATATTGAGGAATAGCATCACAACACCGATCACATTTTTGACCCAGATTTATGATCATTTTTCTTAGGCTCTGCGGCAAGATGCCAGGCATCTACTAAAGGCGATGGCACAGTCAGCTCTGCCGCATGCAGGAAGTCCCATCATGCAGTCTGCTCGCTGGGGAGGCATTACCCTCGAGAAAAGCACACATCTGCAAAGGGAACATTAGCTCTGTGTGTGTCAGAGGTCACACAGCAACACATTTCCTGAACGGAAGTGAACTTTACTTGTGAAACCACCATATGTTTTGACCCTTGTATTTCATGATCTGCTTGGAGTGACATTTGCAAAAACAAACATTGGTTTATGTGCAAAGTTTTTTAATGTTGCTTTTAGCCATGAGCCTGCTTACTTCCAGTGTTAGTGTATCTTAATGAGGGAAGCCATGAATGCCTACCATATAGAATCTAAACATGTCTAGCTTAAGAATTACCGGCATGATTACACATTACAGCTGTGCCAGAATTTATTTATCCCAATATCTCCCCTGTGCCCTTCTCATGTTTGCAGCAAGACGGAGCGCACCCCATCATTCCTGATTCCTTCTTCAGCAAATGGATTCATGGCTAGCAGTGGCCGCTATTGACACATCACATTTTAACATTACAGTGAGACTCAGGAAGTGCTGCCTAAGCGCTTATTTAATGGACAGATAGATACAAAGTGCCCGGGGCTCTCAGTCTGCCTCATGTGCGGTTAGAAATCAAAGTCGCAATTCCCCGATGATGATGCTGCTTCAAGTTTCACAGAATCCCCTGAGGAATTTGTACACCAGGGTCCTGTTCATCTTGTTCTAGTTCTTTCTGGTAAATGCATAGTTCATAAGAATTTAACCATCATGGAATTTTTTGAACATGCATAGCTGGACAAGGCCTGACTGATCTTAATCTGGGGAAATTTGAGAGTTTGGAGGAGGTAAATTTAATTTCGGAAGGAAAAGTTAATCACTGAGCTGTACGAAATTGTGTGAGGAATATAAAACCCTTGATGAGATTGTAAAAGTTTACAGTCCTTGAGCTCAGGTTTACTGCTGGTCACATTGTTAATGAACTACCTGAGAATAATTACACTTGAGCCTTTTCATAATACAGTGCAATTAAGGACTTAAATTAATAGCTTCCAGTACTTTCTACTTGAGTATGTTATTTGGCCAAAAAATAGTTTCATACTACTCTGTCTACCTATAGCCAAACAAGAAGACAGACCACTGACCGCCGTCCACAGCAAGCACAATTTTTCAAGTCTTAAAGAGCTGAGGTCTGATTGCATTCACCTTGGATGGCTTGTTATATTCCCTGAAAGCTCTGTTAGTCTTTGTCTTCAGGCAGGGTCAGTTATACTGTCAAGATACTCTACTTTTCAAGTGCTCTATACTGGGTTATCAAATTAGGAGGTGGATGTCAATGACAGATGGAGTCATTGTACAATGCAAGTCAACAGTGCACAGATTATTTTAAATGAAGGTGTGAGTCAAAGGTCTTGAAAATTTGTTGTGGGAGTCAGTTGACGACGAGGGGATTTTGACATGTTTCTGTGGGGGTAAAAAATCACAGGCGTCTGTCAACATTGCTGCTGCAGTGCTTCCCCCTTCGCCATATGACCTATAGTGCTCTGTCTCTGGGGGATCCAAACACGCTACCAGCTGAGCCGTGAAGGCACGCTGCGGCCACATGCATTCCCTGCTGCAGAGTAACATCTGTGTCCTGCTGCAGGAATCTGTGTGCAGGAGAGCACTCACGGAGCTGAGCGACTGCACGCTACGGAAGATAACGTTACACCCTGTGGCCATATCCCACATGGCGCTGACCTCAGAAGCATTCTCGAAAGCTACAAAAAAAAAAAAGAATCTGTAACGTAATTAAATACTCTCCGCTAGGCGCATGGAAGTGTCGAGGGCATTGTAGGGCAAGTTCTTGAGGGGAAGCTAGGAGGCAGGGATCACAGACTGAACCTGTCTACATGGTCAGGAGAGTATGTTACGTTCTCATTCCTCAAGCATCCGCAAAGATGAGAATACAAGGCCAGTCTTGGAGATACCTGAGATCTTCAGCCTGACACAATTCAACCAGCCAGGTTGGTTGCTCGATATACGCTACTTTCCGAGCAGGAATCTGCCACACGTCCTACCATGAAGAGATCCTGCAAGTGAACAATGGGACAGAGGATTCATGTATTACCTGTACTGGTCGAGAAAAGATGAAGACACACTTCATTTTGCTTGCGTCATTGCTGTCTCTCCATTTACAGATGTGAGGCAGGAGTGCTGTACCTAAATGAGGAACACTCACTCATCTGTAAGAACATACTGTGGCATTACATGCGAAGCAGCACAGACAGAGCATTGTGTTTTTTTGTGCTACAGTCCTCTGGGTAGTTTATTTTCTGTTGCTACAGCATGTACGCTCATCCTTTTGCATTATATCCAATATTAGCTGAATTTCTTATTCAAAACGTGGGTTCTAGGAAGGACTCTCTGATACTGAGGATTATGATACAGCAGTGTAGGCTTAATTTCCCTCTCTGCAATATTTGCACAGCAATACTGATTGGGCTACAGGACAGGAAATCATTAAATGATGAGAGCAAGTGTTCTGATGAGAACAAGTCTTCTCTTCTACACTCATCAAAATATGATCTGGCCCTGTGTCCAGCCTGGTCAGACACATCCCAAGAGTCTCTGCTTCAGCTGCTTGCCCTGTCAGGATGTGTACACCAGGAAGTGTAAAACACTGATGAATTAAATTCCAAAGCACATGAGGGAAATGTTTTGTTTTAATGTGCTGTTTCAATGTTGCATTCTTTTGTAGAATCTCAGCGAAGAGACATGCCTCTCCCAGTTGCTGTTTTTGCTTATAAGGTCACTTCCTCTCATCGTTTGTAATGCTTATTGTTGGATTATGAGACTCCATGTGATCTCTGTCACCTCCTGACATTGAAATTCCCCTTTTCTTGGCGCCAGAACTGTGTGAAATGAAGAACTGACCCTTGCCTACCAGTAGGATGATGGCTAGACAGTCATCCAGGGGATTCACCCATCGTATCATAATCCCCTCTTAAAAAGTTCCCACTGCACTAGTAAGGGAACTGCTAGAGCTTAGGTCTGACCTTTCGACAACTTGATCTTATACTCCATGAACCCAAACTTGTGTGAAACCACAGAAAATTTCTGAGTTTATAAATAACTTTTAAATGTTAGAAAAGAAAATGCATTCATGGAAATGACTGTCAAGGGTAGCTATGGTTAATTTCTCAGCTACCATGCTAGAACAAAACTCTGTAGCTCAAAACTTATAATGGAACTCATGTAATAATAATAATAATAATAATAATAATAATAATACATTTGTAGAGTTTCTAATTGATCTCAGAACACACTTTACAGAGAAGGGGAAAACTCCCTTCCACCATCGACAATATGTAGTACCCACCAGGAACATGCATTCACCAGATATTAGCATAAGTGGAGATGGAGGAAATTATCGAGCAAATTATTGAGCCAATTAAACACCCATTTACTCTGATTACACCCACTTACCCAATCAATTTCAAAATCTTTGAAATGTACCAACTCATGAAACACATGACCTTGCAAGTGTGAAAGCTAGTTTAAACAATATAAGTAACTTCTTCCATATCTATAATCTAAATGTGTGTATGTGTTTGTGTGTGTGTGTGTGTGTGTGTGTGAGAGTGTGTGTGTATGTTTGAGTGAGCGTGTGCTTATGTATGAGTGTGTGTTTATGAATGAGTGAGTGTGTGTGTGTGTTTGCGTGTTGGGAAGGGGGGGGGGGGGTTCAGGAGTGTGTGGCACCTGTCACGCGGGTCCACTGGGAAGTGTGTTGGTTGATGCACAATCCTGAATAAACACCTTGGCCTGCAGACGCTGTAGTCACAACAGCGAAAGGAGGTCCTCAAATGGCAGCTGTTCTGGATGCCACGCCCGTCTGCCCGCTGGTCAGCTTGAGAAAGCACTCCTGTGAGACTGCCACATTCCTGACATTCACTGCTGCATTTACAGAAACAGTACACGAGAGTACACCGGGGTCATTTATCCTTAGTGTTTCAAGTTAATACAAGTACACAGAGAAAAATACAGTATGGGAATGTTTATGAAAAAGTGTCGATGTACAACTTGTAAACTTTCCAGCACTTAAGTGATTACTACTCATTAGTCATTAGTCAATATAACTTTTCTTAGTATATCTAGTATATCTGAGCATATATTTATCAATAATACTTTTTAAGTTTTTAAGATAAAAAAACACTTAACAAATTACCACAGTTTCAGGATGTATTCACTTTCCCCAAATTCAAAGCTATTTTTTTTCAACAAGGACCCAGAGTCTCAATGTACAATGAGGCCAGTTTATATGAGGATAGCCTGTCGGCACCTTCTGAAGCAATGTAGGGAAATAGCCATTATGCTGAAGGGTATTACAGCCTTGCATCGCAGTGCTTTCACAACACTTATATAAAATGTCAAATTTCGCCAACCATTTGCAAAGAAATGTGTCCAATTGTTCATATAATTTTCCGGGAGTGAATATAGCACCAGAGATAACAGCTCACAGCTCACAGTTCCATTTCCCTAAATGGACACAAGTAGCCTAATCATTCCCTATGCCTCTTTTTTAGCTTTTTTTTTTTCTTTTTTTTTTAATGGCATTTTGTGGCTTTCCACCACAAAAATGTTTGTTGGCATAGTGACTAGACTATGTTTTGCAATTTGAAGTAATTTGACTAATAAAAAAGTTATTTACATCCTACATTAGTACAAAGCTAGTCCTACTTAAAAAAATATAATCTATATATCATTAAAGATTGTAGACACTGGTTTTACCCAAATACAAAACTTCCATGGGGAACTTGGCCAGTACAGCAAGGCCGAACATCAATCAAATTCCCTTTAAAGTGTCAGTCTGTCTTGGTGTTATGCAGTTTCTTGCTGAAAATGTCTAACATGAGTCTGACTTTTTTGTCATTGCAATTTCTGGCTCATTGAGTGACAGGCATTATTGCTATTCTATTTAAATGCTGAGCTAGATTGTCAATCAATCCATATAGTCTTTTTATCACTCTGTAGAAGAATCAGTAAACCTTTGTATAAATTTGTGTTAAATCTTTAAATAAATTATTGCTAAGGCAAAGAGTTACGGGCTATTCACTGGCTGAGTCTGCAAGTTCATATCCAGATTATTAAAAATCACAGCCTCCGCAATTCTAGCTTCAAATATAGAAAATGAATAACTTCACCAAACCTACAGTCCTTTTAATTGTACGTACCAAGGAATAAAATCAGATTTTTAAAAATTATGAATGCCAAAATGTTCATGCGAATGTTCATAAGCACGTGTAAAGATCAAATCTGATTGTATGCATGTTTCTCAATGAGACCCAATAAGTTTTCATTAAGATAAAAGCATAAATATAACCTGTGAATCTGGGAAACATGAGAGGTTACAGAAGCTCAGGGATAAATTATTGAAGGCCAGCTATAATCCAAGATCCTTCAACTAATTCAGCTAGTCAAAAAACCCATCTTAGCACTGCAATCAGCTTGCTTATGTTTTCTCATGTGTCATAAAAGCATCTATTAATAGACCATCCCAGGGACACAAGTGAAATGATTTTCAGAATAATGTTTTGTTTACAGTACAGTATCTGTGAACATTTCGTGGACTTTTGACTCTACAAACCATTGAATAACATTTTTCAATGAGGCTCACTTTAAATTTTCAGTTCTAAATGTGCTTCTTAATGATTTTATCTATAGATTTTATTGTATAGACTGAATGTTTGTTCAGGATCTTTTCATACATTCAATAATGTTTGCCTTATTCAAAGATGTTTTTATTTTTAGTGTCAGTGAAAAGCATTTTTACTGCATAGAGCATATGAAATGACTTTCATATTTGTATAGATCCTGTCATAAAATAATTCAGAGGAAATTCATGTTGCATGAGGCCATGCTTCATAAATGTGAAATCACATTTCGAGAACATTGAAATATCATCTATCATGTACCAGGAGCACGAGACTGCTCCATCTCCTCAAGGGCTGTGGCAATCTGGCTGTCAGCAGCTGCAACACAGTGGGCCTCCACCACACTCCATCTCACATGGGCAGCGGAGAAGCCATTCCGATTCATTATGTTTCATTTTCTCAGCATCTCCTTGCGGTTGGCTCTGGCCTGCCTGCAGAGGAGAGGGTGTCCATATGCGGTTTTGTCTAATGATCCCCAGCTTTGAGTAATTAGGTCAATATGTGCATTTCCTCCACTCCTAACCCATTTCTTCAAAGTGATTGAAGGGTGACTGTTTGAGGTTAGGCTAGTTGTATATTCAGAGGTTTTTATTGCATCAAAATCAGCCCAGAATCAACAAGGTGAATAGGTCTTATGTGAAGTATGGACTGACTGTGCTCATATTGAGAAATAATAGATGAACATCACTCCATCTTGATTTCACGTTGCATTTTCATTCAACCTGCATGTAGATAATTTTTCTTAAAATGCTTTTGATCAAAACATCCTGGATATGAAACACCCGAAGTTTGAGTCAAGGTCACACTTGATAATAAACACTAGAGACTTCATGTGCTATTTTAGTTCTGCTCTTCAGAGACTACAGACCACTGCTGTACAGTATTTCATACAAAAATAGAGCAAACCAAAAACGTGATCTCTACATGAGCATCTGGCAAACAGCTTGGAACATCCATCCATTATCAATATTAGATGTCTCACTTTGTACTTATGAAAGTCGACTCTGTTATTAATTTATTTAATATGGTGAGAATACAGATTATCCTTACAGAATCAATACTAAATCTTTATTCTCTAAAAGGGATGTTCATTACTGCAAGGGAGCACATGTTGAATTTGAGTGTTCTCGCCCTGTCATTTTGCCAATTCATCCCAATGTATGTGGGCTAACACATGGTAGTGTGTCACATTATGTTCTCACCATATTGCAAACTGAATCTAAAAATATACTGTTATTTTAAATTTTAATGGAAATGCACTATTTTAATTATGTGACCATTGTTATACAAATTAATAACTTGCTAATTATTTACTGCAGTTTTTCAGTCATGAGTCATCAGCTCTCAATTGTTTTTCTTCTGTTTCTGTAATTCACTACTTGTCCTTATATATTTGAAGGGATAAAAGATAAATTTGTTTTCAGATTTTTTACTAAATTCATCACAGGGACCACCATAGAACAATAACATTAGCAACCAATAGGCAACAACCTTGTATTGTATCACTGCACAATAGCTTAATTAAAAGTTTTATTAACAATCTTTCTGACCCTCAATACACTTAAGACAACCTATGGGTTCGATAACCTATTTTCCTATATTTCAAAATCACATTTCATAAACTGAATATGAACATGATGCATTTAAGAATCATCACAGATTACCTTATTACAGGTGTGGAAAGATTTTTTAACTGGCACTATAATTATGAAATCATTCATGAAATCACTTCTGCCTTGTTATTATGTTTTCATATAAGGAATGTTCTTCTGTAAAAAAACAGGGAGTGCAAAAGAAACTATTCTGTTCTGTTAAAACAAACAGGTGTTCAAATTCACAATAATGCTTAGATGGCCTCAATTTCACACTCATTTTATAAGTTACAACATCAAACAAGAGTTCAAACGAGCTTATCATCGATCACCCGAGTCCCTGGAGCTTCAGGTGCGTTATTGGGTGCAGAATAAATCACAGACCTGAGAGCTGGTGCTCCCGCCATGAAGCCGGAGAAGGACCTGTCTCACAGGACCCGAGTCCTGGATTTAGTCATGGTTCAGAGCCACAGAGGACAGATGGGGTTCTCTGATTCCCCTGCTAAAACCCTTCAGAAGATGTACAGTGGAGTCACTATGCTAGATAACTTGAGGGTCGGACCCTGTGGTGTTTATGACTCCTGCTTGATAGCGCTCCCAGACAAACATTGTTTAATGTGAGCATGAGAACAGGCTGCAGCGGACTTCCTTGGAGTGTCAGCGTTGAGAAACTCCAGAGGTCAATTTGGAAGAAGATCGGCATCTTCGAGGGGACCAGGAAATCAGAGCAATAAAATATCAACAGTGTATGGAGCTAAGGAGGGAACCCAGTAGATTGTATTTGGCTTTTAAAGACTACATGAATCTATATATTCCATGAATAGTCTCACTGGCTTTATTTTCAATTCAAAGGTCAAACATTTGTGAAGGTAAAAATTGATTTATTCTCAAAAACATTATTTCACTGTTTTGACAGCGCACTGCACTTTTACTTCTCTAAAATCTTCCACTTTCACCTTTGCCCTTTTCACACGTCCTGAAAGTCCTGAGACCAATTGACAAAAAGTATGGATATAAGCAGGTTTTATATAAGGAATCCAGTTGTAGTTCCATGACCCTTCTAATACTCCAAAAACAAGCTTCAAAGATGTATCTGGTTAAGCACAGTAATAATTTAGTCATTAAGAAGTAGCAAATCAAGGTTCTCTTTGCTTTGTAAATAAATACCAAAACTCCACTTGGATGCTAGGAGGCAATAATTCACATCAGCTCAATTAAGGTTTTACACAGCACGTGCTGTCACCAACTCACAATATGACCTCCTTCAATTCACCAATGACAATGTTAATTGCTTCCTATGATTCTCAATCCCTCCAAGATCTCAGATCATGCAAGAAAAAAGGGAAATGTCAATTACACAGGAATGCTTTGAAAAAAAAACAAAAAACAAAAAAAACATTTTTAATCTTACTGTCATTGATGACATTTTTCATCCAGAGTTTTAAAAAATGCTAAAACCTATATCACTGGATTGCTCTTACTTTTATGCGATCAATAGGAGACTAATAGAAAGTGTTTATTTTATAGAATGAGACTCAGTATTTCAATATCTCTGTCTGTCTGACAGATCCTTTGACTGCCTGTACTTTTCCTTAATGAGAAATTCCATTATGTATGCTGACAAAGTTGTCAACCAAGAAAAATGAAGAAAAGAACTTCTCACCATCATCATGGGAGCAAGGTCATAAGGATATATTTATACTTGGGTTCAAGGCTTCCTTTATCAAATTCATATGACTAAAATCTATTTTATTGAAATGATACTAAAATATGATGATACAGATGTGCTTTTTTACTGATCAGAGTTCAGTCAGATGTATTTTTAGTTTGGCTAATTTATTAATCATTCAAATGCTTCTTTAATCTGTGATTTGGGGTTTAAAAAATATATATTAACACAATCCAGAAAGTTAAATTGTTATGCTGACTCTTTGCAGTAGTCAATTTAAGACAGGGTTTGGTTCACAGACTGACTTCTTTATAAGAATTATTTTGTGAAGGATGCCCATTTCTATTGGAATTCCAACTGACACTCAGTTGCTTATATCTCTATTAACTGAGTCTGTACAGAAAGCTTATAATTTGTCACACAGATCTCTACTCAGTCAATAAAATGCATTCCATCCATAATTTGAAAAACAGATTTAAGGAGGTTTGCCTGAACTCTACGTTTGAGTCTTCTGCACAGGTTACTGCACATATTAGAAATCAATATGGCGGTAAACAACAAGGAGAAGTGTGACAAACTGGTCAGTGTCGGACTGACTCCTTCATAGAGATTCAGGGTTGGTCGGAGGTAGGGAGCCCTCTGGATGGGAGAAACCCTTGCCATGTCAGGAATATATATCTTCAGTGCAGACAGTGTCAATGATTTGGTCCCCTAGGACTCTGGATGGCACATAATAAATCTGAAGGTCCTGGCAGACGGTTTGAAGGCTTATGTCGTCTGCCGGAACACGTTCCTGCTTGCACTGAGAAAATATATGGGCTTGGCAGCATTCTCCACATTATCTGCAACCAATATGGCATAAAAAATAATGTTTACACAAGCAGTGTACATCATGCAGAAGGCAACTCTGCAGAGATTGCAGGTCTAGTGAGTAAATTCTGAGGCTGCCACTATTATGAATCGATGTGTTTGTAGTTTTTAGCAGATGTGTCATCCACTATCTTATGGGTTACCAAGGCTTACCAAGAGTTTGGGTTCCTCAAAGAAATGATCGCAATGACTACTGACTCTCACTCATGCATCTTCACACAGCCACACAATAAAGCCCTGGATTTGGTTTATATATTTATTTGTGAACTATACCACATCTTAAATGTTCTTTCATTAAACCATCATAAATGCTCCAGCTCTGTACTGACTAATTCTCCCTACAGGAGATTTATCTTCGTCAACCAATTGCAACATCTGAAAGCAGCCAGTTGAAAGACACACAGATGACGTATTTTCTGCACTCAAGGATGTGCACATTTGAACTTGTGGGCGTAATATATTTGAATGTATAAACTAGCTCTTACTAACTTAGGAAGCTAATGTTTCTTAGGAAGCTAATATTTCTGACATGCTTTTTTTATTTTGTATTTAAACCATGCCACTTGTTTCTGGACTTGAAGGTAAGCGCCACTACAGGAAGGCCGTGTATACTTTTAACCAAAACTATTTTAGAATAGTCTAAATAGACAAACCTACATGTCCTGAATGCAAATATATTTGACTGGCTACCTAGTTATACAGGCTTCCATGTAAATTAGGCTACTGTCAGCTTGCTATTTTCGAGAAGTTCACAAAAAAGGAAGTTATTTAGCCATCAATATATTTCATACTTTTGCTTCTTGCCTAGAAGCCTGGTTAACTTTCTATCTACGCTTCAGGTGTTTTCAGAGACAAGATTGCATTAGTTAGCTTTCCAGCGACACCTCTGTCTGCTGCCAGTTGCTTCCTTAACGCACAAACGGAGCTGCATCTGAGGTCATCCATCCGTTGTCATATTTAGGAATGGTGGCTTTCTACAATAGTTGGAAAGAACTAGGATGTCTTCAAGACTGAATCGAATTTACGGACGGAATTAAAAGACAGCGCAGGTGGATGCAATCGTATACTATACGTTCGCTGAAGCTTAAGTAAGATCACCATCTATAATGTGGCCACAAATGATACACAAAAGTTATCATCTACGTGCCAATGTATCAGGCTATATAGCATCTGTTAGACATAGTAGTGAACATCAAATGTCCTGGCTTCGGACTGCAGGTGAAGCAACATAGGTGAAGTTGCATACCTACAGTATTACACTATTGTGGTCCTGTAGTCTCAGATAGTGTGTTAATTATAACAATATATTGTTATAGCTGGTCCTTTGCCTGCTGGAGTTGGGTTTGTGAGTGACCAAGTACTTGCTTGGCATAGCAGTCTCAGTAGGCTACTGCACATAAAATTGTAGACTTTTAAAGTTGCTTTGTGAAGTCATATGATTTTATGCACAATCAGACCTCTATTAATTTTTATGTTTTGTGAAACACTAGTTGGCGGAAACAAATCGAGCGATGACAGGGTCAGATTGACACAAACATTCAAGTGGCTGAACTAATGTACAAAAACATTAGCTTCATTGGAATAGTGCATGTCTAATTTCTGTGAAACATAGTGATTACCTTTGGTTATAACTTGCCATCATTTTCATATCAGAAATTTGATATTTTTTTAAATGTTGTTGCAATGGTCAGTGACACTAAGATCATTCCATTAAGAATAAATGCAACTAATAGGGTGTAAATACCACCCTCGCATTATATGTGACTTGAAAACATCTGAAATTATTAATCTCCCTGGAGCTGAATAAGAAATCAGAAATGCAGCAATATGTGAGCGTTGTCAGCCTCTGTCACAGAATGTTTCAAAATGGACAATTGGGAAACAGAGCATTGTATTTTCCAGTGTGACTAAATAAGACATAATTACTTCAACAAAGTGGTGACAGTAAATATTCTATGAACCATTACTCATGCAGTGGACTGGCTTGTGCCATTTCACATTTGCAGTTATCAGTGTTCTTCGAAACGAAAGACAAAGATAAGTATAGGTTTGACATGTGAGAGGTGCAAGTGATATCCCAGTTTTCTGCTTACTGAATACATTCGTCTCATGTGCTTCCGAAAATGAGGCGCTCTATTTTGGCCAGTGTTGATATTGTCAGCTGCACAGACAGAACTGCTTTCTACCTTCTACCATTTTTTATACAGCTATTTCTGACACATATTCCACTGGATATATTTGTAGAAGGTAAGATTTTGATTAATTTAAATTTGGAAAAACTCAGCGTAATGAGCATAAATGTGAGGCTTGCAAAGAGAAAGTTGGCCAAAACTTGTGTGGATATAGTTCGGAGGGACAGAAAAAAACCCTTATCAGATTAACTAAGCATTGTTTGTGTTCCGTAACTCTGTTTTCAGGACCTCAACCATCTAAAACCATAAAAATAATCAATAAAATCTATATCATTCTGCCACTTCTCCAGAATGAATTTCCGCATTTCCATGTGAAACCATGGACTGTACTGTAAGCTGTGGTACCGTTTCTTTTTCAAAAGACCATGACTAATTTGTCCATCACATTTAATTTACATTAAATTCAAATTTACCCTGTCACAAAATGTAATATTAGGCTACCTGAAGTTCTTTCTTAAGAACTCATTGTTCATTCTGTCTTATTCCAGTGTTAACATTGGTCTGCATTGAGATTTCTCAAAAATCCTGTGTTCCAGTATTGAACTAAGAGAAGCAAAACTGTTTTGTGCTCCTGCCAGTTAGCTTGTGCACTTTTGATTACATTGGCGTAATGAAGTACTCCTGGGTATAACAATGAATGCCACAGTAGCAGAATTTCTTAAAGGGCCTCATCAAGCTAGCACATTATTTTATAGTTGCCATTCTTGTCCCAGTAATAAGGACCTATGCCTGATGCCGTAAGAGATTTAACCACCACCTTATTCTGTGTTAGCTCCTCAAGGGTGCGCCATGACAGAGACAGTAGCTGTTACGCAGCTGTCCACCGGCCCAGAGCAAACAAATAAATTGCTTTCTGTTGCTGTTTGTTATTTGTACAGCTGTGGTAGCACAAGTTTCTGAACTCCGGCTGTCTGTCCTGCGCCCAATCACGGTGTGCGGGTGACAGCGTGCCGAGAGGCTTGGCAGAGCCGTCTCAGAGCACTGGCGTTTTCTGAAGCTTCAGGTGGAATTTTTCCCGCTGGGGGAACTGCGCCACTGGGAAAGAGAGGGTGAGACCCTTGTGTGAATGAGAGAGATGGAGGCTGAGCCCTTGTGACAGAGAGAGAGGGGGAGAAAGAGAGAGAGAGAGTCTCTCTGAGTGAGGATGTCAGTGAGTGTGTGAGACAGAAAGAGTGGCATAGTGAGTAGTGAACAGAGAGTTCCCAAGAGAGACAACAGTGAAAGAGAGAGAGAAAAAGCCCCTGAGAGAAACTGACAGAGAGAGAGCCCTGAGAGAGAGAGAGAGAGAGAGAGAGAGTGACTGAAGAAGGGCTGGCAGCGTGTGTATGGAGGGAGGGGGCTGGCAGTTGCCTGGGTGGAACCTGAAACCTGAGGCTGTAGAGTGCGCGAGGGCCGTGTTCAGTCAGAGCCGTTCGCTCCAGACTTCCTCAAACATGCTCACACAAACACCCTGCGCCTCCTCCCCTGCACGCAGCCTGCCTGCTGCCTGACTTCCCCGGGACTGTGCTGGCTGTGCTCGGCACGCAGGCTGCTGCTCCAGGCACCCCGTGCGGCTGCGCTGCGCCGACTGCATCTGCGACCGTGACTGCGTCTGCGACTGCTGGCCCCCAGAGACCCCCGGCACGCAGATGGTCTGACCAGTCAAGGGAAAAGTTTATGACAGCTCGCCTCGCCTCTCCTGCGCTCCAGACCCCAGACCGCCGTCCTGCTCCGCAGCAGCTGAGCCGCTGTATGGGGGTGACAGAAGCAGCGACTCTGCCCCACCGCAGCCTCTCTCTCCCGGACTGCTTCTCTCTCGCTGAGTAAAGTGTGGATTGTCAGTCTTTTTCCTTTTTTTTTTTCTTCCTCCCGTTTTTGTACCTCACTTCTTCTGGACTGTCGGGTCAGGTTTCAAGGGTACGTACACAGATGCGTTAGTGTGCCTGCGTGCGTGCGCATGTGTGTGTATGTGTATGTTTGTGTCTGCTTGTCTGTTTGTGTGTAGGTACTGTATTTGTGGGTTCGTGTGCCTCTCTATTGTAATTGTTTGTAGACAGGACAAGTTGCTTTCTCATGCTTCTCTTCTGAGCTACAGACTCTGAATGCTATTACATGTCACTAAACCTGTGCTGAACGTGGTTTATCCTTAGAAAGAAAGAAGTGCACTTTATGCACACTTGTTTATATGTGTCAGCTTGTATTCTGTTTCAGTTAAGACAGTTTACTGAGAAACTGTGACTGATTCAGTGACTGCATGGATCATTTTCCTTTCATACAAATGCTATACGAAACTAATGCAAATAGTTTTCGTCACCTCCGATTTTGGTTCTGTGAACGAGGTTTTCATGTGAATAGATAATATAGTCCGGCTTCAGGTATGGTACTTTATTTGAATATCTGCTGTGTAAATGATAACAGATAAGCAAGTACCTGTTTAGATGGGTGAAAACATCCTGAAATGCAAACTTTGTTATTATACTGTAGCACCATCACCAGCAAAATATATGTGCTTTTCTGCATTACATTTTAACTGTATGTGATTAACACAATTTACTATTGTCCATGCTTGCTCAGACTACATTCAGAAAGGGCGCAATTAACAATGGCACAATTAGTCATGACACAATTAGTATTCATTCAGCAGGTGATTCCTTATTCGTGGGCAGTGCAGTGAAATTCAGTGAATTGATGAAAGCAGAAACAGCCAGATTTCAGACATTTCTGACATTAAGAAACTGAACTGAAATACTTGTGTGTGTGGGTTAAACTACCGCATGCCAGTCCTCGTGTTGAGCTGGGAACTAGAAAAGGAAAATGAAGCAGAGATGTGCCCCTCAACTGACAAGTCTCAAGGACAAAGGCACGCACAGAGGATTAGTTCAGCGCTGACAGATGAATCAGCAGTCTAAATGTGTCTTTCAGGGAGCTATTACAAAAGCCAAAAAAACGTACACCCATTCTTAAAATTACCGGTGAACGGATCCTCATTACTGAGCGCAGTCTCCATCTCTGATTGAATTAAAATAGTTCCCGCATTACTTTGTGCCGGCTATCGAATGTCCCCGAGCGAGGTTCGCAGCGAGCGCCGTCTCCTGTGGATTATTATCATTCCCAGTGTGAAGACGGTGGGAACGAATGCGTCCGGAATCAGGAATGCTTCGCAGCGCCCGGAGGATCACGTTGCTGTCAGCTGCCAGGAGAGAGAAGGATCAGCGCTATCCGTTTATATGGGGGCATTGTAGACGCGCCGCTGCCGCTAATAAAGTTTGCAGAAAGGACAGTTAGCGCAGCTGAGGATCCGAGGCTGTGATCGTATGACAGACGGGACGGTGGCAGGCACGCTCGCACGCAGACACACGCAGAGAGGCGCACACACACACGCATGAACAGAAGACGTCTGAGTCACCCACAAGGAGGGTATTTACGGCGCTCGCACGCGCGCCGTGTGATCACTGAGAAGCGCTTCCGCTGCCGGAGACTGAGTGAAGTTTGTTTGGTCTGCCCGTTGCGTACTGCAGCAGTTAGCGGGAGAGCAGGGTGCCTGCGGACAGGTTCTGAGCTACAGCAGAAGCAGGGCTGCCTCCCCACACTGCTGCTCCAGTCCCTTACTCCTGCCCTGAGAACGCCCTGCCAATTAGCCCTGGACCCGAGCCAAGCCACATGTGCTTATCCCACAGGACTGTGCCAAAATGACATAAGACTGACTTTAACAACACTGCGCACAGTCTGAGGCTGAGTAGAGTCGCAGACAAAAACAGGCCGTACGTATTTATTTTTATATGCATTCTGTGGATTAATGACGGACGGCTTGGCAGACGAATTTCAGGCAACGTTCGAGGTCGCTAAAATGGGATGAGGCATGCCTTCAGTCTCTGCTGTGAAAGTTTCTGTTGTTCAGCTCTTCATCCTGTTCTTTTTCTTTAGTTGTATTTTAGTGTTTGTAGCAGTGTGAAATCAAAGACTGGTGTTCAGCGGCTCTTGTTCAGGCAGTGTAGTATGTTGCTGTGTTATGTGGGGTTTGTGAAGTGTTTTTGGACTGTCTGGTTTTGAAAGGGATATTTTTTGGTTTTTAACCCTGCTGACCAGTGCTGACTAGTCTGACTTTGCGGTCTGGCACATTACGGTCACGGATCTGTTACTCAGCTGTGTCACACACAAAAGGACAAAGTATGACTGTGGATGAATCCACACTATTCACTAATTCCTCATCAGAGGCCTGTTAGTCAGAATTAAAGCACAATATAACATGGTCACAAGTGTCACAGAAATAGCTTTATGGTAAATCCTTATATGTACTGTATTTACGGTAGACTTGAGGAAAAACATAAAAGTGTACTGTTCATACAATAATTGGTGCATGAGTACTTTTAGCATTTTTAAAACATATTGTTTATTTGCTTCTGGCAGAGCCCTCTCTGTAGCCTCCCTGCATGAACACAGCTCCACAGGAAGGTACCCATCCTCACACCCCACTGTCACTTCAGCATGGCCTCTCAAATGAAACTCATCCTCCCAGCAACATTCAAATTTCAGAGGAGCCAGCGGCTCGTTACACAGACTTCTGAGTCATCGGTCTGCTTTGTAAATATGCATAAAAGAAAAACAACCACAGGCTGATGTTTTTGATGTTAGTGGCAACACTCGGAGAATGCTTCATATTCATATTCTCAACAAAGCTCCGTGTGTACTTTCCAAATTTATTGTGTGTTGTGCGACCGTTGTCTTTTTAGTTATGAACAGTTGTTGTTTTTGTTTTTTTTTTCTCCCTTGATGGGAAACATGATATGATAGACTGGTTTGTTCGGATCTGTGCTTTGCGAAGTGCATTGCCCGGTCTGTTTGACTATCGCCCCCCTGCATGTTTGAGCTTGTCATGGAGATTGCTCTTACCCTGGTGCTATTTCTGCAGTGTTTGACCATGGGAGGCTTGACTCTGAAAAGAAACCATTCTAACTGCTCTTTGTATATTCAGCCCCCTACGTTTAAACGGATGCCCACACTGTACTGTGCCCTAAATCTACTGCAAATTCAGAGAGAGCCTCCTTACATACTTAATCATCCATTTATACTGGACTTCCTGCAGTGATCTGTGCCTGGGCCTGTGAGTTGGGAAGAATTAGGAGTTCAATACAAGACATCTTCATTTGTTTTGGTAAGTGGAAAAATGAACACGTCTTGAATAAAGACATACATTTCTTCACTAATTCCTTTTATGTGTGGTTCCACTGGCGGGAAGGGGTATGTTTAGATTAGGGATAAACCCAAGGCAGTCATTCTCAACCTGTTCTGGACATGTCTCTGTGACTTGTAAAGCAACATAATAGATTCCATTTTGGTTCTTTTAAAATGGCCTTTCTGTATTCTGGGCACATCAAACACAGTCCTTATTTAAATATTCTTTCTTACAATAAAATTTCCCCAGCTTACGAGACAATACTGTGCTGATAAAAATGTCAGTGCCTTTTAAATGGACAGAACCTGATACTCTACCTGGACTGCGGATTGAGGGCGACTGAATCACGCTTTTTGATATTGAGCCACCCGTGTGAATACCACTGTACACAAGTGGTAAAAGCTGACCGGCAATTCTCCCCAGACAACTGCAGTGCTGTATATCCTGTCGTCAGACAGACCGTGCACAGCCCGGTTAGACAGCCTAGCATTAGCGGTCTAGCGCTGAAGCTGTTTATTGCAGCAGCTGTGAGACTGGTACCCCAGCCTGCAGACAGACAGATGGTCTGGATAATGGCTTTGGCAGCTTGTTAAAGAATAAAGGAAAAATAAAGAATTCATGCTTCGAGTTCCGCTGGGAATTTTTAAAAGGTCTTAAGTGTTGTTTCAGACAGTAGATTAAAGAGACGATGATAAGCATTCAATGAGGTTCATCCATTGTTGTTAATGGGCCATTCAGGAGAACAAATCAAGGAGCATATTTAACACTTTTTTCCATGCCAGAGAAGTGTCGCACAGCCATTTCCTACCACAGCAACAGCAGAAACCCTGCGTTTTAATCTGTGTTTCTCTGTGCCTCTCAGAGCTGCTCTCCGTGAATGGAGCTGTGAAATCAGATCACTTTCCCACAAATGAAAGCTCTAAACAAAGAGATGTCAAATATTGAACAGGGCTTTTGTGGACCAAGAGAGAGGTTCGTGGCATTCCTCTGCAGAGGGCAAACACACTGTGTAAGCAGAGAACACCAATAGGTTCTGGAAGCTAAATTAGCACACCTCCCTCGTGTTGTCTTAGGGTTTCTCCACTGTGCTGTCGTAAGGCTTTCTGAGGGCAGCCTTTAAAAGGAGAGCAGCCAATGTGCGTGTGGATTTGATGGCCGTGTTGAAGTATGGTGGCCGTGCCTCTGTCATCGCTTTGTGTGAGGGAATGAGCCTCAGTCTTTGCACTGGGTCTGTGCTGAGGGGTGTGGCAGGCACTTGTGAGGGGAGTGTTTGTACAGTTGGGGCTCCTTCTGTGCAATCGTAAACACCATGTGCTTGTGACACGCAGAGAAAACTAGGTAACGCTAGATTGCTTTCAGAAATGTTAAATGTTCACAGTGAGATCCATTCCGTGAGTTTTCATTGGAGATATATCATATGGAGCATGGTTGGTGTTTAGACTGTTTAAAGGTTCTCACCATATTTTTCATTGCTCTGTGGTTGTCGTATGACAAAAATACTTTTTAAATTCACGGTCAATACCACTCTAGTTAGCTTCTTGCCCATGCTCTAAGAAGGGACCTTATTGTGATCTAGCTCCAGATATCCATTTGTTTGGCATCCTCTCCGGAAGGTCTTCTCTGTGCTGGTTGCAAAAATGTATCAACTTGTATGAGATTATTTATATTTTTAAATGGATAAGCTGGGGGAGGTTCAAATAGTCTCAGTTCTCACAGTGTAATTTCACACAGGAAGGAGGCTCACGTTGGTAACACTTGTGCTGGGACACACCCGTCAATGAACCGACTAAACCCGCATCAGACTTCGCAGAATATTTTTGTTTTCAGAATTTGCACGGTACTCTGCATATGTGCGAATATTGTGCTGTTGCTGCCTACAGACGACTGCCACGCTCCAGTGAGGGGTCAAATCCACAGTTGACCCCTGAGAAAACCGGAATAGGCACACACTGTATGATATAACTAGTTTTACTGTTAAGCAAACACAGCTGCTTGTAGACCCTTGTCTGATGTGAATACTCAAGATGGACGAACTGCCCAAGTAAAGTATCTGTCGACCTTCAGAGCTAGTGTAACTGTCAGGGAACAGGATGATAATACGTGGCTACTGAGACAATGTTAGATTGAGTTCTTGCCAGAAATATTCAGAGCACTGGCAGGGAGCTTGTTAAAACAATGTCAGATGGAAAGGTTTCAGCTGTTCCCTTGCCAATATGTATTATTCTATTAAATAGGTAGCCGAAGATTTTTAAAATGTCCAAGTCCATTTTGGAGCAGCAGCAGGATGTAAAAAGACCGAACTGGAGCTTTGGTGACACAGGAGTGAAAAAACGATTTGTTTGCTGCAAGCCCCTGTGCAGCCTGGGACTGGCATCTGCACCTGAATGAGCCATTTCAAATTAGCAGATGGATATGAGTCACAGAACAGTGCAATGGAGGGGGGGAAAAAACACAACTTATCACTATTAGGATTGTGATTTTCATAAATCTTAACATTTTGTGTGTGCGCTTTGTTGCTTAATTGATGGAAACGCATTAGCTGGGCCAAAGTAAAAGCAGGATGAGTCAGGGATGGTGCGTTTTAGCATGCCCTGTACCCTGCTGCTAATCAACAGTACTGAAACACCAACAGAATTTTAATGTCCTACTTCAAGACGACCAAAGCCAACATTAGTTCCTTGGCAGTGCTGCAGTGAGGAGAGAGGGCCATTGCGATCTATACTGCAGTGGTATAATTCTGTGGCAGAGGCTACTCTACCAAATACCGAAAGTTATGAATTGACTGACACTGTCACGAAGTAAATTCAGTGTGGTAACCTGACGTGAAACCGCTGGTGCTGACTCAGCTACACTACCTTATTTTTAATGAGCAAACAGAGCTTAGCCTAAATTACAGTATTCAGCCTCCCACAATTCAAGTTCAAGCACCAGATGAGGCACGGATTTGGAAAGTTTTATTAATCTAATTAAAAATAATATCACTATGCTGACACCATTGTGTTCAGGAAGGCCAGATGTCTGCCCTAATGCCAAACTGTAGCGCCTACCCTAAATGCCTATGCCTCTTCGGCTACCTACAGGGAAATGGAGAGGTGAGTAACATATTCACAGCAAATTATGTGATGGTGTGCCACATGTGTGATTTTCAACTGCACTGCACGCAAATAATAGGCTCCTGAAAATAACCTAATGTTACCAAGAGTGAGAGAAAATCTCCACCAAAAACATGGCAAAACACACCAAATGTGTGAGGGGTGGACCCAATCTCTGTAGAAACACAGATAGAGGTGTTTGACAGACTTACAGCACTCTCACACAATGAAGTGAACCAATGTACTTGCATGGAGTGGGGGTTATCATGTTGTACGCAGAATATATTCATTGAGCAAAACATTGAAGGTAAAACATTATTACATTGGGTGGGCCATTTACAATGTCACAACAACTGCTGTAAATGAAAAAAAAAAAACTTCCCCCGCAACAGAGCGGAATGTTACACGTACACAAATAGTAGACTAGGCAGACCTGGGACAAAAGGAAAATTTCAATACAAATGCCACAGTTTCTCTTGCACTAATGGCAGTTTATTAATTACAGCACAAATGTGTAAACACTCACAGTATGAACATAAAAGCATACCTTAAATAAGACCAACAGAAACTCTAGTTGATACTGGACCATTGGCAGCAAGTTACAGTAATATCTCATCCACAGAGACAAAATGTCTAAAATTCTCTCTGTTGCATTCTCATGCTTCGATTGGTATAATTAATAGGGCAACCACTGAATTACTGGGTGTGTATGTGAGCTGAAGGGTATATGCGTACAATAGGAAATGAATTGATCTGTGGGTCACTACAGCAATAATTACCATAATTGTTAGAGTGCATACAGCTTGACTGGGTTTTCTTTGCCATTTGTCTGATGGCAATTGTGTGATCTTCCAGGAACACTCTGTACAGGCACAATTTGGATGTATTTATTCTAAGAAAAGTTTTTTTTTTTTATGATTCTTTTTCACCTAACTTTTTTAAACCACGGATTTAATTTGCTGAATTAGTTTTCTTAGAAAATTACAAAAGGATATACTTAGTCTTTTCTTCAGCATGTCTCTCTGAGGAATATATGATCTTGTGTTTATAAACAGCCCGTGCCAGAATATATCAGTGGTCAGCTTTGCGTCTTCCTTTGACGCATGTTTATGATAGAGGTCACCGTCGCCTGTTCCCACTGCTCCAGTGATGCAGCTAGCGCACGCATGCTGTGTGAGAAAGTTCCATCAAACATTCCTTTCCCAAACAACACTATATCACACCCCCCTAAATACTGCAACAGCTGCATTCTACATTGCTTAAAAACAGTCAAAAATCTGTGTTGTTAAATTGTACCAGGCCCTAAACAGGTATGTGTATATATATTTCATATTTCATATTTACCATACAGTCGCATGCAATGACGGACTTCGACAAAAACATGCAAAAAAATACATCTGAATTCCATTTCAAAGCCAGGATTTTCATTTGATTCTTTGCTTTTTTTATGGGTTCGTTACGTCTGAGATGTCATAAATAATACATTGGGCCCTGATGCTTATATTGCGGAACATGTGGGATATTTTATTCATGAGATCCTTGAAAGGGTCCCTTTGAGCTGGTCCTGGGCTGGGAGTGGGGTGCTGTGGGGCAGGGTTAGTGCGGATGTCATTGTCTTTGTCAGACATGGGCTCTTGACCTTGGACATGAAAAATGACACAAGGGCAGATCCAAAAGAACAGCTTGTTACTCCATGTTGTCAGATGATATGTCCCAATCTGAAGAGAACTCTGAAAAGAACACCCGTATTATGGGTGTGAGTCATTTGCATGCAGTAGACACCTAAGGGGAACTGATTTTCTTTTTTACATCAAGTTCCTTGACAACTTCTTTCATCTTGACTTTCATCTTGGTTTCATCATCATGGTGTTAGACAAAAACTTTACATTGGTTTAAAATCCTGCCACCTTGTCCTCTGGTTCACGGGCAACATTTGGATCATAAAATCATACTGCTTAAACACTGCCTCAGGAACCTCAGCAAAACAGGTCTGACAGCATTTAAAAATATGTGTAATTTATTCATACATTTATTAGGGGTAGGTTTTTGCTAATCTTCTGATTTGGCAAGTACCACTGACTTTTTTATTGCTTTGTGCATGCAGGCGTTTCCAGTATAACTTCCAGTGCTAACAGTCTTTGAAAGTGGCACCATAAATTAAAGGCTTATGACTGTGAAAAAGGAGACCAGATGCACACTAATATATCTTGTCTCCCCTTTCTTCATTTCCACCTTGATGGTTCTGACCCCTAAGTTAAAATATTTCCCTCATAGAATTTGTTGGGTTCGTCCATAGCAGTTTGTTGCTGGATAAATAGATAGGCATGGGGCTTGGCAGGGGCACAGAGCAGTGGCCTGTGAAGGCACGCTTTTCCTCTGTGCCATCAATTAATGGCTGGACCAGGAACGCAAGTGTGCACTAGGCCAAGTATGTGAATCAACCATATTACTCCATGTAGTGTACACCTGGGCATACCTGGGCAATCTAGTCGTGTGCAGGACACCACTGCTTTTTGAAAGAGGTTCATTTGTTTTTCCCCAAGGTCTTCTTTCCCGTTTGACTGCCAGCAGCCCGAGAGGGAGAGACCGTTAGCAAATGGCCTGGAATCCTCAGACAAGGAGACCGAAAGGCCCACCATGCTGATAAAGAGAGGCAGAGTCCCTTTGAATAATTTAATGAAACCCAGAACTCAACAGGATATTGCTGGGACGTGGAGCCAACGCGAAGCGTTGTCGCCATGTTGTTGCCGAGGGAACAGTGTGGCGGCAGATCAGAGAAGGCAAAGGTTCACCTCGTGGGCAGACCGCGGTTCTGCACTTGTTCAGCAGATGACGAGAGCACATCTGGACCTCATCTGGGGCTGCTGGTCAACGCGATAAAACGGTTGGGATTGTGACGACGTGGCAGGGCAAAGGTGCCGACAGTGACAACGGCTCTGACTGACTTACGCTGCTGCTGTAGCAACGGCAGTAAAAGGAGAATAATGGTCTACATCACAAACTATACAATGTCCTTTCTATAGTTCAAGATTTTGTTTAAGATGTCCTTCTTTGGTGATAAGTCCATTGACATAGAGGACTGAATGAATTCTGCAGTATCTGCAATGTACTACAATGGCCTATGATTAGTTAACTACATATGTGAAAATGATTAGGATATGAATGAATCAAGACAAATGTAGCAGTGATATGACTTATTTTGGATCTTGTTTATAACCCTGAGGAAGAACATAAAGTTTATTTGCAAGAAGATTGCATTTATTTGTAATGTTTAAATAGCCTCTCTTGACATTTACAGTTAATTTTATGGTGACTCTTTAATATTTATAAATGTTTCATCCTACTGAATTGTTTTCAAAATACTTGGTGTGTCAAGGACCAACTCACGTATGTTGGTGTCTTTGGAAAAAACTCTTGGTTCCACAGCAGAATATTTAATAAATGAATCACCATTTACATTCAGAGCTTTGGCATGAGTCCTCAGCAATGATTTTCATGACTAAATTATAATCATCAGGGGATGATTATCATACAAATGTAGGCTCATAAAAATGTTTTCACACTACCAAATGGCAGTCTCACCATAATGTTCTTGTTCTAGCTAAAAATGTTAGATGTTTTAGGCCAAGAGTGCACATTAAGGGCTGATCCATTTCAGAGCTTTGTGCCAACTTCTGCTCTTAATGAGTTAATTAACTCAATCATGTCTTGGCCTGACATTTGTAAACGTGCCAGCTACAGCTACAGACTGCAAGTATACCCTAAAGTGAATCCTGTGCTCAAATATAGGAGTGAACTAGCATAGTTTATAGAGCTGTCAGACTAAAACTAAACTAAAACTAAGGTAATTGGTCGGAAGAGAAACCAGCACACCCTCTAGAATTGTGCCGTTCTGTTTTAGTCCAACGAGGTGGAAAGGAATTTATGCTGTTAAGAGAGGGAAAAGCACACTGAAAGGGACCTAAGTAAGACTGTCAATCAATCCCTCCTCATAAATGCAAATGGCATTTTACTTTGTTGGATGCCTCTAAGGTGGTAACTGTGACCAGAACCCAGTGCCCTGGAGACGATGTTAGATGTGGAAATTGAGCTGGATCGGGGCTACAAAATCAAGTTGCATAACACATTTGGGTCTGAAAAAATGCTAGAATCTGAAACTTAAAATTTAGAATCTGGCTGTTTGGGTGTCTTAACATTGACATAGACATAAATAGTGTATTTTTTATTAGAATATTCCCCTGATTTTGATGTCTGTTAGTTGATGATTGTTGATATTTTCTCACAAATGCATGTACACAGTAATTCACAAATGCTACAGGTCAACAACCAACAGCTTTTAAAATTGGATAAATATTCTAAAACTGTACAATCATTTCCTGGCACCCAGTGATTCTTAAATTTAATCGAATATACTACCCGTATATTTTCACATAATGCACTATTATAATTATTAAGGGATTTCAAGGGAAATTGGACACTCCTTACATTGATTAATGCGTTTCAGTCCACATTAGTAACACTGAAAAACATATAACACATTCACATTACTTCAGCACTAAACTGTCACGCTACAGTATATCTGTCATGTGAAAGGTCACCAAAACATACTGCTGACCAGAGGATTCCATATGTTCTCTGGTGCTCACACTTCTAAGTAGACTTGCATGGTCGATTTGTAGCCTGAATGGCATGTAAATCAAAGTTTGTTGTGGTTGGGGGGAAAACGTGCAAGTTTTCTGTCTGAGGAGCAATTGCACAGAATGGTAACAGTGCTGTTGTGTAAGTGGACTAGAGCAGGGTTTGCAGTGTACTAAAAGAGTGGAGAAGCAGGCCGGACCAAAGTTTGGCTTTTACAGTTATCTGCTCTTGGAACACATCCACCCAATTTTCAAATCCTTAATCTCTGTGCATATCAAAACCAGACATATGTCTTGCATATTTGCTTATCTGGTAAAATTCAAATTCTAGTTTTTAATATAGCCAAAAAAATAAATGAAAGAAAGAAAATTGTTATAAGGTTATATCAGATCTACCTTGAAATGTCCTTCCTGTTGTTTGGGTATGTGTGGCTGGGCTTACCTTTCTGGCTATGTGAAAAATAGGTTAGGTCTCTATTCAACTGAAGGGAGAAAATTGGAAGGTTAAGGGATCTGAATTGAGAACAGAATGCAGCTAGATGTGATCTCTTGCGCAAAAGGCTGGTTTTTCAACCTGCACCTTATGAACCTAATTTTTTTTTGCTCTTTTTGTTCTTTTCTCCTCACTCTAGAAGAAGAAAGCTTTGGACTTACAATGGAAGAACAGGCTGTCTCCAATAGCAGCCCCCAGCACAGTCGGACACGGCAGAATGTCATCAGGTGTGGGTGGCTAAGAAAGCAAGGGGGCTTTGTCAAGACTTGGCACACACGCTGGTTTGTCCTCAAGGGAGACCAGCTTTATTATTACAAAGATGAAGAAGAGACAAAAGCACTGGTAAGTAACTCTTTTTTTACACATACTATTTAACGGTCTCTACAGTGCTTCTTTAAGCAATGATGTCAAACTACTCTGAAACTTATTACAGCAGGGGAAAAGAGCAAGTGTCCCATTTTTCACTTCTGCAGACTGATGGGATGTGGAGTTCTGATGTTTTAGCGTTGTTTGTGTCCTATGATCGCACTTTGTCTGACAGGAATTACGGAGGGCGCATAATAAATATACTTTTGCTTTTTGCCCTTTTCTGTTTGTTTTGTTTGTTTTTGCAGTCTGGTTCCAGACAGTCTTGTACATGACAGAGTCTGAATGTACTGATAAATATAACATCATGTGCTACCTATGCAGAATTAATGTTTGAAAAATATGACAAAATATCTGCTATCCAGAAGGATGCCCTACTTTACTCTTTGTCACGTAGGTGCATTGTGATTTTGTTGTGTATTTTCCAAAACTCTAAGGTGACAGTGAGCAGTAATCAGTGTTCTACTGATCTCCAGTATGAGAGACTGTCTTCCCCTCTTCCCCTCACGAATCTGCACCTCACAGCAAACCAAGGGTGCACTTAAGACAACGCATGATTTCTGTTATAATGCAAAGTTCCCATTGAAAAACCATTTCTGGTGCACACTGGTGCAACACTGAGGTAATGAACATATGCTTACAACTGTCCCCTACCTACTATATTTGGGAAAATATAGCTTTTACAAACATACGCACACACATGCACACATACACCTACACCTACACACGCACACACACCCAAACACACACACACACACATGCGCACACACCCAAACACACACACACACACACACACACACACACACTCACTCTCTCACACACACACACACACACCTAATCAGAAATTGGGATACTGCTTTAAATAAAAAACCAGCAAGTCATTTGTAATTCAACCTTAATTGGATAGCACTGCTGGCAATCAATGCATGAACACTGTGATTGGAGCACATATCTTTAACCAGCCCCTTCTTGGCTGTATACCACTCATAAATCATATGCACAAATGCTTCAGTGGTTTAACGGTCCCTGATCAAGTCTTATTTTCAAGTGAATGAAAAATCCTTGTTCGCTACACACTTTATTGTTTTTGGTCTGTGTATCTTTCCATATTGAATGATCTCATAAGAAGAATAGTACCATGTAACAAGCTCGCCGTCTCTCCAAGGGAGCAATTATTGTTGAGATGGTAGACTTTAATGGAGAAACTGTGGTTCAGACACAATGTTTCACAAGCAAATCATTTTAAGGAGTATGTTGTCATTAGTGATACATTTGAAAAAACTTTCAATGTGCACCGTGTGCTGTGACAAAATTAATTCATTTATTTTAACAACCTGTGCTTATGTCATAGCAAGTTACTTTACAGCTTGGTTAAAATAAAAGCTTCAAGCTACATGGTGATGCAGGGACTATTTTGATTACTGGGTGAGGGTAGTGAATTTCATATTCATTTAGTAGGGCAGTTCTATATTTTTTATTTGGTTTGGCTACAAACCACTGAACAATAGATCACACAGATGGCACAAACGGTGAAACCTATTCAAAATCGTATGTTATAGGCCTATGTACTATATATTGCATACATGTTATTTTCTAATTTGTGTTGCATATTCTGGCCTGGATTATAAATATATTCACAGTATATGAGATTTAAGTTTATCAGATGTTTTTCATGGCAAAATGGCTGCACTAGGATGGAATTTTCCCTTCTGGGTATAGAGTACCTACACATCTGCAAGTACTAAATCACCTGGGTACTTCAACTTTTTGATAAACCACTGTTGTTTTCAGCATGGTCTTTGCATAATCTATTTCTGGAAATTTCATGTGCATTTCTTCAATGTCTTTAGTTACAGGCAGCAAACAGCAGAGCTTTTCTGTTCTTTGAAGCTCCAGTTATGTCTTACAGTATTAGTTTACTTATATTTAATGGGTTGTTAAAACTTCTTTCTACCTATTAGTGATTTTACTCATGTTAAATTACAGTTCCAATTTACACCTCTTTTTGGAGTGAGAAAATATCTTTATTTTTTTTATTAAAGACATGAGAAAATGAGAACTTGAGATTTTTAGAATTCCTAACACAATGAAAATTCCAGGGATCTTAATTTCCTTGGTTCTACAATCTCTATTTCTGGATTGATATTAATCAAAGGTGGACATTTTAATTTTTCAAAAACTTCCAGGAAGTCTCATCCATCCTTTTGTATGGCTTTGTGCTATTTCCTGTTAATTTTTTGTTGTGCCAGCTGTCAGCCAATTTCCAATTGATGCAATAATTAGTTGAGTAAGCTTTGCCTTTGCCTGCTTCAGTCAAAATGGCTGTGACTGTGCAAATCAGTGTCAGACAAGTATGAAAGACACTGTCTCTCTGTGTCCTACTTTATGTCCTGCTCTTGTTCATTCTGAAGCCGTTGTACTATGATTGGCATCAGAGTATAGGCCCTGGCTGTGATGTGTGAAACAAAATGGATGTCTGGTAAATACCCTCAGGACTCCATCCAAATTTCACAATTGCCAAGTTGGACCATTCCTAACAATGCCAGTTTGCGCAATCCTGCATTGTTTCCACCAGATTATTGTGATTATATCACAGGTAGCCCCAAATAACTAACAGTGTGATAGGCTATCTGGAAAAATTGAGAAACAAATCCATGGGGCACATGCTAAAATTCACATTCTGACTAGGGGTTAAATAGTCAGCAAAATAGAGGCATAAACTGCTTTGAATTTGTTCAAATGGGCACTGAAGCAAAATGGCAAGCTTTAGAACTAGCAATGTGAGCATAGAGATCCAAAGCTACTTTAATACTAGAGCCAATACTAGAGCCAGCTCGTTCTGGATAAGGGAGGGTTAAAAAATTAGTAATACGGGATCGTGGGACGGTGATCTCATAGAGATCGTCGTAAGAACCTAAAGAGCAAGTGGCCACTGGTGCTGTAGTTCAGGTGTGTTACATCTCAGTAACCCCCCCCCCTTTGGGGGAAAGAGAGAGGATATCCACCTGACTACACAATGAGGGAGGCAAAAGTGACATGTGCGGTCACTGTGACCCATTAGACAGCACACAGATCGCCAGGGTCATGCTTATTATCTGCCTCCTGTTGGCCTCTGGCTGTGAAGGTGCATGGATGGCAGAGGTGACAGGACCATAATATAAAAACAAGGCTGTCAATCAGTGCTTGGAAAAAAAAAAGAAATATGAGGCCTAATTTTGTTTGGGTCTATGTGTAATATGGCTATTTTAATACACTAAAGGCACAATGCTTCACAAAGTGACCAATCATTAAGCTACCATGATACCAAATACAGTAGATGCTGCACCATGCATATAAAACAAGCAACAGTTTCTTTAATTGCTGTTAATGACAGCGTTATAGCAAGCCCGCCCAGTGTTGTGGCAATCATAGACAGCCTATTTTTCAAAGATATTGTTATTTAGTTATTTTGTTCATCCCTTCTGCCTCATATGGTGGCCCCTGCTGTTTGTTATGAGTGTGAAAGGGCATGACAGGAAGGTGCTAGCAATGCTAATCTTTTTATATTTAATATATGTGAGAATGAAATCTTCATTTCAGGTGGACCACATCAATGTCAGATGTAGATTCTCACTATTTCCTGTGAATAGAAACTAACTTTGAATGCTCATATTAAAGATGAGCTCTGCACTCCCTAATCTGTTATTTCAGATGTGGCCTTTATTCTCAAACACACAATATATTTTTTGCATGATATGTGACCATATTAACAGCGTATGTAAGAAATAAGTTACTTGAATTGTACTGAAGGACTGATAACACACTGAATGGATTCCCTTGACCATATATTTGAGTCAGGGGAGAACAGTAAAATAAAGAGTATTATAGCTAATTTGTTTGATTAAATAGCTTTTTGAAAATATGAGTATTGTGGAATAATTGCATTTAGTAAGAGATGTCTCTCTTGCTACAAGGAAATATGAGCATGGTGTTGAAGTGTGAAGAGCTGTAGAAAGTGTATCAATTTACAAGAATTAAAATGATATATGCTTAAGCATTCCATTAGTTGCTGTGGTAGGCAGTTCTGGTTTGCTACAAAGCAAAGAAATGTACTGCTGTACTTGCATGCTGTGAAAAGTTAATCTAAAATTATGGTGGGAGGACAGTCATGCGTGTTTCAGTTGACGCTTGATTTTGCATAGATATTCATAGGCCGAGCTGCAGCACTTCTTCATTTTTCAGTTTCTGTTTGCAGGGATGTGAAGGGCTGATTCAATCAAATTCAATCAGAAATAGTGGAAATTATCAGTAGATTTAATGATATGATATGAAGTGGTACTTTCTTAATTTATTCTTGTCTTGGATCACACACATTGTACATGACTCCCCTTTATATTTAAAATACTACTACCTCGTCCGGCGCACCTGTCGCAGTAGGTGTGCAAGAGTCTTTTTTTATACTAGAATCATACCTGAAATTGCTTGAAATATGTCTTGAGAGATAAGGAGATCTGCCATTTGCCAAATGTAGCTCTATTGCATTACACCTTCATATTTGATCGCTAGATTTTCTTTTTGGAGAATTTCAAAATTGTTTCATCATTTTAGTAGTTGGTTCAAAGAAACATGACAGCACAAGTCTCTTTGAAACATTAATTCAAGGTGTTTGATCTTTTGTAAATGCTATAATTCTTTGAATATCAATGAGGGACACAATGTTATGCCCTCAGTTCCAACACACTTGAGTGGCTAATTTAACAAGGTATGTCTTTTTACTCACCACCTCATCTGCTGCTAGTTTGAAGCTTGTCTTGTGGTTATATTTCTACAGTGGGCGGTGGGCTGGGGCTCTTCTAAATTACATCCAGATCACACAAGAGAGAGAAAGAGAGAGGACTTTACCATTACATTTCAGCTCAGTGCTCAATAATAAATGTTGCTAAAATACTGCAACCCCATCAACAGCAGTTGACACCACATGGTACTACATACCTGGAGAAACAAATGTTACAGTGCCTGTCTGCTTAGATGAAACTTAGTTGAAACTTAAAGAAAGCTAAACAGACATTTCTAAAGTACTCAAAGATAACCGCAATATGCATTTAAAATCCATTTCTGGGAAATGTTTAATCCATGGGGGGCAGTCTAAATATACATTAGCATTACTTTAAGCATTAGTTTGTCCGATATATTTTTAAGTTAAGATGTTATTTAAAAGCCCAGTGAATCATCAGCATAAGACATAATATTTTCTCAAGCAGTAGTATTATCTATTATAATCCATATAAGATACCCGTTCCTTTTAATGTTTTTTTGGCATTCTACCAGTTTACACTGGCATGCTGTTATAATTAAGACATCAGAATCCAGCACTATATATATATGTGTGTGTGTATATAACTTTTTAACATGAGATTACTGAGGTGTATTGGGAATTCAGATCTCATTACCCTGATGGGAATGTAAAGTGCATACTGTAGCAGTGTTACACGGACCCTGCAATCATGTACCTGTGATTTACTAGCTCTGTCAACCCCTGGAGATTTTTTGATCACAGTTATTCAAAGCACCAATACGACCTGTGCATGTGTAGGAACCTCAGTCTGCTTTCTGTTTACACTTCTTTCCCATGAAAAAATGGATTTCCTGCGAATGTTATGATTATGTTATGACTTGATTCATAATCAGTTTGTGAGTGTCCAGCTTTATCCAGGTCTACACAGAACTTGTAGAACAGGTTCAATTTAAAAGGAAATGAATTAATTTCAGTTGCCTACCCAAGAGCAACTATAAATCGATGGAAAATGTTTATACCTTGTTTCAAAAGGTAAAAATGAAAACATCAAATAATTGTAAACAGGGATAACAGTGTTAGTTAATTATTAATGAGTTAATTAGTTAATTATTCTAATGAATGTGTTGCCCTTCATTTTTCGATTAGTTATTTCATTATGTTAATATTTTACGCTGTTTTGTTGTTTTCCTTTAAAAATGCAGGAAGTAGACCAGGCAGTTTAGTGTCGAACTTGAGGATGCATATCATTAAACGACTTCTGATGTGGGCGTACTTGCAGACAATAACATTAGGTTGGTCGTGGAAATAGTGTCGTATGACTACTAGCTAGCAAAACCGAAAATGTCTGATGACGAAGGAGATTTTGTTTTTCATCATGGGATTGTTGTGCCCTATCGACTCGTGCCGGAATACACAGAAGAAGAGCTGGCTAATTTGTAGGCTGATCGTGCGAGAGCGAGAGTGAGTCAGGAGCGGGCCGAGATTGAGGAAACAGGCTATTCCCAGGACAAACGGCAACTGGTGGTAGACATCCTATGTATCACAGACAGACACGATAGCGTTAGCCAGCCCGCATAGTACCTACCTCAAGTGGTTCAACCAACGATGGGAAAACGGTGGGTACAGCTCCAGGCTTCAGACGGTCGCCTTGGTAGTCGGTGCCTTCAAAGTGGTTGCTGCATACCCTTAGTCCTCATTTGCTAACTTCTTCGGCTGTTATGTTGGGGTGTCTGATTACATCCAGCCATGTCTGGAAAACTATGAAAATGTGCTTCCAAGTCAAGTTTATTATAACAACCGGGTACAATGCACCTCATTTTTACACTGGTATCGCATCAAACAAAAGCTAGCAGACGTTAGTTTGTTCGATTTCAACGCTAAGTTAACGAAATGTTTTGCTTCGCTTCTTCTCGATTTTGCTGCGAAACGAAATCGAAGAAGAAGAAAAAACCAGAAACTGTACTACTATGTGGACTTGCCCTAAAAAATAGGTCTTTGTTTCTAATGTTAGGCATTTAAAATGAAATCACTAATTGACAAATGAAGGGCGACACATTCATTAGAAGGACAATATCAGTCATGAGAAGCAGAAGTGTTATAAAGTGCAATTCCTCTTTAAAGACAGATGATTACTGAATCCATTTTTCTGGCCTTTTTAGGAGTGCAATATTAATGTGTGGGCTTTATATGATTCCGTGACTGCTGGTTATCAACCAGAACCATGTATACTTATCATTCACTGTGAGTCCAGACAACACTTTTTCCCAAACGGCCTTTTATGACTTTTCCTTGAATTGAGCCCTGACTGCCCACGTTCACAACGGGATCACCCTCCGGTGGCTCTGGTCTGGGAAATTCTGCAGGGCCTTTTGGACCACCTCTGCCTTGGAAGTCTTTTGACTGCCAAACACGAAGGTCAGTAATCCCAAAACCTGGAAGTGGGCGGAAGGCAAGGAGAACAGGCCCTGTCAGACAAAGCTTGTGTTGTTCCCCTCCCTGGCGAACAAAAGCATTACAGTTTTGAGACGCAAAATATTCCGTCTTAGTCAGCACAGTGCAAGGCGCCGCAAAATTTGGATGGATGGCTTGTTCTGCTTCAGCGTAGAGCTGGAGATTGCATGATTAGTCAAGCCCGACAATGTTACCCGCTAGCTTCCTTCCTTTGCAAAACGTTTTCAAATGTTGCCTCTTGGGACTTGAGTGAGAATGTCTGTAGGAGTTAAGCTCTCCGATCTGTTGTGGAAAGTAACCAAAAGGGATTTGACAACAAATATCAAATCTGGAAAAAAAAATTTATAGGAACAATTTCTCCAACCTTGTGTTTCTGATTAGTTATGGGATATATCCATATAATAGTTAAACAAACTCAAAATCAGGTTGAGTTCTCATGCTTGTTTCTCAAGTGACATATTTAAGCCCTTGGGTGCCCGGAACTTTAGGAGCTTTAAACAAACATGCCTAACACATCAAATATGCCCTCAACATACCCAAGGAACATTACAGTTCCTTATTTCCACTCTTACTCTTTGCAACAGAAGTAGACTCATTATTTTATCATTGAGGAAAGCTTGGAGGAATTAAACTAGGCCAGGAAAGTAGGAGTGTGTGCAGAGCAGTTAATCTCCATACCCTAACGTGCAGTGCAGTACAGAGGATGAATTCTGGCACAGTCAATAGATTGTTCCCCCATATGCTCCGAAAAAAGAAAACAAACAACTAGGCCAGACTGCTCTCTGCTCCTGCAGCCCACTTCATGGAGGTCAGCGGGCTGGAATTCATCGCCAGGACACCGGCCGCTCAGAGAGGGCGTAATTACCCTCAATGAGCACGAATCAGCGAGCACGGAGGGACACGAACGGTGATGAAGTGTGAAGATAAAAGCACACATTAATTACCCAGCTCATCAGAACTGATGTCTCTATTCGTTACCTGTCTCTTTAGGCTAATTGCTGTCACCCGCACTGGGCAGGGAGCAGCTGGCCCTCTGGTTGTCGAGGGCGGCGGTGGCAGCCATGAAAATTCATCTCCGCTACGCTAACGCCAACGCCCACGCCACTCCCCCTCACCCCCAACATGCGTCACAGTTGTAGTTTTTGCTTCGGACCATGAGAAACCCAAATGTTTCTGAGAGGGAGTGCCCCAGGGGGGATAATTTTACCGTCACCAGTGAAGGGCGTGTTTTCCTGAAAGGAGTCTGTGGCCTGCCTCTTCTGCACAATCTCAGGAATGTGAGGAATGGGAACTGGCGGTCAAGTGTCAGATCACGAGCCCGGAGGAGCGGCACGTGTGGGCACGGCACTGGCATGGCGTGTGCGTGTCCCTGCTCGCTCAGTGCGCACACATCGACCGCCCCACAAAGAAACGCCTGTCAGGGCGGACTCAATCGTGTAATTATTCTAATTCGTCCAATGGCATAATGATGAAGCGCGCTTTGTTTATAAAACTTTCTCTGAGGTAGGAATTTCTCAAAGCACTGTCTTTAGGACAAGCTGCTAAATAGGCTGCAAACGAAATATGTGGAAATGCGTAGATCATTTGGCATTGTACTTAATTTAAAATTTAAAGTCCAAATGCATCATTCATAGAACATGCACTGTTTTTTTCCACCGCTGCCAATATTTGTTATGGTGTTAAGTAACAGACTTGTGTTCAAATTTTAAAGAATGCTAAAACCTAGACATACATTAGTAAGGAAAAGGGTATTATGGCACAAAAGATTTTTTGGAGGTATTCCTATCCTGTTATGCTCCATATCTGAAAATAAATATAGTTTCTCTATTATGTTGTTGGTCTAATTTGACTCTCCTACTGTAATGACTTCAAAGTAATGCTTTAACAGCCATAACATATAGAGCCCATTGTTGTGTGCAAAGCGACACTCTCGCCTGGGTGCTACTGTTGATGTGTAATAGGATGAGATAGGGTGCTACAATAGAAAAAAATTGGAAGAAAAAAGTAATTAGCACCTGTTCCCTGGTATCTTGTTTCCTACCGTCAGTTTCTATACCTCTTTACATCACTCGGCCTTTCATGCTAAAAACAGAAAGATGGTTTCCTTTGACAGCAGGTTATCTCAAGACCAGTGGCAATAAGAAACAAATGCCAATTTTGTTGTCTGATCCTTTATTTACTCTTGTTTCATTGTTAAAGGCATAATACGCAGGATATTTTTTATTCGAAAATATTATAAAATACCAATGCTAAGGCATATCTATGATACTCTGGCAATCTAAGTCTTTAAGCACTTTTGCCAAATTTGTTCTTCTTTTACCTGTATTAGTTAACCTAAAATGTGTTCAGGACGTTTCTGGGCATGGCGCTCTTTTCTGTGTGGGGAGGGGTGGATGTGGCTACAGAACCTGTGGTTTGGGATCAGATTCCAACAATGTGTTTGTTGCTAGTCAGCTGATACAACAGCAGATGCTAAGAAGCCTAGATACAGTGAAGCAAAAAGACAATGGGGTTAGGACAATGAGAGCATTTCACTTTGATTACCATTATGACTGACAGTCACACATACAAGCAGCTTTCCTTAATTCTGCAGTCTCAAAGAACACAAGGTCAGGTAGACAGGTAACCTGTGTCAGTAGGTGAGCTGTCAGCTATAGTATGAGATTACATTAGTCATTTATTCAGAAAGTATTATCTGCTAGAGTTCAGCTTTTGGTCTTTTGAGGCTAATGACCTGCACGTTACCCCACCACTACTTGTGCTGTTGTACTGCAGGAAAACTCCGCTTTTTCCAACAATAGTAGGCCACATTACGAAGATATGTTTTGTCTGTCTGAAACAGTCTTTTATTGTTTTGATAAACAGTTCACAATTTGAGAACACAACACAACAGTTGGCAATGGAATTATGTGTGCAATTTTCTGTTATATGCTGTAAGTTAATAACTGCCAACTCATTCATTGTACTGTATATGGAAACATGGCACGCATATGAGATGACATTATCATCTTTTCATCAATACCTTGTGCTTAATGCAAAATCAAGAGCTTAAACTGAAAATGTTTTCTGCTATAAGTCATCTCCAGTGACTGCTAGCACATTCAAGTGTAGAAGTAAGATGAACTAGTAATTGACTGGTTGCACATTTATAACATCCAGAAATAATATAAATCTGATTAAGAAATGTAATCGGTTAAGCAAGTCCAAAATATGAAACTGCAGTTATTTACTTTTACATTAGAGATATTAATTACTCTCCTTATTGAGCAGAGCAGCTTTAATACGGTCATAATTGATTTTTCCCTCACACCTGTGGGATAAGTCAAAATATGCCTGGAGACAGAGGCATATGTCACATCTTGGCATGGCAATTTCCATTCACCCATTCATCATCCCAAAGCCGATTATCACAGCCAGGGAGACGGCAAGGCTGGAGTCGGGACCAGGGGCAAATCAAGGTGAACCTTTGCTGAATGACCTCGACAGACAGTTCAGAGGAGTCCATCTATCAGCCCAATATGCACGTCCAGGGAAAGTGGGCCAAAGGGAAACAAGCCCTGAGAACATGAGGACCTGCACTGCAATCGAGGCTTTGGTAGCAACACTGACCACTACTACGCGCATCATCATTAAATGACAGGACAAGGACACTGAGTAGCAACGGCATCCTTCACCAGAGCGTATACTGAGTGCAAATGGAGTGGAATACCGTTCCACTGCCTAAGTAAAAATGTTAAAAATTAGTGAGAGCACCAGAGAAGAGGAAACAGTCAGTGCGTTTACATGCACAGTTGAAATCAATCTAAATTAATAGCTCGATTTGGCCAAAGATGAGATTTCATTGGATTATTGTCTTGTCGTTGTCCCAATATACATGACTCAGAAAGAATCGATTTATTGACCGAGGTGTGTCTGACGAAGGCTTCTTATAAATCCTCCTTCCTCCAATTTTGTCGCAACTTTTTTGAATAGTTCGCCATTCCACGTTTTTCTTCCATCTATGCATTTTAGGATATTTAACTCCTTTAGTTGTGATAGCATGAAGTTGGCCTCCTCGTCCGTCCAGAAATGTGTTTTTTTCGCCATGATACTAGGGAGGGCAAAACGGAGCTTTAGAATGTCGCCAGCAGTGTATGCACGTGAGCTCGACAATACATTTCTCACAGAAAAGGTTGTTTGTCGCCTTTTTTTAGTTCATTACAGTGGTGATAGAAGTGACAATAATTAAGTGGTACTGTGCTGTTAGCCTTTATTGATCGCTGTACAAGGTTAATGTGAAGTAGCTAGCACAATCGGACAGCACTAACCCATAAAAATGTACTTTGAATGGTACTTGCTCAATCAAACGGCAAATGTGAAAAACATTCGATTATAGTCAGCGGCACCGCAATTTTCTGTCACACTCTCAATAAACGGCAAAAGTCCTAGCAGAAGATTGAATTAAATCTTTTAAAGTTATATATTTTCTGGAGCGTTATCGATTCCGCTCTGCCACCGTGAGCGTGTAGTTGCTATGTAAATTACGGAACATGCGCAGAACGCCTAGGCCAAGTTTTGGCCTATTGAAACGTATACATGCCGTAGTAAATCGACTCCCAACCGCATTATCTAGGTATGTTAGTCCGACTTTGAAAAAATCGACTTCGTACAATTTCAGTCGGACAACAGTGTTTACATTTTTAAAAGTCCAAAACAATAAATCGACTTTTTCAAACATCATGTAAACCCACTGAGTTCTGAACTCAGCAGGAGGCAGGTTAGAAGTTCCACCTGATCTGAATAATCTTCAGGGAGTCAAGCAGGTTGAAAGAAAGCAGGCTGGAGCAGGTTGAAAGAAAGAAGCAGATTGAGCATCTTTACAGCTTTAGATTCAGAAAAAAATGTATGGCATCTGATCCCCACATTTAAAGCATTTTCTGTGATTTACTAGCTTGCTATTTATTGGGAACAGAAAAAACCCCATATTGCAGTGAATCCATCTACTCAATAAATGGACCTCAAAAAGAGTCCTTTTCTAGCACTAGCGACCACGTTTTTGTACACACTGTAAGAAAAAATAATATTTTTCATTTGAACCTGTGCTGCCAGGATATAGAGGTTTTTTTATCGAAGGTGACAAGACTAAGGAAAGAGGAAAAGGCCAGAAGAGGACACTTTAGTTCATTCCTCAGGTGTTACACATCTTTGAGAAATACTATGCAGCACATGCCAATTTCATGATTCAGTACTGTACTGTACCAGAATGTTTGATTTGACTTTTTAAAACATGTTTTTATCATTTTAAATCTGTTTGCATATTAAACAATAATGATTGTAGTTCTACAAGAGATGACAGATTACTGAAATTCTACAATAACTGCACAATATTGATGGCCTGTATAACTGCAGAGCATCAGAGCAATGTTTTATTTAATGGCAGCATAAAGGTTCAGTCAAGTAAATTGACCATTTTTCATTCCAAGAAACATTCTTTTTCTTATGAGAAAAGCCAACTTGTGTGACTTTATACAGTACGAAGATATACACATGAATACCAGAACAACGGGGACATTTGGAGATATCAGTTCTGATTTGAAGAGAATTCACACCATTGTTAGTAACATAGCATAAGAATGTCTTTGGTGATTCAGATACGTTCAGTTCCACGTTTATTGATGTGAGAACATTTCATCATTCAGAGTTATGGTGCATGCTCTGGCCTTTGGTTTACCCTACCAATTAGAAACTTTTACTTCTAGATGATGGCAGCTAAAAGCAGGGGGAGCTACTGTCCAATCCAAAGCACATGATTGCACAGCACTGACACAACCTGGGAGGATTTTCTGTCAATTTGTTCTCAATGTTGATGTGCCCTACCCTCTGACTAGACGCATATCCTCTTCTACAGCTCTGAGCTGACTGTCCTTTAGCTGCCAAAGCACAGTTACTTTCACATGCATTTTACATGCCAGGAGCATGTGACTATGCCGATTCTTGAGCACACTAATAAACAAGTCTAAAATATGATGTATGGCTGAGACGTGTGCTAATAAAACTGGGTTATTGATTACTTCCTCCCACATGTAAGGAATAGAAGTCTGTCCCTTGTGGCTGGAGGAACACCTTTGATGAGGACTGAGGCTGATGAGTTTATACTGAGTTTACCTCATCATAAATAACCAGAACTACAGCAATGAAGTCGGTCATCCCTGAAACATGGAGAAAAAAAAGATACCCCTTCTAATATGTGTGCATTAACAGCTGAGACAAAAAAGCCTAATTTAAAAATAAATTACTGGAAAATAAATTTTACACGACCCTGATCTCCCGATGGGGGTTTTCAACACGAAAAAAGGAACCCAGGTTGGGTCAGATATCCAGATATTTGTATTCAGACAAAATTAATATTTAACTTTGACTTTACAAATATATGCAAATTTTACTCTTTTTTCCCCCCAACATAACCACATGTTGCCCATTAAAGGTACAAGACCCTGCTTGGATACATGGGTACAGGGCAGGTAGGTAAATTAAACTCAAACTCAAATCCTTGGCACCGGTTTCATTTTCAACAGCATCTTTTCTTCTGCAGAACAGGAAATGTAGGACTTAAGAATAGACACTTCCTCAAAGTCAGATGGCCCATTACTCACACAGGACAGGAAGGAAACAGAAATAATGAGGATGGTTTTACTTTAAATTGTAAGACCATATTGCTTAGACAATATGGTACTCACAAAATTGCAATGACTCAGGAACGCAACACAGAGAATCCATTAGCATAGAGCAATACAGCCAAGTTTGCCGTAGTTATTGCGGTACATTGAAATTTTGTTAGCAAAGTTGCAGCCAGGGTTCGCCCTGCTACTTCAGGTGTTTTACATTGCCATGAGGTTCATTCAATCAAAAAGTACTCTCTGAAGGATAGAGAGGGAGTGGGAGTGGTGTGCCACTTAATTTATCATATTTAATTAAGATCATCTTTGCAAAAATAATTTCTTCTGTCCAAGGGCATATCCGACAAGATCACAAATCAATGTTTTTTCTCCCTTTGGTCTTCTTTCTCTGTTCTGCATCACAAACCCTCTTTAATGAAGTTGGAGAGAGAATCACAAGCCATGCATAGCTGGGACGGACCTGACAGGATAGGAAATGAAAGTGTAATTAGTATTCTGGGCCCGAGACGTTTAGAGTGCTTTAGCGCCATTACAAAGACAATCTTGCCAGAGTGATGGTGATACCAAATAGGATATATTACAACAACAGGGTACACTCCAGCAGACTTACGTGACCATCACAGAGAGTGCTCCGAGATTCATCCCATCTATCAACTTCAGTTTAGAAAATGGCTTATTACTTCATATATTCAGCCTAATTTGGGTTTACCTCAATAGAATAGTTGTTCGGAAACTCTTAGGGGTCAGAGCACACACAACCCTGCAGGAATAAAATGTGTTTTCTTTCGAATATTTTGACCCATACAGTATAGTATGTTTTATGAGGCATCTAAGGAGGAAAAATCCAAGGAGATAGTCGAATTAGCAAGCCAGTGTTTCATGCTAATTGGCAAGCCAGGTAGCTATAATGGTAATTACATTTTTTTTAAACTATACGGTCACATGGTTAACTAGCCCCTGAAAAAAGCAGGAGCTGTGCTCTGTACCCATGTATCCAAATCTACGATTTTTTGTGACATAGAAAAACGATAAAAGAACAAGCAGTGGACAATGGTACTCTAGTTTCTCTGTCCATCTTTCTCTTTCCCTGGAATAATAATGTTTAGCAACTACAACCATAGAATCTTAGAGCATAATCACAGCGAATTAACTCAATAGAATAGATGGTATTTCTTTGTGACAACACGTTTCTCAGTTTAATTCTGTAGTGGATTGACATAAGGACTTCATTAGCTTTTCACACATAGTTGAATACACAATGGACTCTATTTCTTTCCCTTTACCCTATCACTATGCAGGTTCGGCAGACTAGCAAGTTCAGTTCAATCAGCAGTGTTAAGAATGATCACGTAATTCTCAAATTAGAAGCAATCGTGAGCCTGCTTGCTGCCAGACAACTATCACCTCCTGATTATCTCTCTTGCATAAATTATCCCTGCTGAAAGACTCAAATTCCTCTGAGAATTAAATGTATTATTTATTATTATCTGCTAGAATATTCCTGCCACTATCATCAATAAAACCTTCACATCTATATTTCGCTCTCCCATGTGTAAATCAGTCGATAAAATCTTGTATCATTATACATGTACAGTATTCCAAAAAGCTTCTACTACTATATAAGGTCACTGCCATAAAAGCAGATTTTTTTTATTGCAGAGCTATATAAAACAAACATATTTCTTTTCGACTGATTGGTGAATAAAACCGAGATGTCTAAACAGATGTTTTGCTAATCAAAAATGGTACACTGTTTTCATAATCAGCCGCTGATGAAGATGGGATGGTCTCCTGTTCACTGGTGCAATGGAATGCCTTTGCAGTTTTCCTTTCCTTAAGAAAGGGCTGTGCTGCATGCGAAAGGACTGGTGGAGCTGGACAACATTATTATTTTCACTTCTGAGGTTATGCCAGGTTGCTATGTAAAAATTCAGAGGAAAAAATGACTTGAGGTCCATTTGCAGCATGTGCAGAATTAGCTGGGAGACTGTATCCAGTCTGTACTGAGGGCTCTGATGCTGTTGCCAAGGTGCTGGAGTCAACATTCTTCCACAGTCCAAGCCTCTACTCTAGCGAATACCCTACTCTGGGGTACAGTGTGCCCTTCTGTGCTCATTTAATTTAAAAGGGGAATTTAATGTTGTCTTAAATTGATTCTCAGGCTGAACGAATGATAAAACGAAATTTTTAAAATTCCACCTGAGTTTCTCTAAGACGATTTTACAACCTCTGATGATCTTATTATCTCCTTTCACTAGACCTCACTGGTTTAATTTTAAAACTTCCCCTGTAATATAATGTCATTTCTTTTCCACAGTGTTATTAAGATGGCTAACCTGTGCAGTATGTGTGAGTCGCCCTGTAATTGCACCAACTCTGTGAGTGACGGAGCTTCAAGACTGTCAGAAATGTGTGCATACTCAAAGGAGCCAAAGCTGTAACTGAAACAGTGAACTGTAATTACATTTTCATCTGCACATTGCTCTACCAAGGCAACAGTGCCATAAAGGAATATACTTGTACCTGGTTTTCTGTAGTTGCTCCTATGTGTTAATCCATCTTGAACCTGGAGAAGCCTGGTCCTCCTCCAAGCATAAAAATGATACCAACAGAACACTCATCTGTACTTTTCATTAAACCAATGTACTAAATACACAGTTTAAAGCTGTCTGAAATGTGTTTCCTTAGCACTTAAGTCCATGAAGGAATTTGAATACTTTATTCAATTTATGTTTTAATGAATATTAAAGGTGACAGTTTTTTCAGTAGTTCACAGATATGAAAGTTACTGTTCAGTCTGTTTGATTTTTAACAAAATGGTATGTGTAACATTTTAGAATGCAGTTTTTATGCATGAATTAGCATGAGCTAATCAGTTATATATTACCACACTCAGTGTATGTTTGCATTGGTTATCTGTCCCATGTAAAACAGGGATTTTTGAACTTCTCTGTCTCTGCTGTTTCAAAACCAATCTCAATGCAATTTCACAGACGACTACAATTGCCATGTACTCGCCAAATACTGATTTTGGTATAACTACGTTAATACATTACTATATTGTGGATACCCCCTTAAATTAGGTAACATTAGCTAATGTTATAGTTAGCTGGCTAGCGAGAGTGAGAGTGACTGTTATCGACAAGGTTTGCACGATAGACGGCAAAATGTTAACATATTTGCAACCATATATAAAAATAGGAAAAATATCAGTAACACCCCAAACCTAGAGTGGTTGTATAGAAAAAAATGTAAATTATAAATGCAGTTACTTATGTGTGGTTGTTTACTACCTGTGGAAAGTACCATGGTGGGTTGGGCGGTGTTAAATGGTGGCTTTGTAGGCACAGTGTGTTTGGGAGTGATCTTTTTCATGCAGTACCCAATGTACATATGTAGAGCAGTGTTATAGTGTTATAGAAAATATGATTTAAACATTTCTAATACTTGTTTTAGGATAATGTTTTGAATTTCATATTCAATTTCTACATGCATGATAATACCAATTATTAATTAAACCTCCCAGTGTAAAAACTAAGGAAATTAATAAAAAGACAGGAAATTAAATTGATCTTCCCTAACACTAACATCAGCCTGCTCTCCATCAAGGTGAATCAGCACATATCTTTGAAAACTACTACAGCCCTGTATATGTCTACTGCACTTGTATGCACCACTGGGAGAATTGCTTAAGATTCAAATGTTCTCTCAAAGAGAGAAATGGCATTGAGATTCCTCTCTTTTGAGGCTTTCAGCAAATGCAAACATTTCTCTTGAAACTTTAAAATATAGAATAAATGGATTAGTTATTAGTTAACCCCTCACCATTCAAATACTAACAGGGAAAGGAAAAAAAGTTAGTGTTTTAAAATAATCAAAGAAAATAATATAGTAGCCTATATTACTGTCATTATATACACTGTATATTTAGTTCTGTACTACTGGCATATTTAATGTATAGTACCATCATTCATGACTTGAAAATACTTTAGTTAATAATTTGCTCATGTTAATTAATGCATATTAATGTTAGTTCAATGATAAATTTGATAATTTTCCAAAATTGTATTTTCTTGAAATGTATAAGAAATTCTTTGATATTTGGACAAAAATAACATATTAATATACTGTAAATCAGAAAATACTACTGCTAATATGATTATACTCAGAAATAAAGAACCTAATGATGCTGAAGGAAACTAATGCACATACCAGCAGCAGCAGCTTTCCGTCATGTACCACTGTATGCAGGAAAGCATATTGAATGCATTGATCATATAGGAGTACTGCAGGACAAGTTACTATTCTTCGGATTTAACCAGCTAATGTAGCGGTATCTATTTCTCAAATGCAGCATTGACTTTGTCTCAGGTGGTTTTAAAGATCTATTTGAAGAAAGAAACATGTAATACACACGCACAAAGCAATAATCATGATTCGAGAGCTCTGATGGTACTTGCTTCGTTACTTGGATACTTAGCGGTGGTGTGTTTTGCTGCTTCCCCACAACAGAAGGTCAAGGAGACCGTATTGATGAGTTCCAGTCAGGACCGTAACCCCTTTCCGACCATGTCCACACGACCCGAGTGCTCTGCTGCTGCGTTTTACACGCCGCTCAAATGAGGCGTTACAGCAGCTCGCAGTATTCCCATGGACAGGGGCCCAGGTTCTGATTATTAATGTGATGTTCTCCCGCAGCAAATCTTATTAAACCACAGCACCACACCGGGCGGTGAATTGCAAATGAGCTGAATGGCTCCCGGTGGCTCGTACATTATTAGTTAGTGGTCATCTGTATGCACTGTGTGCTGGAGACCTTTTTCAAAGCTTACGCTCAAACTTTTTGTACTCTCCAAAATACGCTTTAAAAAATTAGCCAATGTTTTGCAGTTACCAAATTGTCATATGGGTTTAAGATTGTCTAAATTTATTAATGCACATTATACATAATCTTAGACTGCCAGATTAATCAGTTGGTTGTGCATGCTGACCTACCTTTCCTATTTATTATATGCCCATATTTATTTTGGCACACAAGCTTATGCCATCTTCTGAATATCTCCAAGGACCTACTTCCTCCGATATGTCAGGGATGTAGTTCCCTGATGAGCATGCAGAAACATGAAGCAGTTTTTTCTAAGGGGACTTTACAGAATGATGTTATTATGGACGCTTACACGGTAGCTGTTTACTCTTGTTACCTTTATTGAAAGCCTGGCTATAAATGTCATATGGCATTAAGTGCTTCTGTGCTGCTTCTGTTTTCACAGAACGGGTGCTCTTGTTTTCACCCACATACTCTAATGGCCTTACAATATGCAGTGGGTAAAGACTAAGGACTGTAAAGACTAAGACTAGGCAATTTTGAGCATTCCACCTATTTTATTTTTTATTTTTTAACATTAGTTAAAAACTTTATATGCAGTATAATGCTTGTGAGTGTGCCTGAGGTTCAAATTTACATGTCTTTGTTTGTAGCAATATCTGATAAATACTCATGAAGCACACAGTGGATTGGGCAAAGAAATGCATAAACTAGGCCGGTAAAATCTGGGTTTTGCTGATGTTTTAACTTCGGATGAGATGCTCTTTGTACTCTTAGCATGCCTAAAGCACTAGCACCAACCATTTTATATCCCAAAACCACACTATTCTCTAAATCCTTGGATTATAAGATTATAGAAGGAGGGGCTGAATTTACATTCCAGGGTGGATCCAGGATTTATTTTATGCAGCTTTTATGAATTACATACATTAATAAAACGGGTTCGCTGTGTTTTACTAAACCATTTATGATTTATCATTCACAAGCTTTGCATTCACAACATTATACTTTGTATTCATGACACTTCAATAAAAAAGGATATCAGTCACTGGCTATTTAATTGCACTTACAGCAGGCACATTGGTTTCAATACTGATGTCAGCTCACCCTGGTGAAAGGTGTTTAGCTGGATAAAGGTGTGTCAAAAGTGCACGGAGAGCAGATGTTGTCTGAACATCACCGGCGAACAGGAGCGTGGAAAAAACACCTGGGCTTGTTTACAGACGGGTTCAGCTGCAGAGCTTTGAACTCTCAGCGTAAACAGCACCAGCAGGTCACTTCCCCCAGATAGCCAAGCGCCATGTAACTCAGGGCATTTCAGCAAGCCCAGAGGCTCGAGGTTAATGACCAAGCAAGAGTTCAAAACTTTGCTACTGGAGTCTTGGTGCTTTGGATTTTACAGTTTCAGGACATGGTTAAGAGAGGCTCAGGATGTTTGTGAGTGCAAGTAAATCAAAATGAAGGTGCTTTGGATCAAACAGTCAAGCTTAAATGGCTTTTTTATGAGCTCTTGCCAAGTAGTGGGCCAACTCTAATTAAGTCCGGAGGGGTGTTTTGGTTGTGGCTACTTTCAATTGATTTCTGTTAATTCTTTAACCGTGTGATCTAGGTTTCATTTTTTGTTTTTGGGTGTCCCATCCACTAATTCTCAACAGATGTTTTAGTAAAGTAATTGCATCAGACCACAAATGCATCAGGCCACAAATATTCACATATTAATCTCCCCAATCCCTGCGCATCATGTAGGATTCTAGTAATGGAATAGTATAAATCAGAAAGTGACCGAAAGCAGATAAAAATGTTATTGTGGAGAAGTTTTACAACTTAGAGAGGAAATTCCTGTAACTTTTTCAGCTTAGCCACTGAACATAGAATGTGATAGTCAGCCCAATTGTGATCTGGAGCTGTGAACAAAATATCACGTGTCTGTTTCTCACAACTTCCAGTGTGACTACCTTTTGCTTCATTGTGCCGAATTGGCAAGAGCAGAAAGAAAATAATTCATAGTAAAATGTTCTGTGTTATTTCAACTCTAATAGAGTATATGGGCCTCCATTGCCAGATTGGACTCATATAAACTCTGTAAGAGTTGACTTAACACTGAACATTACAAACTCTTCCCATGTAATTGACGGACAGCACTGTGTAGCTGAATTGTAGCAGTCTATGAGGACATTAATGAACTATAACATGAACTAAATGAACTAAAATACCCAGAGCTGTAGAGGGCAACAGGGCACAGCCTCATGCTGGGATTTGAACTTGTGGCTCCAAGCAGCAGTCAGAACAAAGGTAATGTGTTGTAAGTGCCTGTCTGACTTTAGTATTAAACTGAAAGTGAGAGAGCACCGGGCAGCTGATTTGAATAAATCCACTGGACATATTTGTGGTACCAACAACACCCTGAAGCTCAGCAAGTCATCTTGCTTGTGTCTGCATTAGTGGAGTGAGCTAATTACATCGATGTGTGGCTCAATATAGGTCTGCTAGAGCTGGTGAGAATAATTCGCACCTTGGCAGTCACTGATGTGTTCAGAAGTAGAGCTCTTTATAGGTTTAGTCATTGATTAGTCCGAGTGATTGCACCGAAGTGGATTTGGGCTATAATCCATTCAAACCTTGTTTATGGAGACAATTTGACAAAGCAGGGAGTCTCTGAAATGGCTTTTACTTGGCGTAGCTTTGCTATGTATTCATCCAGCGACTTTGGTTTGCCGAACACAAAACATTGGCCATTAATGTGTCTCACGTCTCTTCAAACTTCAAACTTTGCTACTTTGCCCTGTAATAGGAATGATACTGACCAGAACCCGTTCACCACATCAAACAATCTCTCGTAATTAGTGGGTAAAAACATAGTACATCAGCTTTATGGTCCATCTTAATTCACTTCATATGGGCTACAGGTATGGTTTCTGTTTATTAGACCTTACAGTCATGCTTCATTAAAGGGGTTTGTCAGAGTAGGAAACGGCCATAGAATCTTGTTAATGTTTATAGGCCTTTAACAGTGATGCAGTACTCTGCAGCACATCTTGACAGAATTAAAACCTCCATGATGGAAGGCATTTTAAGGATCACAAAATGACACCCTCACAGTTATCAGTAGTCTAGTCGCAACTTCTGTCCACTCACAATCCTGATTTGATGCCTTTGAATGAGTGCCAGTTTAAATATCAAATGTAATGATCAAATAGAATTCTATTGAGAGTACTGTATGACACCTAAAATTTTCATTTGTGGGCATCAAGACCATTGTCACTTCATTAAGTATTCCAATACACACACATGCACACACGCTACACAATATACACAATATAGCTATGAGATTAAAACCCTAAGAGGTTTTAGTCACACCATATATGTGATGGAGCATATGTATGTATACACTTAAGAGATTAAGAGATGCTCTAATCTAAATTACACCCTCATCCTCTCCGCTTGAGCAACACTGGGCCTCCTCAGTTGTCAAAATTGATTATATGAGTTCATGCATGTTCTTGAGAAGGAATTAATACTGCATCACATAGACTAAAATGCATATCTTTTGTAATCTAGTGCCATGCACATTCTATAAATGGACCCATGACTTCAAAAGATCGCAAATGCCAAGTTGGCTATGGACGTGCATTGCTCCATATGAACAGTTTTTGCATGTAACTGGATAGTCTTAACATACCACAAAATAGAAACTCGGAGAAACAAAACCAATTCCTGTCATTGAAATATTTTTCAGCTCTCACTGTCCAGATAACCTGTCATTTTTCAAAGCCTATCACTCAGTATCACATATAATAATGCAGTGAGATTCTTACTAAGATGCGTATTTTCAGAGCAGCCCATCTATAAGAAAGCATAAATCTGTTTCAGGACATTCTTTTCATCCTTAACACTGTTGTGGGCATTTGAGGAAAGAGGCAAATGGAAAAGCTATGTAGACGGGGGCACGTGTTGGTGAAGTATGCTTTTCAGCGCTGCAGAAACTGGAGCAGGGAAGAGGAACTGCAAACAGCCACCAAGCAGCTCGTATCCAGAGCAGTAGAGCCCTATTAATAGCTGGCAAGGTTGTTGGGGGGGGGTCAGAACATGCTGATGTTATGACTATTTAAAGTAGAGCTAGACTGGTGTCAGAGACTGATCTATGAGTTTAACATGGCAAAACCAGCTGAGGAAGTGCTTTCTCCGTAATAACGCCACTTTGTCACGTTTGATAACAACTCAGTTCTGTCAGCCATGTCTCCAGGGGCCTATACACAACCTCGGCGCTGGCAGCAGTGTTCATGTTTCTCACGAGATTCTAACAAATGTTTCAATGCACATTTCTTTATTTGAATCTTTCGGCATCTACTCCCCTATACCGCTTGCATCCGCCAAAGTGTATCAAAAGGTGAGAGCTCCGCACGATGTTAACAACATTGCCCTTAGCTGCGTAAGTGATGTGTGCCCCTGGTTTGACTTTTCGGCACACAATGACGTTTCCACTTGCAGTTTGCTCAATCTCATCTCTGAATCATCAGGAGCATGTAAAACAGGAAAGTGAATTCACTATATCATTATGTTTAATCCTGTAGATGCCAAAACCATACTTCAGGTTTGGCGTCTCATGTATATCATAGGAATTATTTTATTTACTTGTGCAATAAATACTGTTTTTTAAAATCATTTTGTTCACCCTTTTCTTATTTCCTTCCTCCAGGGGATGATTTTCTTACCTGGAAACAGAGTCACTGAGCACCCAAACAATGGCGAAGAGGCGGGCAAATTCCTGTTTGAAGTCGTTCCAGGTAGGGATTAAGCGGCACGCTTTACAGCATGTTTTCATCCTTGCTTTTCTTAGGTTCGCATTGCCAATTGTGTTTCCTTGGACATTTGCAAAGATAATTCCAGGGCACCTTTTCCAAGGACATCTTCCAACTGCCAGCCAAGACAGAATGGCATTTGCTTAAAATCTAATCCAACTCCCAGAGGTTGTGCTTTACAAGGGTTTGACAATTCCAATTATCCCAAATTCCACCTCAAACAATCCATGGAAGGAGGGCTTTGAGCATTTCTCTTGTCTTTGCACAGTGTTACCCACACTCTGTTCAACATTTTAATGTGAAGTCCTGAGGTCCTTCAGCAAAGAAAGCACCATCTGAATTAAACTGCAATATTATGGGGGTTGGATAGATGACATTTACATTTGGGATGTGAATGTTGTATTTGAGCGTTGTAAAGGTTAGAGCTGGGCGGTGCATTTGATGTGTTAAGCTGGCGAGAAGTCCAGCCTTTTGGGACTCACGGTATGGCTTGTGTCTTAGCCAGCGTCCAACTGTCCATCTGGCCTGTCAGAGAACTTTAGCATGACGTTGGCCCTAGGGACAGATATAAGTGTTTCCTCTGTCTGCTTCACTGGCCTCCTTGTGTGCCAGCTCTTCAGGCTACATGGGCAAGAAATAGACTGCAGTTGTTGGGAAAGGGCAGATGGCCTTGGCACCATTATTGATAGACATCTTAGTAAGACAGCAAGTCATTTAGGATGGTGGGCAGCGTTGATCCGTGTTATCTTGCAATTGTTAAATTAGTCTCATTTTTTTCATCAGGAAATGCCTTCATGAGGCATAGCATAGTCATAGGCATAGTCTACTTCAGGGGTCCTCAATCTCATCCAGAAAGGGCCAGTGTGGGTGCAGGCTTTTGTTCCAATCAAGCAGTGATGATTCTACAACACACCTGATTCTACTAATCAAGGTCCTTAGCAAAGACGCTAGTGGTTGCTTGTTAGAGCCAGGTGTGTTGTTGCTTGGTTGGAATGAAAGCCTGCGCGCACATCGGCCCTTTTTGGATAAGATTGAGGACCCCTGGTCTACTTGATGCAACAACTTGGCTAAATTAGACAGGGCCCTCCTGGACTATAATTTCCTAAATCTACTGTACAATGTACAATTAACCATTTCTTGGTTGATTTTGAGTCGTTCTTGGGAACATTGTCTCACTGACAGATCCATTTGTGGCACAGTTTGAGCTGTAGCAAAGGTGTGAATAATTTTAGCAAGCACTATATCTCTCAAAATAATTCTCCTTCAGTGTGCTGCAAGTATATCTGATTTTTTCAATCCAAAGTGAAAATGTGCCCTCATTTTCATATGCAGTTTGAGGTAAAATATCTATTTGTCTCACTTACCTACAGTAAATTGCATTCATGTGCCCTACTTTGAGGAAGTCATTTGACTGGCAGGTCGTAGACTATCAGTGACTTGTATTCTGATGCTATTTTCTCACTTGGTGATGTTGATGAAGCACCTATTGGCTTCTGCCTGGGGGCGCGTTCACTCAGTACCAGGAGAAAAGCCCCTGGCTGCCAGGAGCGGTGATGAATGGCGGGAGCGCAATGGAAAGAGAGTCATGTTTCCCAGGAAGAGAAATGCCGGGAATGCGGGCCCCGGGACGGGATTTCAAAACAAGGAGACAGCTGGGGGACACACTCAGCTGGCCCACACCGGGAGCCGTGACCGAGCCCAAATCGATCTGTCTCGTGTGCGCTAGCATCAGCCGCGCCCGCCGACGTCCGCCCCCTCCCCCTCCGTCCCACGATGCTCTGCTTCACATTGGTCCCGTTCCAAAGCCTGTGGTTTTACTGAAAATGTGTTTGTGCTATACAGCGGTATTTGCATATACACCCGACAGGAAACACTGTTTAAGCACCATTCTTTTCTGTCTTTTCATCCAGGAAACTTTTGGAGCTAAGCTACTGGCAGCTATGCTGTGCTCTGTCTTTGTTCTGGAAGCTTGTGACCTTGCTGGCTATCTTGGTTGTTTTGCTCCAATCCGTGGCACTATGAATTTGCTGGTTGTCAAGGTAACTTGATGGCCTTGTGGACAGCGTTCCATTTCTTGTGAGAATGTCTGTGTATTTCCAGTCAGAGACATCCCTTACTCTGATGTTTTGAGGGCCGCTATTCTTTACTGCCCGTTTATTGTCTGTTTTTCAATGGCTCCCTTTTCCTCTCGACAAGTCCTCTGGTCCCAGTGGTTAGCTGGGAATGCACTTTTGCTGTTCCCTCTGGGAAAGCTCTGTCCTCTGTGTGCCATTGGGCCCACCTCCTTTGCCAACCCACAGTTGGCCTTTACACTGTGTGTTTGTGTGTGTGTGTGTGTATGTGTGTGCAAATTTGTGTATGTGTGCATGTGTGTGTGCATACATGAGCGTGTGTGTGTGAGTATGTGTGTGTGTGTGTGTGTGTGTGCATGTGCGTGCATGCATGCATGTGTGTATAGATTTGTGAGCACACCCGTGTGTGTGTATGGATTTGTGAACATACTCGTGCGTGTGCACACACGTGCTTGTGAACAAGCCCGATGTCAACAGGTCTCCTCTGTCACAGGATGCAGCTCTCTGGCGTCAGACACGCCTCCAGCTCCTGAAGTGTGAGCGGCGCTTCTGATAAAAACCAGCTTGTCCCACTGTGAGCTCTGCTCTTTCACTCACCAAAAGATGTTAAAATGTGAAATCCTTTCCAAGGAAAAGGGAAAACACATTTCCTACCATATGGAAAACTGGCACGTTTGCCTGTCAACCACACATGAATAATTACTGCCATTGTTCACGGGGGCAGTGTAACATGATGCAGCGTGAGAGGGAATTCGGACACAGTGCCAGAGTGTAGGAGAGGACCATACATATTACTTTTGGCACTGATGGAAATGGATTACTCACTGGAAATATCTCAAATTAATGGTGCGCCAGTGTTTTAAATTTACGAAGAGTGCACAGTGAGTCATTTTATAGGTGAGACCATTTAAAGCTTGCCGTTATAAAATATCACTGGTCTCTATAAAACAGGTTTTTTGCTGAATAATTTTTTTTTGTTGAATTTGTTTTGAGAAATGGCAGAGATTCATTCCGCCCAATGAAGATCAAATATTGATACTTTTTCCCACTTGTTTCCAGTTGGTATTTTGTGTTAATTGGTGTGTAAATAATGGTCTTTCTGGGACGTAGCCCAAGACAGCAGTTGTTGATTGTCTTTGTAGTTGCTGATAGCTGGAGAAATATGTCAAGAATACATAATTCTGTTACCTGTGCATCCAGACAAAAATCTCAGAGAAATGTTCATATGAAACATGTTCTCTGCATTTTCAATATGAAATTTTCCAAGTATTGGCATGAGAGCTGACCCAACAGCAATCTTTACTGTGTAACTGGTTTCCCTGCTGAAACAGCTCATTATCCATATGTTCTATTAGCCTTCTGAACGGGAAAATGAAAGCGCAAGCACCAGGGGTATCTGTACCTGAATACCCTATTTGAAAATGTACGGATATTGCATTTTTACAGACATGTATTTTTCCTGAAGTTCACCACTGATATTTGAAAAATATTCATAAAGCCAGATTTGCGGAGAAAAGAAGCTCTAAACAGAAAACACTGCAACAGTCACTTGTCATACCATGAAATTCTGGTTTTAATGCATTTCTGGACATGTGGACAGATGCATTTATCATAAAACAAGACAAGCAGATGCCCCCCTCCAGATAACAGTTTACCTGCACTCCCCTGGTCCACACTTCGTCAGTACTCTCCCCCTCCTGGTCCTCACTTTGTCTGTACTCTCCCCTCCTGGTCCTCACTTTGTCAGTACTCTCCCCCTCCTGGTCCTCACTTTGTCTGTACTCTCCCCTCCTGGTCCTCACTTTGTCTGTACTCTCCCCTCCTGGTCCTCACTTTGTACTCTCCCCTCCTGGTCCTCACTTTGTCTGTACTCTCCCCCTCCTGGTCCTCACTTTGCCTGTACTCTCCCCTCCTGGTCCTTTTTTTCCCAAGCCATCCGTTATGTGCTTACAACTAGGCGTGCATGAAAAGATCTCACATTCAGCTAACCACCTCAGAAAATGCTATGTTCTAATATTTTTTGAGGACCCCTGCCAGGGCCCTTGGAATCATCCCAATCCTCCCCCCCTCCCAATTACAACTGTAATGTTTGGAGTAATTAATTTGAATTTATATGCACATACATTTAATAACACTTTCTTCAAATCACGTGGAGTCAAGGATGTTTGTAAAAATGTGAAATTAACTGAAGCTATATGTTCAGGACCTGCTAATTAGATCTGGATTCTTGCACTGTGTCTGATCAGCATGTTAATTCCTTCCCCAGGCAAAAGCATGAATTCAGCATTCCATCACTACTTTCCTTCTTCTTGTTCATTAAAATGTAATTTTCATCTCCTTTCTTACATCGCAATGACTGATAGTATTTTGCATAAACAATTCCTCTGACGTATCCGACTAATTGACATAATGTTCCTAATGCAAGTAGGTCGCAGTGCTGTTCCATTATAGATTCATTATAGCTCAAGCATTAAGTTGATATGATGACATGCCACTATAATTTTATATGGAGTTGTTGCTCAGTTATTGATGGTTTTTATTACTGCACAATGCATGCTCATCATCAGGAAATGTACTTTTTGAGAAAGTGAGAATTTCTATTGTACATGTCAGCAAAAGGTAACGTAGCACCGCATGTAGCAGCACGGCAGATATGGGATTTACATGTTTCTGAAAGGACGGCGAGCTCAGCAGAAGGTCGGCAGTGAGCGCGGGCAGCAGTGGGGCATGATGGTTAGAGAACTGGACCTGCAGCTTTTCAGCTGGAGTTTCAGCTCCCATGTGGGGCCCTGCTGTTGTACCCTTGAGCAAAGTGCTTAACACGAACTGCTTCAGTAACTATCCAGCTGTGTGAATGGGCTGTATAAAGAATGTCAGCCGCGTAAGTTGCTCTGAATGAGAGGCGTGCGGACCTTCTGGTGCCAAGCGGCTGTTATTTAAAGACGGGGTTTCTCCTGCGAGGCGGAAACCGTGCGGTTTTGAAGAGCACCTGCACAGCACGTTCTGGAAACCCACTCAGATCCGCCCGGGCTCCGGCTCCTGCCGGAACAGCCCGGAAAGCCGGTGCCTCAGCATTAATTGAGGTTTAATGTGCCCATTCTTTGTGCCTGATGTTGTGTCGTATTATTTTCACCTTTAGTTATGGTTTAATTACAGTCAGGCAGGGAGTATTCATTATCTCTTTTGCAGCCGGCCAGATTACTCGTGGCCCTGGCAGACAGCATAAAACATGGGATCCCCGTACCTGACCGATTTACGACCGCGGTTATTTTATATGCAGCTTAATGCTCAACGATTTGCCGAGAGGAGAGCGGAGGTACGGATGGATGGCATCGTCAAGGTCAGGGACATAGTTGTTCTAACTCAAGCCACAGGGACAAGTTGAGGCAGCCATCATGTATCCACCCTACACAGGCATCGGTTGCTTTCAGCAATCTATAGCCCACCAGAAAGTATGGCTTAACTCATGTGTCTGAATGTTTAAATAGGGTGTTTCAGTTATTTAAAATGGAAGATCTTTGAATATACTTGTAGACCTACGTTATGAAATGGTTTAAAAAAAATTTTGTGACCAAATTTTTATTATGCATTTCAAACAGGGGAGGTTGGTACATTTCTGACATAAAATCATCTCAAATTAAATTGATTCCTAACCTCCCTACCCAACACCTCACATGCCATACCTACCCCCAGTCCCACCCACAACCACCCACTACACCCTGGTTCTAATATAATATAGATGATGTTCAACAGACTTATACACACATTATATGAAAAGTGTATTATTTTCAATGTATTTATAATTGCTAAATGTTTCTCAGTTGGATCATCAGTATTAAGAAGCATTAAAAACAATGATTAAATGTGAATAAAATGCAGAAAAAGCTGTTTCTGACTGTGTTTAGCAAAATGAGTCTCCAGTTAAGATTTTTGTGGGCTGACATCAGTCATAGATATACAGCAATGACTCAGGAACAGAACAGCATCTTCTTCTCAATGCTGAATTTTATCCGTTATGAATGCCCGTGTAGTCATTTCCTTCAAACTACAAACACATTCATGCCCCAAACCACTCACTCCACAGTACATTCATGCTTGGCACACCATCACAGGAAAATACGCTTTCATATGGTGTTTGTAACGGATGAGCTATTTCTTTAAGTATCGGGAACACTTGCGGTGAAGTAGTAGTATTGACTCAATAAGCAAGAGGCTTTTCATGTTTTAAAATATAATAAAGACAATATTTGTCCGCCACTTCTTCTGTAGGGAGTATATGCAGCAAATTTGCAATTAACTGTAAGATCAGGGATATGATTTCATCAAAAGTGAATCTCACATAACACATAGTCAGCAAATGACAATAATATTGCTCATTATCTACATTTGCTTTATGCCTTTTTGCCTATATGGTTTCTTTTAATATAAGATAAAAATGAAAAATAACTGAGAATGTCAGTTCAAAACAATAAACATCAGTAATTTACTGCATGAAAACCTTGTTTCATTTTCATTTTTCGCATGATTGTGGCTCTCCTGCCTTCACTACAGTGGATTTGTATAAATCAGATATTTATCACGAAAGATGAATGACACTTTCATTGTGACATGTGATCCATGTAGCAGAGGTAAATGGCAACTTACTTTATATATTGTTGATATTGTTTGGGGTTTTGGTAATAGATATTGAATATTTTAGCATGAAATTTATTTCTGTATTGCTTTGAAATCCCAGTAGTGTCCTGGGTAAGTATATTTGGGCCGGGCTAACAGCTAACAGGTGCTAATGAGTAAACAAACCTCAAGGGTTAAATCCAAATGCTGAATGTGAGAGAGCTTTGAGACTTAATGTAGAGACTTGACTGGCAATTTTATTGGGTTGAGAGCACCCATAAACACATCTCCCATCATTAACACAGACCCGTGACACGCTGCCATTAGCCAGTTGCTTAGCAATCGGACAAACCATGATCTTGGTTTAATATAAAGGCGTCCTTGATAATAACGGGCGCAGAACAGGGAAACTGGACAGGCCAGAGTAACATTGGATGATAAATAAATGTCGATCAGAGTGACTCTTTGACCCGTACTGAATGGTTGCCATGGCGGTCTGGCGTCTAATCGGGCATTGCCCCAGGCATTCTCTACATGCAGAAACAAATGTGATGTGCCAAAAATCCCACGAAACAATGAACAAGGGATAAATGAGCCAGATACAAAGATAAGAGCACCACTCTCTAGAGGAAAGATCTCTATCTCTTTATCCACAGAGGCTATGTGTAGAATAGCTAATTACCAGAACGCGGGAGGGTTTTTTTTTATTTGTTAGCTTTTTTTATAAAGGCAAATGTTTGTATTTACTTATTGTTTACAGAATTACTGATTCATTGCTTCCACAGATTCCTTGGTGCATACGCTCCATTACTTACTCCTAAGGAGATGTGCAGGGGCTGGGATCACTATCACCACATGGTCCCTGCTGATACAGTATTAGTGTCACCGAGACTAAGAGACACATTTATAGTAGTTATCATATATCAGCTTCCCTTTAGCTGTTTGTGTGCTTCATGGGGAGAGCTCAGCAGTTTCAGCTCGCAATTCCCAGGCCATCTATGAGCGCGTTAATGCTTCTGGATCTCACAGCCAGGATCGTCATAACCTTTTTCCGTCATTTAATTCCCCCCCCTTGATTGGACGCCCCGATGCTCAATTAACCCTGCGAGGGCTGATCCCAGACGTGCCGTTCATGCCGTAAATTACGTAAGTCATACGTCTCGCAAGGACGGCGGTGTCACGCGGCGCAAAGTTCATTCGTAATCACATCCATCCATTACCGCGCGAGGAGCCGGCCGGCGGGAGCTCCACGGAGACGCTCCGCGGTAGCCACGGGCAACGCGCCCTTCTCCCCTTCCACGTCTGCCTCGCGTGCGTCTAAAGGCCCTCGAGCCGGGCGGGGATGCTGGCTGTGACCGTGTGACCTCTACGCGACAGACGACTCGCCCGAGGGACGATGGCAGATTAGAGAAGGGTATCTGCTGCGCAGGCCGCAGGCCACCGCGAGGCAGGTGACCTCCGGTTCCCCATTCCGCAGCTGAGAATTTGCATCGCCCCCTCCCCCCTCTGTGCGATATGTTGACGTGCATGTAACAAGGGTAGGGTACTAAGGATTTATGAACAGATATAATGTGGGTATAATGTGGTAGGCGTGGCATCATATTCTGGGTCGTAAAAATGTCAGAAGGTTAGGTAATGTATGACAGGGTAATGAAACTAAAGCAGGATATAGGTAGCTAAGAATGTCAGACATGTTTATCAATTTGTTTCTGTAGCAACAGGAAATAGAGCAAATCAAAACTGAAATTTTATGCGAGTTAAACAATAATGTTTATATATTACCTCGGGCCTGTCCCGATGCAGTAAATGTTTATTCAAAATTATGTCTAATAATGGCTTGGTCTGAGTCAAACATATGGTTAATATTGAATATGTTTTGTCTTATTTGTATATGCACCTTTCTTGCCAGCTGTACCGAGATAAAGTTGCAATGAGCCATATGTCAAGTGTGATCAGCAGGGTACTGTTGAATAATTAGATTCACTATCTACTAATGTAACATGCCTGATGTTTGTCATTTGTTATCCATGCAAAACATTTATTTCTTTATGACATCATCAGGCTTCAACTATTTGGCCATTGTTTCTATACCTGCAATGAGGTGATTGTTGGAGATGATTAGATTCACATAATTAGTTAAGTTGGTTTAAAATCACCTCACCATAGGATCCTTTATGAATGCATTCTGCACTGACTCAGGAATGTGACAGCCGCAATGCGAGCGTGTTTATTGTGAAAACATGAACTGCGGACAGCATGCAGCCGATTGTCATCCACGTCCGACAAAACAACCGGCTCCCGGCACTGCCTCATCTGCTGCAGGCTATTTTTGGGGGTGCCAGTAATACACAAGGTCAGCCTTCACCACGAGAATAACCCCAGACACAAGTCTCGTTGTCTCTTTTGTCAGTCATCGCTTTCAGTATAGCACAGAACACTGTGCGGCTCGCCTTCCAAAGCTGGATGCGGTAAAGGAGTTTTTAATGAATAATGATCATTTAGTGAATAGTGGTTATTTTTTCATGGTACGTGTTGTCCTGATTCACAAAGGTAGCAGAGGAAGCAAAGCTCAATAATTATATTGCTCATTAAATAATGAATTTCATTTTATTTATTTATTTATTTATTTATTTATTTATTTATTTATTTATATTCCTTATTAGTATCCTAATAGATCCACTTCCTTTGTGACATCCACTCCATTTTACTACAACAATCCTGGTCCTTAATTTTCAGTAACAAATTTAAGCAAGAATGTTCTTTTTCATTTGTTAGACAGCACTGTAATTGTTATAACAATTCTTTGGCTTAGTTTGAAATGGGAATATGTAACTTCAAGGAATCTGACTTCATATAAATTTTTATTTTCTGAAGGACCTCACAATTCAACAAATACGCAGTGCAATAATGAATATTTCACAGAAGTGATTCTTTGGCCAGAAGTTAAGAACAAAATAACTGAAATGGCAAAGCATACGCAAAGCCATGTAAGGTGCCATGAAACATCAATGCACTACTACTACTACTACTTCTAATAATAATAATAATAATAATAATATCTCTTCAGTATTTGGCAATCGAGGGTGGAGTAATTGTAAGAACGGATGTATGAAGCATAAATAGAGTCACATTGGGGTCACATACACAATCCTCAGTCAGTGAGTAGCATTAATGCTGCAGGCAGTCACTACTGTTAAGACAGCTGCTTTCCGCACGACCTTTTCATACAGGCTTCAAGCCTTTATCATCAGAAAAGAACGTGGCGTTCTGGATGCGCATTCTATCCCGCTGTGCCACAACGACACTCTCTCTTCCATGGCATCTAATCCCTCTCCATAACAACGGAAAAATAAAGAAGTCCAGTTACAGGGAAAATAAAGAGCCTAAAGAGTGAAGCAGAGAAAGAAACAGGGGGAAAAAAACATTAAGAAACAAATTCCACCCTGGCTAAATCTGGCAGGCGCTGAGAAGCGGCTGGAGGGGCGCTGGCATCTGGGGTGCACTTGGCCCGGCAGGGGGGGGCGGGGAAGGGGGCACAGTGGTCCTTTGTCTCCGCACCTCTGTGACCAGGCTGGAGGGGAGCCAGGTGAGCGTGGATGGGTAGGGAGACCTGGCGGGAGGGCAGGGGGGGTGGGGGGGTGGGGGGGGGGCATGGCACGGGTACACAGGGCACCTTCATTTTGGCAAAACCTTCAGTGTCGTCCCGGATATAGAAAGACTACATTTCCCCCCAGGCTTTGTGCGCGAGGCATGAGAATGAGTCTCATTATCCCCCCGCATCAGGGGCCAGGCAGGAATAGAGGCGGATTTGTCACGACATGTTCCGAATTGGAGCTGTGGAGAATGTTTTCGTGTTTTTCGATAGACGCGAGGTCGTGCGTGCTCTGGGAAACTCAGCGAGGATAGCTGCTGATGCCAATAGAAGTGAGGCGCTACCGAGGGAGGAAATTCTGAGAATATGAGGACGGAAAAAAAGCACAAACACGCGTGCGGACTCCGAGCGCAAATGAATGAGGCCCTCTGTGATGCAGGGAGGCAGATGGTACAGCCCTCAGAGTGGGAGCGTAGATGGCTTAACAGACTCGGCATCCTGTTGTGAAATGTGATTCAGCACTTCCCCGTGGATGTTTTGCCGTTCTTCAATTAACATTCTAAATGAGACTTTCGGTGACCCGGCTCTGGCTCTCGTCCAATCAGACAGAATGAACGAACACTGGCACGGAAATCCCTCCCTTGGTTACTTAACGGTTTTCCATGGCGAATGGCTCTGAATAAACACAGAAGAGTTTTAAATGCCCTACCTTATAGGCGATTTCACATGAAGTGAAGTATTTGACATTACGAAAGTGTGGTTATCAGACACCGAAGGCCTGTTTAGGTGCTGGGAAGGATTCGATACCATCAGGAGTGTTTGAACATGACACAGACACGCCCGCATACGCTGCTGAGGTCGAATCTGTGTACTGTCTCCACGGCCTGGAAGGTTGTTTCTTGGAAATGAGCTCTGTCGCATCACTGTGAAATGCGATAAACGGCGTCAGGGAGCGTGCTGACAGAACGTGGCCTAGGACCGTGGAGCCTTCTTCTGCAGAGCTGATGCAGTTGCAGTGTTTTGGCTGGAGGCAGTCCCCATGAATGCAGTTCTTGGGCCGTGTGGTCTCATAGACATACAGAATGACTGGGGGTCACTCTCTGCAGGAGGTGCTTTTGAAGTACTCACTCTCCGCTGGCTGAAGACGTTAGGCGATGTGCTTACGGTATGAAAAGCCCCACTTCAGCATGCGCCTCTGTCTGAGCACTGTGGGAGGAGCTGTCAGTTTTACCCGTCTTTTTGCAGCACTTTGTGATCTTTTACACATTTTCAAGGGAAAGGATTTTCTTGGTAACTTAGCAGCAGAGATGTGATTTTCCATTGTTGCGTCCAAAATGTTCTTGTCTGAGCTAAAAAAAAAAATGCACTGCCAGTCTCAAAAAAGTAGATGTTTGCTTCCTGGCCCACACCGTTCATAAATTTAGCAGCACTGTCTTTATGTTGCCATGATCCTGTAACGTTGCATGTCATGAATGAGTGTGTTGAATGCCACAAAGCTGCACCGCTGCTATTCATTGTAAATTTATAAAAACAAAATGCTTATTCCTGATTTATGTTGCATTTTTACTAAATAAAAAGGTCTGTTTTTCTGCTCCACATACAATAGGATGCCCTGCACAGCCTCTCTGAGGGGCCCATGTAACAGTGGTGTGTGCTCCATGAATGTTCTGTACTGTGTGGTTTTATAATTTGACCTTGAGGGAACCCGAATTGGGGTTTGACAGTACCACTGCACCAGGCCATCAGCATACCACAGTACCTGCAGAGTGAGTTCAGGGGAGGGAGGCCAGGTGATTAATGCAAGCTGATATCATCTTTGTCCCCCACTGCTGGGAAAACGTAGATTCAATTTCATTAGACAACATTGCGCAATCAGTTTGCCAAAAGGAGCTTTTCAGAACTCTTCATAATTATTTTTCATTTGATTTTAATTTAATCATTGGATCATTGGCTAATTTCTCACAATTCACATTCTCACCAAACTGAATATTGCAGAGAGAGCCAAAGCAGCTGGTTTGTCAACTTTCAAGTTGTTGATTAAATGATTATGTAGCAACCATTTTAATGGTGGTTTTACTATGCATTGTTCTTAGCATTGTTGCTAGTCATCTTTTCTTATCTAGTAGTGTGTTATTATTAAAGTTCTATTATACAGTTTGTTGTAATTAGGGGAGGGCAGAAATCATAGTAATAGCTCAGCAAAGGAAGGAAGAACAAAGGGGACCCAGCAAATGATCCCTCAAACTCATTGACTAGGATATTACGTAATTCCTTCAGAAATTCAACAGAGTAAATATCACATTGCTTTGAAAGGTATAGGCCAATTATAAATCACCCTGTTGTGCTATGTGAGTATTGTATGGACTGCCTGGAGGTATCTATAGTCTTCAGATTCATTCAGTCCCATGCTCTAACTGTTTGACATGCCTGTTATCACTCCACAATGGTAATGGGGATATTTATTGAGTTTCAGAAAGGTATGCTGCCTTGTGGACAAGTTTTAATGGCTGATATCAATCAAAGCCAACTTATATTTCCCATAGTGCTTCAGGGTTGGTAGAACTAGGCAGGTAGAATCCTTGATGATGTAAGTGGAATAATGGTACCAATGGTGGGGTTTCAACTAGAAATGTTGAGAATGATCCTGTCTGTCTGAAAAAATTACATATTCAGGTATGAAAATCCAGATTTTTAACTCACCATGGTGAGCATTTACTCAGAGCATCAGCAATAGGCTATAGAGTATGAGAACGCCTCCTATGGAAACCATTGAGCAAACCATTTCCCTTTTTTAAAAAGTGGCAGTACTGCCATCATGTGGTTTAAGGTATGATAGCACAGTAAACATAAGAACAGACTATGAACAATACAAATACAAATAGTCTATTAAAAGCTCTGTTTGAAACTAAAAAGAAAAAATATGCTTTCTCAAAGATTCTAAAAAAAAAAACCTTTAAATAAAATGTATACAAGTGTCTAAGCAATTATGAAATTATAATTACTGTACCATCATATGGCTGTGACCTTGAAAGTGATTGTAGAGAATAGCCTCTAGCTGTTCTTCAAGAGAAATCGTGTCAAGGAATCAGAGTACACACATGACATGAATCTACACATGTCAATCAGATGATGGAAAAAGCACTTTTCTTTGAATTTTTATGTTACTAATTGGTGAACCACTTGAAGCCACTTGAAGCCAAGTATAGATACTAGTCAGCAATAATGACCAGTATCTATACATTTTAAGTGGATAAGGCATCTGTTACATTGTTTATTACTAGGACATGTTCTTTCCAAATACTTCATTTTAACAGTGAGAAACACAATGTTGGATTGCATTCTGATTAAATCGGCCATGAACATATTATGAACAAAGAAATGTAAAACATTTTTAAAATAAAAATATGTAGTTTTTTGTTCATACAGAAAACATTGTATTTTAAATACGGGCCTCTCTGTATGTGACATCACAATTGTGTCTGAATGCAGTTGCTCTTTGCTGTTTGAAATACATTTTTTCTGTAAAGCTATAAAAGAGCACATCTACTGCAAGAGACAAGCAGTGTGACATTAGTGAACGGGAAAGGATTGGGGTGTGAACGCCACTGAAAGATAGCCTTCATACCATAAATGGCGACTATTGTATGGAGAATGACAAGCACTGTTGCAGTGTTATATGCTTATGTTTAATATCCAAATGGGACTAGTAAAGCTGATATACATAAATTACTTTGACTGATAATAAAATATGGTCGCAGATTTATTGGAATAAGTCCAGTTATGATGTGGCTGTATGGGAAGTGGTCAGAGGGACATGCACATCCATTTAAAGGAAGGATGACTCATTCCAATGAAACATTTCAGCATCAATCTTCTTGTGATACTAAAAAGCTGGAAATAATTAAAAATACAAATGCATGAGTCTTACATTATTAGCAACCACAAACAGAAGCGCACACTCTTCACTCTCTCTTTCACACACACACATGCGCACATCACACACACAGCTATGCACACACACTTACCTACACACACACACACGCACACACACACACATACACACACGCACACACAACTATGCACACACACATGCACACATGTGCATACACACACAATTACGTACACACACGCACACATACACACATACACACATAAGTACACACACAAACACACTTAGACACACACATACGCACAAACACCCACACACACTCCTTGGTGTTGTTTTGCTTGAGGAAAGTTCTTAACATTGTAGTTGCTAACATGACTGAATTTTTTTTCACAATTTCATTGCTACTGCAGAACTGCACTTTTTATTCCTATTTTAGACTTTATAATCACATTTTTACACTGCTTGCACATTTACACCCAGATGTAACCGAGAGAAGGCTGTACAGGTGTCAAACGGGGTGACTGTTTTTGAAATGTAACAACACTTAGGTTCTGCTCCGTGTTGGATGTAGCACATCTATTTGTAGGTCACAGTTAGAAACCAATGCTGTTTGAAAGAGGAACTAAGAAGGCTGGCAGTTTTGAGTGATGTTTTTTCTGCATTCATGGTTCCCAGGACTGATAGAATAGAAAGAGAACTCTGGAATATTTGTGCATGAGGGAGCCAAACCCTGGTGGCCAGACTTGCTGTGACTAGTGTGATAATGAAGACTCGTGAGCCTTCCCCTACACCATCTCTCTATTTATGGCTGGTGGAAGGGAGTTCTAGGAATAAGTCCTGATCTGAGACCGAGTTGCTGCTTAGCAGGGTGTCACCACTGATGCGGAATCCCTTTGCTTACTGCCTTCCATAGAGACCAGAACTCTCAGTTAAGAAAGACCAATCAACAAATCCTCCTAAGCTCGGATGCTTTCCACAAAAGTGCTCACTTTTTGCTGATTATGTTATAATCATGTCTCAGTTACAAGGCTTGAATGGACAGTTAGTGACGAGCTGTGGTACACTGACCGCACTACTGTATGTACAAAATATTTTGTACGGTAATAAATAAAGTACAATGTTCTTTCTGATCATTTGGAATATATTTTTTAAGTTCTTGTGCAAGAAGTTTAATACTTACAGAATGTGAAGGTGATCTTCATTTTCTGATATTTTTATTTTGGAAGGGTGATATTGCCTCGCAGAAATATCTCTCAGACTTCACTGCCATTGTCTTGTCTGCTGCATAAACCTGCACATACTAAGGGATGCTTCATAAGAGAAGGATGAAGCACACAGCTCTGTGTTTAAATGGCGCAATGTCTTTAAACAGCACTTAGCATCTTAGCATCACCAGCAATACGTATAATTGCTTTAAAGCAATATTTGGCATTTCTGAAATACATTAAAGGAGTGTGTTTCCAAGGTTTTTGTTTGTTTGTAAGAAAATTAGCTTCATGTCTTTTAATGTCATGTTTATGTTTTTATTTAACGATACATTAAGTAGGTTACCTGTGCATCCTTTATAGTCCAGGACTGCAAGCTCTTTGCCGGCATGAATTTGTCACAGCTTGCATGGTTGTGTTAAAACTGTTTTGTTGAATATGCATTTTTAGGGTTCCAGCAATCTGTCTCCCAGAGATATACGTTCCAGCTGGTATATAATAATAATAATATATGCTTTCCATGGGGGTGAAATGTTCATTCTGAAAACATCAAACATTATGCTGACAGCATGTCTGGATAAATCACAAAATGTGTGTCCATCGGTCGAACAGCATGTATATTATTAACAGCAATGTACCAGGGCTTAGCTCTTGCAGGGAAACCTGATTCCCTCAGTATCAACAGTCACCTCATTGCACAAGGTTTGATGATACCACTCGTGTGTACGTGAATCTTTCAAAACTGTTTACTTCCGTAACCTTCCTTTTTATTTAAAAAAAAAGAAAGATGTTTTACAAACAATGCTTTAAAGTTGTTACAAAATGCTATAAATGCTATATTATTCTTAGGAAATGTTCAAAGGTGGTACATTTTCTGTTTCTCGGTCTCAGTAGAGACACTGTATGTATTAAATGGCTTTTAAACAGCTGTCCTGGCTTTAATTAATGTGTAATTTTCAGCCACGGTTTATGACCTCTCATTCCCCGGTTCAAGTCGTGGCACGCAAATAACATTATGGTTTTAATGGGGACCTAAAAGGCCTGGAGTTTATTTAATCCCACAGAAGTCATCTCCAGTACATCAAACAATGAATCACTGTTTGATCTGTGGTACAGTTTCACAGAGCCAGCCATTGAGAACCATGCCGAGCAATATGCTCCATGTAAGTATAATAAATCACGGAGGGGACGGAATGTAAATGAGCTCATAGCCATTTTTGTTCCGTCCTTTGCTGAGACAGTTTTGCGACTTGTGGTTCACATTGTAGACACAGAGAAGTTTTCTATTTCTCCTGGTTTGGCCGCTCTGTAATAAATGTTTGTTTTACGGGTTACAATTTTGTGGAAACTAATCGGACTGAGCATGTTGCTTGATTATAATATGTACCCCCTGTCCACAACAGTCATGCAAATATGGATGCAGTGCTTCCTATAGTAAAGTCAAGAGATACTATAGCAAATAATAATGATATTGAGGCTAATTTTACTTTTTATACAACACGTCACTCATTTGTCAATGTGAGAGACAAATGACAAAATCAACAAGCCTCAGCTACTCTCTGTGCATATCTATAATGTATGACACATTCATAGGGGATCACAGAGTTAGGCTGTGGCTGCAAATTGCTCTATCAGGATTGACTTTCTGTTCATTGAATTTCTTTTGTGTTCTCCATCCTTGTGTCTAAATTCAAGCTGAAGTACATATACACAGCAGACAATTCTAAATCATTCATTTCATCTAATGAAAGCAGAAATACATTTCAATAATGGATGTGAGCAAGAATAAATATTTATGAAAACATGGGGTGAAGTATAGTGCCAAGGGAAATGAATGAGATTGAATGCAGGAAAGTCAGATGAATTTCATTTGAATATGGGGGGGGCATAGACTGTGCGCCCGAGTTCATTACATTGCTAATTTTCCTCAAAGCTTTCTTTGCAGAGCTGTCTGTAGCGTGCCGTCAGAGCAGCTCTTCCTCATTTTTGTGAGCGCTGTCGCATTGGCTGAGAGGGCAGAGAGCAAACTGCTGTTTAGCCTGCGTGCTGCTGTTTGCATTTTGTATGCGGTTAATGAGGTGTTATCTCCGGAATAACAGCGTATGATTACCTCAGGGATGGTGGGTTCAATAGCAAAAAGGCAGTCGATCTCCTTTCACATAATGTACTCTACAAGGAAGCAGGTCTACCTCTTCCACTCAGCCACCACTGCTAAGGAGACCACAGTTTGTGATGCAGAGCTTTGTGTAAGGGGGGTGGGGGTGGGGGGTGGGTGGTCATGTGCGTCGGTAGGGGTTATTTCCTGTCAAGCTTAAATTGTGCTAAATAAATCTAAAAACCTGCTACTGTCCTGGAATTATTGTGTGCAAGGAAACAGATGCAACAATGTAATAATGGAATATGACCATACATGCACTGGGTCTTGATGATGATTAATTGAGTAGAAAGGTTATTCAATAAGCAAAAGCACTGCGCATCACTCAGTGCTTTGCATTCCCTTTCATTTCCAAAACAGTGGTAAATAAAGCCTTTTGCCAATATTCCATGTTGGACTGGGGAACTTCTTACTGTATCCTTATGAGCACTGTAACATTTTGTCCTAGTGCAGTTATGCATAATGTTCTCCAATATAGAGCAGAACTGCAGTAACAGATGCCGCCTGTGCTCTACCTGAGGCCAGTGTAGAGCTGTGGAACATGGCTAGATATGAATGAGTTAATTATTCCATTCATATGCCTCTTCAGGAGACTACCTTGATGAAATGTCACCAGAGATTAAATTAATTGGCTGCCACACTCATTCCATCTTGAAGGAACTGGAATCTAAGTATACAGCCTTTTTGCACTGGGGATATTTCTTTTATCTTTATCTTAGATGACAGGGTGCATCCTCCTTTGGACTTTATGTTTCTTATTTCATGAAAAATTTCACGATTATGTAAACTGAAGGCAAGTGTTCAAAATCCTCCGAAAATACAATCCAGCTCTGAAAAGTACATGAGGAAAACAGATGGGTTATTTGTTGAGACTCACATAATCCGCACAATGGGAAAAATGATGATCTATGCGTGTCCGGTCAACATGTATCATTTATTTTGAAACTATCTTCAATGCATGTGTTAATTATTGCTGAACTTGTCAAGTTTATTGAAAAAAATACACAAAGAAGGATAAAGGGAAAAAAAGTACAATATGAGTATGAATCAAAGTTAAGAACAAGGTTGATTGAATCCAGACCCTTTCTGATAAAGATAAAAGAAAGATGGGTTTGATCGCTGAACTGAGTGAACTGCGTGCATCTGAGTACACATGAATTTGCTGTGCACTTTTGACTTTGAGAAATGGAACAGGATATTGGGGAAAAAATGAAACTGGAGCTGTCCCGTAGAGTTTGCCCTCTTCTGAAACATTCTCTCTGGAAATTGGACATCCCAGCAGCCTCTCTCATTAGTTCCAGTGTGCCCGATGAGGGCAGCCGCAGAGTGGCTTTGTGTGCCCGTGTAAACCTCAGAGTCAGGGCTGTTCAGGGCAGTCCAGTCCCACAGATTTCCCTGCTGTTGCATTCATTCAGATGACTTTCCCAGCAGCAGTGATGATGTGTTTAACGGATGGTGGCCATATCCCTCGCCCACAAATCTCTCCCAACAAATTACAATGGCAGCGTTTCAGCCTGTTTCATAAAAGACAGAGCTGAGATGGAGCAGGAGGCCCGTGTGAAAGGTAAAACAGGAAGTGCCTTACCTTAAAAGGGCTGCCTTGCTGGGTGAAATGGGTGTGCATTAAAGACGGGCACGTGAACCAGCATGTAACATATGCTAGAAGAACCCTAAGGATGCTAATGGCCTTTGGCCTGGTTTAAAGCCACAGGGGATGCTGAAAATTTGTGGTTGGGAGCTGGTCTCATTAACTCAAAATATAAATTTGTGTGCATTTAAATAAATTAACTAGAATTCTACATGGGGTTTTCCAGTAAGCTGTTTAAGTACAGTGTTTGCATCAGGTCTGAGGAGTTAGTGGAACAAATTGTATGAAGGAGAAACATGGACCACTTTTTTATGTCCTTTAGCTCTGTATCTTATCTCTAATATGCATGTGCTTCTCGTGATTCTGGTGATCACTACAGAGCCATGAATGGTGTCTTGGCATACATGCATTGTCACAGCAGTCTAGAATAAACATAATTTTAATAAAGTTTAATAATATTATTTAATAAGGTGTAATAAGGTTAAATTTCAACCCAGAATGTTTTTATAATATTATATTATATTATATTTTCAGTAAAATGTGTATTTCTCATTGTTTATATTGTCAATGCAAATATCAGAACTGGAACCACAGTTTTCATTTAATTTCAATGTATTTGGACTGTTTGGTATTGAATCGTCAGCTACAGTACACACGTTTTAGGAAGAGGGGGTAAAATGGATTAATGCAGCAGCATGAATTGTTTAAATTTTGTTTGAGTAGTGTTTTCTCAATTAACGCTTATATAACTCCTTTCCCTTTTGCCTGGTCTGTGCTTTCTGTTCTGCTCAGGCTACCTTTGATTCAGATGAGAGATCTGCATCAGGCTGAGCACGCTCACTGAATCTGTTGTGAACATGGTGAGAACAAAGTTAGGAGGAAACGAAAATGTCACCTAACTTGTATGGCTTTTGAAAAAAAATCAATGGTTGTTCAAAAGGTGTCTCTTGTACTCAATTAATTCACTCGATCATCCTGGACCACGGCTTCTATTTTTCTCTGCTGTGTTTTGTTGTTATAAAGTTCCTTTGAACAGAGAGCGAGGGTGGTGTAGATGAGCTATTTGATTGAACTTTTTGAAATTGAATCTTGCTTCACCGGCCACATATGGGGAGCCTTTAAACAGAAGCCATTACTTCAGCTCTCTGAAATGAAAGGCTGGGTTTTTCATTTTATCCACATTCCTGGTACACTATCGCACACCTGTCATATTGCTGTTTACAGGTCTCGTGAAGCTAATGGGAATAGTCTGATAAAGAGCCAAGCATTGGAAATTGCAGCCTTTTAGGGAAGGTGTGAGAAAAACACACAAATTGTTTCGAACTACCATCTGAATCAATCTCTCTCTCTCTCTTTCTCTCTCTCTCTCTCTAAAAGTTACATTTAATAAAAGTTAACTTTTTCCTTTTTTCTTTTGAAAACTGTAAAACTGTGTGTGTCCACACTTTAATTGCAGTACAGGAAATTGCAGTTCCTTCGTAGCTTCGAAACCATAACAACTGAAGCTTTAATTGCAGGGCCTCATTGAAACAGCTGTTCGGAAACACACTTTTTTACTTTCAGAGGATTTAATCGAACCATCCCCTAAATGCCCCCAGCACTCAATACTTTTGACTTTGTTTGGTGACTTCAAAACTTTTTTTCACATTTTTTTGGGTAATGGTGAGGAAGCCTTCGGGCTCTGACTAATGCTCACCGCATAGTTGTTTATGAGGTCCATTTGTCACAGGGCATGATTGATTTCATGAAAAATCATAAAAAGGCTAAAGCTACCACGCCTGCAAAATGAAGCAGCTCATAGCCTATGTGGGCGGTGATTACACAGCGTGTGCTCGTAAGGTGTTGTCTTAATGAGGATGGGGTCCCCTCAGAGTTTCATGGGGTGACCTTAAAACTGTTATAATTTCACCACAGAGAGACAGAGGATGTTACTTTGAATCTCAAACACCAATTTACTGTAGTGTTATTATATAGAGGTATATATGAAACAAAAGCTATTTAAATACAATTATTGTACAAAGACACAAGCAGGGTATAATGATTACTGTGACAGTACAGCTACATCATCTGTACACGACAGCAAGGCCAAATCTGTGCAATACTGCAATGTGTACATTTGGCTCCCATACTGAGTATCCCACTAAATACAAATCTGCTTTTTCACCTCATAACCAGGTGAATAAGGCTGGATATTTGAAATACCTGTTAGATACTGGTTAAAACATCCTTGTGGATCCTGGAAAATTTTCAATGGAAGATGTTGCTTTCCAAAATGTACAATCATGTCATATGTTGTGAATGATGGTGAAATAGATGGTTTTTTTATATATATAATTGCCAATAATCTTAAATAATTTACTGGTGTCTAGTACTTCAAATAATTATCTTAACCAAGTATGCTCATGACAAACTGTAGAGCCAATCAGTAGACAAAACTGTATTATTATAATACCAGGTATTATAATGTACAGTAAACGTTATAATGAGCCTGTAGATGGATTTTCCCCAGGAAACATGAAAACTCAAGCCTGTGTCCTTGCACTAAGTAGTTTCTAGAGAGCAGGGTTATTTGTTGCTGTATTATAAAATTTAAAGTCACTTTCTCTGAATTCAGCTCTGGCTTCCTCAGTTAATTATGTATGTTTGCTAAAATGGAGCGTGCTAGGCTGAGCTCTTTTTAATAATTGAAAACCTGAAATAGCATCAGACCCCAATATTAATACTCATCAATATGCAATGAACTTTGCAAAGAGAGCATTCTTTTTTCTTCTTTTTTTCTTTTTTTTGCTGATTATTCAGTTTTGAACATTACCTCCAGCTTTGCTATAGGCCTTCAGGGATCTCATGCCTGCACAGTCTAGGGTTCTCCATGTGCTGTAGTTTGTACAGCAGTAATATTTAAATTCACTGGGAAATGGCTTGTGGTGGAACATCGACAGTTGAGACCATTTCTGAAAGCTTTATTTATTTCAACTTACTGAAGGATTAACATGCATATTTTCATGTTGTTCAGTCTATATAGGCCTATTACCATATGAAGCCATATAAAATGTATCTCTTTCATAACAGCAGCCTTAAAACTGGTTGACAACCCTTGATTTGTGTAATTCCATGCTATAGTATTATTTACAGTGGCACTCTGCCCCTTTGTTTATGGAACACATTCAAGGAGTCCTCTTCCAAGAAAGTCACTTAAGCTGAACTTTGATGTTGTCTGAACACCTTGATCTCTTTAAATGAGCGGTTGTTGCTAAAATTCATGAGCAAATGATAATTTACCACGTCCACTGACAAACAGCTTCAGTGTTAATAAACATGATAGCCACAGTAATTCACATGCTACTGACCCATTCTATGAGGTTCAAAACACATTTAATATTGTGCCATGTTTAGTCCTACTGGATTAAAGCCCATAGGCTTGGCAGAAGACAGAATTTTCCAGTACCACATGAATCGCAGATAAGGTCCGGTGTTTTCCGGGTAGGGAAAATACCTTTGGAACTCTGGAGCTTTGAGACAGCTGGAGTGATCAATGAATCACAGGGAGACTGAAAGGAGTTGCAGAGGAAGCCCGAACTTGAGACAGGAAACTCAGACACTTGCGTAACAGTCTGATGTTGGGGGCTGGTATTCCACATGTCCCCCGCTGCCGGGTATCGGGTTTGCATGATCTTTCCAAGACACAGATTTAGATTCTTTTTTTCCATCACTGCAGTACATCTTTGTTTTAGAACTCACTAGACGCATGACCGCTTACACTAGGTCCCTGTGAGAGAAAGACTTTTATGACTTTTGCAGCTGTGGTGTAGATGTTGCAGATCTGTGAGGAATGCAGGTTTCTCATCTAGTTTAATTTTGTTTTGTTATTTGTTGCTTTATTTATTTGTTCTTGTGTGAGGTGTGAAATAGGAATAAATGGGATTTGCTGCATACATTAAACAATATAACATGGCAGTTTTACATGTTTTGTGTAAATTGTGGTTAATGACACCAGTACAGTGGGGGCTGTTTATTTACCTTGATGAGATTACGGAAGATTATCAAGAGAATCTTTTTGCTCAGTCAGATGGATCTACCCGCATTGAAAAACATGAGCGGCATTTTGTGGAGTCGTTGGCCAACTGTATTTATAGAGCTTTGTGGGTGAGTAATTTGGCAGAGTGCCAAGTCTTCGATCGTCAGATTTACCACCCCCCCCCCCCCCCCACCCACACTGACCTCCAGGGAGCTCAGGGACTGATTTACGGTGACTCGCTGCCACTACCGACAGACCTTCATCAGCCCTATCAATCGCCCTCTTGTGCACCCCACCTTGCACACCTGCCCTCCCTCTCCAGATAGACAGAGACCAGAGTCACCGTGGGGAGAACGGGGGGAGGATGCAGGGGACAGAGTGTTGACCTTGTCCTGACCTTGTGGCGGGCCGTCGATCCGCACCTGGCCTGGCTGCGGAGGGGTAACCACGCTAGGGGCAGTCCGGCGGTGGCTGAGGAGGAGAGGGAGAGAGGGACGGAGCGAGAGAGAGAGAGAGAGAGAGGCCAGCTGATGGTGACAGATGAGTAACTCTGTGCAGACTGCCCTACACAGTGTCTGCTCTACTGCAGCCCACCAGAGGAGCCACTCTGGTGTTCCTCATGGAGCACAACTCCATCCAAGGTGGGTGGGGTCATGTTTCTTTTATTAGCCTTCGCCACGGTGCTGGGAAGAAGGAGGGATCGTTTGTCGTGTGTTTGGCATTAGGGAAAGATTAAACTATGCCATTGGCTACAGTTTGAGCCGTCATGCTACTGGACTCTGGCGTTCTGAAATCAGTTTTCTGCATCGCTACTTGCACTGGATATCTGGTGTTTTATAGCTTGGCCGCTCTTTGTTAACGTGTATCTCACTTCTGGTCCTTCTATTTCAGTGGCCTTTGAGAAGTATTGTTTACACTGTGCGTGTGGGCTGGTTCATTTTTCTGGTCTTCAGGGATCTTTGTAACTGTCTGTTTCAATAGAAATGCATCACTGACAGCAGTGTCAGCTGGTGTACACTGAACATGATTATATTGCATTATTGCGTTTTGCCATCATCTATTTTAACAGCTGTCTTCTAAGAAAGACTAGGCAGTCTGCTGTTGAATTCTGTGAATGTGAATCAATGATGGGACTGAATGTTCTCATCTTTTCAGGCTTTTCACATGAATGATAACTTCAACTCGGTTCCATAAAAAAAGATGTTAGGCTTATCAATAGATTGAAGTCCCATTGAACTGAATTATGCCTGGCCATATCAAAGTGAAAGCCTAGTTTAATTACACCTACTGAATTCATATCCTTCAGGCCGAGTGAATACATAGCCACAATATGAATCTGTAGGGAATTAATTAAATAACACAAGGCAGGGATGCAACTAGAACAAAATATTCCTGCAAATACTGTTGTGTCAGGACACATAAATTCACTTCTATCTTCCCAGATCTGACAAACAACTGACTGATCCTGACCCGGGATTCTTAAAGTAATCATGAAAAGATAATCAGTGAATTGTTTCCTGTCAGATTTGATTCAGTACTATTTCGATTTGACAGCTGGTATGAAGTTGAGAAAAGAAGCCAAAGTCTAGATGATCATCTCAGACAGAAAGTGTCTGGAATTCTTGGAACAGGCAAGTCATTAGTGGATGGTTTTCTTGTCATCAGTGATGGACTGTGTGGGTGTTTGAAGTTTCTTTTGTCATCTCAGTCTACTGCTCTGTAATGGCCTATTGCTTAGACTCTTTCTTTAAAAAAAACACTTGTTTTAGTGTATTGCTCTGCAGGACTGAAAGTCATTGTTCAGTCTCTACAGTCTTGTTGTGGTTATGATTTATTTAAAGAACATACCGTAATAACATACTGCAAGATGCTTGGAAATCTTTAGAGAAGGTCGGATTACTGTGCATAAAGATGTGAAAATAATGTTGTGCTTTTCAGTGTTATTATTACACTTTCCAGTTGAAACTGTATAAACTTAGAAATAGTAATTACTTTTATCATTTTTTTTAAATATGAAGTCATATGAACACTTTTTATATGTGTAGTGTTATGCATAATTTGTGAAAATAATCAGACAGCTACCACTGAAAAGCTTTGTTTTTCTTGCCAAATCAAACATATGGTACAATACGAATCTGAGAACTGAAATTGCATGTGTACACATAATATAAAATAGTTCATGTAGTTAATAATATATTACATATGCTATATTAAAAATAATTATTATTATTATTGTTTAATCTATAAAGGCTAGGCAATTACTTCTTCAGTTACTTCACTTCACATTAATATTTCCCATAGTCTTAACCATAAAATAATCTTGCTATGATCTTACTATTGCAGTGTTTATGTGGAGCTACAAAAAAAGGAAGGATTGGTTCATGACAATATCTTATATGTAAATACATTGTTGTTGCACAGGTGTTGGTGACTAAGTTCACAACTGTACCCAGTGTGTGTATATTTTTCAGTATAAGACCAGGCATCATTATTAAGGTAGTTTATTGTAGCAAATAAATAATGCAGAATTCCAAATGACAAAAACATTTAACTGTCAGAAAATATAACCTATATTATGTAAAGTCTTACATAAGTTTTGTTTAAAAGGACTGACTTAGCAACTGTTATCAAGTGAATGCAGACCTTGGGCTAAATATTTGAAGCCTTGCCTTCATGTTATTTGAGTTCAACATTTTTTGCTGATGTGGTATCCACTGTATAAACAGCCATTGGGTTCCTAAATCAGGGGTTCATTTCACAATGTAACATACCAACTAATATCTGCAGGATTTTCCATCTAGGTTTTCCATCTATGTTTCACCAAAAAATCACAATCGCAATCTTCCAATTTCTGCTTCAGTAGCAACATATTCCATTCACATAGAGTAGGCCCCTATTGATGGACATTTCATAGACTTGCACTTCCTGCCATCTATGTAAATGGTTCTTGCTTGTCCTGACCATGGAGCTTCTCCACCCTAACTCCCCAGACGGCTCAGTCACTGTCCATTTTCCACCGTGTTCTGAAGACAGATTTGTTCTGACTACCTTGACTAACTCTAACACTAGTCCTCTGCAGGGTTACCCCCAATCCAGTATCACTCTGATGTATCACTTGTATCTTGATATTCTAGCACTTTCATGTTGCACTTGTACCTTCATCTTGATGTCGCAGCTCTTTTACCTCTTGTAATAATGCCTCACTTCTAGTTCTTGACTTTCCATAACTTTACTGACATAGCTAGTGCTTACTCTGTGAAGTAGAAGTTGATGTTCATGGCTATGGATAACTGGTACTTTATGAGAATTGTACCTTAACTGACCTGTGTTCTGTAGTTGTTCCAACAACGTTCGATAAACACTTATCGTACATCACTTTGGAAAAAAGCGTCTGCCAAAGAAAATGTAATGTAATGTAATTATTTGGCTGCCACAGCATAATACACTGAGCCCCAAGTGCAATTACAAATGGCACATAGGATATAAACACAGAGAAGGAAAATAATGGCCAACACGGTCTTTGCAATGTAATATCAATAATTCTCTAATAAGTCTCAATGCATTTGGCATCAAGCATGTCACACTACATAATTTCTGCTTGTTTTGCTCTTCTCCCCTCTTCTGCGCAAACACCACAACGCAAATTATGTTGAAAGGAAGGCAATCTGTAGCATTTTTTTTTTTGTGACAAAACTTCATGAAGCACGTTTTAGTAAAAAAAAAAAAAAATTGCAAGTGAAAGCAGTGAACTGAGCAAAATGTGAGATTATTTACTTTTTTTTTTTTTTTTTTTAATTTTACTGACCACTGCTCCCTTTTCACTGTTCTCTCACTAATGCCCTGTCCTATCTGACACTGCTGCCTGATTAGCTTTAACCCATGGTGGAGTACCTTTCTAGCTACTTTTCTTATTCTTAAAAGTAAATTTTATTTTTGAGGGATGAGTTTTTTGCATGTTATTTTCATGATGTGCACACACACCATAGTTACACATGTGCTCATGGAAATATTGGAGAATTACATTCAATGCCAACCGCACAACTGTGAGTCTTCTGAAACTTGCAAGTTAACTGGGATGAGTTATCAAGGGGGAGGTGCATATCGGGAATTATTATGTGACATATTGAATGCCACAAGATTAACACTACTACACTGACAATATTATTTCCACGCAAATACACCTCCCCAATATCTAATATTCCTCTATGCTGTACCTTTCAAGTGGAGTCTGACAGCCATTAAAAAAATGTAGATCAATGAAACATGAAAGGCCTCTCAAAAAACATTTTTGTGAAGAGTCATTTGAGAGCAGCTTTCTGAATGAAGAAAATGTTTGCATTATTTATAATGTTTTAGTTTTTTTTTCTTTTTCTGTAATCCATGTAATTTCCCGGCAGTGGCACTTTCAACAAATCAATTCAGGCTAACAGAGCATGACATTTTTGGTTTCCCTCAAACTGACAGAAAGAAAGCCAGGAATGAATAATGAATGGCGCTGAATATTATATCCAGTGGTCCGGTAAAAATAACACAATGTAACATGTAATCCCCTTTCTAAACCACTCCGGTACCTTGCATGTCGCTGGGATGTGCTGTGCTAACATGGGAAGGCAGGGGGCTTGTGGAACCCCCTCCCCCGTCCAGGAGATGAACCCCAAAACAGGGAGCTTAGGGGTGACATCATCGAGACAGCCCTGCTTAGACGTGGTCGCTGGAGTCAGCACTTTGCAGGCTGGTCCCGTCAGATTTCCCACAGTCCCTTTCACCGACACGGGCTTTTTGAACCCGGAGCGCTCAGCGTAGGGCTTTGGACAGCAGATTAGTCCGAGAAAACAACGGGGATGAGGGGCGGCACGGTGGAACTGAGCGCTCGGCGGCCAAAAACAAAACTCAGTTATGTTTACCATCAGAAAGCACGGGACCCCACCCTGATGGAACTAGGCAAGCCCCTGTCAAAATAACGCCAATCACCCAGCCTGCCCATCGCTGAGAATCTGAGCTGAGCACACCTTTTAAGCTGTGGGACGTTACTGTGGACGTGTCCGACATTTTAAGCATTTCAATTTCTTCCATCTTCATTGAATCAAAGGAGAAGGAAGGAGACACCACATTATCAAGAAACCAATGAGGAAGCGGGCTTGACGGAGCCTGCATTCATCATGTCATTAATTGCCAGTCAGCTGGCCCAGAATGCTTTGCAGTTTATCTAAGGAGAGAATGGTTTTCGGCCATTCGTCGACAAATAGCGATAAAGCTTGTCTCACTAATTACTGAGGCTAATTTAGAGCACATTAGTGCTGCTGCTGCTGTGCGGGAAGGAGATGAGAATTTCTGCAGGAGTCCTTCAGCAGACAGCCCCCAGTATCTGTCAGAGGCATGTTGTAGTTAGGCATGTAGTGATGGCAACCGCATTTCACATGTCTCTTCTTAATTATAGATTTAACTGTCTCCTGTAAAAATATATTTTTCTCACTTTTAAGGTTCTTGCATAACTGCCTTGCATTGCCATGGTGTTGACGCTGGCAACATGCTCCAGAGTGCAGTGGGAGCAAAGAGTAATTTAGAGTTTAGGAAATCCAACTAGAAGCCCGGTGGGTTTTGTATTAAATGATGATGCAGGCATACAGTATATGATGTATGAGCATGACTTTCTCTGTCCTGGAGCTTTGATATTGTGCGAATGGGCTTTCACACCTGTATGTCTCTCCTCTCGTCCTCGCATTGAGCTAAATATGATACTGAATGCATTGGAGATATTCTGTTCATGTGACAGATTGAGCAGGTTTCAGGATAAATCTTACACCTCCGGTTTCTCAATTTTGAGAAAGCTCTTGCTCGTTTTCCTTTTCCAACACTGCATTATTTTATTCAAACATGCATTTGAGCTGAGAACATTGCCCACCACAATCAAAATTTGAATGTCATTTTTGTTCTGCTTCTTTGAAGGTTGGCATGGCTTCCAGGAGAAATACAAAGAATTGAAATGTTTTAGAACTCTTATTATTTTTATCGAGTGTCTTGAAACAGTTCAAGGGGTTTCAAAACCTCCATTCACTTTAAAGCTGTGGCAGAAGCACCTGTCAGGAGTCCTGTTTCACTGGAAAATTAAGTTTGACTGATGTTCAGGACAGCAGAATCAGTGTATTGGATGGGTGATTTTTTGCACTTAGCTTTCTGGACTCTGAATTCTGGAGAGACTTTAGTTTGAGTTTGACAACTTGAGTTTGAGTGACAGTTTATAACTGTGGGAGTCGCTTCACTCCACGTCATTCATGGCCTTCTGAATACTGTCATGTACAGCATGGGAAGAGTTCAATAATTATTGCGCATTACAGTGTGTTTTTAAATGTCCAAATGCATTCCAACCTCTATGAGATAAATTGTAGTTGTGCACTCTGTACATGTTATAGATCTTCAATAGGCAGTTTGTTATGAAATATGAATTCACAAAATTATTTTGTTCTCTTGAAAATATAGGGCGAAACAACTTAAGGACCCGGATGTTCAAATACCATTACTAATACCTGATTGCACAGCACAATAACTTCCTCACTGTCATTCGTGAAAGTAATTTTTAGAGACCCTACTTTCAGCACTTTTGAGAGTTTCATATTAATGCATTATGTTTCCTTAGATTTCTGCAAGCAATCATTTCTTCAGTAGCACAAACCAAATATCTTACAATGATAAAGATGCCAGATTTAAACTGAAGTCCATGGAAAACTGGATCTTCTCTAGGCCTTAGTTGCCACAGGATACAAGTCAATGCCCCATGCCCATGGCCAAATCATGTTTTCTTGAAATTTAATATGTCTAATGGAAACAAGCCAAATAGCTGGGGGATTTATCACTTGGCTTACAGATTGTGTTCAATTACCTGTGTGGAGCAGCCCTGGCAATTTACAGTGACGGTGCACATTTCTCCCATGATCCATCATTGTACTGTGTCACCTGTGGCTGCTCAGCTGGGGACTGTCTCATATTGCTTGCCATTCGGAAGTTGCCGTTTGTCAAATGACTACCACTGAGTCTCAGGTGCTGAAATACAAGGCCAAAAAATGAAGGCTGCAGAATTTATTAAAGTATTCAGTGACTGGACACAGATGAAATGCTTGTTGGGATCATTTCTGAAGAAAATCATTTATAAAGAAAAAAGAATTGCACACACCAACTGGGTTTGTTTTTTGTAAAGATCAAGTAATGGTCTCTTAATACATCAGTTTTAACAACAAAGACAGTGTACTTCCTGTGGAGGAAGGATAGTATGATTTACTTTCTCCTTTACAGATATTAATTCCAGGGGTTAATATTTAAGGGCCAGTAGTCACTACATCTGTGGAGGATATTATAGTTAAGAGAGGATCCATGGCCTGACATTATACTGTGAGTAAGGATGGTAGCAAGTTCATATGCTACATAGGTCAATTTACACTTCAGCTACTGTGACACGCTGAGGTACCATTCCCTGTTTTTGCCACTGATTTAAAAATAAATGTTTCTTCCCTGAATTATGAACAGCGCTAATGGCCGACACTGATGGGAGAAATGTGGAGGTGCACAGCCTGTTGAAATCCTCATATGTCACTGTAGAGTGTAGAGGTACCTCTGCAGCTAACAGAAAATTGCATTGTTTGCCAAGACTGGCAGACCTGAAACCAGAATATAATGATCATGAGCTAACTTTAAATGGCATTAGAGTTAGATATATCAATTTCAGTGAAGTAGGCATGAGATGGGGCAAATCCAGAGATTTATTTTTTGACATTTTTAGAATATATACTGTTTTTTGTGATATATATGTGATAGAGTGATATTTAATCAAAAACAGCATGGATGAGACATACTCCTCAATATATGGAATGTCAAATCAGTTACATTCTTCCCAAAGTGTGCGTAATATCACTGTTATTTAAACTAGTATTTTTCAGCAGGCCTTAGTGAAAGGTGTCATTCACACTTCTGTGGGGTGATTCAGTAGTTCCATTAGAATTAGAAGATTGCCTCAGTAAAAGTGAACATTGAAAGATTTTTTTACAGCTTGCTGCATTACTGAAAAGGTTGCTAAGAGACCACACAGTTCTTATATTGAAGAAGTGGTAATTCCACCTATGAGGTGCTGGGGGGGAAGAAAAAGAGCACCGCAACACTTTTTAATGTAAGATTCAGCTTACCTCTCAGTAAGGATGCTGAGTGTCATAGAGGCAACAGAGAGGTCAAAATTAATTCTACTGTACTAACATAAGCTTATGGTCAAGCTACCACTGTGCTACAAATCTGAAACTACAGAACAATGTTTTTGTTGGCACACAAAAAGTAAATGTCTCACACAAATGCTAAATATAACATGAAAGTGGCCATTCGTGTTACTTCTCTGTGAGGCCCCTGGAAACCCCATTCAAATTGGCAGTGCATGTTGTCGAGGGAAATTATTTTTAACAAATAATATTTATGCTAGATTTAAATAGAGTCCCTAAATCCCTGTCCTTAGCTCCTGGACATTTAGGATTATGATTTTGATTTAATTTAAACAAAGGGTCTTTATTTCAATTGCATCCACCTTTTGTAATTTCACAAAAAGCACTTCAGATACAGTACAATGTGATGATATAATGATGAACAGGTATGAGATGCATGTGGGAAAGAACAATGGGATTTCAGGCTTTTGCACTGAGGTTGGCTTGGCTGTGGTCTTAGTCAATGCACTGGATATAAAAAAGTGGTTATACAGCATACTCATGCTCATTTTTAAATTCTCTTCAAATGCTCTTGTAGCTGTGAAAATGAAACAAATATAAGTCTGACATAGTATAACAATTTTTTTCATAAATCAGAACTCAAATAGTGTGAGAGGTTTTCACTGAAAACAAACCTATACTAAAGTATGAAAGGACTGAAATTGTAATGAAATTGCAAAGATATGACTCATGCAGCTCTTTTAACTCATGGGATCATAAATCAGTGACCAGGAAAACTTTTGTCCTTGAATGGACTCTGATGTCCCTCTGGGCTGTAAATGTACATGTTCAAAAGTACTTCACAAGAATAACAAGATATCAATCTCCCTTGCTTTTAAGTGTGAAAGGCCATCACTTTCCAAAACCATTATAGAATAGCATTTAAAAAGACCATAACTCTGAGTTTAAGCAAAAACATTTTGAGAGCCTAACTGAATTGTGATTTTTGAGTGTGGTAATGTTTGGTATCTCTCCTGATATCTTTAGTACCGATATTGAACTTGCGTGGCACCCTCTCTGGGGTCTCCCTTTGTCTGGTTATTACAGTGCTGAGTTCATGAGGTCAAAGTGTGTTACAAATGGGCCTTATTATTTCGGAATGAAGCAGTAAAATAAAATAAATGCAGACGGACGTGTTCTGTGTGTCAGCACATTCTACAGCAGTGGCGTCAATTGCTAAGGCCACGTTATATTTTTTGTAGCACGGTCGTATGTGGCCTATGCTGTACTGCTGTCCTCCAGCAGCAAGATGATTTATCATTGCAAGAAGCGATCATTAAAGAAATCATTAAAGCAATCGTTACAGTACATTTCACTGTCAGTATTTAAAGGTTGTAAAAAAAAAACTGCCACAAGCACTGGATGTTTTCCAGTAGTGGCTTTGCAGCACACACCCACATTTTGTGCATTCTGTGACAGTGTTTTCCAGAGTAAAGTGATGTCATTGCCACACACAACAACTTAACATTACCAAGCTCTGTGCCTGTGGTAAAGTCTTGAGTCATTGTGTTTTAATCTCCACACCATTGTAGCCAGGGTCCCCCTTGCTAAAGTGTAAATTTGTTCCACTTATTTGTTCCAATTACACATCTACAGGGCATGGACAGCACAAAGAGAAACCATTTATTTTCAAATGGGACAAGAAAATAGCTTTAATAATGCCACAAAGTCAGATTGTTTGCTTGGACTCTTAAATCCCCCCATTAAGAACTAATTTAGAAAACTAGTTTGATTTTCATTTCAAGGAAAAGAGTAGAGCCGCCTTTGTAAAAAAAAAAAAAAGGAGAACATTTCCTCTCCACAGAGAGAAAAGTTTAGTCAGGGACACAACACTTGGATCCGTTCCCACAGTGAATGGGATGGCAATATACAAGCTTCCTCAGTTCCCTCTGTTCCGTATGGTAATAGCTTGTCCCTGTCTGTTCTACTCATTTCCCTGGTATTAATGCCATTCATTTATGAATGTTCAGAGTACGCATTCAGGTGACAGAAAATAATGCATTTTCCACAAAGAGGAGGATATAAAATATATTTTTATATATACCTGAGCCCGGCCGGCTCAAAGATGGAGGTTATCTCAGTTCTGAGGATGTGATGAAGTTTAACCAGAATGCCTGCTGGCACCCACATTGATCTCTGTAATGCAGAGTGCTTTCAGAGTGCCATTGGGTTCTGTATTTAAACATATTGGTATAATTTATCTCGGAAATTCTACCCAAAGGCTTAGCTAAATGTATCCATTCCTTATTATTTCATCCCTATTGTCTATTTTCAATGAAGAAAGCAACGGCATAAATAGCCAGATTTTTTTTTAATGTTCCTTGAACAATAAATAAATGATATAAATAAATATCTCTGGGACACATTTTATTGAGAAAAAGTGATGAGATCTGATGGTGCCCTGTTCTTCCGGACAGTTGGGGATTCTTGAAAGATTAAATTTGCCTCTGAGTTTCTGACAGATGTCACTGAACTAGCGGCTCAGACAGCATATTTTGAATTAGCAGTGAGCAGAGGTCCTTGTCTACTGCAAATTATGACTACCGTGCTTATTAAAAAACCGTGAAAAGTGTCAGATTGGTATTTGAAAGCATTATCAAATAACACATATACACATATTTAATGCTACCTAAAACTATTGATTCTGAAACTAAAGGTTGCCTTTTTTGAGGTAGTAAAAAGTTGAATTAGTATTAAAATCTACCTGTTATTTTACACTATACAATTAGCCCCAAAGATCCAGCATATTGGATATACAATCATATGTTTCTTTTGAGTCACGTCAATGTAATTGTACACCAGGTGCTCTCAAAATCACACACTCTGTAAAGCAAGCAAAATGTAGCCGTGTGAGTGGAGTCATGTTTTTTTGTTCAGCACACTATCTGGTGCTACAATACCAATCATTGTTCTCTGCTGGTGTAATGATTCTCCCGAACGGAACTGCGGACCCCGAAGGGAGAGCAGGGCAAAGAGCCTCGGACGACCTTTGACCTGACCTTTGGTTTTTCTTATGCCTCAGCTGCTATTGAATGGGCATTATGACTCCTCCATATCTGAGGTAAGCACTGTCACACAATGGCCGTCGTGATATCCATTTAGGGGGAAAGTTCCGTGGTTTAGATATGCAGCTGTGTGTGTTGACTCGTGCCTCCACATTGCTTGTCCTTCTGATAAACCTGAGCCTTTTCACGGACTGCTTCTCAGTGGGAGGCACTGAAAGGGCACACCTTGGAGATACGTGGGAAGGAATGCACTGTTTGGTCTTGTAAAACATTGTGAAACATCTCAATCTTAAATAATCAAATGACAAGCCCCCCCACTCTCTAAATAATCTCTGCACCTCTGATCATTGTTATTGTCATTTGAATAATTGTGAATTGCATTGTGTGAATTGCTTTCTGTGATTGTTGATAAAGACTGGTGTAGTCAAAATGAGTAGCCTCAGTGAAGTTTGAACTAGATGTGTAGAAATGTTTTTTCAGCTTGGCATTAAGGGTAAATTGTCATGCCAGGACACTTAAGAAAGTTGTCCTTTGACCTGAATGTTTACTGTATTACAAAGCCATTTCCATTGATTTATTTTAAATGTAGAATGGATGGTTGTGAGAAAAAGACACAGTAAAGATATTTAGGGTCATGTTACAAAGCTGAAGTTTTAAGAAATATGTTGTTATAAATATAATCTTTTGACTTCAGAATCCTTGGCCTTTACTTAATTTTTTTTTTATGTTAACTTGTGAACAATAAAAACTGCACATAAGTCATGGACAAAGATGAAAATATTTCTACCACAAAAAGATAAAAGTTTTTTTTGTTAAGCTCTCGTTAAATTTGGTCCTTAAATTTAACTAACAGAATAATGAAAACATCAGCGTGGAGAAGTGCTGATCCAGACTTCCTCTCTGTTGAAAGCCACTCCGTCAGTGTGGCTGTCATTGAATCACTCGAGCTGAAGTAACTACATAACAATGTTCTCACATTCATAGGCAAAACATTTTAGTCAGCAGTGCCATCCAGTGTTTTTGCCTCAATTCATTAGTTAAGTCGCACTGTGGTTTTTCTTCGTCTCTGAGAAATGCTGTAGCAAAAAAACATGGCCACAGTTAACATGTTGTCACTTGCCTACCCCTTTGGTTAATATTGGAAACAACCTAGACATGTGTAATCAAACGATGAAAACAGGAGAGGAGACTGGAGGTGTTCTGACCTCAGATCAGCAGTGACACAAATATACCATATTAATAATTCAACTCCATGACTGATACTCTTGTAATCTGAGTGTTTGCAGAATGGTGGTTTAACAGTGCATTTTATACGTGCCCCAGTTGTGCAGTATGGCCCCTGTTCGGTCAAATCTCTCTCCACTTCAAAGCCAGCTGCAGGCTGTGTGATCTTTCCATTGTTAACTCTGTGGAATTAGGCATGGGTGGGTGTCACCCTTCCTCTTGTCTCTCAGCCCAGCTCAGTCAGACTGGGTCCGGGCGATACGAGCAGAAGCTCCAGGCCCATTGTCTCCAAGTGTTGCTGGCCAACGGAGAGCTGTGCACAGCTCTGAAGGAGCTCCCTACCTGGGACTCGTGACAGAGCCAGTGACCTGGAACATGGAGGTAGTTCCGCAGTTTCCCCATGATTTGTCACCATATGGATTAGTGGACTTACAGCCCTCCTGCAAAGGTAAAAGCAGCATTCTTAGCACTCTGTTTGTTGCTGTATTCTGGCTTGTATGTGGCCATCAAGTACTGCAAATACTTAAGAGATGAAGTAGTAGTTTGAGTTATTGTTGGTTTAGGTGGTTATGTTAATATTATCTTGAATTATAACTATTATTAGTTGAATATCATATATCTATGTATACTGTACGGCATATTATTTTCTTATCATTTGTCAATAAATCAAGGTATTTAAAATAGTTTGCAATGGATTATTACAATGGACAATAAAACTTAAACAAACTGAAGGAATGTGTAGAAGTACTTAATATACTGTAATATAATGGTGTAATATACCGTTTTTTAACATGAACAAAGAAAATGCCATTTATTGTTTTTTGTGCTGCATTTGTAAAGCTTCACGGGATGAATTTTGTCATTGTAAATAATCTGTTGATCGCTTAGCATTTGTTCCCCAGGACCTGGTGCAGGTATTTATGAGGGCCTAGTTGTGAGAAATTCTCAGACTGTCATTAGACACAATATTCAATCCTAGCTTGTCTCTGCATGCATAGACAACTGGGTATGCAGGATACACTTACACTTAGACATAATTGCTAGTTCCGCAAACAATTTACTCCTCAGACGTAGAGTTCTTCTTCTTTTCCCCCTGTGTAATGTTGGATAAGATTTTTTGGGTAAGGTTAAATGTTTTTACATATTATGATAAATGGGTGAATTTTGATTAATTTTAACTTGATAATTATCCACAACTTAATATGGAGGAAATGTTAATGATTTTGTAAATATGCTTGCCTTCTTGCATGTGAGTGTGTGTGTGTGTGTGTTATGGCAGATGTGAGCTACAGTAATATCCCTTTGGCATATATAAAAGTTGCAGGGAAATAGGATGTGTGTTTTCTCCATTTATAACAACAATGCTAAGCAACCTATGATTGTCCCTTTTCCTGCCAGTAACAAGTACTTCCTCTGAGAACTTGCTGAATACTTAAATTTAGTGAAACAGTTTGAGTTACATTTCAGGCTGCTGTGATTTCTCAAAAAGATTCATTGGTTTTGGGGATAAATTCTTTGTTCCCTACTATCCACATAAGCATAGGTACCTGCTGCTAAAAACAATCGTCTTTAAAAATTTGCAGATGTTCTAACTGTAGGTCAAAAGTCAAAACAGTGATTGAAAAAAAGTGTGCATAAAACCTTGAATTAACCTTTGGGTGTAGAATCAAAAGTTTGTTGGTTGAGACTGGAATGGTGATTGAGAATTATTTTTAAAAATAATTTCTGAAGCATAAAATTGGATTAGATTCATTACTGTCCATGTTTCAGTTTCAGTGTAAGCTGCAATAACTGAGCAGAGCTTAGTGCCTGATCTCTGATATGATCAATTGATTATGTTATCGCTGGCCCTACAACACAAAACCCACAAGTCGTGGCCTGACATTTGATGTGTAGGATGGCTGTAATAGTATGTCATTGGCTCCAGTGAATCCACTGGGGGAAGCTGCCCTGAACCTGGACAGCAGGCCACCTATTAAACCTGACACGTCAGACAAAAATGGCTGACCATGTCAACACTGTGTGAGGAAGGAAACACTCCTCAGAGCTCCATGGTACCACAGAGAATGTAACACAGTATGCATCACTGCATTGTTTGTTTTAATGTTTCCCCTTTCCCTTTCAAGTAATGAAGTTACCATGCAGATTTACACAGAGTAGGTTGTCCTCTGTGACGTCTTCTGGAGATTGTTGGAATACATATAAAATGCTCCAAGGGCAATCATGTATCTTAAAGAGCACTTTATGTGTAAAACATTACTGAGTATAGATCACACTAAATGGGACAGACTAATATCTCTGCTTGCTCATAGAATGTAAGTGTTTCGGATCACATCCTAATTACTAATGCAGGAAATTGCACGCATACATTTTACAGGCCTATGGCTCTCAGAGACAAATGTGAAATGCAAATATTGTATTATATGAGCGTTCTGTGGTGCCATTAACAGTAAAACCGGGTGCCATTTGTGAGCTTGATAGCCAGGAAGCCTGAGGAGGCTGAAGGGAAGGCACAGGCAAGTCTCTTGTGAGTCCGAAGCCAGTGGGATTTGCATATTCTATGCTTTTCTCAAGGCATAGGCGAGAGAATTACACTCCCCTTGGAGTCGAGTATTTGGCACAGTAATTTGCTGAGCCATGGCTGTCACATAGCATCCACTGTAAGGGTAGAGTATCCTGCGTGTGTGCCGAAGCCAGACTGAGGGACATCACTGGATGCTACCTCGGGTTCCAGGGGTTTCCGTGGAGACAAGGCCCCCGATCTGCATTTAGCTGCTGAAAGGTTAGAGCTGTATTTAACAACTCACTGTGGGTGCAGCTTACACTGTGAATCCGACGTGTGGAATGTCTTGCAGAATTCCTGTGAAATGCTTCATAGAATATAGATGAGCTATTTCTAAACTGTTTCACATGCAGTAAAATTTAATGGTTTGCATGGTTAAAGCCAATATTTGCCATCAAGTTCATTGCTGTTGCCACACTGGTTGCCTGCTACTTTAATGGACATTTATAATTTGGTTTTTGACATTATTCATAACGTGGGCCAGTTGCTTTGGTTGTCACCGGATGGGGTCTCAGCCATCTGCACTGGCTGTAACTGTAACACATTGGTCTTCCACCCACTGGATTATTAATGTGGATCAGACTGCTTGATGCTGCTTGAGGGCATTCCATAAATTCTAGGAAGCTGTCTCTGTCAGACCTACCGACCATCCATCACCAGAAAGGAGTTATATTTCTTGCTTGTGAATGTTTATGTACATACCCAGTACAGTTTTTATTTTTAAAGTCGATTATATGGTTAGTCTTGCCATGATTAAACACGGGAGCGTAATAATGTGCGCAAACAGCGTATCTCTGGATGATAAATCAGCAACAACTGCTATCCTCCTTCTTGGCAATATGCTAAAGATCAATGTTTGCCTTTTAGTATCAGAAAATGATCAAACAGGAACAACAGTATAATTCTTGTGATGCTGTATCATGTTTTAATTATCCTTCAAAAGAACAGTATGCTAACCAGTAGGCAGCGCTGACCTGCAATACTGCTAGTAATCAGATTTCTATAATATATACACAAATCTATGTCAGACCTACCATAGACAAATTCATTCAAATGTTAATTCATTTATCCTTAAATCATAGCATTGACAACACAGGATCATTGAGAGTACACAATCTCGTTAGCTTAATGACAGCTTTTCACCAGCTATTCACCTGTCTGCTCAATAAGATTTGGAGGCATTCCAATGGAAGCACATCCCAGGCATTCATAGAGCTATCTGCATTCAGCTCATATAACTTGGCCTTTATGTTAGGCAACTGCGGCGGCCAACTCATAATCTTAACTCTGTCTCCTCAAATTATACCTTCATACTTTCAGCTCAGTGACAACTGGATAATCATGTGCCCATATGCTTCCAAAAAACATGCTGACATTAATGCCAACAAAGGTATTGAATACAATGTACATTTCAGGTTTTAAAAAATGGTGCTTAGTACAGCTAGGCAATTCTAAAGGGGGGAGTACCACTTTAGGAAGAAATAATACTTAGTCAGCAATAAATTGCCAGAAACAATGCTTGGCTTCTGATTATTAAAAAAAGAACACTAGAAAGAGTCATGAAGTCATTAGTCATGAGGACATTCTTATTAACAGTCTGACAAGGAGACAAGCACACAAACTTTCACATTCAGGGTGAAATATCACTGACTGCACCCAGGCAGAACTTAAAACAAAATGTTTTGTACACCTTAAGCACATACTTTACGTACAGGAACCATTAAATGCCTGAACATAAATAAATGTCAGATCTGTTAAATAGAATGTGAAGGGTTCTTCGGAAATGTTCCTGTCTGCCTGTCTCAGAGCATTGGGGAGACAGCGGTAATGCTGCGCTCAGTGAATCCCCTCTCCGTAGACTGATCAGTGCTCACGTCAGAACGCCTGGAGCTATTGGCACTGTGCCTCCTTGTCCTGAGAAGAGCTTTGCTCTTGTACTGTTCCACCCCGCTGGCCCAGAACTGTTGGCTAGTTTGACTTCAAAAGATGTCAGTACCATTTCTTGTCCAAAGTGCAAAATCTGTCTGGACAGGACTTAAATAACAGTACCTGCCTTAAGAGAGAACTACTAATCAAGGACTAGCAGTAGTCACCTTCTGAAGTATCTATATAAGGTCCCGGGGAGATTTTGAACAAATGCAGGAGGACGTTGTCATGTTGTGTTCTAATTCTGTTTGTTGCTGAACTGTACAGTCCAATAAATTAATTGCTGGGAATAAAATGAAAAATAAAATGCAACCATTTGAATCGAATTGACTGTATCGTACAGTTTGTTTAAAGATAAAGCAGACCAAGTCCTGTTAGTCTAAACACACACTGTGCTGGGTGTGAGGGCAACGTCAAAGACAATGGACATCTAACCAGACCATGTTTGCATGACAACTAGCCTATGCAATGCAGATGTGAATACTCAGGCTTTTCTTGCATAACAGATTGGTGAGAGCTTCTACATTATAATGCAATGCAAATAGGGTGACTCAGTTTGGCTGGTTGATTGATTTGTATCAGGTTAACTAGCAACAGTTACTCAGTGTCGAACCAGTGTGATGAACTGAAGTTTCTATGATGGCTCATGAAGCTGTCTTCACCATCCCATTCAGAATATAATGAGGTGTGGGCCCACGAGTCATCCACTGCCAATGGCCAGTCTGAGCCCTTCATGCACAGACATCTGCGAAATCATGGTTAATATTTAAAATGGTAACACAGGAGGAGGATGGAGACGACCGTATCCGAGCCTTTCCTATTGTCTCAACGTTCTAAAGAGTCAGGACAGGAACTGCCAGAAAAGTCAGTCATCGAGGACATCCTGAGGAAGGAGAGCTCTGGAGGCCGCGCGTGGACAGGGCAGCTGTAGATGAATGGACATCAGGGAACGGAGTCAGGGGAACCCAACACTGCTGTGATTCATTGAGGGTCACTGCGTGAGTAATCCAGGTCAGGATCAGCTGCCCTGCAACAATAGATCACTTCATGACCAGGGATACCACAGCCAGTCTGACGCCATTATGCTTGCCAAATTGGACCTCTCCCCTCAGTTTTCATAAATCCTGTGATATACATGAAAGGAAAGTATAGAACGGTGTATATATTGCTGATCTCTGAATTGCTGAAAATGATCAGAACCAAAGAGAGAAAACCAAAATGAATAGTAATTACCGGTGTGCATATTTAGTCATGGATATCCTAATTCTGACTAGGGCTGAAGTTTAAAAAAAAAAAAAAAGAAGTATCATTACCTGTCCATCATGTGTCTATTATGACACCAATGCATTTTGAATTATGACTCATCGTTGGTTGGTTACATGATACAGCCTTTTAGTTTGTTGTAACCTCCAAATAGTGACCAGAATCAGATGCCTGAATAAACAGGCTTTGGGCATCTAAAATATTTAAGGCTTTGTGAAGCTCTTTGGGTCTTGACACCCAGTTTAAATCGGATAGCGGATCTCCCTCAATGTAGTCCTGTAATCTTATCATAATGTAGACGAGAGGCATGTACACGGCTAGCTGTCGATGGAAAATACCTGTACTGTCAAACTTAGCAAAGAATGCACGTGCAGTCCCGACGGGCGCTGTCGGCTCACGCTTCGTGGTGAGACACTTTCCAAATTCTCTCTCTCGCTGCTCTCAAATGCTCAGCGCAAGATGGGAGGGGCCGGAACGTTTAATCCCATTGTCTAGCAGCCGGTCCGAGAGGCTGGCTGAGCCAAGTAAAAGCGTTTAGTGTGGATGTATCGAACTGAGCGCGAGCCCTTGGTGGATAATTTCTTCTGATTTTTCGCTTGATAGCCTACCTCATGTGACTGCGTTTGAACTGCCTGCAGAAACTTCAGTAGGTACAGCGTGCACGTTTCCTTTCGTTTTGTTTTCTGTCTATTGTGGACTCCAGGAAGCTGTTGCCTATTCGCGGACTGTTTAGGAAAGGTATTCTAATTCAGGTGTTTAGACTATGTCGTACGAATGTTGTATTATTTATGATGTTTAAGGTTATTAAGCCTCGCGGTTGGCTAAATTTTGATTAAAATAATTATATCCGTCTTACAGTGCTGTACATTTTGTTTGATTTAATGATGTGACATCTGAAGAGCCTTTTCATTTAAAAAGGCAGCCCAAAATTTGGGGCAAAAAGATCTGTTAAATGCAGTTTAAAATGTGTTGCTTGGTTGCATGCAACTTGTTTTCCATGTCTACGTGTATTTTTTCCATGAAAATGTGCTGATTGATAATTTATCTGTATGCCAGGTAAATAGTTTGCTAACTGACAGTTCCGAGGAATTAATCATATTTCTTCATATTTTCATGAATAATAAGCCTATTAATAGCTGTAGGTTTAATTTGCTGTTGAATGCTGAAATCTGTGCTAAAGCAGACAAATTAACTGTCAAAAAATAAATAATTATATCAATACGTCTGTTCATCATACAAGAGCATTACAACATTGTGATAAATTGCGTTTGCAGATGTATATGTCATGTGTGCAGTTTCTTTCATACGATGCTACAAATGTGTTATTTCAGTACAAAGACACTTGTAGATGATGCTATGAGGTTACAGAATCATTGAATTTTATACCATCCTATACCATCCAAATGCTTCTGGAATAATGTTTTAAAGATCATTTTTGTGTATTTATTGGTGCCACTTTGTGTTTTGTAATGTTTTTAAAAACAGTGTCAAAGCCATTATGGGAATGTTAGGCTGTCATCACCAGTGAGGTGAACATGAGGCTCAAATAAGTGTTAATCTCAAAATAACCGAACAATGGCAGTATGATTTTACCGAAATGTAAAGTTGTGCTGTACATAGGAAAATATAGGCAATTCAGTTTCAAGTGTTTCATAAACTTGACATAATTTCATGTACGCAGATGACAACAGCATAGGGAAATGGCTCAGTACCTACTTTCAAAACCAAGCAAATACTTATCTGCTGAAGAGATTCTTCAAAAGCTCTAATAAGGATGGTGCTCGTTACCTTCTCCGGCCTCTAAATTGGCAAAATTATCAATCATGGGATTCCATGAAGTCTAATTTATGTGCTGCCGGTGAAGGATAGTCAATGGGGGCCTGGGAGTAGTGGCCAATCATTGTGTTATCAGAAAGGCTTAGTGATTGTGGGGAAGATGGATGCGCTTGTGAGGCCCAGCTAGCTCGCCTGCTGAGATCAAGGGCAGAGGGGACACACTTTAGAACCAGTGAAATATATCCACTTAATACACAGACAGGTAAAGGTAGCTAGACCACAGCCATGGCCATTATGTGGATTTGGAGTGAAATCCCTTACTCTTGTAAAGCAGTCACAGCCTAGGGGAAGTCAGTGGGAAAAGTGTTACATCAGCTGTCAACACTGAATTTCAAGCCAGTACCATGACATAATTCTTTCAAACAGCAACTTAAAACTATAATTTGTCGCAATCCTTTTGCTAATATGTAGGGTATGCTACATACAAAAAAAGTGTTATAAGAGTTGCTTCTTTGGAAGAAAGACAAACTAAACGTGAAAATATTGCTTGTCTATAGTACGGGAAGTTATTATTCCTGGGAACAAAACAATGTCTAGTCATGGCATGGTTGACCAGGTGTACAAATTGTGTCCCTCACTTGTTAGGCTGTTACATATCCTGTTGTTGCATGTACACAATGCCCAAGTCTGAGTGTATAAATAGAATTGTTGTGTTAAACAGGAAAACAAATTGTCCCCTTGAGTTAGCAGTGGTGGGATTGACGATCCCACTGTTTGTTATGGGGCAAAGAGGTGAGACTCTGATCTGAGGACTGTGCAGTCAAAATACCGTCTAGACTTCTGAGCCAGCTCAATAGTCCTCCTGTGTGTCAAAGACCCCATCGCTAATAACCTCCGCCCCCCTCCTGCTCTAACCATCTCTGACAGGCAGGCTAATGAAAGAGGCCATAATGAACATCTGTTGACAGAAGTTCTCAAATGTATCATGTTTAAGTTACATTCCTTTTAACAGGACAAAATATGGCATAAAAATCTAAAGCCTTGCAGCCACTTGAATGGAAGGAGCTCACATTTAATTCAAGGATTTGGCCCCAGTTCACCTGATAAGGTACACAGTCCAACATTTGTCCTATAAGCTCTGCTTTACATATACCTCCTCAAGCCATGCCATTTCAACTATATGAACACATCAGGAATATAACTCATTTGAGAGGAAACAGGCTGTACCCAACCAGTATTGTATGTAACTACTGAGGTTTATAAGTAACACATACACTTCTGTTGTCTCAAAGTAAAATGAAATTGATGTAAAATATACTTGGTATGTTCATGTGAAAGTTTTAAGATGAAGACTCAGTGGTTGCAATGACGCCAATGTGCTGTTGCGTGACTTGCTGTTGGTACAGAGGTTTTTCACTGGACACAGTAATCCTCTACCCACACAGAAGGTTATTTTAAAGTTTTTGTACTGTGACAGCAATGGACATTTAAATTACGATACTGGTGTCTACTTATAATCATTTTAAACAGACTGAAAGGAGAAAGGGAGTTAATTCCATTTAGTTTCCTTGAATGCACTAGAGAAGATTGCTTATGTGTTCCTTAGGCATGTGTAATTCATTCACAAGCGCTTGAACAACATGCCAGCTTTGATTGGAATTTGTTTTTAATTCATTTATTGCACTACCACACCCAGAATACAATGCTTTTGCTTAATTTATTTCCTAGTTCTGTGCCCACTGTTACTGTAATTATAATTGCATAATGAAAACATCAGTGCTGGGTAATCGGCTTTAGGTAAGTGAAAAGCGTAAACTGTAAAATGGTGAGTTAAATTTAAGTGTGAGTTTATATGAGTAGCATTTGGATCATGTGGACTCTATCTGAGTAATGTGTACTCAGAATTGATTTAGCACCAAACATTTTACAATGAGCTGAAATTACCTCTCCTTGTCATTGTGCATTATAATATTCATATAATTGTGCAGCAGTAAGAAATATTTTTTGAACTACTTTTTCCATGCTGTTGAAATAGTTTTACGATATCTGTCATCCTTGAGATTTGGATCACAAATGCTTTTTGAGAAATTTGAAAATTTCTTTGTTTAAAATTCCTGGAACATCTGAGTTCGCAAGGGAATTTTGTGTCAAACTCTCATGGAATGTCTCAACACTTGTTTATTGTGAAATGACAACCATCAGTCACTCTGAAACGTGAATGTTTCAGAAACAAGCCTTGTTGTGTGTTTTTTCTCAGTGTCATTCACAGTCTGACTATACACCAACGGCAAATCGTGACTGTTGTGGAACAGTCTTTGCTGGCTCACTGGTGATATTTAGAACAAATTGTGCTTTGAATCCCAAAAGAAATGCATGTTTATGAATGTGTAATTATTCGTTTTTCTCCCATATTCTCACTACACAGGGCAGGCACACAGATCTCAGTAGGCGCTTTGGAGAGACAATCCAACATCCAAATGGCTTATAAACATCTTCATCTCCACAAGTTTAGAGCAGCCCTGTTGCTCATCTATGATTGTTGACTCTCAAGAGCGTGAAACTCAATGACAGCTAACATGAAAGGGAACGGGGTATTAGTAAGGGAAAATAAAACCCATTTGGTATCAATCCATGTAATAGTCAGTACTGTATGGGGTATTGATTTGACATTGACATTTAAAATTTTCCACTTTCCCTAAGGTTCATTTTGAAACACTTGTCCCCTTTTACCAAAAAAGGTGGAAGGGAAAATATTACATGGATGCAGCTAGGTAATACATTCCCATTTTGCTAGAAAGTCTCAGATTGATTTCAAACTCCAGTTAGATATAAGCCTAAATCAGTGAAATCATTTTTGGAAATGACAGTTTATCGGTTTTTTATAGCAGCTGGTTGACTTGAAAAAAGATCACTTTCAAGGAGGGTCACATTTGATTTATCAGAACAAAGGGAATGAAGTACTTGTAAAGCAAAAAGAAAATAAACAGCAGCTACAGGGGCTTCTATTCCTATTCCTAACAAGGGATGTTGATGCTTATTTACAGTACTACCACTATTCACTACTACATTACAGTTGTGCAGCAGCTGAATTGAATAAGTTTTGCATCAAGGCATCAAGGCTATATATATATATATATATAGCTGACTTGGTTCTCCTCCCAGAGAAAATCAATGGAGAGGACAGAGCTCCATCCCTGGAGATGTAGCAGAAAGCAAGCATGCATTACATTTTCCTCTTGAATAATTTAATATAAGTGCCTTATCATTTTCCTATTAACTGTTACATCTCTACATACCTCTTGACTCGGTTTGAACAACTAAATTATTGCACAATCTATGATTGACATAAATTATTTTCTGAGCAGGTACCATTATCCCAGACACATTTCCAGCCTGCCATGTAGATATGGTCATACTGAAGCAACTTGTGTTACATACTAAATTTTTCTGTGATCTTAATTCACTGTACTGTAGTGATAGCAACACTATCCCTCACACTTAGCAGCTGATTTAGGCCAGATTCTTTCTCTTCCATTTCCAGTAGTTTTGCCTGGAATATCCAGCCAGTCTTAGTACTACATCTTAGCCTTAGTATTGTCTCACAGGCAAAATTTTGCCACCTGAATCCTTCATTTCAGACTATTTATGTTCCATGGGACCCCTCGGATGCACCAAACTCAGAGTGAATCCATTTCTGTCTGTTAAATGTCCTCTGAATCTCTGTGTGTGCAGCCTTCATGTTGCTGGACTTTGTGCTAAAGCTGTAGACAAGGTGTGCATGCTGATTGATGGTTGATTGAAGTCTGTGTATGAGGTAGGTGACAGTCTCATGTTTTCACAGGGGGAGACCGAGAGCGAATGACAGCCAATCATGAGACATACCTTCTTATGGCCAGCACCCAGAATGACATGGAGGATTGGGTGAAGACCATTCGGAGAGTCATATGGGCACCCTTTGGTGGAGGTTAGTAACCTGAAGACATCAAAGATTAATGTATTTTTCTGTACACTACTGTATAACCTCATTGAAGGACTGTGCAAGTCACAATTTGTATTTGAGGGTCTTTTCTCCCAAACATTTTCCCAACCTTTTACATCAGGAATTGTCGAACAGCACCAGCATACAGGCTGCCGGGAATCACTTGTATTTCATATTATACCATTATGTGGTACTGTATTTACTGTTAATGGTAAATGTCAGTTGTTAATTGATCCTCCTTTCCCGCAAGCTGTTCCTGCCTTCCTCTTCCCTCTGAGCGTTTCCAGCACATTCCATAACTACTGCTCAAAACAATCATCTTGAAAAAATATAGAATTTGCAGGCTTGAGAACATAAAGACTCAGGTAATAATACGTAGTTTACAAAGGTGTAAAAATATGGCCCTTTAAAACCGCTCTGCTTCAACCGGGGATCAGTTACCACGTTCAGCCTTTAATTTCATTTGGTTTTGATCCCTGTGCATTTGCAGTTCCTGTTTCCGACTTCACAATGCCACTGTGTTGACCATTCCACAGATTCTTTGGGTTTTTATTGATTGCAGTGTCTCCGCACAGGCTCTCTGTGGGGAGACTGCAAGGCCCCGATTAGCCGGAGCTTCAGTCGATGGGACGCTAATAGATTTGATGTGCATTGCACTCGACCGCTCTTCAAGAGGCAGAGCCCTTCATTATATAGATGTAGCTGGGAGTTTTGTAGCTCCACTGTTTTAAGTCTCCCTGCCTACACTTTGCCTGTTTTTTTGTGTTTTTTAAGGGGAGTTTATTTTCATGTTAGGGTGTGTGAGATACACCCCGCAGGGTGATCATTGCACAAGGGATCTGATTAAAATCATAGGCAGCGCTTCATGGAAAGAGCTTTGATAGTTCTGTGACTGTTGGAGGCTAGCAACTATGCATCTTCTCAACTTCTTGCAGTTCATAGATGTAGCCACTAACCCAGAAATATGTCTATTCTACAGAAGTGTATTAACCCCATAATCGGTACTGGTTGTGAATCACAGGTAATTATTCAGGTTGTGGAGGTTGCCTGCTGACATTATTCTCAGCCATTATTAGTGTTGGTTATCACTCAGTTCCATGTATGGAATACATTCCATTGCAGTATGTTTTAATGTACTTACAGTTTTCACTGTTTTCCCATTAGATAACAGTGTTTGCAACCTGTTGTAATTCAGATCCCATAAATAAAGATTTATCCCATAAATCTGCTAATTATCCGCTCACTACTTCTACTCTCATCATTTTATTGACCATGGTATACTATTAATTGTAAAACAGCATGGAGCTATGGAAGATATGAAAGTCTGAGGGCCGTTTTTTGTACAGTATCAGAATCCATTACATTAAATATTTTTCCACCTAAGAAACTGTGATTGCTTAAGCATTTTTCGTCCCCTCACTGTTGAGACATGAATAATGTACAGGGGATTAAATAGAGAGATCCCAACAGCTTTAAGTTTCCTGTTCTGCAGGGTGTTCATGGGTAATCCCACAAGCTCTTTTTTATGAGGAGCCCTGATACAGGAGTTCCAGAGACAGGGTTTCTTCAGCCTTTGTAAATCAGGTTACTCTCCTTGGGCGGCAGAACTGCCCTGAGGTTAAAGGTCACTGAGTCAATGGGGTACAATATCAGAACCAGAAAGAGGCCAGAAAATTATATTTGGCTGTCAGAGCAGACACTTATTCCCCAAGCACCTGTATTCCTCACACTGTGTCCACCTGTGCTTCATACTCCTGTGACCTTTGTGAACCAGTATATTAAAGATGAAAGGGTCAACATATCGACAGAATAAGTGGAATGTCATATGACTCCTATCCTTCATCTGGTTTTCTATTTTAAAAATTTTTTTGAGACGGTGATAGACCTCATTTAAATAAAATAGTGTTTTATGGGTGCCAGCTTTTTAAACTGTCTGACAAAACCTTTGCTAAGATATACCTTATACACATAGATTCAGAATAAATCATTCTCTATACTGTGTGAGTTCTGAGCAATAGGGCTATATGTAGTTAGATGCAGTGATGTGTACTTTTCCCTGCAGTAATGAATTATGCCTGGCTGCATTATTGGCCATTTAAATTTTCTCTCTTACTGTTCCTGTTTTTCCCCTGAAATTGTACCCAAGTGCCTGGAAATGGCAATAATTTCTCTCCTCTGAGATGTTTTTACCACACCATGGAGGAATATTTCCTTCTTATCTTTTGTTTTGCATAATGCATTTTAGACTGAAAATAACAACAGGAGCATTTTTATTTTATTTATCAATGAGCAATATAGAGGTTTTCAGCAAATCTACCATTAAGCCAAAACAAATTGTTTGTGCTGTCCCTGCAGTGCCTTTGATCTCCTTCTACACTGGCCCATATGCTGATGCAATAAGACTGGAGTGGAATTTGGTGTATAAGTGTGACCTTCCCTCTTGCAGTGGAGGAGCAGGGGGGAGGGTTGTGTTGGTTACGTGGAAGACATTTTAACAAATGCTTCCAATGTGCGAAAAGAGTTATGCCCAACTTGGGAACTGTTACATCAAATATTCTCGCTATGGGGATTTGGATGTTTGGCAGAGGCCCCTGAAAGGAGCAGGCAGGGCAGCCATAGCCTTTGCACAATATAACAGGTCAGGTCCTCCCGTTGAGCGGTGGCTAGCCAACTCGCTCCTCCCTCCCAAACGCGGAAAGTGCTGGAAGGAAAGAACACCTCGGGTTGCTGGAGCGAGCTCTTTACCCTCGCAGCACTGCTCCTGGGTACGGAGGGCTCCTATCCGCCCGTTTTGCTTTAAGTTCCGTTTCCCCTCGCTGGGTTTCATTTTTCGGCAGCTCAGAAATGACAGAAGGCTTGGCAAAGCGGAAGGGAACTTTTGGTGTGAGGGACATGGAGAACGTGCCTGCTAGGACCTGAAAAAAGGGAGACAGTTTGGTTCTGGCTCAGCTGTGCAAAGGTAGCCTCAGTCTCTTCTCTGCAATGTAGGTTCCTGTTGTATGTAGATGTTGGCACGAGATAATGATGGATAATCCTTCTGGAAAACCCTGTGGACACCAGGGAAGCTTGGAAAGCTTGAGAGGCCAGCTGCACCTGTGCTTGCTGAAGGAAGCCATTCATCGCCTGCTGTAAAGCTGAAGCTCTGGACAGATGTAGTCAAAATCTCGAGCTGCTCTGGGAGAAGGGGTTCAGAGTTTTGCACAGTGCTATCGAGCACATGAATGGGAAAAGCGAAATCTGGATGCAGCTCTTGCTCAAGACTCTTGGCATTGATTCTACTGCTGTTTCCAACTCTGATTTCCCTTGTCAGCATTTATTGGAAATCTGGATTGATTTTGGTTTCTCGTAGTAATTAACTGATTGTAGTTTTTGAAAGAGATATGCCAGTTTGCTCAGCTCAGATTTGATGTGCTCTGCAGGATGTCTACAGTGAGTAATAATTCAGGAGAAACCCCTGCACTGAAAGTGTAGAGGGCAGATATTTTGGGCTCATAAACTCTGCCATAATTGCACGCTGTACAGTCTTCAGGTTCAAGAATGAATTGAAGTGGAATGTGGAGCAGATCCAGATGAAAAAATGAAAGAAATGTCAGTAGTTCACGAAGAGGAAATAACAATGGAAATGTCAACAGGGAATCACTGCTCCTGTGTGTGAAAGCCTGAAAGGGCTGTTTCCTTGAAAGCCATAACCAGACCTTTCATTTTTTTGGTTGCCAATCAATAAGAGGGAAAACTTAATGGAAGCCAAATTCACAGGACAGCCAAAGAACTCACAGGAGCAGGTTTTTCTATCTCTCTGTCTTTCTGTGTTTTCTGCCATCCCAATTCCCCGTGACATCAACTGTGTTGGATATTGAAGCTCACTCTCCAGAATGCTGGAACATAGAGATGTGAAATTGGCCACCTCGGGTGCACTGACATACCACACTTTAATTAATAGAAGCATCTACCGCAAGATTAGGAGCTGTGTCAGCTTCAGGAAGGGTGAGTTTTATTTATCATGGTAAACTGTGTGGACTAGGCAGTATTTGGGTACACTAAACAAATGTATGGCTCTTATTTCATGATTATATAATTGATTTTATGATGTTTTGATTGTAAATGTCCATATGTTGCACCTCAAATGGAGCATTGTTTGTTTGTATTAGTGTTCAGATGTTTTGATGGGATAGTCTTGTGCCAGTGCAAAAGCATAATCAATTTGCTATGCAGACTGTCCTCTGGTAATTTAACACCCACAACCAAGTTCCAAGGTTACATTTTTGTTCAGTTTCATGTGGATTGTTGTATGTTGTACATTATTAGTTGAGGCTGGACAGCTTCACATTTAAAGCAAGTTTCTACCATGTGAGAAAATGTGAGAAAAAAATGTATTTAAAGAGGTTTGTGATAAAAAAGCAGCAGATTGTAACTTTTGAGTTTAATTTATGCAAACTCTGATTTAACCATATTTGCATAATTGCATCTCTACTTTAATCTTTGGAGTCAAAAATGAAATTCTTGAATTTTTGTGTGTGCGTACATGTGCATGTACGTGTGTGTGTGTGTGTGTGTGTGTATGTGCCAGAGAGCACTATTTGAGTCTCTTCTCTGGCCAAGCCGCTTGTTGATTGTGCTGGTTGTATAAGGTTGTTCTGTGTTGAGTCCGGAAAGTAAGCTTCCAGGAAGCCCAGCTTAATCCGCTCTTGTACGCATGCCACATGAGATGCCTTGAATTTGAATCGCACTTTTTTCACAGAATGACACAGACAAAGAGGCAGAAAGGGAAACGGGAAGTTTGAGATTTAATCGTTTTCCTTTTTTACTTCAACACATTTTTTGGAGCTTTGTCGGAATACATGCTGTTGAGTTCAGTGCAATAAATCTTACCGGGAAGGGAGGAAAGTAGCAGTTGGATTAAATCTAAAAACCAGGTCTTTCAAACTCACTCGTGTCCCTTTGACTTTGCTCCATGCTGTATTTTTCTCCGCCTCATCTCTGTTGAAGGAAGTTGACGTTATTGAATTGTTATTTTAGTGGCTTTTTTGTGTGCTTTCACACTTCTCTGAATGTTTCTGCATCATCTGCTAAATGACTTACCTATAATATTTCATGGTAAAAAGTAAACAGTAGAGGTTGTTGTCTTACTGTTGTAGAAAGAAGTTAGGCAATGCCTGTCATGAATTAAACTTAAATATGTTGAGGTAGGAGCCTCAAAAATTGAATAAGTTGTTCTTGTGTTGCATTAATGCATATTTTTCTATGGAAATGTTGATATTGATTTGTTTATATTGATTTCTATTTTTTTCTATTTTCTCTATCCCAAAGATCACTAATGAGACACTTTTGACAAAAGGGTTAATGTCCCCATCATCTCTAACACCCTAGCAAATATAGTGTAATATACAACTATACTGAGGTCTAATGATGTGGTTTTGAGCAATGAATATATTATGAGAAATACTGACCTATGATACAAAATATTAAAATCAGTATTTTATAATAAACATGCCTATGTACTTTACCTCACAAAATGTTTCCAGAACTGTAAACTCTTGTTACTAGACACTGAAAGACAATTGTCTCAATTCTTCTGATTGTCTCAGTGTAGAATTCATTTTACATTTACATTAATTTTCAGTTATAATTAATTAATTATTCCTATTACATTAATGAGGGGGAAGCTCACCTCAACCACCCCCAATGTGTAGTGCCCGCCTGGGTAAAATGTAATCCCAATCAACTGCCTTAGCACTGAACATCACTTGACTAGTCTGACAAAAAGAGAGTGTGAAGAGCTGGATGTGAGCCTCTGTGTGCCTGTCTCAGGTATCTTCGGTCAGAAGCTGGAGGAGACGGTGCGCTATGAGCGACGCTTTGGGAACAAGCTGGCCCCCATGCTGGTGGAGCAGTGCGCGGACTTCATCCGCCAGTGGGGCCTGCGGGAGGAGGGCCTGTTTCGGCTGCCCGGGCAGGCCAACCTGGTCAAGGAGCTGCAGGACGCCTTCGACTGCGGCGAGAAGCCATCCTTCGACTGGTACGGCAACAGCCCCCTGATCGGCAATGCTACCCTCCCCCCCCCCCCCCCCCCGCCCCCCTGGCCAGGCGGGAAGCCTCGTTTGTGCTCACTGCTGAAATCCCGTTTTATAACGCTAGCTGAATGGAATGTAGTGGAATTCATTGTGGGGCGCAGTCGGGATGTGCTGACTCTCCCCTGCGGGGGGACATGAGTAGCCACTGAGCGCGCTCAGTTGGCTGCTGAGGAATGCCCACGTCAGCCTTGGAAACTGAGAATTACGCTCGGCTGAGGGAGCCGGACGGCTCAATCGTTTCACTGTCGCCTGCTGCCCGTCTGGGTGCTGCTCCGTGTGCTGAGCTGAGTGGGGTGTGTTGATGTATGTATGTGTCTGTTACAGCCTCAGCAGGGCACAGTGGCCATCTGTGGGTAGAGGAACACCCCCTCCTCTCCCATAGCTCCCCCCCCCCCCCCCAGGTCCCTGCATTGTTTATCTGTGTGTGAGGGCAGAGGTCCAGGGAGGAAGCATTGAGCATACCCTGTGCTTCACGCTGCCCCCCCGCCTCCAATTTCCCACTGCAACGCGGCTAGAAAGAGGACTTCATATTATCAGTATCTATCAGAATCCTAGCAGCATATCAGCTGAGAGCAAAAAAAAAAAAACATAATGGCTGACAAACCTGTATAATGGAAACTCATTAATTCATGTAAATTAATGTTTTTGTAAGATAGCAATTATGATATATTCTTTTATGAATTATATATTATGTTAAATATTACCCAACACCATGTTGAGATGGGGTACTATTTGGGATCGGCTATGTTATTTGGAGCAACATTAGTGTCCGTTTAGCATTACCAGATTGTAAAATCCAACTGTATAGGAAATATTGAAATATCTTTAACACTTGAATTAAGACCCTAATAACTGTGTGTAGGAATCCCTTTTTGACATTTATTATTGAGCTTTCACAAGCTTCTTCAGGTAAATCCTGCGTGCAAGTGTCTTAATCAAATATGCATCTCCCAGTGTGAATGCGGTTGCTAAATATAAAACTTTGACTGCAAGCTGGGACAGAGGAGAGGGCTGTGTTTTCACAGCTCTTTAACACCGCTCGCATTGCCGCTTGCAGAGGTGTTAACTGGGAATGCGTACCGCGTGTGCGCGAAACTCTCCACCGAGGCGTAGCTGATGGGGCGTTGAGGCTGAGCGCTCTCTCGCTGTTCAGAGAGCCGTGGCGGCTACAGCCGAGCCGTGACGCTGTCCATAACTCACCCGTGACACGACCGTGCGTGAGCGATGGGGTCCCCTCCTCCCCCCCGGGCCCCACCCCTGCGGAGGGCAGTAAATTAATTCAGTTTGGGGGGTGTCGGGTCTCCGGGCTGTACGTCACCCTCCCACGCAGCGGGCGAGCGACAGGTGGTGTATGTGCGCGCGACCCGCGACATGTGATCACATTTACTCGCGGTGATTTAAGCTTCGGTTCCGCTCGGGCTTCTTGATGACGGAGATTGATTGCGGCGCGGCGGCTCCTCCCCTCTCCCTCTTTGCGTCTTTCCGATCTGCATATGGCTGCCGCACATTTCACTGAGTTTGTTGGTCCCTCTCTCCCCACTGCCCCCACTCCCCCACCCCTCGCAGTAATACAGATGTGCACACGGTGGCCTCCCTGCTGAAGCTCTACTTGAGAGAGCTCCCAGAGCCAGTCATACCCTTCGCCAAATACGAGGAATTCCTCTCCTGCACTAAGCTCCTCAGCAAGGATGAAGAATCCGTAAGTGATGCCAATCGTTTGATTTTGTCTGGTGGTGATGGTTCACACACATAACGGTAGTGATCAGGTAGTGCCAGTAGCTTAAAGTGCTTTATTCCTGAGTGCAGTTTGCAGATTCAAATCCCAGATAAGGCACTGCCACTTATGCCTCAGCAAAGCACTTAACCTTCACAGCCTTCAGTAAAAACCAGTTCAACAGTATGAAAAAATGTATGGCTATGCACAGTTGCTCTGGAAAAAGGAATCTGCAAAGTGAAAGAACAATTTAATAACAAATTAATAATCCAGGATATAGCAGCTGTTGCATTTTCAGCTCTGCCTATAGGTGGTTAAGAATGGAATGAAAACCATGAACATAAGAGCAAGAATGAAAATATTATTGATGATTGGTGTGTGCACTATGATGTGAATGTGTGTTCAGCTGTAGTAAAGCATTTTCTCTGGTCCTCCTCTCCCTCCCATTGGTTCAGTATGTCGCCTTAGTCATGTGCAGTGCTCAGCTCCCAAAGTCTGCCCCTCCCTAACCGGTTTCATTTCACTATAGCTTCTACATGTCTGTACCTCAGGCATGCAAATTGGGTTTCGTTTACACCACAGGTCAAAATCACCAAAAAAAAACTACCCTAGCAAGCACTTTCATCTCCCATTAACCAACCTCATACATCTTATGGGTTAAGCTGTGAAGATTGGGGAGGGGGGGAGGGGTTGAGAGCAAAAACCTGTGGTATCACTTCAAACAAGTTCTACAAAAGGCTTTAAATCATAAAAGGGGGTAGAGTGCCACAGCATCCTCCTGGCTCACTGTAAATACAATCACATGCCTGTGAACTTGCAAAAGATTGAAATGGGGGAAAAACCACTGTGTACCCTGCATTCATTTTTCTTGCTTTTCCTGCATATTCCCATGTATCCTGGGGAATAGATCTTCTCAAAAGAGCACTGTCAAACAGAACAAAGGACTGGAGAATCTTTGAGACCTTGAGTAATGGCATGTGAGGTCATGGCGGATTAAATGACTATAGTAACACTTGTGGGGAGGGGGGTGGCTGCAATGAGATGTTAAATAGATTTGAGCTGATTAAAATATGACTTAAACTAGGTTTGTAGCGCATTGTTAAAATGATCTGTGCTAAGGAGATTTCTTACAACTATCTTATTAATCATTGAAAAGTTAAGCTACAACATGAATTTTTAATGCCTTTCCGAAACTCAACGATCATTAAAAAAACGAAGGGTCCTTTTAAATGACCAACATAAATTGGGAATTATTTGGAATGCATACGAAACTATCTGTCTGACCAGGGTGTAATGGAATGTCCTAGCTGTGGTAATTAAGGCAGTAATATCATGGTAGTGCAGATGCATTTATGTTCAAGTGTTCTGATCCATGTGTATAATATGGTGCTTTTCTTTTTCAAGGGAATGAAGGAATTGCGAAAACAAGTCGAAAGCCTACCTCCAGTCAACTACAATCTGCTGAAATATATATGCAGGTATAGTTACTGTATAAATCATTGAAAATGTCGCCCCACAGCATTTCTCTTTCCTTGGAGCTGACGGTGCTGATTCTGTCCCGTAGGTTTCTCGATGAAGTTCAGTCTTATTCAGGTGTGAATAAAATGAGTGTACAGAACCTGGCAACCGTCTTTGGGCCCAATATTCTGAGACCTAAGGTCGAAGACCCTGTAGCTATCATGGAAGGTAGGCCTTGTTCTTGTTTGTGTATGACACTATTCTTTTTCTTGCTGTATATCAGACTCCCTCTTGTCTCAGAAGGTTTATGAATGTATTGTACTTTATGAATGGCCAAAGATGATATTTAGTCTGAATAAAGAGCAGTTAAAGTGAGCCTCTTGGTATTTTTACTGGCATGAATACTAGCACACATGCTGTAGCAGGATCTTTGTGATTGTGAAGTGACTGTGACTCTTGCAGGTACTGTGCTGGTCCAGCAGCTGATGTCGGTCCTGATTGGGAGCCACGATGTGCTCTTTCCCAAAGACGAGGAAAGCCCCACGGCCCCGGAGCTGTGCAACAACAACAACGAGGTGCACAGGAAGCCCACGGCGGGGCAGCTGCAGAACCGGGAGAACAACAACACGGCGGGCATGCGCCAGTGCTCCTGGGAGACGCCCGAGTCGCCCACGCGGGCGGCGGTGGACAACGGCTCGCCCGGCCCGCTGGGGGGCCAGCGCTCGGGCAGCCCGCGCAACAGCCTGGCCGGCAAGTTCGACCTGACCCGCAGCCCGCCCCTCACGGTCAAGAAGAACCCGGCCTTCAGCAAGGGCAGCGGCATCGTCACCAACGGCTCCTTCAGCAGCTCCTCGGCCGACGGCCAGGAGAAGGGCCAGACCCTGCCCGGCACGGGCACCCAGGCCCGCCGCACCGCCTCCCTCAAGGGCCCGGGCACCAAGATGGGCACCAGCGGCGTGCCCAACGGCGGCGTGCGCATGGGCGTGTCCAGCACCGACGTGGTGAACGGGACGCTGAGCGTGCGCAACGGGCTCTGGCTGCCCAACGGCTACGTGACTCTGCGGGACAGTAAGCCCAAGGACTGCCTGAGCGAGCAGGCCGCCCAGCAGAACCGGCTCTCCACCTACGACAACGTGCAGCAGCAGCAGTTCCCCAGCAGCGCGTGCGAGGACAAGCAGAGCGTGGACAGCGCCACCTGGTCCACCTCCTCCTGCGAGATCTCCCTGCCCGACAACTCCACGTCCTGCCGCTCCTCCACCACCACCTGCCCCGAGCAGGACTTCTTCGTGGGCCACTACGAGGACCCCGTTTTGGACGCGCCCGCGCACGAGGACGCCGGCCAGCAGGGGGAGCTGGAGCGGAGGAACGGCGGGGGCCGCGGGAGCCGGGCCACCAGCAGCAGCGATAACAGCGAGACGTTTGCGGTGAACAATAGCGCCAGCGGCCACAGCGCCCTGCACAGTCTGGTGGCCAGCCTGAAGCAGGAGATGCACAAGCAGAAGACCGAGTACGAGGCCAGGATAAAGAGGTACATTACACTGATAAAGAGGCGCATTTTGTATGTATATTTGGACAGTGACACAATTTTGGAGTTTTGGCTCTGTACTCCAGCCCATTGGATTTGAAATGAAAAACTGTATATGAGTTTCAAGTGCCGATTGTCAGCTTTAATTTAATCATCTTACATGTGCTGGAGTACATAGCCAAAACAGCCAGTATGATTACAAAGGATCAGGCCGATAGGAAAGAAGATGCCCAAAGTGTTTCAAACCAGCTAAATAAAACAGGACTGGATATGTGATCAACAGCCAGGACAGTCAAACTAGAGAAAAAACTTACCCGGACACTTCACGGGTACTGGCCCAAAATGAGGAACACTGGAGAACACTTTGCTTTTGTTTTAATGAACAGGTCGGACTGACATTTTAACATCTACAACGTCTTCCTCAGAGTCAAAAAACACCAGGCCAACTCAAAAATAATCAGGCCGGCTCATCACTTCTATTACTATTCATTGTACAAATACTAGTGGAGGGCACTTTTTAAAGTCCCAGTTTGATTAATGCTTCTTCATTTCATCTGACCTATTGTAACATAGTGTTAACAACCATAGCCTTTACTGTGCTGTCTAACATGTTCAACCAGAAGCACCAAAATCCAGTCACTTTGTTTGAGATATTTTTGACCATAAGATATTCTTGGATAAGTGTCTGATGTGACCTGCAACAATTGTTTTGGTGTCACGTTCTGCAGAATTTTGAATGTTATTGTTGGAAAAGTAACAAAAGAAAATCTATGAAAACAGAGTGGATCTATTTTTGCTGTGAAGCGTGTCTGATAGAAAATATGCAATGAAGTGAGACATTGTGATGGATGTTGTGGCTGTGTGTAGGTGTGGATGAAAATTATTGAGTTGGCCTGCTTGGAGGTTTGGTAAACCTCCCTTTCAGATTGGATCTAGCCATCACCTCCCATCTTCCACTCTCTCTCTCTCTCTCTCGCTGCAGCCTGGAGCACAGGAACCTGGAGCTGGAGACAGAGATGGTGAACCTCCACGAGGAGCTGGACCAGGAGAGGAAGAAGTACACCATGGTGGAGATAAAGCTACGGAATGCCGAGCGGGCGAAGGAGGACGCTGAGAAGAGGAACGAGATGCTCCAGAAGGAGATGGAGCAGTTTTTCTCCACGTTCGGGGAGCTGACGGCTGATCCACGTCGGCCGGAGAGGGGGAACACCATCTGGATCCAGTAAGGAGGGACCATCTGAGCCAAAAAAAACTAGCTGACTGGTGCATTGTGGGTAAGGGCCATCCGGGAGATGATGCCTGAGAGAGACTAGTATTCTTACATCATGGACTCCTCGAAGACAAAGGAACATTTCTCACCTTTTTTTTCTTTAATGTGGTCCTACCAAATATATAATCCCACTCTGTTACTGTTAAGTGTTATCTTGTATCTGGTTGTGTATATAGAGGAAAGCAATGTCGACAACTTCAAGAAAGATATGTATGTAAAAGAAATTAACTAAAGTAATATTTTAATGCAAGTCTGGTATTTAAACAGAGCTATCAATGTGTTGCATTTAAATTTTATATCAAGGCTTTTCCTTGCACTTATCTTTTTTCCAACGTGGTACTGAATGAATTTGCATATGCTGATTTCATTTTCTGTGTTTCTGTCTCCCTTTTAATTTAAATGAATAACTCGTGGCTATGCTCGATGTGCCATTTGACTCATTCCATGACCAAAAAGAGACAGAAAATATAAATATTTTATAAAATATGTCAGACACCATGTCTATCTTTGTGTTGTCTGTGTCGATAAACTCATTCAGACACACCTGTCTTAATATCAAGACTCCGTGTGAAATACAGCCATAATATATTGAATGTCCGACTATCCGTTGACTGGCCATTAGTATTTTCAGTCAGTAAAGGTTTGGGGTCAGTGTAGAATGTTTTTTTAAGTTGTAATCTTGATGCCAATCTTAGTGATGACTGAAGTATTACATTTAGTGGAGGAGTATTGTAACAGTCATTGATAAACACGGTTCAATACAGTTTCTGTGTGTGAGATACCTTGAATGAATTATTTACCATTTATTTTTTTCTGAAAGCTCACTAGGTTTGCCATCATACCACACAAAGCATTTGCTTCATGAACTGAATGTTATAGACTGTCAGTGATTCATGAAGTGTTATTTTTCTTGGCACTCACAAATTAACAAACATGGTAACAGGAGGAATGCTTGTTTAAATATATGATTCATATTTAAAGATAAACCATACCACGGTTGGATTGAATCTGGTCCATAATGTCCTTGGTGAGACATTGTATGTAATCTATAAATAATAATGTGACAAGCACTTGACTCTACTGCAATTTAATTAGGATTTATTTTTTAAATGCAATTGTGTAGGGATAGATTAGAGGAAAGTGCACTCATGAATAATCAAAGCAGTTGGAACGCCCACAGCATACAGGGTCAATGAAGCAGAGCTGCAAACAGTCTCTGCATAATCTGAGAACAAATACCCTCCCCAGGGCTTAATGTAACAATAGCCAGGAGCAACAAAAAAAGTTTTATCGGGAAACCTTCCAGCAACTTTTTGAGCGTACAGGCAACCACACAAAGCCGCGGTGTACAGCTGCTTAATTTACATCCAAATACCTATTATTTATTTCCCGGTGCGCAACTGTGCATAATGTTCAAGTGAACACCATGCCATTACCTTTTTTCTGCTGTATGAATCTCTGAAGCAGTCAAGCTGGGATAAAGGGAGAGTAACTGCCTTGTCCTACAGATTTGAGCCCTGGTTACAGATCATTACCCTGGGAGAGATACGGACTTCAGGTTGTCAGCAGAGCCAAATTGTTTCTTCATCACTACACCTCGTGCTGTGTGTTGGGTGTAATAAGTCTTTCTTAACCTTGTGGTACATAAAAAAGCCGGGTTCAGGTGATCTGAACACACACCCAATGGCGAGACAGCTAAGGACACCACGGAGTGAAGTGGGACATTTTACGGTACATGCAGTAGTGCATGCGTTATGAGAAATTTATCAGCCATTTTATCCTGTTTTCTCTACATCAGGCTTAATGCCTGTATGGACAGTAATTCCCAATTTAATATTTCACGCATTCGGTCATAATCCACAAATGTGCGTAAAAATACTTTCAATCACCCTACAGTAGGTCTCCACCTACTGCAGTACCTGACCTAATATGGCTACTGGATTGTATTTCCAAACAGTCTTTTGAATGCATTCACTCTTGATAGTTTCCCTTTAGCACGTTTAGCATGTGTGAAGAATGGAGCAGAAAACGGCTGGCTATGACTTATGGATCCCTGGGTGTCACATGCCTCCCTTTTTTTTAAGGTTCCACTGCATTACTTTATCACGGCTAACACTGTGTATTTATTGCCCATTGTGTCTAGATGTAGAATACTTTTCATTGGCCAGAGACTAGGGCCATGCCCGGATACGTCCCTGTGATGTATTTTCTCCCATATCTCAGTTTGAAACTCTTGCAGGTGCCAGCGGTGTGAGAACACAGGCTCAGCGGAGAGGAACTGAGCAGCACTCTTTCACGCTCTGAGAACACTTTCCAATTGCAGGGTTTAATGCTGCCCAGAGGCAACCAAAAATTTTTTAGCCTGGCAACCAAAGAAAAAAAAAAAGTTACACTGAAAAATCTTTCTTGTCACTGAGGGTGCCTACTTTTGCAAAGCGCGTAAGTATAGCATTAAATGCACACATTGAAGATAGTGCTCATAAAATATTTTACAGCGTGGATAGCGTGAATGCCAAGTCTTCGTGTTCCTGGATGCTTCTGTGGAATGTTACCGAGGTAAAAAAAATGCCCTGGAAAAATGTGAGCTCCGCCGGGGTCTCATTACACTCAGAGAAAGCTGGCACGAGAGTTGGTTTGTATCTTCACTGCTACATTTTGTTGGGGAGTAATTATCACACAGTTATCACATAATTAAGTTATAAGTGCCAAAATAAACTTAAATAAAAAATAAAAATAATCTCTAAAAACTTTGGGCAAAATAGCCCTTGCCGTATATATGCCATATATATGTGCATATGGTGTAATCACCAAATGTAAGGGCCGGTGCTCTGGAAGATGACAGCTGATTGGACACCCGCGGTGCATGCTCAGCAGGGGGCGCATGGAAGCGCATCTGCTAGCGGCGCTCGTCTTTGTCTCGCTCGGGCCACGGCGAGAGAGAGACTCGGCGGGTGGGTATCTCCAAAGGCCAGCTATCCGAGGCCGGCGTGCGACTGAATGCCAGGGCCAGTCTTTCAAGGTGGCGGACGCCGAAAGGAAGACAGTTGCAGAGCCTTTCATTCAGGAACCCACGACTGGACATTTCCATCGCTGTCATGGAGATTTCAGCGGGGAGAAGCCGGTGCCTCCAGCATTTTGAGAGATGGCTATAAAAAGACCCCCAGGAGACTGCACATCATGATTCTTCCTCTGGGCTTCTGGAATGCTCTGAGCAGGAAGGCCCCCGAACAAGAGACAGAGGAGGGAGCCCTGCTTTCTCATTCCACACCTTTCAGCACAAGATAATAGGCTTAACTCGAGCTGACAATGTAAACTGCAGTTGTGAATTCCAGGCTGAAGCTCAGTTTTAAGAGGCTCAGAGAGGAGGGGTGTTGTCACGCCATACCGAAGGCAAAAAGACTTCAAAGTTTATTTGAAAACTAAATTGAATTAATTTTTAATACATAGACACGCATAAGGGTTCCACTGGGTGTAAACCAATCACACATTTGCTAATCAGTTTCATTGGAGGGAAACAAGTTCCAATTAACCGAATTCTGGGTATAGGATAAGGTTCAAGTGTGTGGTCAATTGTGTTTAAATTTAAGCACAAGTTAAACGATCCATAGGTTTGCAGGAATTGCCCACACCTGCCTTTAATTAGCTTATTAGGACCTAATAAAAGAGGGCACATGGAGGAGGGTTATGGAGATAGGTGTGTGTCGATGAGAGTGGTCCTAGAACTCTGCATGCTTTAATCTAGTCCTGAAATGGTGACCACTTTCTGCTTGTGAGACTGGGAAGCAGATTAGCTGACTGGTAGATGCGTCCCATGATTGTTCAGGTTAAGCTCCAATGGAAAGCTAGGGTTTCATTATTTTATTTTATCTTTGTAACTCAAAGGCATTGGGCTTTGTTTTGTTCCTTGTTTCTGTAAAAAAGAAGAAAAAAAACGCTCGACAGAATCACTGTGGGGACCATATTGGCTGTCGTTAGGATATTATCACATGTCAGGGGTTTCCTGGTGGCCTTCCTTTCATGCTGTCACAGGGCCTGGACTCTCAGTGGGTTAAAGTGCTGAGGAATTCTGCCTACTGGGTCAAGGCTATACAATTCATGCCTCCAAGTCCAATTAACATTGTGAGCTGCAGTACCACACCACCAATTTTTCCTGGGTAATTCCTTAAACAGGGCATTGGTGCAGTTGACCGTAATACAATTGGCAATTAGAATTTACTCATTTGGCAGACTCCTCTCCTATGGTCCTGGAATGTAGGTGTAGCAGATTTGTCTCAATCAGCAACTAATAGCATGATTGGGTCAGTCATTGGGCAATATTAATGCAAGTGATTGTGTATTCAAGCACTCTGCACTATATAAGGTACTTTGCATTAATTTATGTGGTAATTAATCCAATTATGTACTGAGATGTACTCAGTCTGTGGTCTTGCTTGCATCTATGTCAAATTTAGGATGCTATTATATGGATGCAAAAAGTTGTCAAAGCCAGAAAACAAACTTGTCAATGTGTTGTGGTCATAGGCAGACAGTCATCCACTATTCACAGGTTATATCATAGTCAGATAAAAGTTAGTTGAATATTGTATATGTAATTTGTGAGTTTGGAGTTATCTTTTTTTATCCCGAAAGCATTTTTCCCCACACTTTCATATCTGTGAAGAAAGAATCTCAGGGGTATGTTATTGGCAGCAGCTCAGCAAGAAAGGTATAAAATAGCAATTTGCAGTTTGGAAACAATTTGATTTTCTTTAATGATTCTTTTTGCTGAATTGGATAATTTGCTTCACCACCACAAGGGACTCCAGCTTCTTCCACAATTTGAATTGGTGATGACACCAGGCAGGCAAGGCAATCAAGCTTGATGAAGCAGTTAACTAGTATCACATTACACTTTTGACCCAAGGAAACAAACATATGTGCAACTTCATGGCATGGAATTATGCATTCAACATTTGACAACATGGTTAAACCTGCCAATGTGCAACATGCTATGGTATCAGCTCAGCATAACACATGATTGGTACAAGCCCAGTGACTGAACTCAAATCTAACATACTGTCTCAAGTTGTTGAAATTCACCATACTGAGCACCTCAACTTGAAATCATAAGCTTGCACCTAAACACTTAACATAAGTGATAGAAAGCTAGATATATTGCATATGTTTGAACATTAACAACAATAATATCAGATGCGTTTTGCCTTTGTTTGCCTTACCTTATGATTTCATTGTATTATCAATGTGTGCCTGTTTTCACCAAAAATATTTAAAAACGGACTACTTTAATCGCAAGAACTCTTGGTTTGCAAAACTTATTTTGAATCAAATACATTATTTTGAGTGTGAACAAAGAAATAAACAAAATATGTTTCAATCAATATTTACTGAAAATTGAAAAGTAATATGAGCAAAAAAGTACAGGTGAGAAATAGTTCTACATAACCTTGGCCCAGCTTAAAGGGACTGTCCTGATAACTAATGGACTAATTGATCCAGAGATCAATTCATTTATATAAATCAACTGGGAAGCTAACGAACACAAAAATTTCAGACTGAAAAAAGTTGATTCATCCAATTACACAGCTAAACACAACTTACTCATTAAGAAGAATTAAACTGTCCATCACAAGAGGTTATGAGAAATATTGCTATTGCTGTATTAAGCAGTGCTAATGCCACATTTCTGTGAAATAGCCAAAATACCAAACCATGTGAAATAAAATGAACACTATATATAATACAGAATAGAACACAGAGACTGAAAAATAAAGACATGATCATTCCCAAGGTCAAAGTTTCTTTTTATTTTCAGTCACATACATATATTTATTTTTACATACACAGTACCTTTAAAATGTTGAGTGCTTAAGTTTTCTGTTGTTTTTTTTAACCATTTGTTTAATTCAGTTTATTGGATTGAAACACTAACCTGGAGCTGGAGATTGAATAAACTGTCAGACTTTACAAAGAACTGCTGTATGAACCAAAAACAGACATTTCAGTCTCACATCTTAACAGAATGATTCACTGACAGTACAGAAAATATGAAAAAAATTCAAAGAAATCCCACTTTATTTGAAACAAAACAAAAACAAAACCCTCTAGCCTTTATAATCCAACTTTACAGTTTTTCATATAGTTTTCATCTGTAAGGGAAAGCCACTCATCATCCTACCTACCCAAATGTCTGTTTTTGCACCATGATGTTTTTGAGAGAGAGAGAGAGAGAGAGAGAGAGAGAGAGACCATTGAAATTTCTTGCACTGCTGGTATGTTGTGTGTTGAATGACCTGTGTGATTGGCAGGGATGACTAAAGTGATATAGTGAGAGTTTTAACACAGAGATGATGGGCAAATATGACTTGAGAAAGATTCCTTTCCGTTAGTACAACGGCAGTACTGTTGAAGAGAATAAAGCAATGGTATGGAAAGCCTTAGGTATTACTGGCTGAATTGCTTGTCTCAAAAACATGCACATGTTTACTATACTTTTGATGTTTATCAATAATGAAATTACAATTGACTGTAGTTTATTCACAGACAAGGAAAGAAAACAGAAGGCAGACCGTGATTTATGATTAAACTAAGGCTCCAAAATGATGCTTCCTTTTTAACCCATTTTATTCTCATCTGTGAATTGGAAATGACACAAAGATATATGCTTCTAAATCTAGTTTTAAAGAAAAACTGATGTACTTTTTATTCCAGTTTACATGCTGGAGCCATGTCATCCTGTTGTAGACAATTACACATCAAGATTAGACAAGAGCACATGTTAACTCCAGAGAATATTTTAAAATGGACTCCTTGAAAGAATAAATGAATAGAGCATACCAAGTCTGGTTGTCCTTCAATGCACACTAAAAACAAAAAATAAACTAAAATGAAGTAAAACAGCAATTGGTTTACAAATAATTACCTTAATTACCTGGTTCCTGTGCCACGCAAAATCAAATTTAGTTTCTTAGGATGTCAGTTACGAATGCTAACTTCACTAGCCATATATATCAAGCAAAGCAGCAAAAAATATTGCAGCATAGAAACTACAATGTACATTCACTGCTGAGCCTCCACAATAGGTATGATGTTGCTGCCATGCATTTCCTTTGAGAGAATAAAGATTGTAGAAAATATACATTCCCAAAGCACCTTAATTAATGTCTGGAAAAAATGGTTAAGGTAATATGTTTGTTTTATTGACAGTCTAGGATTCTTAAAAAAGTTTTTAAAAAACCTTATAGCTACTGCATTTCAAACCATCCCTGTATGACTGTATTTCTGTTGCTGAGAGACTCAAACCTCCATGACAATCTAATTCAGAATAAACCCTAAGTGTCTTCCCGTGCCTAAAGACACATGGGTTCTACCAGTTAAAAATGTCCTGTATAAAATGTACAATAGCACATCAAACTCACCAGTAGACTGGTTGACAGGCCTTTGTTTTGAAGTAGAAGCTATTTTTTCAATGCAGATCAATGATGAATTTTGAATAATTAGCATTAAAGCAATCGGAATCAAAAGTAATGCATTTACCCCATTTCTTAATCTCTCCCAGTCCCTTTGCAAATAGGCCGAGCAGCTCTCTGGAACTTCTGAGTGACCCCTGTTTGTTCTTTGAACACACTGGCCATCTGAACCATATGTGACATGTGCCATACTTGCCTCAAAGTGTTCCAAAGGTATTACTGAAATGTTTTATCTATATTACCATTGTGATTATACCATGTCTGATTTATGAAAATATTATCTACAGTTATGCTGCAGCTATTTTCCATGCAATAACAATGGCTTGGTTATCCTGATCAAAATTAATGGGATTACAAGTCCAAATGGTTGGTATGCTTAACCAGTGAAATGTGAAACTTAACAAATGAATATGAATAAATCAAAAACATCTACCTGAGCAGTTCTATGGTTTTTACCCCATTTTACACAATATATTGTTTAATGGACCTCCCCCAAGCTTAGTCCAAACAGCTTTCTGATATTCTACATAACCAACACAATAAAGTACCCATGACCTGAATGCAAGATACTTGGGTCAAGATGTGTATCACACTGTAAAAAGGTGACCTCTTTAAAAAAAACTAATGGAGTTGAATGGGTTTGGTCTCATTTTAGCCCACTTGAGACCAGTTAAATTATCTCTGGTAACATCAGCAACATTATGAAGAAGCCAGTTAGTTTCTCACCATGAATTTATAAATGGCTGTGTCTTGTCTTTTTGTGAAAAGAAACCTGTCATCCAATTTCAGATTACACCATAAGTGTTAAATTGCCATTGCTGACGCTTTAAGGGACCGTTCTCATTCGATGAACTATTGCGTAATGCAGGATAGTGTGGAAGAGAGCAAAAATAGAAACATTTTTAGGCTACATCTGCATAACCACTCTTTCTGTGGCCTCTTAGAATAATTACAAGTGCACAATAGATTTGTTAGGCAAGACATAATCATGCATATGAAACATGAAAAATAAATATGAAAAAAATTGCCAGTGGGGACAAATGAACCTTTTTTTATGGGCGATACATATTCAAACAAAAGTTCAGGAATTGTTGGGTTTGTTTTCAGTACTATCTCAAACTATTCTGTAGAAGAAATTGTAAGCTTTTTTGCTTACAACTGTCTAAAACAGAGCTTGATTCATTTCTATGTTCCTCTGATGAAAACCTTCAAGACATGATAATTACATTAGCGAGGGGGTCATGTTGTTTTTTACAACCTCATCTAAATAAAAAAGACTTCTTTCATGCAATACATTAAAGTCATACGTACTATGTTCATCTTCATTACACATGTTCATATCTGTGCTGTGACTTCCAAGAAAGAAGAGTTGGATTTAATCTGTTGCAGTGTACCTCTACACATGTTCTGTTTAATGTTATAAATAAATCTTGCAGCTCAAATACCGGCTTCCTGAATCTATTGACAAAAATAATGAATTGGTGAGTGTGTGTGTGTGTGTGTGTGTGTGTGTGCATACATATAGCTGATATTGTTCCATTTAATGATTAATTTAGTTGCTTTTTTGTTTCTATCGAACCCCCAAGAATGATTAAAATTATTTTTTGTGCATATGCAAATTAGGTATAGAATCTCCTTTTCAATTTTCATTTGCTGGACAAGATTTTATCTCTCAAGTTCTACATCGGCATTCCTATCACTGTAAAGAATGCCTGGTTCAGACACAATTAATTGAAATGAGTTCAGATTTGACAAGATGAAACCAAAAATGGAATATAATGTTCCCAATATCAAACTGTTTTGCACAGAGATATTGGGATGGACTTGCAACTCAAGTTCATTGGTCATGCACATTTAATATTCTTTCTTAATGGCAAGCTTTGAACAAAAGCAAAAAAAAAAAAATGTTCTCCCTAACTTCATTGTAAAATAATGGAATGACAGATGAATCTAAACCCTGTGACCTGTAAATTCTCAAATCTGTTGCCCACTGAACATATAAGCCCTACGCTGCAAACACCTCTAAACAAACATTACAATATGTTCTATTACCAGGGAGTGCAGAAATTACCTCACAAAGTGTGCTTAAAGCAAAGAACGACATCTGATTACTAAGTGTGCGCCATGGTACTGTGCTGGGGCTCAAAACATTTATGGCAAAAATATTATGTGGTTTAAACCACAAAATGAATGTTAAGACGTTTACAAAGTTATAACAATAGTCTCTGTCTGACATCAAACATATCAGCATATAAACATTACAATGACAGCTATGTCTTGCAGCCTAAACAGAATCAATTTTTAAAGAAGGCAATTCTGAAGCATTCCATGAGTCTGTCAAATTTCCCTATGCTTAGTGTCTTCCCCAGTTGAATTGTTTTTAACAGCAGTCCTACGAATGAGTCAAACATAATAAATCACAAATAATGATTCTGAAAAAGTAATCTCTTTTTAAAGTTGAATAAACAGTCATAAAACAATGACCCATAATGAATTACAAATGCAGAACAACATAACGAAAATATTATGATTGGCTGAAACTTGGAAATTGCTATACATTTATATGATAACTGTCACCATACACATGAAAATAATGGTTATTTGAAGGTCAAGCCGACAGAATGAATATTCCGGAGTGAAGTGATTATAGATGAAGGTACTACTGTATGATACCAAATGTGAAGTGGGTAACAGCATATGGGCAGGTAAAGCTGCATACTGCTAGGCTATATCGTACTGTCATGCTTTTGGTGAGAAACAGCATGTGGCTGCCATGTTCCTTTGACTGTGCCATACCCACATCCATTAGAGCTACAGAGCCAGTGACTGTCTTACGTTTACTTTCTATATTGGATGACTTGGATGACTGAATCAGCCACATTTAATGGCTCATTTCCAGTCCCAGTTTCTTTTCTGTTGATTCTTGCAAAGCAGTTTGGGATCAGAAAACTGTATTTCAAAGGCACTTGCCAAATGTTTTTTTTTCTAAATAAGTAAAGTAAAAATAAAACCATCTGTTCTTCTGATTTTAGGTAGTCTGTGTACTGTACTTGTTTCCCTTTCTATAAAACAAACAAATGATAGAACAAAAAAAGTGGTACGGTGAGAATATGTGGCAAAAGCTTCATTGTAACCTGCAGAATCCAATGCATCTGGTAATGAGGTCAGCTTTTCTCATCTCTGCGCTTGCTCAAAAGTTGCTCTGTGCCTTTCTCAGTATAGCATGCCTATAAGGTTACAGTCATTCCTTTCTCCAAATCGGTGTGGCAAAGGAGATCATCCACAGAGGTGACCACACCTCATGTTATGACATCATGGCATGCAGAAATGTGTGACGGCCAGTGTAGCAGTGCAGTGAAGCAGAGGATTTTTTTTTACAAACACAAGCAGCTACAATAGAATGAAATAAAAACAAACCAAAAGAAAAAAGGACTGAGCTCACCAGTGACAGTGACAGTATTCACCATTGCTTCCTGCAGCTTGCGTAATCCATTGCCAGAACTCCCACTTTCACAACCCAGGTCGAAAAGTTCAATTGCTTACATGGTTTAAAAAACAAAAGTCTTTATACTTATTTATCATATAATTAGCATTTTTCTTTAGTCATGCAGGACTACAGGCAAGGGCAACTCAGGTCAAACTGGTGATGTGGCAAGGTGCGCAAAAACTTCCAATACTGGCCATCAGTCCCACTCAAGGTGCCCTGCAGCTGTACAGAATTACATATATACAAAAATAAAACCGGCCGCTGTGTCAGCCTGCCCCAAGGATAATCACACACAAACACGCCAATCTGTCTCAGAACCAATCCGCAACATTATCAACTATTAGTACTGTAACATGGGGGAAATGCGGGGGATGCTCATGTATTCATGAACAGAAAGGCTCACCTTGCCACATCAAACAGCACAGAAGCTTACAGAGGTGTTGGTTATCAGCCAGTAAATTTACACTTTACAGAAAGATGCCCGTCTAAGCATTTTGTAACGTTTTTTTTTTCTTTTTTCTTTTTGCTGTATGAGGGGGAAGATATAAGCAAAGCAACTAGAGGTTTATAAATATACATTTCAGCTTTTTTGTTCTTTTGTTATTTTTTTCCCTTATACATGTTTTTCTTTAGAGTGAAACTGCAGGCTTTGATTCATTTAGTTTTATTCGGTTTCCTTAACTGTTGTTTTTTTCCCCCCGTTTTTTGTTTAGTTTTCTGTTGCACTTCACCTTCTGAAGAACATTGGGTTGCGCAGGCAGGCGGCTAGTCACCTGCAACACCCGAGGGGTCCTGCAGAAGTCTCCAGGCTGCTGTCGGTGTCGGAGGCCAGGGTCTGGTCGGTGGACATGGAGGAGATGTCGTTGACGGAGGAGGATGGAGGGAGGCTCTCGCTACTGTTCACGGCTGCACCTGCGCTAAGAGAATCAACAGCAACGGGGTTAAAACGAAAAAGAGCAGGTCCAGCAAGCAGTGTATAATGCAATCGTTAAGAAACTCAACAGCCACAGTAGGTCAGGAATGACACAATATGAGTTGAGGGTGGGGTCGTTGGTCAGAGTCACTCGCTCATTGTCCAGCAGAGGGGAAGTGACGTGCAGTCGTGATGCATTAGGGCCAATCAAACGCACTTCCTTATTGGACATTTTCTCATCTGAAAAGTTGTGTTATTACCATTTTGTGCTTCCCAGTACATATGTAACATTTTGGCACTGGTATGGTAAAGACCATGGAGTACTATGTCAAGGTCTAATGGTCCATCTGTATGTACAGTACCACCCACGTGGCCCCAGGAATTTGTTTTGCAATGCAAATACAGTATCACAGGTATGCATGAGTATGCTGTATTAATGTACCGATTAATGTATTATATAATATTAGCACACAATGAATATATATAGTGAGACATAACTATTTTGCAATGTACTCACAATCAGAGCAAATACACATAATTAAAATCTCAAACTGTTATGATTGGTCGTGGCTTAAAATATTGGCCACTAGGTGGAGATGTTTTCTTGCAAATACATTGAATCTTTTCATCAGTGAATTACAAATAGAAGCAGTCTAAGACAGGGGCAACCATTTGTAATTCCTTGGAAAATGGCCTCATTCATACATAAAGTTTTGACATACCAAATCAGTTTTTGGCAAAATTATTCAAATCGAAATGGTCTAGTTTGCAGTAATGCATTTTCACAAATAGGAAGCATTTGAATTTGACCTCTGTCCTTCAAATTTCAATCCGCCAAACCCAGAGAATAAAAACAAGAAGAGGGTGAAAAACCAGAAGGTGAAAAATCTTGCAGAGATAAAAATGAAAACAAAAATGAAAAGAGGCCCTTTTTTGCTTTCTGCAATGGGCACCCATTCTGCAAAGTCAAGCTTATCAAAGGCAAAATGGATCCAGTAAGCACAATGTGAAAACCTGAGTGAAGCAGAATCTTAGTCTGAGGAAAATACAACATATGCGGCACAGTGCTCAGTATTAAACATAAGGCATGTTACAGCAGCTCTTCCTATTCATTTAATCCAACCATTTTCTAGTTACCACAGAGGCTTTTGTGACCTTTAGGGGGTTCATTGCATGTTTAAAACTGCATGCACTTAATATGTATAAGATAATAGATGCACTGTGTTAGCTGTCTTTCTTGTATCAAAAGCATAAGAGGTAACACATATTAGATGTATTAGTTGTCTTTCTAGTTCAAGGAAAATTAAATATAAGAGTTGCCAAATAAATAAAATTGGTTATATTCATGATTATGATTATTATTACTGGCTCTCCCAACACATTTGCCCACCAGCTTTGAGCAACATTCATCTTTAACTTGCATTGATTGTTTGGCGATCTCGTAAATAACTCTGAAATGTGTGGGGGAAGAACAAAATAAAGTATTTTCAACCATGAGTATTCTCAACTATAATTCATCTTGTGAGTCCACCCCATTGATCTGCTGTAATTGAACCAATGAACTATAATAAATAAAGAGGTCTCCTGCTTTAGTAGCTCATTTCTCAGTAGCATTTATCTGTTTTTCGTTAACCTCATTTTAATATCATGGACATGTGCTGTGGAATTCATTTATCAATACCATACATTCTGTTTTTACCACAGACTACTGAAAGGCCAATGGCCATACTATTCCAACATTTCAGTCTTACATGTAAAATGCACTGCAAATGCTCTTCCATTAGGTGGTGCTTACGAGAAACAAATGTGAATACTTCATCTTCTAAAAGGAAAATAAGAAGGATGACAGTGCTGAAATAAGTGCTTTGTCTTAGAGAATACCCCCGCTCTACTAAAGTGTCTCCCCCCAAAAATCCATTGTGCCCAAGCAGACCATCAATCCTCCATTTATATAGTAGTCGCTGTAGAAACCGGCCTGTTAAAAGTCAGCAATTGCAATTTGACTGACCCCTTCCAAACAGGCAGCAAATCAGGATCTATTGATTTTTGTCCAGTCACAAGACTGCAGAGTTATACAAACACTGTGAATCAGCTCAGAAGTATGGTGAAGTTTCATTGTTCCAAAGTGGGGTCAGGATTTTTAATTCTAATAACTGCCAAAAACAGCCAAACAATATCTGCAGACATATGCAGTGTGTCTTCATCCAGATATTCAATTCTTGGTAATATTCAGAGGAAAGGGTCATCCATTTCACTAAGTAATGTTATTACACACTGCCCTCTAATGCTCAAATCTGAGATTACATGCTGCTTTGATAACAGCCTCAAGTGCTGGTAGATGTATATTTGTAAATTCATTAGAATTAGTTCACAAAATGTACTTGGAACAGAATACATTAATCCTTAATTAATTTTATTTTACATTTCATGGAAACAAATATTTGAAAACCCATCCTATTTAAGGTTGGTTTATAGATTCACTGCATGGACTTTGACATGATCCTAAGTTTGTAGTAAAGGGGAAAGTACAAAGTGTGGTGTTTGAGAAGTCTCCTCAGATCTACAGTACACATTCCACTGCTGCAAATATTGCAGGGCACAATTACGTTCACAGCAAGCGAACAATCTGAGGAGTGATGATAGACAGTATCTATGAAAAGCTGACGGGAACACAGACCAAGGACCCCAACCTCAAACCATGACGTATGCGCACACTGATGTGGAAGCACAATGCACTATGCCATCTGCCCCACTGGGCAGTAGGTCTCCCTGGTTCACACATAAACTTTACAGAAATTTACAACAAAATTTAGGTCTCCGTGGTTCACGCATAAACCTTACTGAAATATACAACAAACAACCAGACACATATTTTTGCATTAGAAAATTAGACAATTCAGCTTATCACACATCAACAGATAAATGCATTCAACCTGAAAATACAAAGAGCTTACAGGCTTTCATTTGATTCAGTTTGGGTAATTCCAGAAACACAATGAGATACAAGAACGAATGGATTACGCACAATGGATTTCTCGGTTACACGTGGACCCAATTAGTGTTTAAATTCACTTACAGAGGGATTAGGTTATGCACTGAGAGTACCTGAAGGAGAGGGTTGTCCCTTCACCACGCCATTTTTCGTTTTCTCCTCAAAGTTCATCACTTCTTTGTAGATTAGCTCTGAAAAGGAGAGAGGGAAAGTTTGCTTGAAAAATCAATGCAAGTCTGTTCCACTGCCCTTGTTCTAATTATCTGCAAAATGCCTCAGACTAATTGGAAAACTTCATCCACACTTTAATGGAATAAAGTTTTCTTAGACTAGTCTATGAGAAAAAATCAGGCAGGTAGTTTCTATAAGCAAGAGCAAGATTTTAAGGCAAAATTTAAGAGCTATTGCTACTCAGTTAGCTAACATTCCTTCTACCAACTTTCAGTGCTTGGAACATGCAAATGAGTCTTTATTGCGTAATGAGGTTGGGAATTCCCCGTTGGCAGAAATCCTCCCTTCTCGAGCAATGGCAGGGCCAATCATCGGTTGCCCAGAAAAAGCTATAAATGCCATCATTAAGATTCAATTTCAGACCAAGGGCCATGTCATTGAAGCTAGAGACAATGCTGTAATGTCACTCATGAGCCACATTCTTAGGTGGGCTGTACATCTATTGCCACAATAAAAAATGTCTCACTAAATAGCAGGAATGAGATTTACATTTCTTGGCGAGAGAAAATGAAGGCTGCAGTTTCTGACCACATTTTACTCAATGCCCTAACTGAAACCCCAATGAAAAAGCCCAGCATCGCTACAGGGCTCTATATTACCTGCTCATGAGAAAAGTACAAGGCAAATTTAACACAGAAATACATTTCAGACATCAACTGATTCCTTTCCCTGATGATGTAATGTTTTGGCCTAAGTGATAATCAGTCGTGACAATCTTATTAGCTGGAAACAACAAGGCTCATATTTCACTTATGACTCGCTACTCAAAATGGAAGCGCTGGGCTGTACAGTAGTTGCTGTTCCGTTCTTTGCATCTCTATGGGAACATCTTTATTCCTGTGATTATTAAGTCCTAATATAGCTCAAATGCTCATGCTCAAAGGGCACCTTCTGTCATTCTTTGAAAACAATTAGTACTTGACCACAATGATTTTAACTACATATTTAATATGAATACACATTTAAACTCTATGAGATTAGCTCATAAGCATTTGAAAATGAATGTAAGGGTTTTTAAGCAGGTTATTTTGTACAAATGGCTCTTGTGATGGTGTTTCATAAATGATTGGTTTGATGTATCTGATCATTTTCCAAGAGCTGAGCTTGATCGCTTTTTAAGGGGCAGGGAATCATTTCACAATTTTACCAAATTGGCTCAAATGGGTTTTTTTCTGTTTAGCTTTTTCTGTTTTGATTTCCTCTGAAAAACACCACTGCGAAGCACTTTGTGAAAGCCAGCTTGTAAATGCAGCTATATGACATCACAGTTGGTCGGTAGATTGATTGACTTATAGACTGTAACTGTTCAAACACTTTCCCAGAGTGTATATTTTTCCGGTGCCCCTTAGCCCAACTGGAAGATTGAATTCATCACGCAACGGTGTCTCCAGGACAGAGAGCTGTATGATGTGCACTTGGGAACTGGGACCACTGTCCTCTTTGAGTGGGCTGTGCAGAGTCATTACCTTTCCACTCGTCAATAGAGTGTTCTCTCTCATCCAGCTGTTTGTCATAGATCTGCGGAGGGGGCTGGAGGAAACACAAGAGCAAAGCATCGACCATCAATTCATTTTGATACTTGTCTTTATACTTTCTTCCACAGAATCGTTTACTGGACCCTATCGGCTTCAATTAATGTTATTTCTATTGTGACATGACTGATGTACATCAATTTTCCTTATCTAATGATAAATCAAATATAAACCATAATTGTTGTTATTGGAACATTGATAAGCACCATTTCTTGTACAAATAGAAATAACATTATATTAAACCTACACATTCGTTTTTCATGTAGGATTACAAAATAAACATTACAGTATAAAAAAGGGAACTCTTCAGTAATGGCAATGGTATAGAAAGAATACTGGCAAACATTGATTCTTATCTGCAGAAATATGAATAATCTTTTAATTTTTAGCAGATCAAAATGTTCTACGCACAGCACCCTGATTTCAGAGCCACTGTACTTGTGTTTAACTGTGATGACTAATGCCTGTGTGAAGTATGATTACAGACAAATACATTAGAAAAACACATTTTTAGGGTGTTTAGTTTGGAAGACAAAGAAAGATAGACAACAGAAAAGAACAGAAAAACATGGTTTTGTGTAAATGTAGAACAGCACAATGAAGACATGAAAACAGATGAAAAGGTTACTTTATATGCATAGTAACTTAAAACCACTCATATAGTCTAGTGGAAATGCATTTGTTAGTTGATAAATGTTCAGCTCATTCGCCCTCATTTGCCAAATGAAAATGGAATGAGGCTACAGAGGAAACTAAGGCAGGTGACAATGGGGTTAAAACTATCAACACATTAATCTCCTGAAAATAATAGCCTCTGAATAAAGTTTTCAGGGTCTATTTTAAAAATAAAGTGTCAACTGGCTATATTATGCTAAAGGAGTCCATAGTAAAAATGTGTCAAATCTGTAATGTATTAACCAAGAAGATACATTTTTGAACAATTCAGAATTCATACACTTATATGTTGCTGCTACATATACCAACAGGGTAACTGTAGGGACATTCGAATAGTCTTCTAAACATCTGCTAAGGATCTGAGTTTTCAAGAGAGTTTGTGTTAAGATACTAAAACATAATAACGTAATATATGACATAACATGGTACCCAAATAGAGATGATAACTACAGGTACTAAACCATTGATAGCCTTGTAGAAAGTCCAAGGCTACCTGAAAAAAGTAAATATAGAAGTTTTTAAGAAGAGTCTACCCTTCAGACCTGGGTAAAATACGTATTTGTTTTGGATTCAAATACTGTTCTGTGCTCTATTGATCTTGCCTGGTGTAATTGAGCCTGCCAATATGACCAGAAGGTGGGGTTTGCACTTTTTGTGAGTATTTCATTGGTTCCAATACACCAGACAAGATCATTAGAGTGTAGAAAAGTATTTGAATCCAAAACAAATACGTCTTTGACCCAGGTCTACTACCCTTCTAATTTTATGCACAGTTAATGCCGTGTGCATCTGCAACAACAAGAAGCATTGGTGTTTTCCTTATTTAAACTGACCTCAATGAGAATAAAGCTCATCTCTCAGCCACAATGCACATTGACACTACATATCTACGTGAATGGCCGAGATATTCATTGAGAGCCCTGGTCTTTGTTATGTCCTCTCACTTTCACCCTGCTTGGTATCAATGCTATCTTGAACAACTGGTTCGACTGAAATGAGACAATGTCCAATCCTGTGGTTTTTTCATCACAAGCAGAAACATTGGCGGAAGGCCAGGTCTTCACTTTTTAACACCACTGGCCATGAAAAAGGGGCCTGTACAAACCTGCCCAAATCTCTGCCCCTTCCTATTGTGACACTGATGTCGTTATCATACATATCTTTAAAGACCTGTCTATGAGCATGAATGTCCCTCAGGTCATTCATATTGCTTAACATTCACAATCAGGGTGATGTATTGAATGACAAAGATGCAAATAAACATTACACTGGGGGGTGGGGCTCAGAATTAACCATATTGACTGACCACAGAAGGGCAGAAAAACAGCACATCCTGTGGATAATGCAGAGAAAGAAAAAAACAATCTACTGGCACCCATCTCTCTGCTGTAAAAATCTATTGGCACCTATCACTCATGAGAGACTAATCTGCACACGGTACTATGCTGTCACACTGAATGTGACAAGAGCTAGCCAGTGTGTCCACATGGGACCTTTCATTTCACCATACTGCGTCAGATAGCTAGCTCCCTGTCGACAATGTTAGTGCAAGGCAGCCCACAATTCAGATGAAATCAGAGAAAGTGAAAGATTGATCCTTAGACAAGATTTAGCAGTATGAGGGGACATGCTTACATGCACATGGTGTAGCTAAATTTCATTTCTGAATATCTGTTTTTCAGCTTAATGAAGGACTAAATCCATCAGAGCCAAGAGGCTGTTCCACATCGAGCTGACTGAACTGGCTGTTTCAATAGCTTTCACTCATCTTGAGACAAAATCAAAATACCATCCTTTAAATGAGTCAAACACAGAGCAGCTGGTCTCAAGCATCTCCTCAATACACTTCTCAAGAACAATGAACCCACTTTGCATGGATGAGGCTCGCCATATTGCCTCCAGTTAGTGAAATCACACAGGCATGCAGTACATACATACGGCCAAATTATTGACTGTACTGAAGGTTAACAGTTCTACTGTTACTCAGTAGGTGACATAGAGGAGTTTTGATCACATCTTTGTAATGCTTTACAATGAAACACTTCCTTGAGTTAAAATGTTATTATTTACCATGGATATTTGGACGAGATCTCTGGCCTTCATCAGCGTGAAAATGACAATAGAGAGGGGGAAAAAACAGTAGAAATGTTGAGGGAGGTCGCAATGCCAAAGTTGACTAAGAGATGAGACAGTGAGGTTTCATCAGCCCCGTACTTGTTGGCCAACAGTATCGTGTGCTAGCAGTGGCCGATTGAACTGAACTGATCAGTGCTGGGCTATGCAGCGCGAAGTCCTGATTGGTTCAGCGACTGACAGCCCATTGTAGCACAAACTGTTAGGGGTCTATGAGGCCTCACTCTCTCATCACTTCAGATTACATAAACGTGCCTTACCATCTCTAGGATTTGTTCATTTTTGCTCAGACCAAATAAGAATTGTGCTGTCTCAAGAAAGGGACATGATACAAATGAAAAATATATATTTACACAGGAAAACATCAAATACTTTAAAGCAGGTTTGCATTTTATTTGTAAGTTGTTGGCAACAGTCAAGATGAATGAGAGTGGTAAAATCAATCTCGCATATCAAGATAGCATATTTAATTTTGTACTTCAAAGATGCATCATTTGTTATTGATTCTACAGTATGCAGCAAACCCCCCACAACCACTCATTTTTCATCATCATTTCTGAGGTGTAAAATCATAAATATAGCAGTTTTTCTTTTTATGTGTGACATGGCAGATAGATAGTTTTGTAAATAGTGCATAACAGAAATCTTCATCATATGACCGACTGTCTGAAAGCAGCCTTTACCCACTCTCCCTGTCATCTCTAACTCTGATGAAGGTCTCCAGACAGACTGATGTATGTTAGACATAATTATACCTCAAAAAATGCCAATGCAGTTACAAACAGCATGGGGCACTTTGGTACAACTGGAAACGCTACAGTATATGCTCTACACTGCTCCATGGGATAACATTTTATCTGCCCTGTAATTAGACTATGAGTGTCCTAGTGCAAGCCTTCAAAATCTGAAAGCCATTTGAGCAGCCAAGCACGTCTTCATTATGAAGGGCTAATTAACTTTTCAATCGTCAACATACAGACGTCCTCTTCTTTCCATTAAAACCTTTATAGCTGGCGAGTGATAAAAAAGGGTGGAGGCAGACAAGAGGGAGAAATAAACATGATGTGACTAAAATAAATACCACAATGCAACAGCAATGAGGGAAGCACCTTCACAACACAATATGTGTTAAAAAGAAGACCGTATTTTCCTCCTAATGGTGCCCTGTGGACGCCCCTGACTGAACTAAATGAAGGCCAAGCAGGACCGTTAATCTGGTCCATCATAGCCCTACTCACCGCCTCCACTTCAGCTGGATCGTACCACACATTGATGTAGGGGTGCTGTAAGGCTTCGTCCACAGATATCCGTTTGGCAGGATCAATAATCAGCATCTTCGACAAGAGATCTCTGGCTTGGCTGGCTGCAAATACATAATACACAGGGTTTATTGTCAGGTGATTTTGTTTTTTCGTCTTTAAATCAGCCAGGTCAGAGAGCCAAAAGAATTAGCATTTCACATCTTCATAAGAAACACTTTACAACAAGGATACACTTAAGAGCCAGACTGGACCAAACCATTTCAGAGAGGAAGGTGGAGTCGTGGAGCTGCAGAGAAAATTTAGTGTCTGCACCAACCAGGAGCGCATTACATTTTGAAAAGGAAATCCAATTTCCAACCGTGTCATGTTCTGCAGCATAACACAAAGAACAAGTGATATTTTTGATGCCTTCAGTAGATGTGGGTCGAGTGAATAGTTTTGGAGTGAACACAGGTGAGTCCCATATAAATCATGCTGGAACCCAATCTAGACACCTTGCAGTCAAGCTTTATTCAATGCCAGACACTTCAGGAAACAACAAGTGATTCAGCACTAAAATAACAACTGTTTCCACTCTCCAGGGTTTACTTACTTCATTATGGAAGCATTATGGTTCCTTACCTCCAACAAATCTACCAAATGAGCAATAGAACAGTTATGTGACTCAGAATACTCACCCTGGAACACATCATTGCTTACTTTTCAGTCCCACAACATCTCTTGAACGAATTATTGCTGCGATGCTTTGGAATTAAAACCCGTGGCCCAATATGTGCTTTATCACACCTGTACAACAATAGCAAGCTCTCTGGATTTATTTGGGTGGTGAAAGCAGTTGTGAAAGCGATCTGTGTCTGTCTATGCATTAATACAAATCTCTCTCAAAGCGTGGGGTTCAGCTGCAAGCCCTCGTCCAAATATAAATATAACCTACATTAATGTGTACGTCATATTCATCCTGTGATAAACCCACGAAAATGCCTCCCCCAGCGTCTCCCCTCGATTCTCACACAATTTCCACTCCCGCTGCCGGAAGTGCGTTTGACACTCTATATATAGTCCATGAGTAAGAGGCCGGCTTTAATCATCGCGCTGCATCATGTAGAGGGAGGCACACGCACTCCAAAATGGCTGCCGGAGGAAGTCGCTCTCTCTGCATCTCATCTCTGGGCTGGCAGAGCTGTGCGCTCTTCCCACTAAAGCTTTCCCAGGTTCCTTCACGTAGAAGAGCAGAGCTTATAACACCGAGGCTCTGTCTCTGCTACATCCATTAGCAAGCCCTCCCCCCACCCCCCCAGCCCTGTGGGCACACTCCCTAACTGCCATTTCCCTGCAGGTATTCTGAGTGATTCCTGAGCAAATACAGGCGATGGGCTTTGATGTTGAGAAAACACAGCAGACAAACTGATTTAATTAATCTTTTGGCATTTCCTTTTTTAAATGCTGTAGGGTAATGAGGCATTGCACAGATGCCATGATATTTACCAATGGAAAAGGGATGTGATGTAAACTAGGTTACCCTAGTTTAAGGGTGTAAACATAGTTGGCAGGCACATTGTCAGTCAAAAAGTTGTGTCCAAATCAATTTTTGTATTTTAAACATTTGTGTTGCACCTTGGAATAGCCCTTATATATTTGAGTCATGAAGTGAGCAAAAAATCTATCAATTTATATTGCACTCACACACACACACATTCGACTTTGAACAACCTGTAGGACGCATTTCAATTCAATGTCCTTCATCAGATTATCACAAGAGCAAGATGCCTTTGAAAGGATAAAAGCTAATTCCAATGAACAAAACACATTAAGCCAGGAATATCGAAAATGAACAATGAATACAGTATCTTCCAGGTCCAGCAACATATATGCCTAGGCCTTGTCTTAGCGAACAGCCTTACCTCCTGGGTCAATTCACATAAATTCTAATAATTCATAAGTGTTATATGCTCTGTGAGGCAGATGCACAATGAGTCATTGCTCAAGGGATTCAATCCCAAGACTTTCCAGTCTGGTGCTAAATGCCCAAAGCAATTCTCCCCTCTATGGCCTTTCAGCACAACAAGACTGGTTCAGCTGAAACCGTACCTAGCTGAAGAGCAGGGGGGTATTTCACAAAGGTATTTTATTGAGTTGGCTGGATAACTGCACTGAGTCAACCCCAGAACCCTCCAAGATCTGGAACATGGACTGAAGTAAAAAGAGCTGTTCCAGGTTTTATTCAGGACAGTTCAGTTAACTCAGCAATCCTACTTCCTGAAATACCCCCCTGGTTGAGAAAAGAGAAAAGAGCCTAAAAACCCCTGGGAATTCTGGGCCCTGAGGACACCTGCAGAGGAAAGAACAGTGCAGCCGCTGTAAATGTGTGTGTGTGTGTGTATGTGTGTGTGCGTGCCTGTGTGTGGGTGTGCGTGTGTGGGTGCGCTTGCACGTGTGTGTGTTCGTGTGTGTGTGTGGGGGGGGGGGGTCTCACCTTTCAGTTTGTTGTGCTCCGAGTCTGCGGGGAAAAGGCAGTCGGGGAAGAGCTTGGGGAAGGTCAGCCCGGCGTACTTGGGCCGGTTCTCCACATAGTTGCGCACGGTGGGCTGCAGCTTCTTCATGAATTCTGGGGAGGGCGTGCCCAGCTGCTCAATCACCTTGTTCCACTGGTCGATGTCTGGGGGAGTGCGGTCAAGGAAAAACAAATTCTGCCTTGCGATGGGATTTAAGGGACCGGCCTGCATGAGTGTGCTGTGGCTACAGGGGGTACAGGGGATCAGGAGCCAGTCCACTTCCAGCTGTTATATCCGTCTGTAAAAGACTGACTGAATGAGTCTGAATTTGCATTTTACTCAACCTAAGTGTGGAAAAGTGACAAGTGGCACTATAGGACAGCAGAACCAGAGGCACGTACCCTACACTTATCCAGGAGTTCTCAGAAAAAAATGGCCAATTTCACTGTGGGTCAAACAATGAGCACCTAAGCTTAATAAATATTCATTAAACATTTATGTTTATTAACATGCGAGAAAATACAGGACATTCAAGGGTATGGGCTTTTGGCGTAATGGTCTGCACTATCTTAGGGTTATAAATATAATAGCACATTATTATCTATTATTATCTATAAGAAGAGCCTTCATCTGCAGCTGTGGTTGTAAGACTGTACTTCAGGAGAAAGGACATGTCTTGACTCTCCCAGGTCCTGATTTTTACAACATGCTGTTAAGATTGCATGACAGAAACAGACAGGTTCTTGCATTTACATTTACCTGCCTGTGGTCAAAACACAATTTAAGACCGATTTATCTACTGCTGCTGTGGTTCTCACATTGTTTTTACAGTGAGGCAAACATTAAAACATATGGTCATACTTATTATGACAGGTGTCTCTATCTAGTGTCTATAATCAAAGATTTATATTTCATATAAAGGATGTTAAGGAATTATATAGCTACATTTTTTTTAATTATATTTTTTATTCATTTGAAATTTTGAATGTGAATAACATAAGAACTATAGTACAGGCAGGGGAGCTAAATGAAGCTGATAGGAGAATCAAAATATTGCAACACACAATGACGAGTCATCTTTTTCATATTTAATCAAACGAGCTGTCGCAGAATCATTTGGCTTATATGTCTCAATTTCAGCTTCACAGCACTGCTGTTTTAATGAAACTTTCATCATGCCAAACCACTGCCTAATGTAGATCCAAGGGTTATAAATGACGGGTAAACAAATGAATAACGACCAGATTGCAAATTGTTTACTGTCAACATGCAGAGCTAGATGAGTTGCTTTGTGAAAAGCCATGTCAGATAATGCGGTACAGTTGACTGATACTTTTAAAAGGATTATTTCACTTCACAGAGAATCATTAATATCACACAGGGCTGCAGGGCGGCAGATGAAATGTCAACGGTATTTCAGTGCAGAGGTAGTGCGCTGAAATGCTATCTCTGTGTGGCCAGGCTTGTATAACAGCTAAGCCTCCAACACTTCCCACAGTCATTCATCTCCGAATTCTCACTGAAAATATTGCCTGGTGCAAGTGATATAAATAAGTATTTATATTCTCTTCTTCGTTATTAAAAGACTCTCAGAGGGGCAAGGCCAGACGTGAGAATTTCATTACTCTGATATGCTCTGTCAAAATAGGTGAAATGCCTTGTCTCACATGCAATTTTAATTTCACAGTGCAATCCTAGCCTGCCTGGGTGCTCTAATTTATCTCTTCAAGTACAGCTTCTTAAGAAAGGTACTGCATTTTTTAATATTGATTTTGTTAGTAGCTTCTAGGGACTATGCTTTTTGATACTCTTAATCAAGAGCTTTATCATCCACTGAATTCAAACCATGGAACCAAACACCCTTGCAAGCAAGAGAGTTTTTTTTTTTCTTTGGCTACCTGCTGGATTAATGGATGACAGTTGTTTCTCTTCAACCCTTTCACTGGGTTGCACATGACTGTGATAAGGGATGCATGACTAATGTACATTCTGAACAATTGCACAATTTGGGTCTGGGGCTGGGTCATGAATACCTTATAGCTGGACTGCATCACACTAGATTTTTTTTTCAGAGGCCTGCATTCTTTTCTCCCCTGGCCAGCATTTCATGCTACACAGAGAAAAAACCCCTCCGGTCTTTGTGCAAGCAAGCTCACCAAATAGCTCACTGTCATTGGCTCTCACAAATCCATAGCAACAGAGAGTAAATAGAAGATCAGCAGGAATATGAGAGAAGTGACGTGGGTACTCTGGGAATCAGGCTATGCATTTTATCCTGCCCCCAGTATTCTTATGAGGGTAACAGCAGTTCAAACGGAAGCCAAAACAGCCAGTCTCTCATTACCTCATCCCCTCTGCATGCCACTTTAGGTCTTTGTCTGCCATACATTGAAGGTCTGCACATGGTATGAGGGAACCTACCAGAAACAATGGGCATGTATTTCTGAATATAACCTGGTTAATTACCGAGTACACTAATTCACTACGCAGTAGCTTACAAGCTTATACGCTAAACAAGTGCACATAATGGGAAAGTTTTTTTTACCCTGCCAAGGAACACCAGAATTCAAAATTCAAATATAAAAAGTGAAGCTGTTTCATATTTGATGAGAGAATAGATTATATAAAATAATACATGTACACAACATGAATATTGCCTTGGGTCACGGCCAGTGAAAAGTCATGAATAACATCATAAAGACAGGCTGAGGGTGGCGTCACTGGCAGTGTCTCAACGGGAAGGATACGATCGCTGCCTGGAAACAGCACAGTTCCTCTAATCACTTCACCAAAGATGCAGCCCACGGACCACATGTCCACTGCAACCACAGTCGCACGACATGAAGACACACACACACGCACACACACACACATGCACACGCGTGCACACACACACACACACAAGCACAAACGTTACACTGTTTCCCTCCACTTCTCTCCCTCCATTATCAGGACAAAACCCACAAAAGTGGAACATGGCATAAAACCTCTAAATATATTGTATGTATATCTGTCCTTTCCCCATTCATAATTTGTAATAAAATGCACACAAATATGGCTGACTATTAACCTGAACAGCAAGGATGAAAAACTAAAACAAAATTTCTTCTCGCCTCCTGTCTGAGGGGATGTTCAAAGATGTTCACTGTCAGCAGAGAGTATATTTCAACTAGGGCAATGTAAGTCTTTCATCAGGTGTGATACCAATTCCTTTGTTTAACACTCCATCTTGTGCTCTCAGCCCAGAGAGACTGAGGTCTCTGTCTAACCTCCCAGGCTATCTTAATAGACCAGCTAATAGTACCAAGGTAAAAAAGAAAAAAAATGAATTGATGAATTCAGTAGTTTTTGACAGCTGAGGAGTTTGTGAAGGGATACATAAAGGAGGGTCAAAAGCCTTCTTAATTTTGGGACTAAACTAGAGGTGCCAGATGCCTGGTTTTCCATCAGAATGTTTTTCAAATTACTATTATGTTTTTCAAACATGGCAGGTTTGTGGAGTATTTGATGAAAGAAATTTACCGGTAGTATTTAACAAATGTATGTCTCATCCATTTCGATACAACCCCAAATCCACCCCCCGGTACGCCATTGGTGCCAAGAGTAGGCACATGTTGTCCGGTTTTGCCTAATTCTAAATCTGGCAATCCTAGGCCAAACACAACCCCCCAAGGGTTACCTAGAAGAATCTCCTCTGGGGTTACTGTAACATTTGACTGCCTGCAAGTTTCCTTTACCTTTCCCTTAACATTAGCTCTAGCCATCTAGCTAACTAGCTAGTGATATCAACTGTCCCCAGTTAAGGGTGGGTTTTCTTCAAAATAGTTAACAATAGTTTCCAATTAGTTTACTGTAATTTATGAATATAGAGACATGTGCAAACACACACACACACAGATACATAATAAGTAATACAATCAATCAAAAGTGCATGACTAGGGTTTGTGCGTAGGATACGCCAAATGTATGTATAAATTGTCTTAATAAATTATCTTATATATTGTGTTCTGCCAAGTTCCTACATTTCCGGGTTTTTTTTCTTTATATTGTTAGCAAAAAAGTATTTCATAAGAAGAGATTTGTAGTTAGACAAACGGCACCTTAAATCCCCTGGGATGTGGGTTACATAGCCTACAGAGGTGATTTGTTTTCAGAGATAATATGGGAAACATGCCATCTTAATTTCCTTTAAAAATGACTATACCAGATGGGACCTTTAATAGGTTTTACTGTGCCATAATGAAATCACTTCTGGCAATAATCTACATCAAACTACCTATAAATGTGAGAAACTTATCTAAACCACCATTCAAGCATTTGGGACTCTACCCTAACATGCCACGCCCACTCCCTCTTTCTATCCAAATACAGATACACAGATTATTTTGGTGGTTCAACCAATACAGATACATACAGCGATTTAGTGACTTTGTTGCACACCTATAATATATACATGCACACACCAATAATCCCCATCCAAATACTTGTGAGAAACTGATCTTAACACCATTCTAGCCTTCGGGAATTCTACCCTGACATTTCAATGAAGTATTAGTTCCTGATTAGAATGATGGCACAATAAACCCCCATGCTATGTGGAGTTTAGAGGGCACTCAGTTGGAGGCTAATAATAACAAAAAAGGGGGAACCAATTGCTTATTTATTTATTTTATGAATACTACGGAGCAGCATTTAGCTTAAACAATGGTAGTGCAATTTACCCTCCAGCAAACATCATCAAAGGACCTGGAGCATGGCTCAGGTGTGTGAGGAGAAACAGCAGGACACACTGCGAAACACTCCAGTTCAGTTCTGTAAAACACCTACCACCTGTCAGTGTGTCTCAGGTTCCACGGGCTCTGACAAATCAGACAGATATGGACAGAATGGCAGCAGCAGGGTGTTATTAAGCAAAGTAATGGTCCTGAGCCAAGTGAAGAAGCTTTCAGAGTCATTGCTGATATTACATGTACCTAGCAGATGAACACAGGGTGAGGATAATTTCATTAGCAAACATGCTTGAGGATGCACAGTCTCACAAATCCTCCATAAATATGGAGAGAAATGGTGGTGCCACTCCATATGCTATAATAAATGCAGTCGATTCCACTGAAACGATTGATGCCCAGAACTATGTTGTCAAAAAGCCTCCGTAAAAAGATGACACTGACATGGAGGTCATTGTCCAATGGCTGGTACGATGGCTCACCTTTTAAGCTCACTTGTTCTTCTAAAGAGTCTACAGCAGTATTTTTGTCATGTAATTCTTACTTAAAATAACAATTATAATTGTTTCACATGGAAGACTACCTTTTATGTAGTGGTCAGCATATAATTTGGAAGCATGATATACCCAGGGATTCAGTTTTCATTTTTAATTTTCAGCTATGAGTAACAAGAGTTACTTTTTTTTATGTAAACATTTTTTTCCTTTCCTTTCTTTTTGAGCAGAGAAAAATGTATTTGTGAAGATGAAAAATTCACAATTGCACTCAGCTGTTAAAGTTAAGGAGACATTTTTACTGAAGCCAGGCCTAAGGAGTGATGATTTGTCCCTAAGCGCAAATGGTTGTCATGAATTGGAACACTGGATTGCAGTTCAGACTCGATTTGAGTATGAAAGGTATTGAGTCTCTTTACCTATGTTCACTAGTCAAGCGAGTGATTTCCACTAAAAGGCTGTCAAACTGCATAGGGCTAGGCTGGAAAAGCTTTCTCTCTCAATCCAAATATGTGTTCTCAAAGTAAAAAAAATTTTTTTTAAAAAAAGCTTAATTCACATAGGACTGTATTCTAAATTTTGAAGGCTGTATTATGCAGTATACAAACAGAATGTTGCCAGTTATTTCAAGTAAGCATGATTATGCAAATGCTTTTGAATTAGCATTGCTATATATGGTAATTCCAAATAATTAGCATTCATTAGCATATTCAACTTTTAAACCACTGAAGCAAAGCTGCAGTTCTATAAGAATGAAACATAACTTTTCTAACATACTGCTAACATCTAGTACAATCAAGACTTTGAAGACCATTTGAATAATTTTGGTATGTGTGTCTGTCCTGCCGTAAACTATATAACCATAACAACTTACTCAATTAGTTCACAGCTTGCAGTAGAAATGACATTTTTTGTGGAATGAATGCCAAGGACAGGGGAATTCATAAAAATGTCAATTTCATCAAGCAGTTGCTAAGGAAGTTACTTTAGCAAATTGAAGAGCTTCCGTCTTTCTTTTTTCCAGAATTCCAGGAAAAGACTGTTTCTGAGCAATGTATTTACCTCAAGTTAAACAGCATCTCGTATTGAAGTACTTGAAAGATATATAAATTCAGTGATAAATCATTATCCATGAATCTAATGCATTACTATAGCAGCAAACAAACAAATATATGCCAATTCAGTTAATGCCAATATTTTGCTTTTTAAATAAGCAGAGTATGTTGTACATACTGTAAATCATATCCCTTACATTATTTCATATATTGTAATATGCAGCTATAGAAATGTACAGATGGTCCAGATGGTCAGATAATTATCGTCAATTGAAGAAAAAGCAGAAAAGAGAAATTGACACAGCTGGGGCAATTAAAATTCTATTTAAATGCATATAAAATCATTTATCCCCATTACAACAGTGTTCATATTTACATCTAACTGCTGTGATATACTCCCTTTCAAAATGGAAAAACAGTGATGAAAATAAATAAATTTGATTTTAACCATTTGTTTTGCATGATATTTTAACAATTAGTCTACTGAACAGTTACTGTAATGCTATTTCAGTATGCTAATTATTATTTCCATACAGCCTCAAATGCATTGTCTGGATTGTCTGAAACTAGCTAATTTTCTTGCTTCCTGTTTAAATCATTTTTGCATTCCTGGCATAGTGGCAGATTGGAGACGCTAAAGTATAGGTTTATTTCTTACAGACTGACAAATTTGTCGTCTTCTATCATGTTTTTCAATGTATATAGCAATGTAGAATAATACAAATAAAATAACGTTTTCTTTTTATTGAACTGATATGCTGTGACCCTAGGGTGCCCTTTTAATGATATCAACCGCCATCACTTGAGCAAGGATACAGTCCCTTCCTGGAAACAGGATTTTGTGGCGGACCATTTCTCCCATAATGCATCCCACTGACCATATATCCACTGTAGGTACAGGAGAAAAGAAGTTGCAGGCAGAAGTTAGAGGTTAGCAGAAAGAAGACATTTGTTGACAGAGAAGCGACAGAGTGATTTGAATCCAGAAGTTATATTGAAAGAGAATGTATTAGTGAAAAAGACAAAGTACACAAACTATTTTTCTAATCAGGTGCTGTGGAGAGTCTTGAGAGGTATTACTGGTAACAGGAAATCCATACACTCACTGACCCTAAGGACTTGTGTCTATTACTTTGGTGTGAATCATATGGCTGCAGTGCCTCACCAAGGTTACCATTCAACTCTAATAAGAACAAAGAACTATAAATCTCTCTAAGCATTACCTGAGAACTTAAATTACACAGATTAAAAGTTTATTAAAAATTTACTCTACATCATACTGTGGAAAGAAACTGTGTGCACGCTTCAAAATAATGTTATTCTACTGCCAAAGAGAAATCAGAAAGCAATACTTAATTGATTAGGAATAGCAAGTTTATATTTCAGTGGCAAATTGGTGGTAATAACAAAGGAGAGGATAAAGCAGTTAAAATAAAAATTGATAAAAATGGAGAAAAAAAAGATTTTCCATGTCATTTCTGGACAAATATAGAATATATACATTATGGATTCAGTTCTACTGTAGTATGTCACAGTATTTCCTCAACTTTCGACTATATCTCAATATAAACAAGTTAATCATCCAAACCAATCGGCTTTTGTTATGTTGGCAGCATTGGGCATTAAGTTTAAAAAACCGCGAAAACAGTTTACTACAAGCAGAGGGCAACTTATAATGAGGTAGAAGGGAAAAGGCCAGGCATGCTTGTTCGCTGCTGTGAACAACAACTGCAGTCTTACCGTTCTCCTTGTAGCCCATGCCCAGGATAACCTCTGGGGCCCTGTAATACCTCGTCACCACATAGGGGGTCATCATGAAGCTCGTGCCCGCAGTCCTGGCCAAGCCAAAGTCCAGGATTTTCAGTGTACAGTCAGACTTGACCACTATATTGCTCGGTTTCAGGTCCTGTAAGGGGGCAATGGGGAGGCAATCACAGTGGACAGTCATTCTTAAATAATGAGATAATACCTCAGCAGAAGTAACTCATTTTATAGTAACTTGTGTGTCCGGATCGCTAGTGCATGCAGGACAATAAGAAGACCTATTTTCTTTTCACATCTCATGTTCATCACAATTTTCAGAAAGTATTCTTGGCTTTTATAAATTCTGTTATAGAACCTACCTACTATAAAGCTAAAGATAACAATTCACAGTAAACATAAGAATCATATACATATAATGGGTTCAGTATTAGGCGCCTAGTGCTAGACACATATATGTGTGCAGTATGTCTTACTCTGTGAATGATCCCTGCAGAGTGCAGATGTTTGATGCCACACAGCATCTGGTACAGCAGGTAGGACATTCGCTCATGGTCAAGCTCCATCTGAATCACCTGACAAAGGTTGGCATCCATCAACTCCATGACCAGGTATCTGAGAGAGAGAGAGAGAGACACAGAGAGACAGAGAGACAGAGGGAGAGGGAGAGACAGGGGTGAGAGGGAGAGATAGAGAGACAGAGAGAGAGAACAGAACAATGGGGCATAAGTGGAAGGAAGGTTATTAAGTAAATTCCTCACAGACACCAGTAAGTATTGTTAAGGTGTTCAGATCCCGTCTTGGCACAGCACTGGATAATTTCTAGACTGTTCCCTGCTGTGTGGCCGGTAATTCTTATTCTTGTGTTCTTCTGTTCCTCCTGGGATGTTATTTGCTTAATTAATACTTGAGCTACACCTGTGTGGTAGATTCTATTTTTGCAAATACTTGTCCTTAATTTACCCAGTTTTTTCCATATTTTTGTTCACTACTTGTATATTCACTGCTAAACTACAGTCAAGTACATGAGCGAAATGAGAGAATGGTTCCCAGAGAATGGTTCTAGGTCCTTTTACATCACTGGATAAAGGTTTCTCGTGGATAAGTCTTTAAAAATGCCTTCTTTATTTTGGCTCGTATGGTGCAACAATGTGAATCTTCACATTATATTGCGCTGTAAGCATTTATTGATCATTGACCTTGTTCACAGTGACAGTACAGAGGCTGCTATCTCGTTATAATGACCTGCCATAAAAAATAAATCTTACAGTGATTACAGCCACGCTGGAACTGTTTTCATAGCGGAACTGGTTCCATTCTCTTTTTTTCACATCAGTTTAACATCAAAATCCCCAAAGCAGCTTTGTGTATGTATTAACAGAATATAAATCTCAATTTGTTATATAAATAGTAAAGGCATTATTTGTATTAAAAATCCCAACCAAACTGCTACAGACTAAATCATTTAAAATATAAAGTGTACTGTGTTGTGAAATAATAATGCCCAGTGTGAAATCTTCTCTAACATTCAAAACATTTTTGCTACAGACTCATCGATTTTGCTAACATCCATGCTTGCAAGGAATTAATTAAGCCGCTGTTGTTCCTAATTACAGGAGAATAACATATAGTAACTCCTAATTACAGGGGATTAACAGGAACTACAAGTACAAACTTAAATGCCTAATGAGAATAAACAGTGAACATTTTAAATGAGCTTATTTAAATCCACAAAAGGCTAATTATCAATCTGATTTTTGTATATTGGATTGGAGAGATAAATAGGCAGACAACAAACTAATGTGTTCACCATAGCATTTTCTATGGTGCTGTAATGTATGCAGTGATAGAAAGAACCACTGAAAATGTAGCCAGATAGACAATATTTGGTGATATGGACTAGTCTCAAATAAACTGTATGGCTTCTACCAAAGGTATTGATTAGTACTAGATTTGTGGAGCTAATCTGGCTGTTTGTAACATAAAGTAAATCGTCTTTGATGTATTCAGGCAACTAACAATTTAGCTTTTAGTTGACGAACAATGATATGAAAAAAGCAATGATATGAAAAGTCTACCATCACATAATACCGAAAACATATTTTAGCAGAAGATATAATTTGATGGTGATGTATTGCTGTATGCATGAAATAATATTAAGGCTGCAGTTCCTCTGTGAATTCATTGTAATTTTCATGTTATGATAGAAGGAAAATCGTTCCTAATAAATACCTCTACAACAGTTCATACAAACAAACAATAATACTTTCAACCTTAAGAAATTATTAACTTATGTATACAACAGAATAAAAATGTAATAACCTGGTTTACATTGCCATATTGGACTCTCCATAAATAAACATTTATTGATATCTATTCTCCCAAACAACTGCTAGTGTTTCATTGTCCAAACAGTGTTCAATCCGTGTCTGAAGAGGACAATCGTGTGCATATGAGAGACAATGGATACAAATATCAGTCAGTTTTAAACTATACATAAATAGCTGGAAACAGCTTTCTTTGCAAGCCTTCTTAGTTAACTATGACATGTTCATACTGTATTGATGTTGGAAAAAGCAAATTAGCTGCCTTGTTTCTTTATTGTCCTCCCTGCAAAAATTGGTCTGCAAGTCTGAGCAAGTCATAATTTAAAAACTGCTACTTTGATTAGCCTTTTTGGCCTTCTGATTTATGTCATTTTGGGCCATTTTTGCTTTGTAGTTTGTCCATTCTTCATCTGTGACCTATAAAGCTATGTACATATATTTTACCATGGGTGTTCTCCCTCCAAACAGCGCTGATTGAAGCACACAGAAATATTTTATATAAGATATGTTTCTTTACCCTCCTATTATATTGGGGGCCAATGTTTACAATGCCAATGTCTCTAAAAACATGGTTAACATACTTTTTTCAGCTAGATTTTTCATGACATTTCCTAACTTTATGGGGAAAACATGGCAAACATGAAATTAACTCAAAAACTTATTTTCAATGTCCTGTACACATCGGTGTTGTTGGGGTCACTTTGACCCCAAGCTCTATTGTTATATAAAACCATCCTTTTGATCTTGTTTTTGTTGTGTTGGCTGATACTGAGGGCATTTTCACATTCATTTGTGTGTGTGTTGGTGTGTGTGTGTGTGCGCTGCGTTAAACAAAATTTTTCATTTTGTTTAACACAGCATCAGGCTTAGGAACCTTTCATAGTCATTGCGAAAAATGTGTACAATTAATACAAAAATAAACATATTCTGCAAAAAAGATCCAGAACAAAAGCAAAAACACACCTGTAAAAGGAAACTATTATAGGATGACGCAACCTGAAAGAATATACAGTATATGCCTGAGATGCAAGATTGAAAACCAAGCACATATTCCCAGAAGAATGTCACATGACCTTGTTCTGCTGTATAAATAATAAATAGACTGATGAAACAGTCACATCAGCTCTTGAACATGTTTATAATCTGCTAGTATTTTGCATTTGGTGTTATACTTACACATCCTGGAAGTCCTCTAAAGATTTCTGTGGTGTAAAAACATTTAATAAGCTGATTATCTGAAATGAGAAAGAGAAATTGAGGATAAAGTTTCATGTTAGATATGTGTAGTGTAACAAAAAATCTTTAAAAATCCCTACAAACACGCATCATTCTTTCAAACTCTTCTGTTAAACAAACTTCTCTTCTGTTAAATATCACATTGTTAGAGTAACAATATCTAGATTACATGAATCGTCAAGCCTGAAGAGGCACGTTTTAAGTTGCTTTCTGGAGTTGGAAAGTGATTCAATATATCTAAGGTGTGGGTGAGAGTGTCCCAGAGCTTGTTCTGCAGCTGAATGATCGATCACCCATAAAGCTCAATATCGATGGGAGGTTGTTCCTCAAAGTCTCTTGGAGAAACATTGGCAGGTCATATCTGACTTCGGCCCATGTAAACATCCAACCAGTTGAAACACTCACTGCTTCCTTACACTAACTTACTGGACTATCAATGGCTAAGAATAGAAAATTCCAATTTACTACACAAATACTAAGCTGCAGATACAAGGCCAGCAATAATGGCCTCTACATATTTCCATGCTGAGCTGAGTTGTAAAAAGTTTAACAATGTCTCCACAGCACGACTCTGCTCAATAAACCCAATCTTACATCAAATACTGTGCTAGCCCCAGTTAATCTGGGAACCAGGAGCGGTGCTATGCATAAACAACAGAGACAATGACAATAATGAGTCATGTGGCTAGAGAATGTGGCATCATTTTAGTCAAGTTAATATTAATGTTAGCTATGATCATTATTGTCACTGACTTGTCACTGAATATTATATATAAAGTTTATTTTTATGTATAAGTCATCTATTTCTTCTTTATTCTTCTCCTTTTTATTATTATTATTATTATTATTATCCGATATTTATGATATTACATAAATACAATACAGTCCATGAAAGACCATCTTCAGCCCCTGGAAAACCAGCAAACAAAAAGCTGCTGATGTTCACACTAAAATAATAAAAACAGGCCACTTAAGAGCCTCACACACAGTGGGGGCCCCTGTCAGGCAGAATGCAGGCAGAGTGATGCCTGCAGTAATTCAGTGGCTTTCTTCTCCTTGAGTCTTTACGGCGACTCATAATCACACAAGCCACGCCATAAACCCCAGAGCAGATAACTCAGCGGGCACGCCGGAGGAAGCTGCACGGCTACAGCCACAGAAGAGATAACATGATCCCCGTCTCAAAAGCGGAGGAACGGGGGGGGGGGCTCGGCTCTGGGTTGGGAATGACCCTGCTCAAGGACACTGCTGATGGAGGGGGTAGAGAGAGGGGGGAGAGAGAGAGAGAAATACTGCAACGGGGGGACGAAGGAGTCGCAGCAGTAAAAATTTCAGATCCGTGGAATAGCTTGCTGTCTGTCTGCTACCACTGCATGGTAATTACCTCAGTTTTGCAGTTTAAATCAATTTCTGCATTTAGTTTGGAGCATGTGGACAGGGAAACAGTCAATATTGAGCTTTATAAATTAATGTTTGAAGAGATGTTTGAATAGATTTGTTGTATAATGCAAGTATATTCTAATATAATAGCAATTATAAGTATTATATAGAGGTATTTTTCATAAATAAATTGAATATACTTACAGTATAAGCAAATCATATTGTGATTCAATAACAGTGGTTCTATTTCATAGTTTAAAGTGTATTTAATCATCTTTATGTCTTTCAATGTGCATGTCTCTTGGACGTTTCTATTTTAGCTTTCAGGAGACGCTGGGCATGTCAATCATACACCAATGACTCTTACAAGGTACATTTATGAAATCTTTATAAAGGCATACCAAAATTACTGCATATCCCTCAAGGCCTTTCAAGTGCATAAAGGCAACTGCAAGCCTTTATTCCACAGGCCTCTTACTGACAGATGAAGTACTCACATTTTTGTGATTGACGCATTTCATAAGAACCAGCTCCCTGTAAGCTCGCTTGGCGTGAGTCTGGTTCTGAAAAGGTCTGCTGAGCTTCTTGATAGCCACATTTCTGTCAAGGACGGCATCGTATCCAGCACTGCAGAAAGAGAAGACAAAGCGTATGAACAATTAATGCTAACATGCCTTATGTTGATAATACTAAACGCTAAATAGACAAACAAGTGCATGTTGGGCTTTGGTGTAGTGGAGCATCGCAAGCAGGCTAAATGATGTTTGCACCTATGGAGCTGTTTGTATCCCTTTTTTATCCCTAGAATGGGGGCTGGGTCAGTCTTTTTGGGTTGTGTATTGGCATGAGCCACATAATTCATGTGCTCACCAATTACTCTTGACTTGCACAGTACATATTCAAGCCAACTCTTGACGTATCAACAGGCTTTGACAGAATACCATGGCTACAATGGGTCACGATAACTTTTTCAGTCAATAATTTTATGTCATTTGTGATTTGGCATTAATGACATATCAATGCTACTCTTTGAAAAACCAAATCAGTATGGAAGACAATTCCTTGACATCTTTTGTTGCACTGAAACCAGCCTCAAGAGTTGGCATGTGCTTTCTCTCCGCCTCATTTTACATGATTCGATCCCTGTCTTTCAGAAGTTTTGAGTGTAGAGCGAGGGATGCTACAAGTATGAATGGCTAGTATTATCAGAACGTAAAAATTTAGTTAATATTGTACTGGGGGCATAATAGACAATTAAATAAGAGAGTGTGATTTTGCAAGAACACCCGCCCATTTAAAAGGGCTGGGGAGTACCGACCAGTGCAAGGCTATGCTTTTGCAACTCCCACAAACCTGAACACCCCCTTTAACCACCCACCCCCCCTCCCCCCCACTTTCCACCCCTGACACCAGCGCTCAGTGCTGCAGCTGCTCACATTGTTAAAATGACAAAATGTCTTCACTAACATGTCTCTTATTTACAGTTTATTTTCTTCTGCAGCAATTGCAGTTCACATAGAATTTACAACAGTCTCATTGATCAAAACCACCATTCCCGCTGATTGGGTGGCAAAGATAAGTAATCTGGGGCAGGGGAAGGGGATACTTTAGTTCATTTTTATTAATGCAGCCCTGAGTAAAATCAATAAAAATAGTCAAAAACCTACAAACATCCAATATTTGACATGTCTCATTTGTTATTTTATTTCTTATTCAAGAGCTAAGGGTTTTCACAATTTTCATCTGAAACATTGATTCAAACTGCAGTTACAGAAGATTGAAGTAAACTGCTGCTTTGCTCCAAATCAAGATTTAAATTATTATATCACCGCCATGAAACCCGATACATGAAAACAAGCTATTCAGCAAGGACCATGTACATCCAATAAAGCTTGAGCATACATTTAATATGTGTCTGTTCCTGTTCAGTATTGATTTTCTTTTTTAAAATGCATTTTATTATAAATCAGACTGCATTTTAAATGTCGAACATGTTTATTCTTCAGCAATGACATTATATCTTCAGTAATTTATATGCTGTGAGGATGGGAGGTTGAGAACATCTGACTCATCAGCTGTCATTAAGTGACACCAAATAAAAGCTTCTTTTTGGAATCTGTCAAGGCTGTGGTGACATGCCCACGGTTATTAACACTGCAGTAATGGGCCCGTCCGCACTCCTTTTCAAAGGGCTTTGTGTCGGCTTCTGGATTCTTGAGATTTAAAAACTTGAGTTTCAGCCAGATGCTGACACTTTATTTTTAAGGTCAGAGGAAAATTTGTCCACAATTCTGTAAAGAGCTCTGCATTGGGTGTATTTACAAGAAATCGCAGAAATGTCCATAACAGTGAATATTTTCAGCAATACAAACACACCACTCCACCACATAAATTCATCTTTAAAAGGCCCATTTTCATTACAAACATCAGGCAGGCATAACAGTATATACATATCACAGATATAGTGACTGCTGGCTTTATTCGGCCTTATAAAATTGTAGAAATCAGGAGCTGTGGGATAGGCATCCAGCTGAAGCACTGGACTTTGGGGAAATAATGTCCAGAGCCCACAATCAATACAGTGGCACGCCTGTTCTGACTCAACAAGCAGCTCATAATTAGCAGCAGTCTCTCTTGGGCAAACAGGGATTTGGTCGGCAGGGCACACGTCATCTCTTCACACAAGAGTGACTCCTCTGGTTGACTGTGTGTCTGCGGTTTGTCTGCAGTAATACAGTTTGTTCTGTCTTATGCTTTAATTCCACTGCTCAGCCGCTGAATTAATTGCAGGCTTTGGCAGATTATGCACCATTCCAAAACATTTGAGGACATACAGCACAGCCTTTGGTTGAAAGGTGACTAAAACTTTTTTTTCTTTTTACTTTTTCTTGGCATTATTCCTGAATTCCACAACTGAAATGCATAAGTACACATTTAAAAAACAAAGAAAAGTACCTTATCAAAGTAACTAAAATGTTCACTATTGATGCTTTTTTTTACACAAAATAGCCAGCAGAGAGAGAAACTTTATAAATTATAAAATTATGAAGCCAGAAATGTCATTAACTACAACAGAAAACCATTGCACTTTCCCCAAGTTAGCAACAGGTTTGGGATTGTGTTTAAATATCTGCACCATCTTTATACATTTGTTCTGCTGCATTGTTACAACAGCTAATTTGGCTTCTTAGTCTGGTATTGCTAATCAAACAGCTTATTCACTGCTCTCCGTGTAATGTCACTGCAATATCCACGCATGGAAAATCTGAATCTGTGAAGTTGCTGTGAAGTAGCATGCAGTTTGATCCAGAATCAGAATCATCCAACCTGCCTGTCAATGTGTTTGGGAGAGATTGCATGTAGATATTTTTATTATTATTTGTGAGACAGGTCCTGCCACTAGCTATTGCACGGGTGTCTCTATGTAATTGATACAGGAGTATACATTCCTTAGTGACACGTTAGAAGCAGCACAAAGCTTGAGTCTGTGTGCTAAAAGGAGGTAAAACTTCCCTCTAGCTGAATAGCACTTTTCTTTTGTTTCCATTGTGGCAAATCTTAACACTATCTTGGTAGACAGACTTTTTCAGAGCGTGGAGACAAAGAAATAAAAACATGCTCAATAGATTTTTACATTAACAAGCAGTGCCTGAAAAAATGTTTTGCAATCCCATGATGTTATTAAATTATTTGCATATAACATACCCGGCAGAATTACGCATGTGGTCCAATGTATTAATAAGATGATGCTCAAAATAGTAAAATAGTGAAATATTACCCAATAATCTTTACTATATGAAATTGGTCAACAAGGTTTCTGAGTATATACCACTCATATATTAAATATATAATCACATTAGGTGATATTGATATACCCGATCTATTTATGTACAGTGCAGAAAAATCCTGTGTGGCTTAAATGGTCTTTACGGTAAGATTCAATTAGTATGATGACAAAATTAAATATGGTGTTAAATGCATATAATAGAAACTGCAAGGATCAGACTACTGCACGATACCTGACTGTACTGTATAATTACAGAATCCCTCAGAGCAAGAAACCTGCATCCCACAAACAGGTGGTAGCACCTAGTAATATTGATTTACTACAAGAGCAATGTCAACCTACGTCATGGCATTCACATGTTGTCCAACAATGATCCATAAGATTAGTTCTACCTTGAACCACATTATCATTCTCATCGTATAACGCAGTTTATTTGCATATACTGTGGATGCATATTATTCATATTTCATTTTGACATATACCAAGCCTTACATATCAACACAACACAGATCTTGACACAGCGATAAAAACTAGGTAATTTTGCTGGTTCTGTTACATGTGTTTCACTCATAGCAATCCAGACAAATGAGGACCTCCAAAAATCAGAGGGCATCTGGGAGTCGTATATAAGTATAATGGGGAGAGTGGTACTGTAATGGTTTTGCCGTAAGACTGCGCAGCTGGACCCTCAATGCTTTATAAAAGGCTGCCGGAAGCGTCGGCTAATCATCTGAATGCTGGAGCAGTGGCTGTGCTCTGCAGACCACTGTGTCCTGAAGGTTTATGACCCTAGCAGTCATGGTTATTCAAGATGCACCATTTCAGTGTTGTTTTTTGGGGGGTCTGTATGTTGTAAAATGAAGGGAGGCCAGATGTTGTAAAAGCAATGGTGAAGTCAAACGCTCAGTGTGATGGTGCCCTCTGGTTACAGTCACAGGCCCCTTTAAAACCAACAGATGAACATCAACCTGGGTTGCAGGCCCTCCAGACATCAAAGTCATACTGTCATCCTGCTGTGTCATCTAGCGGGACAGAGTGACAGAAAACTGTTTGCTATGAAAACATAACAACTCTGACAAGAGCCATAGTGACTCAAATTTGCTATCTGACCATTTTCACACAACGTCTTTGTATGCAAAAGGTTCTGCCACATCCCATAGGTGATTATGTTACAACTGCAGCTCTCAAACAAAAAAACACAGAATCTGGGAATCAACGAAGGCTGTGGACAGGAATTGGCATTGGGAGGTTTACTGAAAATCAAAAATAGTCTCTGACGCACCCCTCCCTCACAATGCAATCCTTTGAGCTCACCACAGAAAATCTGATCTATATGTGTGGGACAGTGGAGATAAAGATCGTTCTACAGCAATCGCTGATGAGGTCAACACCGTACAGAATGCCAAAGGGAAATGTACTCATGGGGATGTGTGCACTGAACAGTGCTGCAGCATGTGACTGCAGTGGCAAACAAACAATGCCACAATGCATAATAAAATATTGCTTGCGTTGTAAATATAGTGAACACCAGTACATAATAACTATTTGGAGAATTTGTGTTAATCCAAACATTTAGCATTTAACATTAAGTCCTTTTTCCCTTACTTTTGTGGGAAATTATTTCAGATGCATTCAGGCACCAAATCAAGTGTTCCTTCATCAATCAAGTGAACTTGGATTCATTTTTTTTGAAGGAATGTCTCAGTAAATATATTACATATCCTTTTTCACAAGGAGGTACTTATAGATGGAAAAAAACATAAATTCCAATATATCTGCTGCTTATCCCAATACAACCAAAACAAATGAGAATATTCTAGAAGAAAATTTGTGAGTTATACTTATGGTATTACACAATGCCAATTGCATGTGCTATTCAAATGAACTTGTACAACAGTAACTGCAGGGACAAAATGGATGTCCTAGCAATTTGGCTATTGCACTAGAAGCACTCTGGTTCTGACAACTGCTGGTCTTCGTACAAAGCATATCAGGGTGTGAAATAGTGGAAAGTATAGAGTACTGCCTTTCAAAACCCCTCTTACCTGCCAGTACTCAACAGAAGAGTACATCAAGGAAGAGAAACTGCCAACATTTCTCAAAATATTTTTACATAGTTTGACCATGAGAAGATCTGCAAATGGCTATACCCATTAGAGATGGGTCATTGTTCTCTACAAGATGAGGAGCTGATTTGTCCTTGCAGTTACTTGAGTAATCTTTTCTTGGGAAGGGGGCTGCCTAAAGCCCATTTTACAGTAGCGGTTTAGACCGGTTTAAAGATATTGCAGAGCATTTTCTCTTTAAGACACACAGAACACCAGGACAGGAATAAGTGAATGAGTATCTGACAGCTGTCCATCTCCTTTCCAATAATTATCAGGCTTGAATACACTGATAGGCTACATAAAATATTTGATAAATGTTTTATTTAGCTATTCTGGGAAATGGAAGACATAAAAACATATGATGCTGGGCTACATCTTAGAAAATCATGGACTAAGACTGCAAAACATTTAGCCTTACTATAGGTATAAAATTTTGTGTTTCTTTTGTGTCTCTCAAGGGAATGGAGGACAACAACCATAAATTATGTGGAAAATAAGTGAATTGAACCATGTCTTACATTTGTTGTTCCAAACCCAAACAATTAAAAAAGAGAAAGGAAGATAATTAAGAACACAAATGTGCGATGCTCTAAGGAAAAAATGTGTGAGCCTCCTGCACTATAAGCAATCTTATCATGTAAGCTACACATGCACAGGCAATTTGTTTTGGCCTACAAAGAATATATGTGTGTTTTGCGAGAGATATTGCAGGCTAACATATCATATTCTGAACTACTTCACATCTATAAGCCTGCCTCTCGAATAGCCAAGAATAAACAGTGGTGCGTTAATGCAATGCAAAGCCTCTTTGCGCTGTTAGTCTTCATAAAGGCAATTGCTTTAAAAGGAAATATGATTATTAATCACAAGAAAGTTGACAAAAAATTCCCATTTTTCTGATTGCAAATTAAAAATCTGTGGGCAAGTATTCATTTATTTCAACAAATGGCCCCACCCCTAATACCAATCTATCATTTGCATTAGCTACTACATGAGGTCTGCTACCAAGATAGAAGCATTATTATATCAATAACTAACAGCATTATTCATGATTGAATTGCATTTCTGCAATTATCACCATTTTAAAATGGGATGGGTGCTCAGGATATTCCTGCATACATAACAAATTTAATCTGAATCACGTGCATAGATTAGATTGATCAGCAGTCTTGCCTCCCTGTACAATAACTCCTACTGGGTTTTTACAGTACACATCTACTGCAATGGTGACTGAGCTGAGCCAAGGAAAAGCCATTTCCAATCCTGCAGCACTTTATATTGTATTTTCCTAAATCTGATAATGGCCCACAAACGTAATAATGGACAAATCCTTTTTTGATAGACAACTTTATTGTGAGATAAAACATGCAGGACTTTGGGGACATTCAGTCTAATCCCTTATTATGCATGCTAAAATGGAACACATGCTAGTACATATGCACACACACGCACACACACGCACACACACACACACACACAAACGCGCACACACACACACGGCATGGTCATTTTTATTCAGTGTGTGTGACCACAGGAACAATAGAAAAACTAGAGTAATCAGAACCAGTTTCCTACAGAGATCTTGCAAATGATGACAATCTAAAACACCAAAACCAACAGATAAGATGGAGGTCATAAGTTAAGACTCCTACACCTATAACATACTGAGCCTATGACATTGGCATACTCTCTTCAGCTGAGAAAATCGAACAATTTATTGGGTGTAAGTTAATGCTAACCTACTGGCACTCCAAGTTAATATAGTGCTGATTTTATGAATGTAATTTCTCTATTTGGTATCATAAAGTACAAATAAATGTGGCTTAGTCCCTCAGTAGGTTTAGCCACTACTCAGAGAAGCAGTGATACATCTGTGGATCCTCTGATCTGTGCTGTTTATCCCAGGTCTTTATCTACAGTATGTCCTATTGCCTTTTCAGGCAAAGATCTCAGAATTACATAATAGATTGCATAATAATGTTGATATTTTTTTCAGGATATCATTTGGCATTAGCCCCAGGCACTCGACATATTCTATTATTCTCAGCCTCAAGTCAGCTAAATGCACTTTCACTAAATGCAGCAATGGCAAGGATTCAGGAGGTACTAGCCACAGAGACAAGAGATCCGAGTATGCCATTTTATGAATTTTCATGAACCAGTTTAAAAACCAGCAGTTGCGCTATTGTTAATTTTAGATGACCTGTCACACAATGTATGTTGGACAGTGCATTTCCTCAATATTAGATCAAAAATGCACCAATAAGAGAAACTTTTGATATAAAAAAACAGGGTTAAAGTATCCTGAAAGGCTAAAAGCGTCCGTTTATTTCCAGCCTCTGCCTAGTGTTGGGATTGCTTCAAAAAGACATGCAGCGCTTGACACGGAGCACGAAAGCATTTTTCAGGCAGTTCAGACTGGTACTGCTGCTGCATGGGGGAGCACAAGACCCAGCAGGAGAGAACGAAACAGAAATGAGATCAGCTCTCCACCTTTTGACATACTACCTCGATCCCTCTCTCAAACATGCTCTGCCCTGGCGCTAACAGCCCTCTCCTTCTCCGGACGGCCTGCAAATTTACTCAATCACGCTGGAAATGTGGAGCGGGGAGAGAGGGGAGGTTAATCCCAGTCATATTTCACTTCTAGACACGACAGGCTTTTCAAAGGAAATGACGGAGGCACGTATTGCAGAGGGCTGTGGGTTAGACGAGGCAGCAGCATTGACAGCATGTCAAAAGAGAACATCTGCAGATCTCGTTGCCATTTTGTGAAGAGAAGCACGTCCTTCACAGTTTGGGGTTTGGGGGGAGCTCATTGTTCTAGCTTGTCTGACTGAGCTCTCAGAAGGGACGTAGGTGAACGGATGTAGATTTGTTTGAGACAAATAAGCTTTAAAAATGTCATCACAGTGCCTGTAAATTAGCCTGTCTCGCTCCACTTTGCATGTCCCATTTATCTTTTGACAAAGGGAAAATAAATGGCTGCCTAACCCAAAAAAAACTGCCACTTTGTCTTTCAGAGACAAATACAGAATAAATAGTCTCTTTTTCATCTGTTGAATTGCAGAGAGAAAGTACAACAAGTTCTTGTCTTATATAAGTCATCATTTTTGCACATGAAAAATGTATGTTTCAAATCAACATAGGCAGAGCAGTACTCTAATACAGTACATTTGGTTCAGTTTGAAGCTGAACCGACATCTGTGTATGCAGTAATGTATGTTCTATGTCCCGATACTTTTGCCAATGATGACATGTTGAAAATGCTAAAATTATGGCACTACATTCCCTCTTTTTTAAATGGTGGTTGCTCCTGCGAATTGTGTTCAAAACTAAGGACACCCTTAGGACCCTTGAAATGGGTATTCCATGGGATGACAATTGATAACTAATGTATATACAGTATATGCATCACTTTATTTTCTTTATTTGGAAAGAAAATGCCATTCAGATTTATTGTGGAATGCCAGTATTCACTATCAGTATTCACTACATTCCCTACTCTAGTTTCCCTAGGTCATCATTGAAAAAAATTGGTTTAATTGTGAAATAATTACCGCTCTGCTTATACTTTAATGTTGGTAACAACAACATATGCCTGTTTTTGTAACCTGCAGTTTCTGAAAGAGAAATTTCTGTATTTTGTATTTCAATTCATCGCATGACATTTTGTACGTTTGAGGAAGATCAGTATTCAGAGTAAGGATTATGCTGTATTATTTTATTATTAATACTCACCATACTATTCCCTGAGCCCCAGATCCAATAGGTTTTAGATTCTGGTACCGTTTGAGAACTGTGAAGGTAGAATCTCCTACTTCCACACTGTAGAACTGGTTGTCCACTTTGCTTTTGCTCATATTGTAATGCTTGGCGATATACGACACATCCACTTGTTTACCAAACCCCTGTGGAAAAAGGCAGAATTTGACTTTAGACATTTTATATCAGTATATCAGTTACCTTAGACATCTCCATTGATTTCTTTTCTCACAACAATTTAATCCAATATCTCTTGACTATGGATGCTATTCTGGAGACTGGTTCAATGTTTTTGAAATAATTCATGGCTGACTGTGATAATCTGCAAAAGCACTTTATCGGCTCGTTAAGAAGTGATGGCACAGCTGATGAGATTATCAAACCTGGAAAAAAAAGCTGGAGGAAATCAAACTAAGAAAGCACACCAGCATGCCCCTGTTCTAAGGCGGATTCATTTGTGGTGACTGTATGGGGTCACAGCTATGAATATCTGCTGCCAGTAGACTATATACTAAAATCTTTCTGAACATTGTCTGAAGATTAACCAAAATCAAGTCATTACCTGGGCAAATCACTTCTCTAGCTTATTAGAAGTGCCCGTAGGACACTCTGAGCTATTAAATCATATTACAGCTTTTGTGATTGATCAATTAAAGACACTCATTCCAAACCTTTATTCAATATCGCTCCATACTATGTTCAGTGAAGCTGCAGCCCACACTATATTTTTCTATAAACATACTGCGGCAGGCTGGAGCCACGCCTACCTGCTGAGTGGGCAAAGGTGGGAAGGGTGAAGATTATCATTTATTTGTTCAAGTCTCTTTCTCTCTCTGTCTCTCATCATCTTTCTCTCTAAATAAATAAATAAATAAAAAGCCAAAAATTGCCGATGCTCACTGCAACCAGCAATTGTGTCCCCCCCCCCCCCTCCCCCCGGGACTCTGACACATACTCAGAATGTTTCTGACAGATGCTCTCCACAATACCCTAACACAGAGAAAATATGTTTATATGAAAGGTACTGTGAGCAAGTGAGTGTGTTTTATAAGCTAGCAGCCTGGAACTAAATGGGAACACCGCGCCACACAACTGGCTCATCAATCTTTATTGAATAGCACAAAATAACTGGTTTCTCTAAGTCAAACGCATTTTGTGTAGCGACACGTGTCAGATGGCAGATGGTGCCGAGGTTTCAGAAAATTGAGAAAAGGACAAAGGTATGTGTTAACAAATCTACTTTGTAGCCCACCGGAGCTTGCACTTTCTATCCTAATTCCAAAGGAGATTTATGTTTGCATAAAGACTGAGGCTTTATCGATCATCCTCCTTGCTTACACGTGATACTTGGCATTTGCTCTGTGAGTATATTGTAAAAAAAACAACAACAAAAAAAATCTGAAACCAAAAGCCAAATGTCAGCACAAGCACCACATTAAGTTAGAATTTTAAAGGAGGGATTGTTGTACATTTTACATCATGGGACCATGAGCATCCACCAGAGAGCTGCTGGCTCCAGACCCAGTCTGACTGATACTGTGACCAGGAAGGGCAGATGGAAGCGGCCATGATACTCAGCAGCATTCCCTCGCCAAATGGCTGACACTAAGCAGGGCTGGACTTGAGCAGCCCTTCAGGGTGAGACACATTAGAGAACATGGCATCTGCAAGATGGCCTTTTGGTGGTTCAGTAAGGAACACACATCGCACTGAAACAAGCACCAAATAAAATGGTATGTCAAAACCACGTTTCGAGGGTCTGCCAAGAGGCTTCTCCTGCTAGTGTACTGGGTTAGTGACATGAACAACGACCATTTTAGGACACTGTCATACATGCACAGAAGTTGTCAAACAAAGTTGAGCCAGACAAACCTTCGTTTGGACTTGGAGTAACATTGTTAGAAAAATATCTCTCATTTGGATCTGGTTTCACAGTCTGACAAATATTGGTCAACATAAGTTAATATTTATTTTTTCAGCAGAGGCTTAAAAGAAAGTTTTTTTCTATCAACAGGGCCTAAGGACTAGAGCTGTCATGTTTGTGGCTGCCATTAGCTAGCTAACATGACGCTCACAGACTTAGCCAGTGTATATGTAGCATATGCTAACCAGCTTATTACATTCTGCTAAGCAAAATGGTATTAGCTGATTTCCGATTATGAAGTCAACTCCAAATGAAGGATGCTTGCCTGAACACAAAGCCAAGTACAAGCAAAGTTTGTTCTGTTACACCAACTCAGAATGAGATTTGAGTCTGAACCACGTCCGATGCCGATACTTGCACACGTGTGACGGCGTCCTAAAACGGAGAACAGCCCCACACACTGCCTAATAAGCCGTAGCACTGCCCGAAGGAGGGCATCAGCTGATTAGTCTGTGTCTCTAATGCAAGAGCGACTCCTCTGGTCAGTTTGGTGCCTGTCGTCTGCCTGTGCCAGCAGTACTGGAAGTGTGCCTCCCCTGTGCATGACCAAACAGCACAGCTTGTGAACAGCAGAGCGGAGCGAAGCAGCGACCGCCAGATTGTGCATTGGAAAACAGCACATAATGTACTCTGTCACAATGATGGAGGACACTGCAGCAATGGGGAGGATACACAAAAGCAGCTGGGAATTCCAAATTGTGATGAAAACAAAGGTAAAAGAAACCCTGAGATTTGTTTATTTATTTAATTTTTACAAGATCATGACTCCCTGAGATCAGGTAATGGCCATTTTACCTGTACAAAAGGGGCAGGTTAAGGTTCAGCAACGTATGTGAGCATAAGTAAAAAGGCAAATTGACCTTCAACCCTACAAGAAATGTGATGTAGGTCTCATATTTTGCACACATCAATGTATTCAGGCATCCCCCTCCCCCCTGTAGTCCTCACAGAGGGATTTGAGGCTTCTGACATCACCAAGTACTTGGTTCATAAATTGTTGACACACCAGTTTGGATTTTAATGCCATTAAAAAACTACAGTATAACCACAGTGACTGTTGTCTGAAGAATCCAATCTATAGATATTTGGGATATATAAAAATGAGATTAATTTAAAGAGCTCTTTCAAGTTAAATAACTACGGCACTTGCAAATCTCCCGATGAAAGCACTCCATAAAATCCTCTCTCATGAAAGAAACTGGGAAAGAGCTTGTGATTTAAAAAAGAAAACAGAAATTCATAACCGTGTCTGCCATTAGACCATGACCTTCCTTAAACAACATTTGGTCACTGATGAACCAAATGAAGCCATTCATCCATTAGAATAGTTGCATTCATATTTTTAAAGAGGTGATTAAAATTAATGTAGTCACAGACGCTTGGAATATAACCTAAGCCACTAGGAACAGTCTTTTACAGTGAAGCATAGTATTTGGTCATATTCTGCTTCCCATCTTCATCAAACTTGTCTGTCAATTACAGTACTGTCCATATAATATTAACACACTGATACTTCCATTGCTTCATTATATTCTGTTCCCGCCAAATACAAATAATTTAGGTGGCCTAACCTTTCCACTTAATGTAAGCATGTCTGCAGAAAACAGATGCAATTATGAATCTTGAAAGAAAATGAATGGAAAGCTAATTTTTCTGCCATCTTTGAAAGCAATGAAACATCACTCCCCATAGTACAGACTGGTAAATTTATAAAATGGTGATTGATAAAATGATTGCTATTCTGAAGACTCAAAGCAAAAAAGCAGACAAACTAAAATGCAAATTAAAAAGAAACGCATGTAGGGTGAAGCAGTGATTAGTTCGTTGTAATTGCTTCTTCTTCTAGCTCTGTACTTGTGCCGACATCTGAAAGTATGGCCAATTAACTCCGCTAAATGCACTTGATTGCACTGTGGATCTCTGCATGGAGCAAAGGTGTGAAAGATTCTATATTTTACTCAATTACAAAACAGTCAACCCATTCCACATAATATGTAGTGAATACTTTGCTATCAGCAAAGATCAACTGATATTGATGTGGTTCTACCTAAAGACAAACGGGCACAGGCCACATTCCAAAGTGACTGGAACAACACTGTAGGCATCTCAGTTATACTAACAAATTCTGTTCATAGATCTCTTGGACACTAAGTCATCTTCCATTGCACTGCAACCCAAACCATGCTGTGATGTCTGTGTCTGTGAGCCACACCGATGCTGTCAAAAAACAGACATTATTTCTACTGTAGGAAAGGGCTGAACTGAATCCACCTCATCAGTTTTAAGTCCAGAAAAGTTTCAGACAAACCCCTGTCCAGAGGAATCCAGTCAGTAGGCAATAAATCCCTATATACTAAATGCTTACTTAGCCATAATAAAAAACAGTTTATCGCAAGAACATCAAAACATAGCTACATGCACTTGCTCATGAACTGGAGGCAGGCCACTTTGTCCTCAGTGATAATCTTGCCTACGCAGATTATTTTAAGATCACTAACATTCGTAAAATAACACAGAGTAAAAAAATGACTAAATGTGATAAGGCATTAAAGACAAAGTCTATGTCTACGATGAAAGACAAAGACAAAGTTGCTTGATTGGAGCTGGTCCGAGTGTGTGAGGGACTGAATTTCTGCAAGGCCTTCAAACTAATACCCCAAGAAACCATGCATTCTCTAGGTTGGAGAGGAAGTATATAAATACAATTTTTAAAAAACAATTTAAAAAAACACTGTTTACACAACTATTAAACAATTTCAACAAAGGTTCACTTGGTCCCAATTTTTAAAAAATTGCTATCTGGTATTGAAATTAGAAGTTATCAGCTTCTCATGTACGGTATGTGTTCCCTCAGAAGAATGTATTGTCTTTGTATGGTGTTATCTGGCTATTACCACTTTCTGTTTCTTTTTTTGCTGGAATTTTTCAGAATATGTTCACATACACAGAGAAAATGCACACTGAAATCATCGATGAATGAAAATGACTGAAATAGTGACTGAAATAAAGGAGTTCTTCATCCTTGGGTTTTATAGTATAATTATTATTTTTTAATTACATACTTTTCCTTTGCCATGTCAAGCTCATACTATTAGTTCTGAATGTGATGGCTTCCATTTAATCATTCATCCCTATAAATTGGGTGTAGACCCAGACCTGGGCTGTTCTCTGATGCCAAGCCCAGGCGAAATGTACCTTACTTAAAACCATCTATTTAAAAGATGTGCATGGGCCACATGACTTAATGGAGTCTAGCAACATTCACAATTCATAATTTATCTGTACATTTTGCATAGACATGAAAAACTCAACCTTGTTAAAAATCTGAAGCTAAAAAGTTTCAAGCAAACAGCCTTCTTCAACTAATTTGAACTTTTTCTTTTGTGCCTATGTTCCCAGAGATACAAGTGAATTACAGAGAAACTGTCAATCTTCTTCTTAAGCCAACTAAAGTTCTTAGCTTGCAGCAGCAAACCAAAATAGGAACCATAACTTTAGATGCTGAGAAGAGACATCAGTGGAAGATTATCTGTACTGGACCAGGAAAAAGACCTGTTTACTGAATTATCGCATGCCGATGTTACACAGGTCAGCTTCTTGTGTATGGCCATATGCTCAAATCCGCCTACACAGCTGGCTGATCCCATAAAGTAATCATCTCAAAGCAACACTAAAAGTCACACTAAGTTCATTCAATCAGTCTTACACAGTTTTTAAGCTGGAATTGTACAGATTTCACAAATTCATTACTAGGCCACTGACCACCATGCAGGGGGCACTGCACCTGAAGTGTGTATATTCCTTCGATACACCCTCCTGTGAAGCTGTTACTGCTTTCCGCATGTACAGTGTCTGTAGTGTACTACAGGAGAGCTTGCAATGGTGGGAGGAAAGACACATCTCTCACAAACACTGACATCCTGAAGCCATTGAGTGAGTCTTGGCCAAATTCATTTCTAATGAGGCATTTGTCCTACTTATAATTTATTTATAAGTTTTCTTTTCCTATTAAGTAATTCAAATATATTGTATTATTTTTAAATTTGATTTATCAAGGGTCTTACTTTTTTATTGTTTGGTAAGATGCTAATTGCCCAGAAAAGATGTCTTAAATATAATTACTGCCACCAGATCAACAAATTGCACAGGCACTCATGTCATTTCATAATGATATGACTCTATTGGTGCTGATGTACATTTCATCATTTAAACCTAATCATTGAGCATTGATGGATCTGTTTCAGCAGTGCAACATCTACAAGGTATTTCTGCTGTTTACAAAGGAAGAATGTTCCCCACGGTAGCATTTTCTATCTTTCGCCACTTTATAAATTGAAGGTGACAGTAAGCGCTATCAGCACAATATATAACAAATTAATTTTGTAATTGTGAATAAAGCAGTGTTGTATTAGAGTATTTTAGCATATTATTAAATTTGGCAGTTAGCACAAGCACCAGTGGAGTCATCTCAGTCACGAACACATTTAAAACAATGAAGGGGAAATGGAAGTGAATGAATACTGTACCTTTTTTACCTGTAAGGAACACACACCTGACAAAAGGCAATCTTCACATCCAGGATTGGTTCACTGCAGTAATATAAGAAATGTCGGCTCATAAATACCTGGGAAAAAAGCAGAGTGACAAGAAAGCATGTAATTATGCATGTAATATGCTGGGGTTTTTTTCAGGGTCTCTGTGGATCACACAGCTACCTACTGTATACTGTATAACAGAAATATATGAATATCTACCCAGGCATGATGTTTTTGAAACAGGCAATTTATTTGGAAAAACAAAAAGCTAAGCAAATTTAAATCTCAGGGTCCAATTATTTAAGAATTTTCCATTCAGTATACATATACCTATGTGTATATAAACATGGGAAATAACTGTTGTACAATGAAACACTAAACTTGCCTAAACTATTCTGGGGTTGAAAATATGCTGTGCTGAAATTGAGTTGTTGAAATGGAAGGTATGGGCCTGGATTAAAGATTAAGTACCAGAACACTTCTTCACGGTGAAAATTCATATATCACCACATGAAAAGATGTTCTCCCCGTAATATTTGATCCAAAACCCATTCTGAGAAATCCTCGGGAATGCTTCACTTATCAGGAAATGTTCAATAATTTCAAACCCAAATGCTTCTCATTTCATGCACAGCCTCTAGTAACATAACATCACTGAATAAGCTGCTTGGGCATTAGTTGAAACATATTTTCTTGCTTTAGACCACAAACCCCCAAGTGCCCAGCCATTCTGCCATTTTAAAGTCTGTAGGTCAAAATAAACTTTTCTAAATATTTTCCTTCATCAGACACAAAAACTTATCTGGGCCAGTCTAAAACATTACACGAAAGACTGTAATATCAGAAAACCTTAGAAAGTGAACTATCCCTTTGACAAATAAAAACGTAACCTAAGGATATTATTTCAGTGGGTGAGCCCCTGCACTACAGTTTTATATACACCAGAGATCCAGAAACCATCTAGTACAGACATGTACAGTTACACCACTGGTGCTAATAACATATCTTTTCTTGTTAGGAATGGAATATACAAAACTATTTCATATTGACTCAGTACAGTACAAATACATTCTTTTACACAGAAATTCACCTTTAAGGATGATACTACCCACAGCCAGCATACTTGGTTACATTAAATAATTCCCAATTGAGAATTATTTTCTCAATGCATTAAAAAGGGTTTAGTTCACCAAATCATGAAAAAAGTAGAATTATTTTGTTTTTTGTTTATTTTAAGAATTATTTTATTTCCAAACCGGTTGCAATTACATGTACTGTGGAAAAATATGCACAAATTACTGTGATGTCTGCATTTAACATGAACCATCAGGGCTGATAAACCAGGAACTGGCAGAAAATGCCTGAGAGAGACTTACTGAAAAAGGCATGTCAATGGCTATCACATTAGTACAGCTTTGTCTCTGCAAATTCAGTCAGGGTTAAGGTGATGGACGTCGCATCTATGGACCTTTGCCCTTCTGCTATTCTACAGCCAGACCCTTCTCATTCGCTCTCGAGACTCAGCAGACAAGCAGGCGTACACAGGTCATCTGCCAACCATAGCAGGCCAAAGGGGCAGCATGCTCCCCCTGCTATGTCAGGGTTTATTGTCATCCACTGGAGTTGAGATACTTAGGCAGGCAGAGCAGAGCAGGGCAGAGCAGGACAGGAAAACAAGAACTATCCAGGTCTGTGACTGACAACCTTCACTGCCCCAACCAAAACTATATCTTTCAGGCTGTAAAGGTACCTAGTGTTTTATTACCATTAATAGAGTGGTAAGGTACATAATGCCAAGAATATCCAAGAAGGTAATTTTCTTGGTGCCTGTTTAGCGTACAAAAAAAAACTAAAGACGTTTCATTGACATACTCTTCCAAAACATAATTTAATAACAAAGTTCATTTCAAGGCCAAATCAAGTATGCAATGATGTACATTACAGTGAAGTGCTGTACATTAGGATGATAAGTATTCCATAAATTGCTAATGGCACAACACACCCTCACACACTGCTTTTTAGTCATCTTCCTTACATTATGTTTCTTCAGCTGTTGATGTATATGTTTTGCCTTCCAGGCAATATGTCTCCTTTGTGTTTGTGTTGACCATTTCAGTTCCCTGCGCATTACGCTTCAGTGGTCGCCCTGTTACCGTGACCAGTATCTTATTCCCTCATAACGTACAGTGCCTGGGGTGGGAAAAGAATAAGTGAAAACCAAGTGGTTGAATTGCTTTGTTTACGGTAAAGTAAACTGCCAGTCTCTAACAGTTTTTTGTTGCTTTGAAAATCCAGACATCAGACACAAAGCACTCTGCTGACATCATAACCACCGCAATTTACAGTACAGAGACAGAAAACCAGCAGACCAATTTTCCAAAAAAAAGAAAGGTATTCGACATTACTTTCCATCGGCACAGAACCCTATAAAGAATTTATCTCAATGGTCAACATTGATTTTGAGCTTGTCTGTGGACACACTGTCAAAATTGGAACAGTGAGTATGGTTAGTAGATAGCCACTTTACATAAATGTTTGCCAACCTTGAATATTTCGTTATTTAAACACCTTAAAGTTTGAACGACTTTGAATTGCCATCACAGATTTGATCCGCCTCTGTTTGTTGGTAGAAAAGTGAGAGTGGCGGGGACTGAACAAACATTCCTGCTTGAGGAAGGTAAGCTCATTAAAACTCCACACATCTCCCAGAATTGTGCTAGCAGAGGTGTGAGTGCTGAATTTTAAATGGCGAGTCTTTAGGATTGGCTGGCAGCACTGGTGGTCTCATTCAAAGAAGAGGGGGAAAAACCTCTCTGTGTGCCTTTGTCCTCGCTGTTTGGAATGTGCGCTCAATATTCAGATGGTGTGTGATTTGTCCGGATATAGAAAATGGGCAGAAAAACACGGAACCTTTCATGCAGTGCTCAGACACACTGCACCAGTGATTACACATGACAAGAATTGCACTGCCAGTCCGGTATGCAAAAAAGTAGAAAAAACCCATGCAGATATGTAGAAACATCCCTACATTCTGAATTACCTTGATGTATTCTCCACTTTGAGAAATCATCAGAACAGAATATTTTACAGACAAAATGCAAGTGTTTTTATCAGTTTCTTCCCCATAAATATAAAATGTGGACAGTTTTTAGTACTAATACCGCTGCACACAGCACCACATTTGACATAGGCCATTCCATGTCTTACAAAAATGTACAGTAATCCAATTTATTCACATCTTCAAATTTATTGCACCCTCCTTTAATGTCTCGATTTTTGCTTGATAACAGCTTTTAAACTGCAAATTTTCTTTCAGTGACAGATGAAACAGCTTTCAGTTCAGTAAAACAAAATCAGATTTTACAATACTTACAGATCATAATACATTTATATTGTGCTTGCAAGATATATAATGGTGTTTCGTGAAATGTTGTTTGTATTAAAAATGTTAATGAAGAAATGATTACACACTTGAATATAAAATCAAATAATCTTTTGTTACAATCTATAAAGGGAATGGATATATTTGCGGCCACAGTACACAACAGATCCTCCAAGGACATTAAGGAAAATTGTAGTCATCCATTTTATAATCTAAACTGTTAAGATACATGTGCAACATGATGTACCAGCTGAGAAGTGGACACTAAAGGCTCTCCACCCTGATAAGAGTGCACAGTAGGATAACACAGCACTTAAAAATGTGGTGAAACAGAGATGGTGGCATTGATAAGTATGTGATAAATTGCTGTTAGACACTGTAAATCTGTCATGAGGAAAACATGACACATATACAACACTTTGGAAGATATGAGAGCAGGACCTCCATTCCTGAAGAGAGAGGCCAGAGTGGAACCCAGAGGTCAGATGTCACAGATAGCACAGAGAAAGATGGATGGGGAGACATTCTCTTCTGCAATATCCTAGCACAGTCCATTCAGCTTGTTATCAATATGAATATCGTTGCGGTTTACTTGTGGGAGTGAATAAGCCAGGCAATGCAGTCAATATGAATGCACAGATTCATTTTTTATATACAATACAGCCACACTGCACCCTGACCTTCGGGTGAATTTAATCAAATGGTGTGGTCATGTCGACTGAATTTTGAGAACAGTGTCAACAACATGCATGGAAATCTCATCAGCCAGGTTTGTGCTTCCAGCTGAAGGCACTCATTACATAAATTCATTATGATGACGTTTTGTATTTTATTTTGTACCTGTTTTTTTTTTCAAAATCTAGTTCTCTTTTGGTTGTTTTTCCAAACTTACATACCGCACCTTTTACTGTCTTAACGACTACTTGTATTTTTATTTATTTTTATTTTTATTTTTCCATAGATTGCGTTGTTGCCGTTCTCGTTGTTAGTGTTAATCAGTTTAACCATCAGGGTCCAAGTTGAACTATGCGGTTGTTCTCTGTACTTGGACTGGTACTTCTCTCTAGGGGTTTCGTCATACTTGTTCCTGGTTATGGTTATACACTTTGTTGTACGTCGCTCTGGATAAGAGCGTCTGCCAAATTCCTGTAATGTAATGTAATGTTAATTAAAGTTAAGGAATCCTCTTAAAATTCTAGAATTCACCTGCTATACATTAAATTAGGAGCTGGCCAGGGTGTTCATTGCAGGGTTATGGTCTGTTTCCCCAGAAAATCCCCACTATGAGCCAAAACATATGGCCACACGTGGGCCCTAAAAGGGTTATCTCTCCAATATTTCACTCCTGGGAGTTTTAGCAGTCATTCCAATAAAAAGTCAAACAGTATTATTATACTACACATTCAGAATGACACTCACAGGTCTAGCTGGAGCATCCCCAACACTGTTGAGAGTGCCAGCTTCAGCACAAGCCTAATTTCATTCTCTGCTAATTTTTTTGCTTTTATTTTGCAGGTATCAGATTCCATTATGCTGCAATGCACACAGTACGCTCATCATGAACATTCAAATAAAGCGTACAAAGAAGAATATGCCATGGACAGCCACCATGGTTTCCTCTCATCTCAGAATCAGTGTCTGATTTGTCTGGCTTCCAATCAAAGGCTTCAGCCCCCTGTCACTCATATATAAGAGAGCAAATATCTGATGCATGCTATTTGTAAACCTGAGGGCGTCTGCTTCAGTTAATTTACATGCTCACTCTCCAACGTTGCACCCACTTGAAGTGCAGATGGTTGTACATTATTTATTTGTGTAGAAGGTACTCTTATGAAGGGCGATTTATGATGCCGTTTTTCTCTTCCTACAACCTGAAAATTGTTTATACAGCACTGTGTTCTGATTCTGTGTGTGTGTGTGTGAGAGAGAGAGAGAGAGAGAGAAAGAGAGAGAGAGAGAGAGACGGGGTGAGGGGAAGCAAGGATGTTTAAAATGCATCGTGTCTAGTATTTCAGGAGTGATCTACAGCATTAAGTGCTCTATTTTTGAAGGTAGAAAATGTCTGGTAACATATTTGTAAATGTAAGCCTCTAAAGGAGGGTTTTTCCACTTATACTGTATATAAATAACATATAGCCTAGAACTCCACACCAACTCAGAAGGTATAGGTTTTTATGTATTCTATACAAATGCAGTATCCACTGTTGGCATTTTCATTGTTGAGAGGCTTGCCTTTACTAAATTAATTTCAGTAATTCACCAAATGTATTGACATGATCTGGCTACATATTTGCATGCATATTAATTTCCCCCATATTCTCATATTCTAGTTTGGTTTGTTTAAAGGTCCAGGCAATTGGATTGAAATTGTGGTTATATTCCCCATAAGTGACAACTGATTGTTTTTTTGATTGTCTGACAGGGTGGGCGTGTGTAATTACCAGAACTGTGTTGTTTCCAGAATTTGAGACTGTTATAGAGTCTAATGTCAGTGTACAGTAGCTCAGTGTTCCAATGTTATTATACATTGAATGATCTTCAGGTTTAACTACACAATGGTAAAGCCTACTTTATGTTGCTTTCTTTTGTTTTGACTGGTAGAGTAAGGTAAGTGATCTTACCGATTCTAACCTAGCTAGGAATGGTTTACATATGACGGATACGAATGTTAATGAGCGCAGGATACTGCATGTTGCTGCTGGTTTTGGTTAAATAAGATTTAATTGGTGACACAGGAAACTTTACAAATGTCCTGTACATTCTTAGTTGAATCTTTTTTACAACTGAAAATGGCGCCACACGTATCCCCAATGGCTGAGAAGTGACATGGCTTCAGAGCTGTTGGGAAGCTGAGCAGTGACATGTTTTCAGAGCTGTTGGGAAGCTGACCCACTTTAATCTCTGTCAGTAGGGATCAGATTGAGCCAAGATGGCGCTGAGTCATTCCTCGAACACAGAATGCATGCTGTGAACAGCTATATTTACTGTTCTGCCGCATAGTGGCATAGCCTGCACAAAGGAACTCACCTGACAAAAGGCACCTGATTGGGGCAGCCCTGTATATGCAGAGGTGACTCGGTCAGCTTGTTCCTTGCAACTGTACATATTAAGGTAATTTACAATAATAAAATTGAGCTAAATGGATGCTGTTTTTAGCTCCCAGCAGCTGAGTGGAACCATCTAAGAGTCACGACTGGGTGGGGATGATTTGGTCTGCAGATTCTGCGCATGAAATGTATTTGATCCTTATCAGGGTCCACATCCGTACACTGTCAATGGGGCTGACATTGCTTTTCTACTTCATACCAGCTGAAATGTCTGCATTGCAGATAGAGGCTGAACAACAGACAGAGAGAATTACGTTGTATATTATGTAAATGGAATGCATGTTCTCCAAGCAGTGCTTATAGGGGTTATAAGGATAAATGCAGCTACACTGTTCATCAGAGATGGGATAACAGTATTGAAAACCTTGTCCTATTGGATCATCTAAATAGGCCCTGGTCCTGTGCTGTAATCCCACATCAAGCCACATTGTCTGAGGGGAAAGCGCACCATGAAAAAAAAAGCATAAGTAAATGAGAAGTGGAGAAATCATTTCTGAAAGGAAGTGAAAGTCTGAGTGGGAGCCGTCCGTCTTTTTCGGCACTGGCACTTGATTTCACACCTGAGGTCCTGACAGATTTCTTCAGAGCGAGCAGCTTATTCAGCATGTCCCACGTCAAACAGCAACACACCCACTGCCTGGAAAACATTTCTCAGCATTACCTGCTATCACAATCTGCTGACATTAGGCAAAGCCAGAACCGCTATTTTCTCATTGCTGTCTATCCTGTTAAAAGGGCTATTTATTGGTCTGCACACCAATGCTTTTAATCAACGTTTCCTTGCAGATGATTCTATTCCAAGACTGCTTGTCTTTTAAATTAGACAAAGAAGCCGTTGACTTTCATTCTCTCATTTAATCAATAATGAAAGAGAAATCATGAAAAAAGACACTCCTTCAGGCAGTCCAAACCGCTAAATCATGCAAGGCCACACAGTTTGTTTTAACAATAATTCACTATTCTTAACAAAACAAAGACGTCCAGGGAAGACTGGAGAACCTAATAATGCATTTGGTTAGGTTAAATCAATGCTCTGCATCAGTCACTACTTGTGAACTGTTGAAAAAACTACTATGGGCAGCATTACATCCTCTCACAAATTCAATATTTAATATATTCCACACCGAATATAGATATGAGATTAGTGGCTTCTGCTGTGGAAAAAACAGGTTTATATGTTTCCCAGCTTTTGCGCATGTTACGTAAAAGAGTGGTCCAGTCCAGTGGTTTCTTATCAAAGCAAGCCCTCAAGTACAATGTCCTAGTATGTCCTATATTCCACCAGAAATATTAAAAAGTCAATGTCAAATCTGCTTTATCATTGTGACTGTCTTTGTGTGCCTTTATCTGAAAATTCCCCATGAACATTTCAACATGACAATCCATGATCAGTTAGGTTAGAAACTGGTTATACTGAACAAAAGTAGTATCAATGCACAAAATTTCAAACATATAATGACTGACTCTAAATCATGGCAAAAAACAACATTCCCTGTAAAATGTTACGTGTGTAACTATTACCGCAGTTGAACAAAACAATCACATTTCTCACACCAGAGTCCTTGTCTGTTCTGTCTTCACCCTAGGCTGCAGAGAGAGTATGTGTCGGTGGATACCCCCTTTCCTTTTTAGTAGAGAAAAAACAACAGGCTTCAACACTGGATGAAGTGGAGCACTTTGGGGAGGCTTCCAACCACTTAACTCCACCCAGCTGGATCAGGACACAGACTCTCTGCCACTGTAAGAGGTTAAGCCACAAAGATGAGTCAGAGGTCTATTTATCTACTCCTCAGGCACTGAATAGGTTGAATAAGCAAGATTTCCAAATCCTCAAGCTTTCATATTAGCTTGAATAGTCAGAAAACAGTGTGAAGGCCAAACAGTGAAGCAAAATGATTTGTCTCTCATCGCCAAGGAAAGCAGGTAAACATCTAGATAGGAGCCACCTGATTATTGCAGTGCACTGTGTTTATATGATTTACATCCAGTGTTAAATTGCTTAACAAATGTTTCTATTAACTTACTCTTTCCATTAAGTCTGTCATATCCTCCTTAGTTACTCTGGTGTTGTTTAAATGTTTGAACAATGTGATCTAAAAACGAGCTGGAGAAAATCTAGGCAAAATGAGCTTTCACCCAACATTCACATGAGGTGAGACACTTCCTGCCTGACAAAGCTAGTCTCACCTATTTTGAGCATGGCACTGGAAGATACATTTCCCCTTGGAGATAATAACGCTTGTGATCATCTCATTTCACCTAGCAACTGTAACTATGATGAGCAGGGCCCAATGCTGAAGTCAACTCCATTCATTAGGGAAAAGAGGCTGTCACTCCTCACTGGAAGGAAAGCACCTCCGACAGTAGTATCCCCTTCCATTCATGTGCTCAAATCTTGGGTTTCAGCATATGGTCAAGATAGACCGATGGTGCCAACTTATCTTTAACCATCTTTTCCAGCAGCCAGAATATTTTTTTCAGTTTAACAAAAAAAGATGATGACGAGGTCATAGGGCTTCAGGCCAAGGAAGCAGTGCTTATTTTAATAAATATATATATATATAATAAAATATATATAAAAAAAAAATATATATATATATATAAATGTGCAAGATGGCATCTGAACCTGCCAAAGACACAAACAGAGCATGTGTTCATCACACAGAACTACGCTTCAGTCTCTCTTAATTTCATCTAGTATTTTTAGCATCTGCGATCTGCGAGTGGTAAAAGCTCTAGGAACATAATCTCAGGGGAATCCCTTACAGAACAGGATCACGGTTTTAGCGTGGCCTCACATAATCTTCACCCAACATTTTTTTGCATTATTAACAGCCATGTTGATATGATAGGATATTAGCATTTTGGATCAGAAGCAAAACCTTTTTTTTAAACTGCCTGCATTCATTTTCAGGGGTAAAAAGAAAGGAAAATGAATGAGCAACACAATTCAAACAATTGAAAGCCTTTTAATGTCACGTTTCCACACACCACCCTGTGGGGCTATAGTACCAGGTGTACTGAGTTACACTGATATTAAGCTGGAACTTGGAATGGATGGGAAACTGCAAATAAAAACGTAATTGCTACGTTATAACTGTAAATTTATTGTTAATTTAAAACAAATGTATAAATACTTGAAGAATGAATTCTCAGGCCTACATGTATAGCCTATGTATTTTCTTTTTCTGTTTGAGCTCCCTAGTCACAACACAAAGGCTTGACCTCTGACAGCTTCACAATCTCAAAGGCACAATATGCACCACAAGAGATTCTTTACAAATCACTTGCATCATTTCTCAAGAAAAGGTAAAAGTGCAAGCAGAAATGAGGAACGCTGAGTAATGTGACTGCTCTACTGCGTGTTTACTCACCTGTTTGGCATGCAAAAAGATGGATATGAAAAACAGCTTTCCCATGTTGTTCAATCTCCCACATTTAAAATAAAGAGTCCCATTAATCTGTCAACCCCAGCCAGATCACAGCCCCGCAGAGCAGCAGCAGGCAAACTCAGGGCCATTTACATTCAGAGTGGTTCTTTTATTAGGAATCTTGAGACATGGAACAGAGCATTGCGTCATGCAGCTCTACTGGACACTGTTAGCAGATAGCTAAAGGCTAACCTGATGGCCAGAGTGCTTTTAACAGCATAAATCCTGCCAGTCACTCCTAGATAAAACATATCTAAAATTCCATGCATCTCTAACCTCCTTTAATTGGTTTGGCAAGACTAATATTGTTTATTACTTGTGTCAAAATGCAGCGGTTTCCCCCTTTTTACCCTCATACGCTGCACTGGCTGCAAACAGAGTTTATGGTTTCATGCAGGCGTGGTACGCTCATGTTATGTGTTTCTGGGGCATAAATGAATGTCTGAACTGTGATCATTGCATTTTTTGAATGGCGGTATATATGTATTTTGATTATACACAATGCATTATCATGCTCCTGATCCAAAACAGACCTGTGTCAGAATGCAGAAAATTTTGCTCACGTTATGACACCAGAATGATCAGTAATGGCTGACTGCCAAGTCTTTCATTAATGAATGACAGGCATTGCCCAATCAGGAAATACTGTTTAGCTCTTAAGAAATTGCTGGAGAAGAAAGGCTAAGAACATGAGTGTGTCTCTTCATCCCCTTCCAAATACTGTTTTTGTCTGTTCAATATTTTTTATTATTCACTGAGTCCAGGGACTGCGTGACAGAGCTCCGTCACAGACTGCAACCTGCCCAGGGACTGAAGATGTCAAATTTGGCTCGATGCATCAAAGAAACAGGACTATAAGTTGACTTTCCTTTTCAGGTTAATTAGATAAGTGTGTAATGAAAATGCAGGTCTAATAGGTCATTTGCTATTTAATTCTCCAGAGGACCTTGACTGCAAACTAGCAATCATCAAGGGAGAGTCAAATCAATCATGACTGTCTTGGCACAGAGAAAAAACAACCAATCGGGGAAAATGTCTAATTAAATTGTTGTGAATATTATTGAACAAACAAGAATTGGCATTCAAGCTACACAATTAGAGATAAAACTCAATTAACAGAGGCACAGTATGATTGTTATTTAAATTTGAAAAACTGCCCAGTTACAGAGAGAAGCCTGCTAGAGGTCAAGCAGAAACGGTTGCTAGATTTAGGCTATTCATTGTTTTCTGCTCTTTGAACCCAAGTTGTGGATTAATCTGGTTCCCCTGTAGCAATCTCAAGTGCCACACAGGGTAAGAGAAAAATATATAGCTTTATGCTTGCATGCTTTGACGGCACAAATATGCTAAATATTTATAATTTTCATTATGTGGTAATAATATTACTGGTAATTAAAACCTTTATCAAGGGTAAGGTATAACATTGGACATTTAATTAAACTTACATGACCACAGCAGACTCGTAAACATAACTAAAAAATATCTAAAATAGCAATATTTGCTCAAATTACCAAACAATACCTTATGCTACAATATAACCTACTGCATGAAACCTACTACTGAATGCAACCAGGCAGACTACGGCAAACAACATCCCACATCCTCAAACAGCAGGACTTTGTGTCAGGGCGACAAAAAGACAAATCTTCTCTGGTCTTTGTGTCCGAGTAGGGGTAGTTATAGGTTTACTCCCCCCGTCTTTGTGTCTGAGGAGGGGTAGTCATAGGTTCACCTTCCCCCCCACCCCTCCCCGTCTTTGTGTCTGAGGAGGGGTAGTTATAGGTTTACTCCCCCATCTTTGTGTCTGAGGAGGGGTAGTTATAGGTTTACCCTCCCCCTCCCCATCTTTGTTTCTGAGGAGGGGTAGTTATAGGTTTACTCCCCCCGTCTTTGTGTCTGAGGAGGGGTAGTTATAGGTTTACCCCCCTTCCCCAGCTTTGTGTCTGAGGAGGGGTAGTCATAGGTTTACACCCCCCGTCTTTGTGTCTAAGGCTCTTGCTAAAGCTAACTGCTTAAATTATGCTACCAAATTAATGTATACACTGGAGAGACTGTCTTAGTGAGTCATAGACAGCCCAGCTGATGGGCAGCAATTGTTTATTTATTAGTTAAATAATCGTTCATACTTTTAAAAAAAGTAGTTCTGTGGAAGTACCATGTCAATGACAGAGGCCAGAGGAGCTGGTCACACCAACAGAAATACTGCAAATACCTAAGTAATGGCTGTTTAAGACAGTGGTGTGCAGAAGGGCATCTCCGAATACACAATGTGTCGAACATTGAAGCAGATGTCAGCTTAGTCAGCTAAGAACAGGAAGACGAGGCAACAGTGGGCACATGATCAGAAAAACTGGACGATTGAAGATTGGAAAAATGTTGCCTGGTCTGACAAATCTCGATTTCTGCTGCAACATGCAGATGGTAGGCCCAGAATTTGGCGTAAACGGCATAAATCCATGGATTCATCTTGCCAACAGTGTAGGCAGGTGGTGGCAGTGTAATGGCGTGGGTAATGTTTTCTTGGCAGTCATTAGGCCAATACCAATTGAGCATCATTTGAATGGTACAGCATACCTAAGCATTGTTGCTGACCATGAGAATAAACTCATGGTCAGAGGCTACCCTTTTTCAAATGGATACTTCCAGCATATTAAGCAGTTTCCACAAACATGACAGTGACTTCACTTTACTCCAATGGCCCGCACAGTCCGCAGATCTCAATTCAATGCAGCACCTTTTGGATGAGGTGGAATGTGAGGTTAGCAGCCCGAATATGTGGACAAAAAATAAGAAGGAACCGGGGGATGCTCCAGAGTCTATATGAACCAAAATCCCAAAAGCACTTAGTTGATTGTGTGCCATAAAGAATGCTGTTCTTGCAGCAAAAAAACACCCAGTATTAGATAGGTGTACCCAATAAAGTGGCTAGTGAGTTGTACATTGCTTTGAATTACATTATATAGCTTATGCAGTACAACGGTATATTTTTATTGTAAGGTTATAACTGTGCTACCACATTAAAGAAATACAGTAAAGGGAAAAAACATTTAAAACTGCAGTGTTGCTTTCCGAGAGATGGATTGTAGGGTGGGGGTTTAGATGTGTGGTGGGGGAAGTGGGGGGGAGACAAAGAATACCCAAGCGGTTTTAACAGGGGCCGTTCTCTACGTCTGCTCCACCCTCACACCCCCAGGCATGTTCTCATCATAATCTGATTTTGATGTAGCTCTGCTGGGGTCTGAATTAAGTAGGTAATTTTAATATTTTACCCATGCTGCCCGGTTCCTGCAGCCCTCAGATGTGCTGAATCTGTGAATATGCAGGCTGATACTCAGCAGTGCTGCCCATATGTGCAGTGCTGTAGCTTATCAGTTCAAACTGAAGCTGGAGCCAGCACTGTGAGAGCCGCCAGACGTCACACACAGCAGGCACGGATACAGGCAGCGGGTGATTTCAGTGGCTCATGGGGACCTCTGAGCTGTGGAAATGACATCTCTCAGTGCACTACAACAGCCATGTGAAGCTCCAGAACAATACAATATCAATAATAGAGAGTATTTAGATACTTATGGGCGGAATAATCCACCTGTAGGGATTCCAACATCCTCCATGTACTGTTCACTGAGATGGTTAGTGCCCATAAAACCATTCCTGATTACCTTGATGCAGTACATTCAAATAGAGCTTTGCTCTGTATTAATGCATGTGATGGATATATTATTGTACATGTTCCTATCTGAGCATGCAGAACATTGATCATCAAGGTCATTTACTCTGCTGACAAAGCATCTAGATGCCTTATGATGTAGCTGCATGTTTTATAATGTATGAACCACAAGCTTTGACCAGCCATTCACATCAACCAAATAGAAAAAATGGCCATATAATTCCACTATAGTTCAGTTTCATGCATGCTGTTTTAATAAAAACACTCTTCATCGTTGTCCTCCTCTTCTTCCTCCCTTTCTGTAACACACACCCATCTCCTAGCTCCTGCCCATCCCTACGTCATTCCCAGAAGCTGATTTTATGTCATGACACAGGTTCACTATTCAAACATTTTCCTACGTACACACAGCAGCCCAGAACATGAGCAGTTAATGAACAATCCAGATCCTAGACCACACCACCTGAGAAACAGTCAGAAAGAGAGAGAGAGAGAGAGAGAGAGAGAGAGAGAGAGAGAGGCAAGCAAGCGAGCATGTGGAATTGCCGCACTGAGCACTGCATTGATCACGCACTCCAGTGACAGGCTGTCGATCGGTCGGACAGCAGAGAGCTTTGCTGCAGCCAATGAGATCTAACCATCTCCTACATTAAGATAAACATGCAGTATCTGGTTTGAGCAGAATGTACATGCAGGCCTGCCAATCAAACACACGTTCATGTAAACATATCACCCAGGTAGAGGGAGAGATTCTGTGACAAGACAAACCCTTCGGTCGGTGCTTTCCTCTAGCTCAGCCCTGCTGCATGCCCTTCCCACACTGCTGCTGTACAAATATGCAGCAAATGCAGGAGTCTCACAAGTGCCTCTAAGCTCTGCCGTATGCAACAATACTTAAGACAAAATGTGAGGGCACTGCTAATGTATGTGAAAGCAGGAACGTGCATGAATTCATTCATAGCTCTGCAATTCATAAAACCCAGGGTAATCCAACAAAAAATAATAGAACTGTTGGACTGGATGCACAAAGAATATTGGTGCAAGTGATTGTGTAAAAACTCCTCAATTAGAGCATGCAGCACATGAAATGTACCTTAAGCACTGAGAAATAATATAATCTTGACAAGTAAGAAAGATTACATAAGCACTGTCCCAGATACAGTATCAAAACAAAATCTGCTTTTGAACAGCTTTGTGGCTATATGAAACACTTGTATTTAGGATCACTACAGATACTGCCCAGGAAATGGTCATCTCCTGGTAGCTGTCACCAGAGATGCCATATCTAGGACCATTTGAAATTATGACAATACTTTCATTTCACCACCAATGTAGACCGACGAAAAGACCGTTCTTCCACTGCACAGTTGAAACCAATTGAATCTTTGAATCACCCTTCCTTTTAAAAACAGATGTCAAAATTTTTAGCTTGATTTAAAAAAACACTCACAGGTTTGCTGGTTTACAGCAGGATGTCCATAGTAATGCAGAATTATCAGACACGTGGCATTCATGATGTAAGATGAAATATTAATTCCCATCCTTTGCTACGGGCATAAACATATTTTCTTAAAGAAAAATAAAAGACCGAATAAAGACCTGAGGCAAAACAAAATGTGTTTATTCTCAATGGAAAAATCCCAAAAAGCTTATTTTCAACAGATAACAACTCCTACATGATTGTGCTTGGTGTTCAGAGGCTGCCAGAATAACAATATCCAAGAGCGAAATGGAGCAAATCACCCCCCAGTAAGAAACAATCAAGAGTTTGGTGTCATAAACATCACCTACACTGCATGTTCCCATCGCAGTACCATCAGTATTTCTCTCAATGTCTTTGCAATGTCAAAGTCTCTTTCCTCAAGTACTACTGTTGCTTGGTCATGTCAGATCTTTCATCTTGAGTAGCACAGCTTTCTCTGTGGAAAACCCAGTCTGGGACTAAGCTGAAATTATTATTACATTACCTTGTGCAGTGGAATTTTACTGCACAATGTAATGATTATTCAAATATATATATAAATAAATACTATAAAAATAAAAAATGGAAAATAAAAACTTAATATAAACCACCACCACATGGAGAATAAAATTTCACAGATACTTCAGCTTATGATTATTGTCCTCTGCTGTGATGTATTTTAGTATAAAAAAGAAGCAAACAAATAAAAAGCAACTCCTTGTCCTCCTCCTAATCCTCCAGCTTCTCATTTCCACCCTGCCTTCCTGAGTGCTTCCATCAGCAGCTCCACCTGCTGCTTTTAATGTAGGCTGGAGATGCAGCCTCCCTCTGGAACCAGGCCAGGCTTTGCAGGGCTGGCAAAAAAACGGGGCACCTGACCACGGCTACAGCTGCCTTACTAGTAACATACAGGGCTCCCATACTAGCAACACACAGGGCCGGGCTTGAGGACCATTAATAAGTGCGACCAGAAGCACACTTTGTTTTCATCTGTTGAGGGGAGCTGAGGTTATGCTACATAGCTGCTAAATATACAGGCCACCATTTTAGAGTGGAGGGATTAAACTCCCAGAGCTGGGAAATAAAAATGCGAATGGTTCGTTTTCGAGCTACTGTGATGTACCACTAAACAAAGGGATTTCTATTAAACAAAAACAATAAACAGTATGCTTTCCACATTGTCATGATTCCAAAAGCTCATTTGTGCAACTAAAAGGCATCGTCAACTTTCCCGGCATCATTTAGACGGACAAAATTGGGTCCGTGTCAGATACAAGAGTGGGACAAACAGCAAATAAACCAACATGACTGCAATGTATATGCGCTTATGAGCAGGCACGTATCCAGCCTTTCCCCTGGCCTAGGCGAGATTGCAGACTGAGGGGAGGGAGGGGAAATGCTATCATGGACACAACGCAAGGACTTCTTATTTATCTTCCCACATTTGCTCACACGGATGGAGCCTTTGGTAGTCACCATGGTGGCCTATGCCTAGCCTAGGACCGGCTTCGACCATGAGAGGCGGGCATCCACCTCCAGAGACCACAGCTATGTCAACATTGACATATGATACTAACCTTAAGATTAACTTCATTCAGTGACTTTTTGAAAGTGTACAGCATAGGAATATACCTAGAGTGCATTGATTTTGACTTCAGTTAATACATACCATAGGTTCCGACACACTTCCATCTTGAACTCTTACCTCATTTTATTACTTATCAAATGACATGAAGCTCACTTTGCATTGCAGTCTCACCATGTGCGAATGTCTAATCAATCTGCTCTGTAGCTTGATGGAAGTTTTTTTTGTGTGGGACATCAAATCATTTCTGGAACCTATGCCCTGCCACAGGAAATGGAAACATTCCTGTTTTGTCTTTGCTCTCTGTTAAAATGCAAGCTGCTGTAAACAATTAAAATCACTTGAGTGTGAAGGGAACAGAAACACAATGGCAGTTCTTGTAATATTCTTATATAGTCTTAAAATGAAATGTTTGGACTCTCCAAGGTAATGACCCAGGCTTTGAGCCTGCTTTATTCTACTCTTGTTCAGCTGGGTTTTCTGCACCCTCTGAACTGAAATTTACAGTACGAAGCATACACATTTAGTAATTTGTCTTACCAGGAAGAATTAATATTTCATATAAGCAATAACTGTAGTCCCCTAAGAATATCCTTCTTCACAGAAGACGTACAAACAGGGCCTCCTATATATTAGTACCTGCACTATTAAAAACTATTTCCAAAGTTTACAAAGCATTCACTCTTTCCAAGAGTGACTTTCTATTGCAAGGTGGCAAAACTTCTGTGCTGTTTTTCAAAGCTAAAGGATGTGGGAATACCAAAATCCCTCCACAGACTTACTCCAGACTACAAAGATGATGGCATTAATTATTATATAATATTTAGGCAAAAATCAGGTATTTCTTGTCTTCATACTTGAATACCAAACTTAATATGAAGGCTAATAACATTAATTACAGTCCTGGATCTTAATTTGTATAAAATCTAACTGTCTTTTTCAACAGATTTGTCCCCAACTTCTCCCCAATTTTCACAAGTTCCTCTGAGTCACCATTACGGCAGCAGCACCCACGTGCGGAGCCCGACGGCAGATCGAGGCTGAGGTGTAAGCCTCACCGATGACAGCTTTGGGGGTGTAAGCGCCTACAGCGATGTTTGCAGAAGCCAGCGCGGTGGTAAGCTAAGGAATCCTGGCTCACCTGTACCAACCCCACTCACTGCAGGATGAAGGTTAACTGCGTTTCATCACCACAGACTGCCCTTCCTAGTCAGCCATTGCAATAGTGTATGCTACAGGGTCTGGCCTGCACTCCTGGCAAGAGCCATTACTGACATGGTCATTTGGGAGTTACAGTAAATTGTCCTTATTTCATTATTTTTATTTCATTTCAGATTTCTGCTGTGAGCAGACCTTTTGTTTTCCTATTGAAACTTTCATACATCTCTGTGGCTCATATTGTACTTGTCAGTATTTACTATTTGTGTGCGTGTGTGTGAGCTTGTGGGTGTGTGTGTGTGTGTGTGTGCACACAGAAAAAGCATCACTGACAGCAAATAAACCAACATGATTTGTCTCTCGAGTGGTGTCATTATGCTAAATAAAAAATAGAAAAATAACTCAGAAAGTATCTCTGATTATGAGTCAATCCAAGAGCAATTTCCAACATGTGTAACTTAAAAACTTAAAATGAGCTGAGCATTTTCCATTGATGACATTTGAATTCTGATTTTTTTTATTCAGAAAATGTATTTAATTGGCTGGTGAAATGGCATATTCTTAACAAAAAAGATAATGCCACAAATATGTGTAAGGTCAAAAAGCAGGAAGAGAAAACCAGATTTGGTTGAAGCTCATTGCCTCAGGCTGCACCAGTCCCATGATGCACAATCATATTCTAGTAATGAGCACCCTCTCATTCCGCATGGCCATAATCAGGGACAAATGACAGCATCCATCATGCGGAGAGACATAAGCCTACAGTCGCACCTAAACATTTACATAAATTAATATATGAGAAAGCTAATTAGGCAATAACTATGAAAACCCAATCTGTTTATGATCCCCATTAAGAGTCCCTAAAGATGTTGAATTAACATAATGGAGAAATATAAAGTGGGCCTCCATTTTAGTTTTGATTGCTGCCAAATCAGTTGATATATTATTGACCTGGGACATGTTAACTCACTTCCTCGGAATGTGTAAAACCTCCTGTTATCGGTAGATGAATCCACTATCAGTGCCTACTGTTTACAGGCATCTTTCTTTTGTAAATACATATAGATTCTAGAAAGTTTGGAAAAAGTATACAAATGAACATGTAAATAGAATATTCAAAAAGAATAATCCAAGTGTTCATTCAGGCTAAAAAGAGCCCCAAACACTTGAAAAGGCCAATAAAACAGCAGGCAAAATGAATCTTTTCAGAAAGCTGATATCAATGTGCTCTATTGTATTAATGCTCACTTAAATGAGATAATCCTGAGTTTAATTCCATCACAGATGGTGAAAAGGTTTTAAAGGTAAAAGGCATGAACATTTACCACATTTTCATTAAATTAATCGTTTAGTGATCTTTTATGTTGTGTATTATTTAAATAGAGATTTGTCAATAATATACTCATTATCCATTTCAACTTACTCAGGTAAATTTTTTAAAAATCATTAGGGAACATCCTTACAAAATACTAGTACTAGCGGTCCAAAAATGTCACTGCAAATGGTGGAGAAGCTGCTTTATTCCTGAAGGGTTAGCCCTACAGTTTAATAATAGAAAATAGGACTGAAAAATAGGCCTATGTGCAATATATATATGTCTGTCTGGTTTAAGCGCAGCACTGAGTATGAAAGGCACTTCCACCAATCAGCACAGAGACTGTTGTGCGGCAGGAATTATAAATGGCGCTTCTGAGGAACCACCTCCCTTAGAACCAAGGGGTGGGCCTCAGGGGACCCCCTGAAAAAGGAACTTTTGTTCAGTGTCCAATTGCCATCTGGCCACCCGCTCATTCACTTCATTATCTCCAGTGCAAGACCAACGGCCAATGCATATCCCCACTTGGAAAATTAATCCTTGATACTGCAGTCTCTGAAAGCCAGTGGCCTAGAAATGATAGTGGGATTACCACGTAAAATATTTCCCTTACACATAAAAATGGGCCTTTACATAAAAGAAATCTTCTTGCTTCCTGCATACCTAACGTTCAAAGTATTTTTATTAACTTCTTGACTGATGTATTTCTCTATCTGATTCCATGGTTCGCCTGAATGGATTTCCATCTTCGCAAAAGTCGTTTTTCCAGATAATGTATGATCTCTTATTTCTTCTTTCTTCTTCATACCTTCTGGTAGCATCTCTCTCTCACTAGGTCTTGCCCCTCCCCCTGTGCTAAATATCTGGTATGATGACTATACCACATACAGCTTAGAGGGCAGGACGTTTGTAGTGGATTCAGTTACACAATCAATGCTGACTGGATGTGATGTAATAAGGATTACTGTGTGCTCTTAACATTTGAAATTACATGACAAATGGTCACATGATCAAGTAGTTTTGACGGAATAGCTTTTATTATCTTTTACAAAATGAGCCGGTCATGAACATTTTATTTCCCAGTAGGTATTATTGAGACAAAGATTTGATGCGCCTACTGGTCCAATATGAACAGACCATTTGACCAAACTGAACACAGTTAACTTTGATTCATAAGCAAACACAAGAGTGTGTTTTTCTTCTCAAACACAAAAATTCAAGGTTAAACTGCTTGTTAACAACAGTACTGTTGCCATGTTTGTTTACATCGAACGTAATGCCAGCTGTTGATTAAATCCAACCCTATATCTTAATAAATCAATTTGACCATCTTGACAAGGTAGAATGGTGCTCCTAACTTAGATAATATTTAAGAGACTCATTTTAATTTGTGTGGTTAAAAGAAGACCCATCTGACCTACAGTATCTAGTCAAATATGATGTCCCAAAAGGCACTGCACTTGGCTCTGTGCTTTATACTTTGAATGCAACCACTTGACGATATAACTTAGGGACTTTGAATCAGTGTTCATGGTTATGCAGACAGTACCAATCTGTGCAAAGTCAGACGTCCTGCTAGCTGCCAAATTAAAAGTATGCCCAGGAGGAATTAAGACCTGGATGTTTGCTAAATTTTCTGCTGCAGAACTGAGTTAAAATTGTGTATGTGATTTCTCATCCCCAAAATGCACAAAAGGGTAATACTGATGTCATGTATCTTCAGTGTTTTTTCTGATCTAGGTTTGAATTTGATTCCATGCATCAAAATTTTTAAAAACATGTATTTTCTGAGCACTCTGAAAACATGAATATAAAATATTCTAGCTTTTATCCTTAGTAGCCTATATGTTTAAGCTTCTGTATTCACTGGGCAATGTTCAAATCATTGCGATTGCACATTAAGGGTTCTTTCATATCTGGTCTGTAAAATCCATTAAGTTTTGTTTCACACCTGGTCTATTTGGAGGAGGTACTTTATATTTGAGTTCCACCCTAATTCATACTGAAAGGTGTGAAAGTTTTTCACACCAATGTATGCACCAACCAAGTAGACTACGTATTCATACCTACAATAGTTATCTTGCCAATCTGAATTACCTTGTAATTGAATTTTTTTAAATATTTTTTTTAATATTAAATATTTATATTTGCTTTAACAATTTTTGTTTTTTTAACTGAATGCAGTTTGTGTGCCATTGTCGCTATGAATGTTATCAAAACATTTCACCTTCAAGCAAACAATGATCGGCAAGCTCAGAAAGTCACAGTAGTTGGAATATCCCAAAAAATTGGTTGGGGCAGCTACTTAGAAAAAACATTTTCCAATTCATTCCATTGTGGAATCCCTTTCCAGCTGGTGCCCCATAATGATCATTTTTCGATACCAGTAGCATTTCATTTAGCTAAGTACCAAAAATACAATAAAGAAAATGTATGTATTTCATATGTGTTTATCTTGGTTTAAAGTGACCATAGCCTAAATCAATAGGCAATAGACACTTCTCAAAGAATAGGCTATGCTTAGTTCACAGGGAGGATTTAAAGCTAACATTTACAGAATAAAAACAATGTGCATAAACAGAAATACCTCAGTGGATATAAAATTAGTCCTATTTTACAGACAAGTGTCTTATACATGGAATCATATTATTATTATTATTATTATTATTATTATTATTATTATTGTTGTTGTTGTTGTTGTTGTTGTTGTTGTTGTTTTCTATGACCTAGGTAATTCTGGTCTAGAACTGAATTATTTACCAGGCAGTTGGTGGAAGCCAAATATGTTAATAGTTATATAATCAGATAATGGGCAGTAAATGTGTTGCTAAGCAATCATAAGCCCTAAAATGATGCTTAGGTTAACAGAGAATTGGTCCCTTTTGTAACACCTTTTGTTAAGGAAGTTCATTGAAAATACAGTGTTTAGGCCCGCTGAGTCCTTAAAGGGGTCTTGTTTCTTTATGGCATAATGAGGGCAAATCCTTCATTTTCCACATTCTTTTCCCTGGTTTCTTTTTCCAGCATCTGCTAAAGCAAAAGCATGGGCAATCATGCACATGATCTGCTAATTACTGACCCTCAGCAGTAATACCTGTGCAAAAACATTATTTATACCAGTATTCTATCAGGTCGTATTATTTAGTGAGTGTTTGTTAAAGTACTCTCTTATTTGGCAGCCATACTGGGGCCCCAGGTCCAACAGACAAAGACATGTACATATTTTATAAATGTCAGACGTGTAACTCTCTCAAATGTAGTCTATTTAATCAACAGAGCAGATCATAACCATAGGTAGTTATATGATTACAAACCAATTAAACCATTCCTATTCTCCTGTTGGACTAAAATATTAAGAGGACACTGTAAAATACTGTGATAATGCAAGCAGAGAGATAAGACAGACAATTTTTGATTTTTGTTATTATCGCAGTTGAATTAGAGGTCAATCATTTTACAATGTCTATTAATGACTAATATTAACTAAGCTGAGTACATTACTGCATTGCACAGTTCCATAACTGTTGGATGTACATAGCCAACTCTGACCTTAATTACAAATGACAGACTATTTGAGTTGCTTCCAAGGCTTCTTATCGTTGCATAGCCTAAATTCCAAACATAAATTATTTGGCTTACTCTAATTTTCATTGAAATTACAATTTTACAAAGCGTTGGACATGCCTTATATGTGAATAATACAGTATGATATTACCATATGACGTTTCTTAAATATTAGCGTGATTTCCACATTTAATTGTTGTAAGGTTGAAAGCAGCAAAACACAAGGGACAGAGAGAAAGGGGGGCGCAAAATGGAATACTGTAATGAGGAAAAAATGTGGGTCCAGCAAACGTACAAGGCAAACATGGTGAACCTCATATTTTAATCTACTGGGCAGGCATGGCACTGCCTGCACAACAGGATTCAGGTGCATCGCACGAGACCCCAACATAAATAGCTACTTACACGAGACGATACAGTACAAAGGCTATATTCTACAATAAACATGCTCTAGGACACGCCAGCACAAAGCTAACGTGAAAAACATAACAAATAGGCTACCGATGTGCTTTATAGGCTAATAATATGCTATAAGCGCGGCTGTATTGTTGGCTACATAAACATGTAATATAACGGGTTGTGAAAACATGGAATTGTATTTATGGTAGGCTACTGTTTCAATACCGTCATATCATTTAATAGCTATAGTTAAGGATCGATGCATTTAAGGCTATGGAAGTCAATTAAAGCACATATAAATATACATACCCATCAAAGACGCTTTCTTTCAAATTACAAAAACATCATTATTAAAAATATGTTTTGCTCTTGGTGATCAAATGCATCAGTTAGCTAACTAGCTCGATAAATGTAATAAAGCCATTAAATCGCCATTCTGATGGCGGGACTGTAACGAAATTTCGGTGCATAAACATGGGCTGGACTTCAAAAGGAAAAACATCAGTCAGCGCACTGTGTACGGTTACATCGCACTCTAGAGATGTATTAAAAATGTACTGTGCCGATGTTAGAAATCACTGCAGTTATTCATTTTTTTAGGTTATCTTAGAGGACGACTATCCTAACGGATTTGATATTCTCCCTGTCCTTTTCTACAATGGCATCGCCATCAGTCGACTTCATTAACCTTCGCAGCAATCAATATTCATCACCCCACCCTTCAGCAGGTTCCCGCATCAACATCACCCACCAACCTACCATTCCGTGCCAGTTGACGACAATCCTAGTCCGGTGACAGTCCTGTTCAAAACATTCCGACGGGCGAGATTCAAGAGCTTCGTATCGCAAAGATACTTGAATGTGAAGATATAAAAAATAAATAGCCACCGATTAAAATAAAGGGGGTTAAAGCAGAAATTGCGATGCTGAATCACCCTCGGCTCACCGTCTTGCAACCATTGTGCTGCAAGATGCTGGCTGTACCATTGTGGAACCTACCAGAGGAGAGGTGGAAAAAGGGGTTAGGGAAATGGGTTGCTATAGAAACCGAAAGGAGCACACATGACGTCAAAGCCCAAAGCAGTCTCTGGAGGGGAGGGGGAAGCTTGTCTGATCCTGCGCCGTCCTCATCCAGGATGTCATTCGGACATGACTACGGACCTGCAAAGAGGCGGGCAAAATGGGACCACAGACAACCTGTCCCTTCGGGATAGATGTGCATTATATTTTAAGCAGAATTTGCTTGTCGTTAGACATAGAAAACAATGTTAATAAGCTGAGACACTATCATCATCATTGCGTTTTTTGCAGCATCCATTTAGTTCCACATCAGCCTCCGTAGTAGCTGGTAAAGCCTCGAGTAGAATCGCGCGTAGCCTACCGAAATCCAGGTGCCGGTCAGGACAGTTCGGTTCGTTATTTCCTCTTAAATTGCGCTTTTTAGCCGAGTGGCGTTCAGATAATTTTGGTACTCTTGTAGTATTGTCACATTGTTATACGCTTCTATACCATTCGTAGAAGCATCCTATGGAGTTTTGCTTTGCCACTATCGCCCTTGACTTGCTTTTGTGCTTGCTTTTTGTATAGACTACTGACAGACAGGCTATGAGGACAGATGTTTCTTTAAGATGGTGGCTACTATTGAAGTGATTTTGATTTCATTTCATAATTTCATTTTGAAATTTTGAGGCATATTTCAGTGTCCTAATGTGGTATAGCCTAACTGAGGCAGTGAGCTATTAGGCGGACCAGGGCCAATTCTTCATCTTGTGTTTTTTTAAATAATTAGGCCTACTTGTTATTATTAATTATTTATTCATTATTATTTATATTTAAATGCATTGTTTGTATTGTTATTAGATTCCATGGTCGACTCAGCATTTATTAATTACTGTAACAGTGAGTGTATGTCTAGATGTGCATAAATACCACAGTCTTTAGTGGTAATTTGTTCATCTCTAAATTGTCCTCATTTTTTCCTGTGTCCTGTTTTGTATATTTAATCTGTATTTAGCACTGGTAGAGGTACAGTCAGCCATGCTCCTGCTGCACTCTAACACATCTACTGTAATTGACTGCACCTCTTTGTATCATCTGTATTGCTTCACATCATGGAGCACAGGTGATCAGTAATCAAAATATTAATCAAAAATATTTTTTAGAAGTCTAACAAACATCTTTGCAAACCACAATCCTTGACAAGAATTACAGGTGAGAATAGAACAGGTGATGATCAATCCTTCATGTTTCTTTAACAGACTAGGAGGACTATATGAATAAATGGCAATTTATTAGCTTGTGAACCCTTTTTTTATTGTTTTTAAGTATTTGTAGAGAATGTGGTATAAGAATAGCAGAACAAAGACTCAGAAGCAAACTATCTTTAGATAGTTGCAAGTTATCCAGACAGATACCAATATAAAAATTATCGAGTTGTAAGGTACACATGAATTATCTTTTTAATATCTGGTAAGAAAATGAAAATAATTAAGTATATGATAATAACATATGACACCTGAAAGAGTTTGAGAGGAGTTGAGGGCTAGCCCTTCTCTTGGGCCATTTTCAGAGGCCAGAGTTCAGGACCATGGACAGTGGTGGCCTCACTGATGGGAACACACAGCTGAGGTTGATTGGTATTCAGCCCAGGTGCTGCTCATTGCTTTCACCAGGCCTTTTCGGTATAAAGGCCCAGTCTGAAGTCCTTATCAGCTAATATCTTCTCAGCTATTAGCACCTCTAGATGGCTGTCAAGTTGTTAACAGATAAGCATATGATCAATTAATCTGAGATTTAAGCAACATGTTAAGCCTATTGAATACTTTATTGCCACATCCACTATACAGCAGTTAGGAATTTGTTTCAGTGTACTCACATAAAGATACAAAAAACACAAGTACAAAAATATATTTAAAAAACAACACATTGAGCATCAGACCTGAGACAACCTGATATGCAAAAATCCAAAAACACAGACACAAAAGTGCAACAAAACGCAAAGCAAACGACCCAGGTCAAACATCCCTCAACTGTAGTCTCACAAAAAAACACTATCGCACACTCAAGCACATATGAGTAACAAAGTGCCAGTGGGTAGTGAAAAAGGATGAAGTGCCAGGATCAGTTGCAGTTAGTGCTATCTTTTGCTAAGACTCTTGGGATAAACATGCTCAGGGTATGTGCTGTTCCTGAACCAAGATGTTCTGGTTTTAATACTCCTAAGTCTCGTCCCCGAGGGACCCCGATGCTTCAAGTCATAGGCTTGAGCAATCTGTTGTTAGTTTTAACAACCTGTGTTCTGCTTTGCAAAAAATCAAGAACCCAGAGACACAAGGACTGTCAGACACCAAGTCGCAATAGCCTGTTGTAAGCATCCCCAAGGACACACTAAACAGCTGAAGTGTCTGAGTGGAAAAGGAATGTGTGCAGTCTTACGTGGTGCTACCGGAACAGGATTCATTTAATGCTTTCTTATTTTACTTGGTTGTCAGACTCAACAATAATGTTTTATCCTTTACATAGAAGGACTGCATATGAGGGACTGTAGCATCTTTCTGCCACTATCTATTTTGGTAGATGGAGATGTGCCTCTGCCTTATAGCCTACAAGGACACAATGGGGTGCATATAGTTCTATGTGTATGTTATTACCTTAATACCGCTATGTATGTAGTGGTTTGAGTCAAAGAGTAATGCAGGGATAAATTGAATGCAAATTATTATACCGTATGTTCAATAATGAGAAAATGCAATGGTGCAATGGTTATACATGAATGGTGCACAGCAGGTTGTATTGACCGGTCTCCTCGAACCATTCCACTTTTTCCCCTATATACCAAAAAACCAAATAAAAATCTCAAATCATCAAAGAGAGACACAATCACTTCAAAATGGCAGTAACAGTAATGACCCCTACTTGTGCTATCTCTGTACATTTACCACACCATGAAAACCATTTATAGAACAGCTGGCTGCTGACTCATAGGTGATTCCCATTACCTACTGTTCGCATTTGAACGATGTTTCAAGATCTTTATTCAGTGCCCACTGTACCACACCATCAATGACACCAACTTGTTCCCTATAACATCAGCTTTCCAACACCACCAAACATAATTACACTGTATGTGGAACATTTAAAGTTACACAATAATATGTCAACACTGTAGTTCTGGGGGCATTCCACAGAGGCAGCAGAATGATTGCAACAGTGCTATTGGAGCAATAGCATTGTCACTTTATCAAACCTTACTGGCTCCTTGCCAACACTGTAAACACAGTTAGTTCTCCTTTGGGAGTCCAATAAGGGGCACACTTCTGTAAGCCACCCTACACTCACTGTCATATAGCTTTGTGAGTGAAATGGCATTAAAAGCAGAGTTGTAGCCAATGAATAGCACCCAAGCACATAAGGAATGAGCCTGTAGTTGCTATAGGATATAATGCTGACATTTACAGACATATTAGGCAAACAGAACATCTACAGTCATATTGGCCCAACAGAATATCTATGGACATATTAACCCTATATGCAAACTGGTAAAGGTCTAATACAACTTCAGATAGATGGTTACATGCAGTACCAGATGCTCAAATGTCTTCATGACGGCAGAGGTAAAGGCAACAGGCCTATATTCATTCAAGTAGCTGACACTGGGTTTCTTAGGCATTGGGAACCAATATAGCATCATAGCAACTGAGGAAACATTAGGTTAGTTAACATGTTTTCCTCAGGCAAACTAACGTGCTGGCAGCCTTGTATATCTTGACTCCAATTGCATATAGGCTTACTTATAACTATATTGCTTATGACGAACTGGGCCCAAAAATGTTAAAAAGTTAGGTCATTAGGTAGCTCACTACGCCTCTTTTGAGAACCCATTGCATCAGGTCTTATTAGCCAGGTAAATTACACCCTTGCCTAGAATTAAATTGGGAACGTAACAAGAAATATGTAACACAGATATCAATGGCTGAAGCCACTGGTGCTGTGTGAAATATTATTTCCCATATATAAAATATGAAATATGAGTCTGTGTAGTAGGTGAAGATTATTTTGGTGAGTGAGAGTTAATAAGGAAACTATGTCATGTATCTCAAGGGCATCGATCAAATCTCTTACCTAATATGAAACAAAAAATTCTCAAGACCACAAAAGTTTTCCGGATGAATGTCAAATTGAATGTCTGGAAATAAAGACTCATATTTTTAACACAACATATGCAGTATGATGTGTCTCCAACCCAATTACTGTCTCTTCTTGAAGGACCTCTGGGGATGTTATAGTCACCACACATCACTCTGCCACCAAGTATTTCCATCCCTATTAGTTTGGCACCTCATTATGGGCAGTAGCAAGATGGCCTACATTTCAGTTTACAGGAAACAACATGGTAGAAATGATCATACAATAGCAAATATTGAATAGACGGGAGAGTAGAAAGGGTTCGGAATGAGAAAGTTGGAATGATTTATGTGAATACACTGAGATGTGTCACAGAGGAGTGCAGAAAACACAAAGCTGTAGCTATGCTAACCATTTCATGTAAACAAAAAGTCTGATAAATATCTGTGTAGAAATAACAAGGATATTGGAGATTAAAATAACCTTGTTGCATATTTCTCCTTTCTTGACAATCTGGGGGGTGATATTTCTGAAAGTAAGGTATAAGAGGTCATGTTAAATCTGGTCATCTTTTGATATAATAACACGAGAGATGTTTTGCTTGGCAACATGCTTTTCTACTTTTAATGCTTTCTGGTTTTCTTTCATTGACTTCTCAATAGAAATGGTGTGCTTTTGATGTGTTTATCTTCTTTCTGTGTGAAATACAAACTAATGCTTTTCTGAAAGACAGTGATACCACTTGGTCTTTGTTGTGATCCTCCCATTAGATCCTTTCGAGATAACAATGAAGGGCACTGCATTTTCTACCTGGGCAGGCTGCTCTTGCATGCACTCACTCTGAAATGACCTTTCCACAACCTCAGCCAAGTGCTACAGCAGCATGAGCCTGAACTAACACTGCCAATAAAAATGTTGCTTAACACGCTATGAACTCCCTTAGTTGAGACGTTTTATTGGGCAATAAGGTATCGCTATAGATTCTGATGAATCTGTAGACTGACCACACATAATGCTCTCCATCTTAGCAGTGACAATAGGAGAGACTGTGACCTTGACTAGTATTACAGCAGGTTTCCACCTCATTTTTCCCTCACATAGCTGCTTCTCCTCTACTGAACCTCCAAGCTTCTGAGGAGTGACATTCTATTCCAGCAGATGAATGGGTGCCCGCAGCCCTCAGCATGTTGCAGGGTGTTTTAATGAGGCCCCTGGCCTGGAACTCCAGTCTATTCATGGCAGAGACCCAAGTGATTGGGCTGTCATGACTCTCCTGTCAGAAGCCTGGTGAGATGGAGATAGAGAGGTCAGCATCAGTCTATATCTGGGAACTCTGCAACTAAGAATGGCACCTCTGTGCCACACTAGATGGAGCTGCTAGCAGCGGACAGGCTATTGACTGTGTGTGCTCTTAACACTGCTATCCCCTCTGCTCACTGTGAACTGGCCATGCTCCTCTGCAGTAGCTGTCTCATTCAAGGAACTGGACTAATGAAGACCCTGGAACAGCTCCAAACTTCTGAGCTTAAGATTCAGCCCCAGACCCCTGGGAAGCATGGCACTGCAGGACACTCTCTCACTGCTCATGCAAGTCCCACAACTATGACCTATGAGGGGTTAGTACGTTTCAAAAACATATTAGAACATAGGATTTTATGGGGTGGTGGGGCCCAGATTTTTGGGGCTCAAAATCCCCTGTGGCACCCCTAATCTTAACTGTCATAAATCCTACATGCACGCAGTCCATAAAAAAGGTCAGGTCTACTGGAAAGTAATGTGATTTCAGGAGTTTATAATGAGTTCATTAAAAAAGCATTGAGTTACCTCATTTGAAACACCCACAGTAAAACAAGCCTTTGTCTTTGGCTGCCAAGTTTTCAACATCCCAGATTGAAAGTGGGTACCTTGTGTAAAGCACAAATTTTGCATTAACTAGCGGTCCACTATTGGCATTTCTTTGTCTGAGCAGTATAAGGCAAAACTAACCTTACTGGCTGGGGCTGTTCCTGGAAGTTCCCTGCCTCAGAACTGGCTCAGACATTTGAAGGGGGGAGGGGGGTTGGCCATAATCTTGCTTTTACCTTCCTAGGTAACTTTGAAGTGGAGTGGATGCAACTACACACAGACCCTACCATTGCTTCCTTATAGTGTTCTTTGAAAGGGAACGGTCAAAATGTTAATGAGCATTAGTTACTGTTGAAAGCCATTTTTGATTTTCTTAAACAGTGGGAGTGTTTCAGAGGGATGGGGACCTCTACCTCTATCAGGCCCAGCTCCCAAAGTGTGGTAGGACAGTCAACCAGCTCTTGTTGCCAGAAGTCTAGTGAAGGGAACTACTGTCACAAGTGCAAGATGGCCATAATCACCAAGGCGCTGAATGCACAGATTCACAGAATCGGTTCTTAACAGATGATATTAGTCTGGAATGATTGTTGAGATGTTAAGCAGTTTAAATCTGAACTGCTGCCAGAATTCACTGGCCAAGCCTAACAATCCACTAGTATGTACCTTTTTGAAAAAATCTGACAGTTCATTACACAAACCTGGCAGATGGAAAAGATGTGACCTATATGCCCTGTTTATGTCTGCCACCTCAGAGCATGCAATGATAATGCACTTGCAGATAGCACAATAGTCAATTGTCCAATGTGGCGAGGGAAAAATATGTTTTTAGTAGCATCGCTGAGATTAGGATGTGCGCACTCTGATGCCATTTTGAAGCACTACTCACAAATCCACGATGGGCCCACTGGACTAGTTCCTGCCTGGGAAAGGACGATAGATTCCGCCAGGATCGGTTTGTAGTCTCCCACCAGAATTTAAACAGCATTTCTATCAGGATCAAAGTTTTCCCCACAGCTTCAGGATTACCTGGATTAGCTCAGCTTTCTTTACATGTCGCTCAAACATTTTGTTCCACAGTCACTGTAAGTGGTTGAGCAACAGTGCAAAAACCTCCAGCACTGAGCATAGGAATTCCCCTCAGGAGAAAGCCTGTGGGTTAATGCATACTGTCAGTGCAAAGGAAATGGCTTCTAGCCATGCAGGTCTCTGGTTGGCCTTTTGCACCATCTCAGGATGTGAGGAGTAGGGGACTGACAGGTGGAGCTGGTGATGTGGTCCAATGCAATTTCCCACAGTCTGGACAACACTACTGCGGCACACAGACTGGTGCATCCTGTTTCTTTTTAGGCTGCCAGCTTTAGATCCCCTTCTAACTCATCTTACCCACATGGGGGGTGTCCTTCAGGGATGAGAGGACAAACTGCAGGTGATTCTGGGAGAGCTACCTACTTGGATTGAATGACACAGAAAAGCTATACCTTATCGTTATATTGGACATCCATGGACATCCAGTTAGAATATATTTAAGCAAAGTACCTTTAGTTAAAAAGCAAAAAAAAAAAAAAAAACTTCAGTCGGTTTATTTATTGTGACCAAAGTCAAGTGTGTCATTTTTCTCTGCCTCAGGGAATCTGTGTTTTAGGGATCCTGCTTCTTCTGTGCCTGGATGATATTACAGTACTAATAACAATTCAAAACATTAGCCTTTACCAAAAATATATTCCTATTCTCAGTTTGAAAATAATCTTTGTATGAAAAATACCCCATTAGTCATTGCTCTTGATTGTAACCTACGTATGTATTACTGAAGTATACAATATAAACATACTATATGATTAATTGGTTTTATATTTAGACATATGTAAATGTGCTTTTTTACCTTTCAATGCTGTGCTTGAATTGTCTAGCCTATATGTTTCCCTGTTCATGCCAAGGCTGAAGAACATTTAACTGGTACCTATAGATTATACGATGACACCTATAATAAATATGTACGTAGTTGCTGACAAAATTTTATTGCATAGCATGAGTCACATAATTGTCCAAAATCTGTAACAGGACAGCAGTAATACGCAAGTTACCCCGTCAAGTTGTGATATAGAAACGACAGTGTTGTAATAATACTTTCAACCACTAGAGGGTGGGTTATTCTAGGAAAAGAGGGTGACGCCAAGGAAGGAAGTACTTGAAAATGAATTACTTCCTGTTTAAGTCCACTGGGGATTACTTCCAAATAAATAAACAAAGCATTGTGCGTGTACGAATCCCTAAAACATTAACATTTAGAGTTATCATTCATTTAAAAGACTGCAAAAAACTTGTTGGGTTAGTTTTTACTTATCTGTATTGCTTTTATTCGTATATTTTTTCTATTGTTTTTATTTGTTCCTGATTATTTCCGAGTTTTTTTTATTTCAGGAGCATGTTTATCCTTTATGGAACTGAATTATGTTTGTATTTCAGTCTTTCTGGGAAGGATGTTGCAAATGAGTTTCAATAAAAGGTAGTAGTAGCTTATATTTATTGTATTTAATCATTTATGTTATTATTGTTGCTTTGCTTTGTTTTTAGAAAGCAACATGAGTTTGGGGTTTCTAAATGTCAAAAGCTTCAAAGTTGTGTTGTTTAGTCATTTGGTTAATCAATTTTCTGCTCCACAATGGCACTGTTCAGGACTAATTTTTAACATGGAATGCCTATAAACGTTACCCATGTTGAGCAAGTGGTGGCAGCAATCATTGAACAAAAATACAAAAAAATAGTTTACACACCTATTCCAGTCAGGCAAGTGAATTTTTCACAAGCACTAAAACATGAATCCAGGAACAGAACTAAACCGAAAACCAGATGGTCAACTCTTGTCTTTCTTCAGTCCTCTCTACTTCCTTATTAAGGGCAGGGTTTTGAAAGCTGGGTTATGAAAGACTATGATACTCACTGAATGGTTCAAATTAAGAGCTGAGAAATGGCATTTATTTACATGAGATTACTTCCGTCTGCTTTGGTCTCGATATGTGGATATGTATGGCTTAACCCTGTTTAGACTCCTAACAGAATGTTTTAGTAATGTCAGCAGTTTTGCAGTGCTACCAGCCCTTCATTAAGATTCATAGAGTCAGCAAATAATATGTTTGTGCTGAAACAAAGACAAGATTATGAATATGGTGCTGACCATCTAGTTAGTATATCAGCAATCTGTGGTGAAACCAGTTGAATAGCGACCACGTTTATTTGCTGAGGCAGAAGAGAACAGAGGTTTCTATGTCACTCTCATAATAAACAGACCCTGGCTACATTCTTTCTAAAACATCAGTGTTTCCACAAGCATTTTGTGATACCTGACATCTCTCTTTCGAGAATTTCAGAGACAGGTCTTAGAGTACAGGGTGATTTTTATATTTGTGAGGCTTGACATCAGTAATGCCACTCTATTTCACACATACATCTATTTCATTATACCAAAACTACACTATATAGTTGTTGATTTTCTTTTGTTAAGATAATAGCCCTATGATGGACTAGCATTCCGACCAGAGACATGTAAACTGTTTAATCCAACTGAAAATAGGATTGCCTGTAACCCTAAAAGTCAAAAAGGTATGACCAAGACAATACTTTCGGTGTGCCATTTGTGTCACTGTAAACTTCAGTGTTGCCTCCTGTCAGATTAATTTTTACTTACAATTCCCAGAACCACCCGAGCTGTTGCCTGATAAATCTAACTGCATGTTCTCTGGATGGCTGTTTGTGTGCAGTTATGCTGAATTGCATTACACTTACACATGGTTAATCAGGGTTTGTGACCAAACCATACGTCTCAGCTCTCCGCTCTTAATCTGTCCATGGGGAAACACTGGAGGAATTGTTCACAGAAGTCTGAAGAGGAATTGAGCCTACTGAGTTCCCACAGAAAAGCAGTTCGCAACCATAAGGCTATCCTGTAGCTGGTAACTGTTTAGAACATCACCACCAACGTAAGAATAAGTGTGTAGTGTGTAGATTTTAATCGGGTCACATTTTATAGTTTCTATCCAACATACTGTGTCACAGAACAAGGGGAAACATTGAGACATGTAAAAGGGTTCGATTTGTAGACTTCATTGTTCTCAAGATGCTTCCTAAGATTTACAGATTTACAGCAGGACCCCAACAGGAATTAGACCAGCAGGGAGGAGCCCCAATCAAAACTCATTTCAGAGTTAGCCTGTGACCATCCTCTGTTCCCTGGAAAATCGGACCTCCAGTGATTCTGCAGTGATTGCTTTCCTTGTGGATTCATCTTTTTTGTCTCTCACTCACTCTTTTCAGGATGTTTCCTCTCTTGGGTCTCATAAAATTATAAAAAATAAATAAATAAAAAAGCAACAGAAAAACAAGTGTTTTAATTCAGATTGACATCAATCTGACTTTCCTTGCTGTCTGGCCAAAGAAATGTACTGTAGGGGGGCTTACACTCTCTGGTGTTCTCTACACCTACAGCTAGCACAGACGATGCTGTACCAGTGAGGTCCAAGTTAGGAATACAAAAGAGGCTCCTCTGCCATTTTACAGAAGTGGGTACATGCTTTTATGCTTGATTTTGCCTTTCATAAAAATCTCTTTTAAGGCTTAAAGCTAATTGTGTAAATTATGTTCTCAGTAGATTTGTGAGTTTATTCCGTTCTTTCCTAGAAAAATGCTTTCGATTTTGATTGGTGAAAGACAAACATTTCAGGCATAGTGATGCCATAGCAACATAAGCTCTGATGGAGGCATATTTCCAAAACCTGAACAGCCAATTACCAAGCCCACCATACTAGTTTCCATCCACACCTTTTCCTTCCGGGAGCTCTGCAGGGGTCTCAGTGATTTTGGCACACAGCCAGGGGCTTCGCATTCTAGCTCGCAGTCCCAGCAGCCTCCAACTCTATAAGCACTGTAGTCCACTTAAAATATACAAAAATACACTTACGCCCCATACATCTGCTTATGGGTTATATTGGTTCTGTTTTCAATGAATGGGATAACGAGAAGTATTTCATTGTCCCTCCAGTTAGATGTAGTGTGAAGAAAATGTACTTGGTAAAAAAAAAAAATGTACAGAACGTGATTTTTAATAGTAGAACAACATAGGGGGGCTAGTGACAATTTAGGATGTATACTCCAACCGAGTATTGAGGATAAATTTGTACATTTACAGAATCTTTGTACTGGGATCAAAAGATTTTGTGCTATTCAAAACCCATAATTAAGTAAGTGGTTTAACTGTTATATTAAACTGGCATGTGTTTCAAGGTACTGAATACTTTTATATTCAGAGAGATTGAGTGGAGCTGCAATTGGCACCCCAGGAACAGGTTTTCATGCCCCTTCAGTCAAAGATACCCATTCAGACACAACATCTACTCTTTATAGTCTGAAACCAAGTAGGGTTCATAACAAAACTGTTGCGGTCTGGTTTAAAATAGCCAGCATTCTGCTTCCCTGGATAATGTTACTGAGAGCAAAAAAAAACTGGGGCTCTAGCAAAACAACAGACTCAGAGTGACATTTTGTTCTTCCATACCCTGCAATTTGTGGTGTGAATCTTCATTTTTCTCTGGTTAGTCATGATCGTGATGGAAATACATCCGGTTGCTCATAAGACTCACAGATTAAATCCTTTTTGGTCGGATATAGCATTACTGGCACAATCGTTGCATTTTGATGTTATGTTTTACACAGTCCTTTTGTCCAAATGAAATGCAATGCAGATTGGCATTACACTGGAGGTTGTTAAAAATCAGTTGGCTGATGTGTTTTCTGTAGAGCTTGGTGAGAGCCCGAAAAGAGAATTTTGTGATGAATAGCTGGGTAGCTTTGCGTTCTGTTCCCTGTAATCAGGATGCGCACGCATTCCTCCTGTGGACGAGCTGTGGTGTGGCGTGGAACTCCAGCCACAGCCACTGCAAGTAAGCAGGCAGGAGGCCGTCGTTTTCACCAAATTTCTATATGGCCCTTAAGCAGAGCAGACACACAGAATTTTGTCAGTTAAGCTGAGATCTACTTGGTTGTAGGAAGTTACAGCTGTTCAAACTCAGTGTATATGGCTGCAGTGCCACAAGTTCTCAATCTCAATTAAGCACATCCTGCTAAAATATTAATTAATACTAATATGTCATGGTTTGCCTAAAAATGGACAAATACTGGGTATGAAATTTGCTACAAAAATTAAATATCCCAGATCTAACTAACTTGCTGTGTCCAGTATGAAGAAGTATATTGGCTGGCTACAGTCTCACCAGAGTAGGCTATATGATTGAAAAGTCATAGATGTAAAAGGTCAATAGGTACATGGAGAGTATGACTTGATAATATTTATGGATGTGCGCCTAGCGTGAATGTATATCTTTGTGTAGACCTGGAATCTGCTGTTCTTACTGAATAATTTCAGGTTATTTGCATTTCTGAAGCTCTTGCTAAGTGCAACAGTTCCACTCCAATGTAAACTTAAGAAACAGAAAAAGTAGATAAAAGATAAATAGACATTGCGCAAATAGAGAAGGAAATTATTGAAATGAACTGTTTTAATTAAAGGTGCAGACTCTCTGTGGCTTTTTCCCATTAGTGTTAGCCAGCCCAGTAGACTCTTCATAATTGGTTTTAAAGACAAAATAGATAAAGAGCATTCAGCCCTGTTCTTTCAGAGCATATTAGCAGACTTACTGCGTCCATATCAGTCAAATTCCCTGAAAGCTTGGAGCTTGGCTGGGCCATTTGCAAATTTAATTCAGATATTTACAAATAAGTGCAGTTCAACACCAACAAATAGATTTAGGTTTCATAAACAATCACCCTGCAAAAGTAATCATGCTGAAATAACATTTTTGTTTCATGTTGCTGCTCCCTGTTGTATGTGTTTTATGCTGCTTTTTAAATTTGAATTATTTCTCAATAAATGCCACAATGAGAGTTTTCCAGATCAATTTCCATTTAATGCAAAACAGTGAACACTAAGGTATCTGAAAGACTAGAGAACTGCCGGGAGCACTAGCACTATTCAGCCACTAACTGATGGCCTGGGATGGCCTGCAAGGGTCACTAAAGGTACAGGAAGAATGGAATTCTCCAGGCAATCACTGCACACTCATTCCGCTGTGCCTTCCAGACAACAGTGCTCAAACAGCTAAGAAACTGGGTGTGTCAAAGGGGACATTTCATTTAGCCTAGGAGATTTACGGAAGGCAATCCACCTCCTTGATTTAGGGATCACTAGGGATCACTTCCCACTGAGTCATCAGATCGTGCTAAGAATGGCACAGTAGCCAAATCACTCAAGACTTTTCACATTTTACCTTTATGTATGAACACAGGTTTATTGGCAGGAGGATTCAGTTCAGTGTGTGAGCTTCCCAGTAGCCTATGGACTTTCTTTTATATGTATATATTTTATATAATATTATATTTTTATATAATATTATATATATATATATATATATATATGTGTGTGTGTGTGTGTGTGTGTGTGTGTGTTTGTTCTTTTTTTGTTGTTGTTTTTTGCAGCATGAACTTACTATGGTGGGAAGCGGGCAATTCATAGACAAACTAGGCCATGATGTCACCATGTCAGTATGCTACAGCTTGATCATTCTTTTTTTTTTAATGTATGGCTCCTTGTTTGATCAATTATATTTAAACAGTGAGATAATATTTGTTGATGAAAATGAAAACAGTAATTACAGATTTCTTCCACATTCCATTATTCTCTCAAAATTAAATTTACAATGGTTGAACTAAATAAATATAAATATGAACAAAACAGAACAAAATCTTATACACGCTGGTTAACAACTTTTCATACAACCATCAAAGGCCAATGTTATTATTAGAATCTGTCAGAAATTTAAAGGAGGTTTTATCATTCCTTGGAATTTGTTTTTCAAAATATTTTAAATAGTGTGTGTATCTCTGCAGACGAAACTCTCGTTCATCCAGCACAGCCCTTAATACTCCCGGCCAATATATTATAAGTTTTATTTTCCTCTTGGAGGTTTCTATAGAAACGCCTGTTGCTTGCTTATGCGACGATTCCTGCTTTACCACATCGGGCCAATGAACTGTGGGAGTTGGGTGTCTGGTTACTCCCAGCAAGCCTGCTCCAGCTTGCTAAACGAAGAGAGAGAAAGCTTCATAGCATAATGGTTACCAGGCTGTTGGAGGAACGTATGCGACACGGGACTGTATAGAAATACAAATTCACAAAATAATAGCATGACAAGCGGGCACCCAGAAGTCGTTTAATGGGATATTGTGTGTGATAATCCTACTCCGGAATACGCATTAATAAGTTATGGATATTTAGGAACGAGTTTTTATTAGGAAATAAACCTGTTGCCTATTCGACAGCCCCATTCTTCTTCCATTTCAAGATGTTCCATTGTGGAAGGGATGCTGAACGGCTTCGCTTGTTTGCACTTTTCTAGTTGGAGCTCCAACTGAAGTACTAAGCTAATTCGTGAATTGGTAAAACAAGGTAAGTTGGTGCTGTTATCGTGTCTGTGTCAAAGGGAATTAATAAGCGATAGATGTTTAGCTAGCTACCTCACAGGCGGATCAACAAAAGCAGAGGGAAAAGCACTTAACCTGTTGTTTACGGCACATTAGTTCAGTTTTTTTGCTCTAAAATAAATATTTAGAAAACTATTAGTCTACGAGCAAAATAATATGCTAATTCTGTAATTTCTTGGGTGTGTTTGAGTTTGAAGACGAAGTTTGAAACGACATAACTACTTGCATACGAAGCACCCAAGAATGCGTTTTGAACGCATAAAGTGTTGCAACAGTTTAAAGACGTCCATTGAGTCGGAAAAATGTAGTAGCGCGAGATTCCTTAGGAAGGACTGTTGCGACTTAATGGTGAATCGCAGGTTATATTTTATGTTGGCTAATTTAGCCGTGAACCATACCCACCGTACAATGCAATAGGCTCAGTTTGAAAACTTGTCTGTAGAGTTAGGCACATTTCTGTCGTGGTCCTAACGCGGGCAGGCAAAGTCTTTGACTGCAAGTTGTTTTCGGGATTGCGCGTCTCACGTATTTTTTCCGGGTGTATTCTTCCTAAATGATAACAAATAATTGAAATTGGAACAAAATAGCAATGTAGAACTGTCTAACGAGCGATTCCGTGCATCAGAACGAGCCACGTGATAAATGTCGCGCGTTGGCTAAAGTTTTGAATATAGCCTATGTAGAAAAAAATAGACAAAATATTGCCAGTCTCAGAAATTATTAACCAGGGAATTTCACCAGGGAATGTAAAGAACAGAAGCTACCAACTGACTGCGTACAGCAATTTAGAACTATTTTGTTTTGTATTAGTGTTGATAAAACACTTCTCCAGTACATCTACCATTGTATTAGCTATAGGGTGTAGGCTACTCAGGTTTTCAGGAGGCATTTTTGACATAAAAGTACCAGAAAGTTTAGCGTAGGCTGTAAAATGATTCGCACGAGTAGCCTACTGGGAGGCAATAGGCCTACTATTACAAAGCAACTAATTATCTTTTGCTGCTGACCAACATAGACTGAAACTACTCCACACATGTATTTTACGGTTGTTTCTAAACTGAGTGTCGCATTTCTGCTACTTTTAGAAGCTGTATGAAACGCATCTTAAGCTTTTCTTATATTTTGTTGTGTTGTGGACCATTGCAGCATCCATCGAGTATTTTACTCAGCTTCACAGTTAAAGAAGACTGAAAATACAGTTTGTAATCGTTTCCATCAACTTTCTGAGCAAGTGACCACGTAAATGAACACTGCGCTTATTGGCCTGATATAGAAGTTTTACCTACTCGTAGTGACGTAATTGTGGTTTACCATTTTGCTTTCCATCCTGTAAATAAAGACTTATAGAAGGCACATTTTGATTAAATAAATCCCATTCCCGCAGAGCAGGAAATGGCAAGAGGGGGTGTGTCTAAACAGAATCAGATGTGCTTTTGTATAGAAGGATTTCACAGAAGAAAATGCAATCACATAATCTTACTGTTACTAGCCTACTGCTTAAATAAATCCACGATTAAAAAAATAAAATAAAAAAGTTGCTGTGTTTGGACTTAATTGAACACTTGAAAAATATGATGTTCATTTAGACACCCACGGCACTTCCTGCATTTATAAACTCTGGAGTCAATTATACCCAATGTTGCCTTTTTTGTGATAAACATAGTTCTATTACACACACAAGGTAACATTTTTTTTTTCAGAATGGCTGTAGTAGTTCTTCAAGGGTAAACTGCAGAACAATAAATGAATAATTTCAAATCTAATAATAGAGTTTCGTAGTAGGGTGAGCCGGAGTCACAAAGCATGTCATGCCAACATTTAACAGCTTTAGTTGGAAATAAATCCCATTCCTGCAGAGCAGGAAATGGCAATTTAGTTGGTCACCAAAATATTACTTAATGTAATAAATGTATTAATTCATGTAATTTTCGATACTGTAATAAAATCACATTTAAAATTGCTTTTTGAGAAACTGAAAAAAGAAAATTCAACTTTGCCGACTTGATTTTGGTTTGATGGTTCACTGATCATGCACACAACACGGTGATAGTCAGTGAATAGCTAGTAAATTGCTTTGATAAAGGTATCTGATAAACTCATGGTATTATGTTCTCATGACATGCAGCTATCAAGTGCATTTAGGCTTTTTTAAGCTGACTTCCTAGTGGTATAAAATGTCTAGAATATGCTTCCTCTGACTGTGATTAGAAAGGCTTGTTTTAGCTACAGCAATTCCAGCAATACTTTTATGTCCTGTCATAGGAATGACACACTCTGGTACATGCAAATGAACATACACCATGTTTGCATATTTCCCACAAAAAAAGTATTATTACATTGTAGCACTGGAATTGGCTTTCCTTATGTACTATTGGAATGGAAAAGGTGAAACATTATGTAAACATTTTAGGAGCATTAAAGGAAACTGCTGTGTTTTATTTGGAAAAGGTCTACTCAAGAAAATATGAATATGCTGATTTTGCGTGTGTTTTAATACCCCTTAGACCAGAAAAGAATGTTCATTACTCCCTGTACTCCCCTGCACAGATCGGGGTTTAAATAACTAGAGTTTAAACCCCCCTGGTTTAGAACATAGGTGCTTACTTTTTCTTATTTAGTTACCTCTGAGGGCAGGCCATTTCCACAGCCATACTGCACAGAGTGAGAAACACGCCATCTGTTTTAGCTTTAAAGCTAAATTGTCATTTCCTGATGTTATTAATGGATAACATAGGTACACCACAAGCAGAATCTTTAACTTCCAATGCCAGGCCTAGTTTGCAATGTAGGTCTTTGTCTTTCTTGAGTGTATTGAATATAAGCAGCAGGAGAATAAAAGTGTTGCCAAAAAAAAACCAAATCATCCCACAAAAGTTTCTGTCAATGTGAAAACTGTGCTGACCCCCTCATAAATATGTCTGTTTATCTAGACTAGTTGGCTTTCTTTAGGAAGATGCATAAAAATGTAGACATAGTCTTAGTTTTTGTTCTGTAGCAGGACTTTTGTAGTTATGTACATAAATCCTGGTAAATTGATTATATTTTAGATTGCATATGGTAATAAACCAGCTATGAAACTAAAGACTGGTCTATACTGTGCATAATGTACTTACGCTAGATTGCAGTCCCATCTTATGGAATGGTATAACTTTTATTTCCTTTGGTCAATAACTATACATAAAATATAACATAGTTATAGTCATCATAGTAGCCAGGAACATTATTTCTTTCCAGTTTATTTAATAATTGGCCAGTTACTGTTTCCATTCAGCTGTACCCCCTTTTTCCATTGTTGAGCTAGAAGCAGGCTTGATGAGTTCGCATTTTTGTGGTTTTCCATCATTTTTTTTTTTTCATGCTGACCTATATCCAGTCTGCCTGCTTCTGCAACCAGTGCCGGTCTTATTATAAGCAAACTGCGGGCAGAGTTGGGAAGCTGTGTAACTACAGCGAGGACTAAAAACGGAGGGGGTAAAAGACCGTGCGGCCATCACTGAATGCAGCGGCTGACGAGGCAGGCAGAAGTAATATGGAGTCTGGATCTGTGTGGAAAACCACAGCCGTGGATTGCAGATGAAGTCCAGGCAGTCATTTTTCATCTGGGCTGAGAGCAGCATTCACTTTGGCATCATAGACTGCTCGGCCATGGGTGATGCAGAGGAAGAGCATTAGTACTGTACCAGCTCAGCCTTCTTAAGACTCCAGCTCAGTGGAAAAGAGCTACTACATAACTCCATGTCAGTGTGTTAAAAACTGCCAAATACAAAATTTATATTAATGCTATGGGATCAGAGTAGGTTATTTAGAAACCTGCATGTTCAAGCAATAACAGCTGATGTTTGACAGTGTGTAATCCAAAGTGATAGATAAAAAGAAGTTAAGGTGCATTACATAAATGTTTCAGGTCTAGAGTTTCATTGGTACTATAATGTGGAGTACAAAACTAAAATCCCTCATCGTGCATATCAGCATGCTTTTTTGACTAAAGGCTTTTTCAACAATGTATTAAGAACCGAGTGAGGACATTTTTTAGGTTTCCAGCACCGATGGGTCAGACTGTAAAAACATAGAGAGAGAGGTGGTGAAACACAAACATAGCTATATTACGTAGGCCTACACCAGCACAGCTCAAATATCCGATTCACCCTAGATGTATTTAATAAAAATGTCACTTTAGCATGAATTATTTTAGGTTTGTGTGCAATGTTGCCTTGGAAGGTGGAGTGAGCGCCATCAGGATTGTTTAGCAGAACCACGCAGTACATGTCATGGTCCCCATGGTAACTCCCTAATTAACAGAAATGGGAGGATGAGGTTAAAACGGCGGAGTGCTGATCTCACAGCAGTGAGTGATCCGCTTGATGATGGGTCTGTTTGAGAGATTTTCCAAAACATGCAGTCGGGGGGAGGGGAACTGGCCTACACTTGTTATCATAGCTTAGTGTTCTTTCTTGTGATGAGTCATTCTGGGTCAAAGTAATTGTCAGTTCACTCCTGCAGAATTGAAAGAAAAATCGTGTATATATTTTAGTCAGTAGAGAGCCGAATGTTCTAACTATTATGCCACACATCTGTAAATCTGTTTCTTTTTTGTTTCTCTCAATCATACATTTATATGCAATTTAATTGACATATTATTTTCTTGTTTCAGGTGTGTGTGTGTGTGTGTACATTTTGGTGGTTAATTTTTTTTGTAATCTCAGAAATGGAATATGATCATGATGAATTTAAAAAAATACTGTCACACTCAATTGGGAATGACTTGCAGTACAGCTGGTGTAATGAAGTAAAATTCCAGAAGGATAAAGAAAGTTTGGCTACTTTATTGAAACACCTGGATATCACACCTAGCTTGTGTGCATCTTTGAAATGATTTCAATGTAGCTTGTTCAGAATAAAAGTTAAACAGCAGTTTTACAGGTTCCTGTAGTTAATTTATGGTTCTTAATTAACTGTACTTCTGGGTATGGACTTAGACATGAGCTGTCCCTTCATCACAGCTTACGGGGATTGTGCTATACTGTATGTGGGTAGCCAGCTTTACTGAAGCATCGATGCCATGTTTTGGTTGCGTAACTGAAGCGTAACTGAAGATAGGACACTGAAGGCAATTGAAAGTCTGATTTAAGTTTATTCAAGGAGCAAGGATGTTTGACTTACATAATTAAAGTACTTTTGAAATCATACCGAGTATGAGTATGATGGAACTGAGCCATTTTTTAATTATCGGGGTAAAAACACGGCCCCATGATTTTGTTTCACAAGAAACCTTTGTCTAAAATGTTATGCTTTGAATAGTAGAACAGCAGTAGATTTTTGTCAATTTTGTTGGAGAATTCTAAAAATTAAGTAATGTTCACATCCATATGTTTTGTATATAGGCTAAATAATGTTTGCTTACACTTATAGATACAGCTTTTTTTAATTTGGATTTTTGTGAACTTTGTGAAAAAATTAGAAGCCACATAAAATTTCACAGTTTATGGGTATGTGTCTGTACAAGTTAGACCTACTGTAACTATTGACCACCTTTGATGTTAATTCCAAACAAATATATTATCATTCAGAACACGTATTTGCAGAAAATGACAACTAGTCAAAATACTACAAATATACACTGTTGTTATACATTGAATAATGCAAACCTAGCAATTTTATAGCCATAAATAAATAATAAAAAATAATAATGACTTCACTTGGGAAGGGTTCAACAATAAATATTTGCTGGAGTAACCCAGATTCTTCTTCAAAAAATATCGGGTGGTCTTTTAATTTTTTCCAGGGCTGTATCTGGTTATCCATCTTTAGATTATTCTGATCTATGCTGGGCTGCTGAAATCTGGTGCTTTGAATACAAGGGAAGGGTTTGGTTGTTATGATTCTGGGAAACGAGGTTCACGATGAGTGCTGTTGCTGCTTCACTTTTTCTGGCATGCACATCTATTGAAGCATTTACAGCTCAACTTGGCATTCCATGGCCTCCCCCCCACCCTCCCACCCACCGCCCCAGCAGTCCAGATGGGTTTACCAGTCCCAACATGAGCTTAATGCAGTGAGAGAATTAATCACCTTGTTTTAGGTCTTTTGACGTGTGTGGAATACATTCTTCTTTAGAAAATATTGTGCTTTCATTGTTTTGTTGTTTAGCTAGTTTAGTAGAATCAGTGTTTGGTTGAGAGGATGGAAAGTGTGATTAGACAGGTATGGTCTAATGGTTTGTATCATTTCTTGGAAAAGCACCAACTCTGAACTCTGCCACCAGAAATAACAAAACAAAATGAGAAGAACAGAATATTATTTGTTTACAGATGACTATCCTCTTCCACCTCTAAGGATTAAGGATTATACTTTTTGAGTCCTTGTGGCAGATCCAAACTTCTGTGTGTATCAGTCCTTTAAAATTCAGTGCTGGAGCCCCCCTCACCCCCTCACCCCCACCCCATTGCTAGAGAATTCTCTCAAACTCAGCTTTGGGCTGCTGCAGAGCCCCTGCATAATGGAGGGGACAGTGTACCAATGGGAATAGCACCAGCCTCCCTAGCAGCCTTTGGACGGAGAAAAACATTCCACTGTAGGTCTCTGTTGGAATAACAAGGGGCACGCAAACAATTGGTTGAAGGTCTTCCCCGCTTCATTCACTCACCCATTCTGATGTTTAATGAGCCGGTCGGGTTTATAACCAGCTTTTTGTTCTCTGCATGAATTGATTCTCCCGTTGAACAGGATTGTTGGTAATATGCTCATCTGCATAAATATGTAAACTCAGCTCATCTAATACCGGCCTTTTCTTTCAAAAGCTGTAGTGCTGTGCTCAGATTTCATAGATACCGTGGCTTAGCAGTACCCTGCTGAAAATAGGCTCTGGGGTAGATTTTGGGATTTACTTGCTGATCAATCATTTTATTTATGTTGCGGACACATTTTCACTGTAGTAAGCCTGGGTTAGTAACTTGCTCAGCAGAAAATTTATAACAACAACCCCACCCCCCTCCCCCCTGTGTTCACACCTAGGACCACTGGCTCCAAACTGCAAGTCTCTAACCGCCATTCTCTCCAGACAGTGCTCACAACCTTTGAGTCACAGTTTGTTTTATGGAACCTATTTGTTTTTACCCTGGATGTGCTGACATGAATCTTCAGCTTCTAGCCTCTGCATGAATATTAACCCCGGGGGAAAAGCAGTAGCTGACTCCCTGCTGTTGCTCCCAGCTCAGCGGACCAAAGGGTCTGACTCCACATTTCAATTGAAATGTGACGCACATGCAACCATTTAGGTCGTGATCATTTTTGCTCAGTCCAGCGTAATCCCTTAAACCCTCAGCTTCCTCTACCCCGCTTGCATCACGTCGCAGCGGGATTTCCAGGATTTAAATATCTTTGTCACAGTAGTACAGCAGTTGGGATTTTCTTTTATCACAGAGGTTGTGTGACATAATGAGCAAGTCTTGTTTTAAAGTGTTTTTTCCCCCACATTTCATATTTATCAGCACATTTTTGAACACATAGCTAGAAAAACTACAGCTGCTAATGACTTTAAATGGAGATGCCAAAATTAGAGAAAATGTTTTTGGTATTTAACTTACTGCTCCTGAAACAACTAAAGAGGTATTTTATGTTCCCCATTTGTGCAATTCCTCCCATCAGATTAGTATAGTATAGTATAGTAAAGTGTGCAGTGCCTGATGCCCCCAGGTCTGTTAGTCCTTGTTTATTGTGATATAATGACTGCACATACCATTTTCCAAAGAACTGTGGAATTGGCTAGAAACCTATGGGCATAATCCATAGGCTGTTAGTTCAGATTAACATTCATGTCATGTCTTGAGATAAGATGTAAAATACAAACCTTCAGGCATCACTAAGAAAATTTCATATAGTGTGCAAATACATTAAAAAATCTATTTTTCTGCTGCTGATACTGGTATATAGGCATTGCTATTTTAAACATGTGAACAGAGAACAATTTGGGAGGAATCTAATGGCTTCTGTGTTTGTTTTAATGTAATTCAAAACAGCGTAGCTTAAACCGATATTTTATTGTATCAGAAGTGAAGAACAGAAAGGCTCCCTTGAGTGACGCTGCCCCATCACCCTTCCAATCGCGTGCTCTTTACGCGTCTTATTTTAACGCGGCTGCTGAATGTTAATCAGTTTCTCCGTGCATCGCGCTCTCTGCCGTGTGTAAATAGAACCCCCGGCCTCTCCCGCTCCATTCGGCGCACATCACAAACCGCTGCTGCGGCGGCTAGCAGCATGTGATCCTCTCTTCAGCTGAAGCGCATGAAATCGGGGCTCGCTCTGCTCAAGGCCCATATGTCGCACGGCCAGAACGGCCTTGGAAAAGCCTGCCATTCTAGATTCTTCTAACAGAAGTTTCAATTTTAAAAGACTTGTCTCTGGGAGGAATAAACAATTATTATGAATTATTAGTTCAGTTTCTGAAATCAAACAAAGCTTACAGAAACTTGTATAATTAAGCATTGGTGTCTTTCAGTAAAGTAAATATAACGGTAATGGTTTGCTCTCTCGGACACTATATTTGCTCTGCCGGGAGTACGCTCTGGGAAAAAGAAACAGTGGAGTTGTAAATGGTGTTGCCTTTTGTCCATGTCACGTTTTTCACTAGTTTCGGTCGGACTGGGTCCAGAGTTCTGAGGTGGTTTAGGTTAGCAAGTTAACTCTCTTGAACTGGTTAGGTTGCTTTTGTATTTGATGCTCGAGGGGAGGATGTGGACTGTAATGCCCACGAGCAACAACCCATGCGCTGTATTTAAATAACACAGAACATGGAAATTTGGTGCAGAGCTCATGCAGAATTCTTCATAGTTTCATCAGTTTTGTGCCACACTTGGGTGAGTATACTGGCCAATCTGGAGTATAACGTAGGTCTGATCATTATGCAGCTATACCTCGAAAAAAAATCAATAGCCTTTATCTGCTTCTCAGTGTTATTGAAATATTGAGTATGCTTTCCACTGAAGTGTTACTAACCAAATAAAAAAATGAACATAATGACAATGACATTTTCCATCTTGGAAAACGCACACACGCACCTTTGGCATCATCATGGACATGCTACCAGCTCTGGAATTGCCATAGCCAATTGTAGGTACCTATCTGAAAGCTGCTGGCTATATTTAATCATTAATCAGTCATCAGTTAACTGCTAGCCTAGAATGTGGCTGTCAGAATGGAGCTGACATACAAGTTCTCTTCTACTGTCTGAGAGCTCACTGCATAATCATTGAAGGTACCGAACTAAAAATCGGCGGCACAGGTTGTCATGTTCATCATCACTGTTGCGTACACTGCGGGTGTGACAGCCTTAGAAGTCAGAAACATGTTTTTGCATATCCATATTCACCACTGCCAAAAAAAGTCTCTGTTGTCTAATTTGGCAGGTCACCATTGCCAATGATCACCCCTGCCCTACCAACAGAGTTCTGAAATAGAATACAAAAACAGGGAGTCAGATTTCAAAGGCTCATTTCAATACTCTTGTTTATAGCACTACAAATGTGAAAATGCATCATGCATTTGCCCTTGATTCCACTCTCACCGAGCGAGGCATATTCAGACTGTGCTCTGAAGGCAACATCCAAGGTACCCTTCGCCAGGTAGTACATCACTTTTCACACATGAAATCACATTGTGTACAAAGTAAAAAATAAAATAAAAAATGAAATGAACATCTGGTCCACTTTCCCAGTGATGAAATACCTGGAGTGCAAACCTCTACCTTCTGGCCACAGATGTAAATTGTCCCATACAATAACAAAACGTGCAATCACTTTTATACCGAAGAGTAACTCATCATTTTTAAATATGCAATAATAATGTTGAATTGTCAGTCTTGTTTTATGTTTACTTTCATTCACTTTGAAGCATTAAACCCTTCTTTTATTTATTCATTCATTCATTCATTCACATTTTGTGATGAAAAGTAATGGCACCATAAATAGGCTACATGTGCACACTTAAACTTGCCTCCCTGGGTTGCATGGTATTGTTTATTGGAACCCTCATAATGGTTTATGGGCTCTTCGATAGCATTATACAATAACAGTGTTAGATGTTGATGGCTAACTGTTAGCTAGTTAACAAGCTAGATTACCATTATGGGTTTTTAAGCTACTCTTCAATGGCTGTGTGATTTTACAGCTTATTAATCATAACAAGCAAGGCACTGTGTTTTAATATCTTGAGATTATTAATCATAAGCTAGCTAGCTAGCTATAAGTGCTGTCGTAGACTGGCCTAATATACCTAGAAACTTGAGCCAGTTATTGTTTTGCCACACTGTCTATATACCATTCTGCATGCAGTATACTGTGGTAGAGATTGAGCTAATCAGAGCAGAGACTCAGCTCTCCCTGATTGCAGCTGCTGAACCTGACATGAGCTCACCCCACCCCCATGGGACGAAGCTAAATGTGACCAGTCGCTGGGAGCTGTCTCACTCATAATTGTTAGGAAATAACACAACCTGCTCATCTCAAATTACAGGAGAGATCTTTGTTCCTGTCCTGAATAATAGTAATTCTGCATATAAAGATATCTTATAATAAGGGAGCAGCAGAACATCATTGGTGTTGGTTGACTGAGAACATAATGAAACAATTGATGTCAAATCCATGTACGTCCAGCAAGTTAAGATTGAGTATGCTTTGTTGCCTTTCATTTTTTAATTCTAATGAGTTTATATTAGAGTTGTTTAGTGTCACAAGATAATCCAGATACTCATAATATTCTAGATTATATGACCATTTCATACCACAAATGAAATTCACAATGAATTGTGATGTATTTCCAGATTACAGAAGACAAACTGGTTTCATAACAAAATAATATTTTTAAATTAACATTTTTGTTTTTAGTCTGGATCTAGAATTCATGAAAATAGCTATTGGTATAGCATTTACTGATAAGGTAGGGGATATGCTGTGGGTGTAGTTTCTTAAAGGTGCAATTTGCATAAAAAATGGATTCTGTGTAATGCCAGTGGTTGGTGCAGTGAAATATTATTCCCAAAATGTATACAGTCTGTCCCGGGCTTTGAAAAGTAATGGAAAATATGTTTCCAGTATCATCTGTTTTCTAAAATATGTTAATGCGTATACAGTACATGCATATGAAAATGTATAGAAAATTTGTGGCTCATCATACTGAACTTTGAGAAGTTGGTCATCCTAGTGTACCACCCCATCCCCAAGAACCCTACCAGTTTTCAAGTCTCATGCCTCAGGTTCACAAAGGTTCCTGATTAGTCTCCTTTTTTCACAGTCTGCATCTTGTTTTGCATACATTTTGATGGAAATGCATACAAATTTGGTCCTCAGAATTTTCTCTGTTCGGTTCGCAATAGTAGAGGCGAAACTACCTTTGGAATACAGATTTTTGATGTAGGCACTTCTTTTTAGAAAGACAGGAATGGCATACCTCTCAATGAACAGTGAAATGTAGTGAAATGTTCTTGAAAATGTTTTAATTACACTATAGTTTATTTCTTTAGATGAAAAGTCAAAAAGCTGAATAGTTGCTTGTATATACCTGTGAAGAATCCTTCACATTTTCAGACTGAGAATCTGAAGGTCAGAGAAATGGCTGCATTTCATCCTAGATGCTCTATAATTCACGTTCCTCATGCTACTCTGTGCTGTAGCATTTTATACACAATGGAATTCACCCACCCACCCGTGTTAGTCCCTTATCTGTCCATTCGGCATGGCAGTCGCAGCTCACACCGGTTCTTGTTTTGAGGCGAACTGGAAGATATGGGTAGCGCTGCTGGAGGCTGGCAGAATGTGTGATGATGTGCGTTTTCAAGCCCATGCCTCTGTTCCCCTGACAGGTACCATGCACGTGTCTCTGGCAGAAGCCCTGGAGGTGCGGGGGGGTCCTCTGCAGGAGGACGAAGTCTGGGCCGTGCTGAGCCAGAGTGCCGAGAGCCTTCAGGAGCTCTTCCGTAGAGGTACCCCCATCTCGTGCAGTCCAGCGCCAGCAACTGTCATACCACCACGTCACCGCTTTTTAACAAGTAGCATCTGGACAGCACACCATACATTTCCTTACTGTATAATAACTGCCTGGACTGTAACGTGCACTTACTGGGCATTGTAAGTGCTATGTGTTAAGCGAAGGAGATGCTTCAGTTAACGGAGCAAAAGAAGCCAATAACAGATTATAATTTACCTCTCTAAACCCTGTCTGCTTTTCTGTGACCTAAACCTTGTTGAATCTCATTTTCGTTTTTGAATCTTGTGGTCATTTTCTCCTAGCCCCCCCCAAACCACTGCCTACTGAGGGAAGGATTTGACTTTCAATGGTGTAGATTTTTCCTTATTGACCATAACTTATACCGTAACATCTCTCTCATCTGCCCCCTATAGTTTGTTCCATTTAACCTTACCTCCTTTTGCAGCAGGCTTTCCACTATCTCATCTTATTTAAAGACTGGTCCCTGGCCCCTGGCCCCACCTTTAATCACAACTCCTCATTTACCTGAGAATGTTCTTTATCTCCTTTTTCTGTTTGACTTTGATTTGTACTCCCTGTGCCACCTCCTCCTTCCGGCTCTTTCTTTATCTCCCATGTGAGAGTCTTGACACCCATATCTCCAAGTATTATTTCTCTGAATTTCACCTTAGCTGACAGCTCTCTTACTTTCACGGTATTATGTGTGCTCTTTATTTGCTCCCTCAATGCACAGCTGTCTTTTAGTCTCCCATAACCTGAAGGAGACTGACTGACTGACTGTAAATCATGTAAAAAAAAAAAACAGATGATCAATTAACTTCGGGGGCAGTTACTTTTTTCTTTAAAGCTAAAATCTACAGTGAAAATGTTTAAGTATTGTTTTTTGTTGTTGCTTCAGCTCTGCTCAAATCTTAACTTGCTCACCCGTGATGTTTCAACACACTTTAAATCCCACATTGTAAACTCTCAAGCAAAAGATTTTGAAGTGATATAATAGGAATACTTTAATTATATTTGCTTAAGATAAATATTAGCACCTAATGACTATGTCATGTTTATTTAGGCTCTTTATACATTCTTATAGGGGTACATGTATTATAATGATTATATGTTTACATTTATTGGGATTTAAAGTACATTTTACCCAGTCTCAGTACACTGTGCAATACAATTAAAAAGATAATATGGATGTGTTCTTCGATTATATGAATCAATGATCATTACACTGAGTATTTCCGCTGTGTTTTTACACAAAGGATTTTTAAGTATCTATCTAAGCAAATCTGTGGTTTCAGAAACATTCAGGAAATGTTTGAGATGTTCCCTGGGTGGAACATTTTCCAGGAAAAATCAAATTGTACATGTTAAATTTCAAATATTTCACACACCTAAATATCTCATTAGCATACACACAATAGCTTTTTTGTGAGTCATTCTGATCCTGTTCCGTGCCAAATACAGTTAATTTAACTGGAAATGATGATGCGGATCCTGCATGCAGCTTGTGCGTGGCTCCATAAACAATCCCGTAGTCTGGCCTAGTGAGGAACAACAAGTGCTGCCTGGCTCTCTTCCTTCATTTGGAGGTGATTTAGGAGATTTAACAGCAGTGTGCTTCATCTAGCCTAATAAGAGAGATTGAGAGGAATCCTTGACAGATGCATATCTACACGTCTAATTTAAAAATGTAGGTTATGCTGATCTGTATGTTATTTGAAAGCCTTTTTGTGGATTTTCTTAATGACCTAATTTCCTGTTCCTACTGCATATATTCAGGTAGAGTATTCTGTGTTGGTTGGGGGCCATATGCGATGACACTTATTAGGTCCGTTTTGGAGAGAGAATCTGCCCTTTAAATTCAGTTTTATTTTTACAACACTTTTCAGAGACACAGTGACAAAGACAGATTACATTGAAAAATTTAGAACCCGAAGCCTGTGTATTCTTCGGCTGTGCTAGACCCCTAATAATACTCTAAATCTGGCTAATATAATAGGGTGCTTACACACGTGGCACTTTGCCCCATACGTATTTTCAAATATCAATATAAACTATGCATTGTCAAAAGATTGAGCAGTATTCTCAAGCTACTTACTGCATTTACAATGTGTCTCACTTGATGTGGTCTCGACTACGTCTCAGGTGGCTAATTTAAACACAACCTTAGTGCTGTGGTTTACAGTTAGTAGTTAGTGACCCTCCAGAATGAATCTTTGGAGGGTTCAAAAGAGCTTTACTAATTCACCCCCCCCCCCCCTTCTTTCCATTGAATTTCTGGTTTACCTGACCCTGGATCTATTCCAACTGTGTGAGAGCTTGTATCTGCCATCACTCCAGGTGCTATCTCACTCTGCTAGCATAACACAGTGATCCATGTAAATGAGTTGTTTTGTCTATGCATGCATGCATGCCATGTATAATTGTAGTCTTTATAGACTTTGGTATATTCTAGTTTCTCAGGCCTTCACTAGAACTGGATCTCCACCTCAATTTTAATGAAGGCAATAACTGTCATCTCCCAAGGCTAAGAATGTGTTTGATTTGACATTCCTGTTTTTTGTTATTTATCAAAGTAACAAAGTGCATTAAAAAGCAAGGAAATTTACAGTCTAAAGTCTTTACATAACATCATAATAAACAGGTTTCCTTCCACTTGGCCATGGTTAGGGTCATTTCAGAACGTGAGTTGAAAGAGACCAGTCTCTCCCTGGGCTGTGTAATGCTAGCAGTGCAATGGAATGTGGCAAAACCCTGGCCAATTTAAAAGATTGAAATGCAGCCAAATGCAAACTGCGTATGCAACTCTTCAGATGTAAAATAAATAAATAAACAAAATAAATGCCTTCATTGTTATAAATTTAGTAAAGTTGGCTGATGGGTTGCTCAGTTTTAAGAAAGCATGATGCTGAATACAGTAAAACGTATTACAAATGCTTCTGGTGAAGAGTCCCATGTCTATAGATTCCCAGCAGATGAGTACATGGGGGTTGCAGTAGCTTACTATCCCAGACAAAGAGCACATTGTAATCCAGTGCCTATTTTCACATGGAGGAGGTTGAAAAGGCTGTTTTCTCTGAGCTGGAGCCAACCTCCATGGCCTCAGATTGGCCATCAATGCATGGAGCTTTTGACATCTTTATATGTGCAGCCCGCGCCCGGTACAGTGACTCAGTGCAGAGGGGCCCGAGTGGACGGGCCCCGGTTTTTCACATGAAAGGGTCAGCCCTATCAGCGCCTCATCAGGCCTGCTTAATTGTCTGTGTGGTTCGCAAAATCCCCAGGGTCTGGGATTTAGCATACTTGACATGACTTTTGTGGCAGCAACAGAGCCCCTGAGCTCTTACTATCATTGCCTAATGTGACTCAAGGTCAGGCCTTGGAGTTCTTTCTGAACAATGACAAGAAAAGAATCTTTTAGAAAATGAAAACGCCTAGTCTAGTTGGTTATTTTTGTCTAGATCTGCTCTTGTCTAAGCCCTGTGGCCTTGAACTGTGATGTAAAAGCTTGGATTTTTTTCACCTCCTCAAGTTACATTTTTGTTACTTTATTGTTAGGACATTGTTAAACTCAAACAAGCATGGAATGTTCAAGATGCATGAATGGTGAATATGACATCTGGGCATGAAAGAAATGCAGAAAAGGGTGAGATGTAAACCAAGTAGGAATATTATCATGAAGGCTTACAACAAAAGGTTTATTGTTTTCACACTAATAAACCTTTTTTTGCCTTCCGATGATGAAGAAATAATAAAAGAGTAAAATCACAATAGAGTGAAATAGGAACAACAGATTAAGCTACCATTTACTGTAGTAAATACCCCAAAGGTTTCTGGCCACTGATGAGCAATAGACCCTTGTTATGTCAGCTAATACTAACATAATACTAACCATATAACTTCATTGTGGCTAAAGACCCATTGTGCACGAGTTTGGAAAGCTATATGGTGTATTAGAAACAGATGGGGAAGTAAAACTATCCAGGAGTTTTAGAATTTGCCAGAGCAGGGAGGAGCTTGGATCACTTTCCTTTCTAACAGCAGTTGAAGTCTCCGGTGTTTTGCCTTGAGTGTCCGTGCCAAGAATTGTCACCAGCAGATGTGACTGGGGTTAAAGTTGGGGTTGGGGTTAGAGGAAAGGGTGGAGTAGTGGTTGTTTATTTGATGAAGGAATACAAATCAAGATTGCTGTACATTACTTGAAGTTGCAGTAACCTAAGACTCATGTGTGCATACCTAAATGCACTACAATAAAGAACTATACTGTGTTGCATTGTGACATTTATAAGGTGACTGTCATTACCTAAGCAGCACCTCCCTCTTTCTTTTGGAACCTGATTTTTTACAGAATGGAATTTTCTGTGCTGCTTAAACATTCCATTGTGTATTTCTACAACATGTTCTGTAACATTACCTCTGCTCTTGGCCTTTCACAGGGAGAATGAATGGACTTTTTCCTCTATAGCTCATATTTTGGTGTTGAGGCCATGCTCGTCTTTTAAAAGTTCCCTTTTTTGTTCTTATGGAATATGTGGCTGTCAATGTGAGTACCCCAGCCCCTTTAATGTAGTGCAGGACTAGGCAGCCCTGGTGCTGAAGTGCTAGACATGTTTCTGTTTTTTGCTTCATCCAAAACTATAGCTATATAATTGGATTAATTGTTATAAGGCTTTATGAATGCAAGGGTTCATGTGCTGGAGGTATTCAGCTGTTTCACCTTTCAGAGTCTGGTTGTTCTTCTCAGGCTCTGAATTATCGATCAAACTCTTGTGGTCAAGCTTGGATTGAATGGAAACATGAAACACCACTAGCACTCCAGGACCAGAGTGGCCTACCCTTACTTTAGACGAGAGCAAACATATCTGACATTACCTTTCCTTCTTCAGACACGAAAAATTGATTTTAAGTTTTTTCATTATGGAAGGCATATATAAATTGCAGTGGGTAAGAAAAAAGATGCTTGTTATGTTTAGTTATTTGGTAGTTATATTTTCACTATTGTTGACTCCAAAAAAAAAAAGAAAAGAAAAAAAAACCTATGTCGGATCCTAATATCAAGGAATAGACCAGTACTGATTCATGAAATCTGGTTTTGGACATTGGACTCACTATAATTTTTAAAATAACATTGTACTGCAGTATGAAATAAAAATGGGTTTCCTTTATGCTAAATATGCACATGGGAAATGCATAGTTACAAATAGTTTTGATTTAGTATTTTAGTTAGAGTTTTATCATCCCTGAATGCTACTTGGTTTACTGAAAAAGTTAAAAGCTTAATCAGTGTCACTGAGCCTATACAGCTGCTCGGAGAGCACTATGCTGTATCTCTTTATGAACACGTTTAAAAATGTTCATGGTTGTGATTCTTGTCTTGTGGAAAGAGCGATATGGGACGTTGTAAATCCTGCTAGATTTTACTGATGTCTAGTATGTTACAGACATGATATACTGTGTATACATAATTACGATTAAAAGCCTGATTCATGTTTGAAATGACTTTGAATGGTTTAAAAAAAACACTTGTTTTCGGTTTTAAATTGTATAAATTGTAAAAATTTTTGTGCCTGTGAAGACCAAAATATGGCAAACATTTTACTGAAGGTCTGAAATGAGGCAGGAATTTAGTTTTGAGGGTGGGGGTGTTAAAACACCCCAGCTATTAACTGTCAGCAGGCGAAGGATGTCCACATTAATGTGCAGAGTGGAGGGAGGGCATGTATGGATGCTTGATACCCGTCTGTTTTTGCCATTATTATCATTAGTAATAATTATTTCTAAGTAAGAAAATTTTTGTTTCTGTTGCAAGACCACTTTCTGAATATATTATTTAGTTGCACTGGAATTATTGTTAGTTACAGTTTCTGCATTTTATGCAAGCTGGCTTCAAGAGTGTGTAGGTCAGATACATTTTTCTAGATAAGCGTTGCTTCTAGAGAAAAACAGCATTGTTCCACTGGGATTCAAGATCTCACTGCCATGAGGTCAAGGGCATGAAACTGATGTGCCGGACACTTAAAGCGGACCCAGTTGTAATGTTCAAACTGTAGCCATGGACATAGAGCTTACTAATTAGTTATGGCTCAGAAATCAGTCGTTTAGAATTAACTTTTCCATTTAACAGTGCAAAACAATGAGTCTGATCTCCCATCTGTGTATCAGTTTTATTAAATGTTTTATATTGAGTTGTATGATTTTATATATATATATATATATATATATATATATATATAATATATAAAGGGCTTTGGGGCTTTTTAGAGGCTATTATTATTTTCATGAAATATTTGTGCTGCAGAAAAAATAGTTTGCAGTTTCATTTAATACTGGCAAAACAGATCAATGCGTCAAGGCTATATTCTTGTGATTTTGTAAAGTTAATGAATGAAAATTGACATTTTGCATCACACACTATTATCGGGAATCAACAATAAACTATTGTTTTCTCCACAGACCCCTCAGCCCTGGGCTTCATTATCTCCCCTTGGTCCCTGCTGCTGATGCCGTCGGGGAACATCTCCTTCACCGATGAGAATGTGACTCAGCAGGATCTGAGAGCTTTCACTGCCCCAGAGGTTCTGGAGGGCCTGGCCTTGTCCTCCCTCTCTGATATTGAGAAGGTACTGCGGTCACCTGGCTGTTCACCTGGGTCCTTCCTTTCTTGTGCTGTAAAACTTTGGGATTGCCCAGGGTGGGGGTTCATATGTGCAGAGCATCCAAGCAATCTGAATGTAGGCTGCTAATCCTCCTCAGGACACTGTGTCTAAAACCTGTTGTGGTCATTTTGCTATGGCAGTACCTTTCTGGTAATTTAGTGTTTTCTCAATAAGTACTCCTTAGGATATGCTGACATTGGTGTTTCAATATAATACCAATGAGCAGTAGCATAGTGATGCTGAATACCATACTTGCTGGACCCTTCCATGTTTCAGCAGATCAGAGTTAAGCTGAATCGTCAATCTTCGTCTTATTTTTTGGTTAGCAGATGTATTACACTTGGAGCTGTATTTATGAATGTTCAGTAGTGGACACAGCTATAAAGTAGTAATCCCAGCATGCAATTTAAAAGACTTGTAGCCTGGGAGAAATAAGTAACTGTACTTAACATTAGTTCAGTGGGATGGCAGTGTATACAAACATTTTTTGCTGCTGATTTGATTGATTATGGCCACTGACATTTGTGTTGCCATGAGTGACCCCATTAATGGAAAAGACTTCACATTGTACAGGCAGGAAAAATAAAAAAAAACATGCATTTTTACCACATTTGAGTTCCTTTGACAACTGAACACACACATTTACAGAAGCAGTGTTTGAATAGACCTACTGTTTCATAACATGCATCTTGATAAGAAAAAAGACCATATTTTTCAAGGCTGTTTCAGCAAACCATAGTCCTACCCTAGAGCAAGCTAAGCTCATGAGCAATCATGTGTTATAGCAACTCTAGTACTGTACCGAGAACAAAATGGAGTTTCTGAAAGCTGCCAGCCCACACAGACTAAATTTGCTGCAGCACATTTGGTCAAGTAGTGATTGAACTTGCAGCTTCTCTGAAAATGTCCAAATGAGCTGCATTTATAAAAGAACAAAGGGTCATAGTGCATCTGTGTATTACTCAGACTTTTCCACTTCTCTTACCAAAGAAAAACATCTAATTGAATGAAGGCATTTTAATAAGTTTATTTCTTTCTTTTTTTCCATTATTTGTGTGCATTTGCTGGCTGGCTTCATGCAACTGTTGTTTCTAATTCCTGTGATTTTCAGGAGTGTAGTGGTTCTAACTGTGGCTGATTTTCAGGTTCATTATGATTTTTTTGTTTCAGATGCATATGTACTCTCTCGGAATGACTTTATTTTGGGGAGCAGATTATGAAATTCCTCAAAGTCAGGTAAGGCCCTGCCAAAAAATGGATTTCAGTCATTTTAAGTAAGCCCATTCTGTAATGGCTCACGTTGGTTATCTAGAGAGATTGCCAGCTTGAGCGGTGCACCAGCGAACGGAACATTTTATCTGTCACTGCTAATAGGTTTCAGCACTTTTCAGAGCTCTTCTAGCTACAATGGCTTGAAATCTTTAAAACAAATGGCTTCCTAATAGGAAGTCATGTCAAGCCATTTTGCCTTTTATTTTAAGTTTTTCTAAATTTTCCAACGTTTAGTGGGCAGAGATGGAGACCCATCTGTTGACCTTGTACTATGTCACTGAACTATGACAGTTTTATGCTTAAATGTAAAAAAAAAAAAAAAAAAAAATGTACTATGAGGTTGCCTTATCTTCCTGTCAGAAATCTTTATAAAGGTTGTGTTTTGTGGACCTTATACAGATTGGGCTGAAGGTTATGAAAGGAATGTAGAATTTATTTTGCACATTTCCTTGATATATGGCCACGCTGGTATGATGAACATGTAAAACTTGTGAGCTTTGTCTTTTGATGATATCTAATATATAAACCAAAAATTATCAAGAGATGAACTTTACTAGCATTATCTAAAGTTATATAGCTCTAGAAGCAAAATCACCAAGCTACTAGCAATGCCAGCTCTCATCCAAGTTGTATTAAAGGCTTATGGTTCATTGAAACCCTGGCAATAATTAGCTAACTCGCCACGCAAGTGCTCTAAGCCGTGTACAGCTGTTTATCATTGTAGTGCTTTTCCTGAAATTATAGGGATGTTTGGGATTGAATTACTGTAGCATGCATACAACAGGCATAAAGTATTCACTGAAATGGTGCAATGCCTTACCTTGGTTTTCTGGAGTTGCAGTGTTTTTTGAGAGTATCTGATAGCAGACATGTCTCACACAGCCTATGAAGCTAGGGGAGCATTTGAACAGCATGCTGCTGAGCATGTGCGATGACAGAACGCACTCTCGCATGTCGGTGCGCACCGTGCTGGACGCCTGCAGCGCACGCATCCGCAGCTCCAGCTGCGAGCCGTCCTTCGCCTACGTCAGGAAACTGGTCAGACTGGTGCTGGGCAGCCTCTCCCAGGTAGGGCAGCTACGCACCACGCAAAGCGCTCGCTTCTCAAGGGCTGGAATACGGCTGGAAAAGCCATGCCTTTGTCATCCATTTATGTACTTCCACAGCTTATCTGGCCAGGCAGTAACAAGTTGGCCTTGCACAGAAATCTGCAGTGCTTTTTAATTTGTTAATTTTGTTATTAATATGCGTGTTTATGGAGGTCTTATGAAATGAGAATAGAAAAATACACAAATCACTGAGTCCGATTGTAGAAAATGTAGCAATATCAGCAAAGCATAAGAAGGTTAAAGTAGGAAACCCCATATTCTTATTTTTTTTAGGTGCCATTGGCCTTTACTGATAAATTAAAAGGCTAGAGAAAGATTTGCCACAACAGCATGGAGGAAATGTGTTACATATAAATATGAACTTCCTGAGGCTTGTTTAGATTGCTTACTTATTGATCACCATTTCCAGTGTTTTTGCAGTTGACAGGTCGATAGGTCATTCACCTTAGAACAGCCAGTAAGTGTCTCATTTTCCAAGACAGCCAGCTTGTTGAGTGATCTGAAATATTTTAGGCATTTGTACATATGGGGACTGTAAAAAAAATATCCTTATTCAGTATGCTTGGCCCTCAAATCCTACCAGGAAGTTTTTCTTAAAACGGAATAAGATCATAGTGAACATCTCATTTCCTCAATCCAGTACTCTTCTCCATGCCCTGGTGTCCAGGAGTTTGTTTACAAAGTGTTACTGTAGGTGGGAAACATGCAAGTAGTTCTATTTTAGCTGCTAATTGTCTCTGCGCTGTTTTACAATGCACCGTAAATGTGGGATGTCGTAAAGCGCTGGCTCTTGTGATTGCGGTGTGTGCATGTGTCACCATGTCCATGTTAGGCCTGAGCACAGCTTCCAGGCATTAACGCAAGCTGTCTGTGTGTGTGACCGTGTGTGTGTGTGTGTGTGTGTGTGACTGTGTGTATGTATGTGTGTGTGTGTGCGGGACTGGGTGTGTGTATGTGTGTAACTGTGTGTGTGTGCATGTGTGACCGGATGTGTGTGTGCACGTGTGTGCACGTGTGTGTGCGTGTGTTCACGTGTGCCTGCAGCTGGACGGGCTGCTGTCAAACACCGAAAGGGAGTCCCTGCCTGAACGGAGCAAAGAGATTCGGGAGCGGCTACGAGGGAAAGGCCTCCCGGCAGGTAACCCAACCCCCCCCCCCCCCCACACCGCCAGGGCCCGCATCTCGCAGTGTAAACAATGAGCACATGCCGTCCTGACCGAGGAGCTCTGATTCGTTGATTAATCTCAGACACTGGCTCTTGCCAGTCTCCCATGCAGTGTCACCCATAAGTTTGTGCTCCGATTGCCCCATCATCCCTGCAAAACCATGAAGAAAGACATTGAAAGCCTACAAAATATCCTTTTTTAAAAATAAAATAAAAACAATTGCTTTGATTTGTTTCCTTAGCATTTTAATACAAATATGTTATGGTATATAAATTATTGGAACTAGCCACTTTAAAAACTTTCTTTTCCACGATAAAACCTTGACAATCATGCCAGTTTTGCAAGGTGATGTCCTAACAACAGGGCTCAGGTTTATACCACTCGTGCAGAACTAGAGATGCTATCTGGTTTAGCGAGAGTCATATCCGTAAGGCTTGAACAGGGAGGAAGTGATTCAGAGTCAGCTGATAAGGCTGTGGTCTTGACAGGCCTCAGAGTACAGTGCCAGCCGGTAGGCCTTGTCAGCGCTCTGTAGCTATCAGGCCTGGGTTGGTGGTAGGGCGGGTCGCAGTGCCTTTCTGCCGGGAAACACCCACCCATGGGCATGTTTAGACAGTTCATATAGACATTTATTTTTCAGCGTGTTTTATTCAAATGGTGACTCCCAGCACCCGGGAACTGGGCCAAGTTACGGTTAGGGGAGCAGCTGAACACCTATGCTGTCTTTATTGTGGGAATTCGAGGCAGACCTGGGTGAACTCCCAAAGCTGAGGACAGTATCAGAAATATAATTGCCGACACTTTGTGGGTTTATATTTCAGGGATGGTTGTGTTTTATGGTACCAAATGATAAATTTCAGGAAATGTACTTGCATGAAATACTAGGCAGTAGGCATATATTAACCAGCCATGCAATTGGTTTGGTGTGTTCTAGAATTTATTTGATCCTCTATATTTCATTTATTTGAAATATATGTTTAGTGATAAACTAAAGTACTGGACGTACAGCCATATATGTTGTGCCCTGCTGTTTTAGATATAAAACGAGACCTAAAGTTTGCCTTGATGCAGCTGCTTTTCTGCTGCAGTGTCACTGCACGAAACGGTGAATTACTGTGTTTAAAGTAAGAGGCTAGACATGCACAACACCACAGACTGAGACTGAGTTTAATTTAGGAACATATGACCAAATCTTCCCAGTGGTTTGGATCTAAAAAAAAAATAAAATAAAATAACTCCCAAGGCCACTGAAAATGCAGTCCGTGCTCTCTGGTTATATAACCGTGGTATGTTATTGATTAGTGATACTTTTTTGAGTTGGTGCATTTGACTGTTGTTTATTTTGGTGCTGTGCTCCTCATGCGAGTCCATAGCCCGGACCAGCCTGGGGATATTCACATGCCAAGGGTCTGAATCATTCTTCCAAGTTATTTTTATATTCCTATTCCAGGTTTTGAACTGTTTTCAGTTACTTGGTATTTTCACAGAAAAATGGATATGCACCATTGTTTTCATTTCAAACGTACATTTCACCGATATGTTACTGCTAATGTTTCCTGTGTGAGCACCACATGTGCTATATATCAGTGCATATGAACACACTGTCCACTTCCAGAAGAGGTGATATTATTATAAAATCCATCCAGGACAACGACGAGATTTTAACTACACAGCATTTTATTTAGCCTTTCCTTTATTTGATAATTCTTGACCTTTTGTAATATACCATGCTACTGGAAGAACCTCTGTCTCTGATGTGGCATATTGTTATAGATTCCATTCATTGAATAGAGTGCATATGTTAAGTAGATTAAAGAACCACATGCAATTTATGGGCCTTTGCTGGTTACTCAGAACTCTGGGAACCAGCAAAGGGAAGATGAGAGAAATATTGGCAAATCTGCAGAGGGTCTGGAAATCCAGCCCAATATGTAGGACAAACTGAGTACTAGTGTCATCCAGCTCTGGGTTTTACTTTGAAATACTTTATGGCAATAGTTTTTCAGGCTTTGAGGTTTTTGTTATTGCATCCAAATGCAGAGGCTTATGGTCTCATTTCCTGTTACCTAAGGAAAAGGATTTGGGCTGATTTGGATCTGTAGTTCAAATGCATTTTATCTGTACTTGTTTGGGTTTCTGTTGAATGCATTTGAAAAAGTGTTTTGGCTGGATTAAAACAGAACATTGTCCCACTCACATAAAATGTAAACTCTGTTTCACTAACATTTTAGAAATGACATCTTCCCATATTTCCTCCTCACAAACTGTGGTGGCTCTAACCTCTTTGCTCTTCTAGGCCTTCCTGATCTGTGTTTCTATTGCTTTTAGTTGTTTTATTTTTTTTTTCTAAAATCACCTGACGCTCTTCACAAAACCTGAAAGACAATTGTATTCAAGTATTTTAGCTGCTTGAAATGTCTGTTGTTTTTGACTGGTAGAAAAAGGGAGCAAAGGATACACTTACAGTACCGTAAACACACAGTTTACATGAAATGTATGTGTATGAGCACTTTCCTGTGCTGTGCAGCAAGCTGGAAATATAAGAACAGACTTGTAATGCAAAGTTGTGCTGCTGCAGGTTTGCATCAGATCCACGCTACTCTAGCTTCTGCTGTAGACCGCCGCACCCAATAAATAATTTGCTGTAGACTACCGCATCCAATGGTATTTCTTCTACTGTAGACCACCACATTCAATGCTATTTCTTCTACTGTAGACCATTGCATTCAATGCCTTTACTTTTGCTGTAGACTACCACAACTAATGCCATTACTTTTGCTGTAGACCACCACATCCAATGCCATTACTTTTGCTGTAGACCAACGCATCCAATGCTATTTCTTCTGCTGTAGACCACCACATCTAATGCTATTTCTTCTACTGTAGACTACCACATCCAATTCTATTACTTTTGCTGTAGACCACCACATTCAATGCTATCTCTTTTACGGACGTAGTGTGCACGGCTTCGCAGACAGGCAGTATGCGTGCAGTGCGCACAAGCCTTGAAGCATACCAGATTTGTTATTAGTGATTAGTGGTGGGTCAGATTTCATTTAAATCTAGCCCATTCATTTTCTTGATATACTGACCTAAGTATTTGGCATAATGCTTTGGTGTATTACCAAGATCATGAGACGTTAGGTAACCGTCTGGGTCATGGATAATAATGTATTTACCAGGCTTCCCTTTTTGAGTGATTGAGCTTACTACTGTTTAGTTTGGTCTTGAAATTGCTGAAATGAAATGCTTACTGTGGATTCCCTTCAGTATCAAAGTCAGGTTTTAGTTGCAGTACTTCAAATCTTTCTGTAGAACACACTAGTTGTGAGTGACGGCAGTGCAATTGCTGTATCTAATAACCGGACCATTTTGAAGCAGTAGCAGAACTAAATATAGGTTCTGAGAATCGCTTAACCACAATAAGGGCCTCGTTGTTCTTGGACTCACTCAGCTAATTAGAACTATTATAATTCTTTTCCTGGCAAACACGATGACATCAAAGAGTGTTCAAAATTGGTTACTTTGAATTTGTTTGCGATTCAAAGTGGTTGAAGTGAATGCACTGTCAGCCTTTTGTCACAGTGAAAGGAAGGGACAATGAGAAGACTGAAATAGACTTTCAAATGTTCTAGTATTCAGGATTGCTGCAGATATGTGACATTTTCAATACAATTTCTTTGTAAAGCTGGACCGTGGTTGTTTGCTTCTTTGTTTTCATCACATAAGGTTTCCATTGGTTCTACGCATTCCATAACTGTCATTTTTCTTCATTGCAAAGGGAGAAGCGCAGCCTCCCGGGTTCTGGAGCGCTATCGGACCCGCACTCAGGAGCAGGCCTCTCTGAACAAAGGTCTCAGTCGCTCGATGGGTTCTCTGCCCATCCACGACCTCTTACGGGGGGAGGAGCCCCCTCTCGCGTACCCATCCTCGGAGTACCACCCGGAGTTGGAGGAATCGGCGGAGCTGTACCACCAACGCGGCCGGCCTGTGGAGAAGCTCCCTGGTTACCGCGGGGAGCCAGGCCACCAGCGGAAGAACTGGTCCTCCTCTGTGGACCTGGCATGCTTGGACCCTGAGGCACTCCGTTTTGGGCCTCTGGAGGAGGCACGCAGGGGCAGCAGCGCCCTCAGCCAGAGATCAGCAGGCAGGAACAAATCGGCATCCAGGGCCCGGGAGGCTCGCTACTCAGATTTTGCGGGTCTGGAGCCCAGGCAGGCCCATCACCTCTCGGCTATGTCCGTCAGCTCAGGCCTCACTGCGTATGACCGGATCAAAGAGAAACAAAGGAAACTCCATGTGCTCAGACAGGCCATGGACGTAGACGGTGAGTAGCTAGTGTTGCCTCACCTATGCTGCTGTGATTGAATTTATTTTGAAGTTGCTTTTTGTTTTGTTCCACCCAAACACTACACTGTATTTGCCTCCGGTACTTTAAACTCGTGGACTACAGGGATTTGGAGTTCATGTAAATTTAGTCGTTGCCTGTTGTGTAATGCAAGTTCATTGGCTGATCTGAGGATAGCTTCGGAGTATATAAACCTATAGCAGACAACACAGTTTTGTTTTGCCTGAAGTGTCTTAAGTGTAAGTTTAATAAACTGCAACACTACCATTTATTGCTGTAGCATTCCAATCAAACTGTAAACTGATGCTTTGTTGAGGGCGCGAGTTCTTACGAGAAGTTGAAAATCAGGGAATTTGTCTCAAAAACACTGAACTACCGTATGAGGCTGCAGAGAGTTACTTTGTAAGGTTAGTTTTGAGTGGTTTTGTGAAATGTTTCATGAAAGGTTTTGCCAAGGTTCATGAGTCAGAGTGGCAGTGTGTTCCAGACGCCTGGTTCTCATTAGTTTTCTGGATAATTCTATTGCTTTTAACTCTTCAAAGTCAGTCCCAGCACAAGCCAACGGGGACCTGATGTATGGACACTTGTTGAATTCTGGGAAATCTTGGTACATGCTTGGAGTCACATTTGGTGCATTAATGTTTACATCGTCTAGTTCTTGTGTGTCTGTTGGCCATCTGGAGGTTTTATGGGCCGAGGAATGAATTGCTTCATATAATAAACCTCAGGCTTTCCTGTCCGGCCTCCTGAAAGTTAAACGCTCCTCAGAACTCCAAGCTCTTGATAGCTATTTTTAACACCGACTGAGCCACGAACCAAAAGCATTCTTTTCAATGACTGTGTGGCTTTTCCTGGGCTCTTTTTCTGACTTAGATTTTTCTTATTTTGAACTGAATTAGTTTCATTTTGTCTGTAAATCATCAAAAGATTATCTGTAAATCATACATTCTGTATGCCCGGAATGGGAATTTTTGTTTTCATTGTTCTAGTAGATAGTAATGTATTAATGTTGAGGCTGAAGAGTCCTTGGAAAAAAATGAATGCTTCTTAAACTGATACAGACGCTTATAAAATTCAATCTGGATAACATTTCTGTGTCCTGGATGTATTCTGCGTATTACTGTATGTAACAAACTGAAACCATATACAGGCCATTATGGATGCAATATGTATTACATTTTACTTTGGCCGTTTCCTAAAGTGATGGAGAAGTGGCGATAGTGTTCTCCGGTTACCTTTATTTGCATGCAGTCCGAGTGCTTGCTTGCTGCAGTGGTGACCTCTCCCTCTCCGCAAAGGTGCTTCAATCAGCACAACTTTCCTGCTGGCCCTGAGGTCTGTAATTGGAGTCATGTGTAGCGGATGAGGGAATTCCAAACATTATTGGACTTTCCGGTGCTTGGCATCGGGTCATGTGGCTTGGAGCAGGCCTGTGTAAGCACTCTTGTGGGCTGAAACGTGCACAAAGGTGGGGGCTAAGTGGGGGGGGGGTCTAACAAATAACAGCATGTCTGGCTTTCCGGAGAGTCTGACTCGTCCCCTTTTTTCCCCAAATAGTTTCCAATTTTGAATGGCTGGTACACTTCCACAATTTTGTTTTCTATGTTTACTTAGTTAGCGGTTACGTTATATAGCTTGAGAAAATAGGCTGCATATCATATTGACTGATATAACTGGTGGTTCCTGCTTTTGTCAGTGTTGATTTATGTCTGGTGCGTTTCAAAATGTGTTTGTCAGCTGGATACCGTGCCTTAATGAAATATGGTAGCATTAACTTTTTTTCCACTGAAATCTCATTTTTAATAGACATTTTTTCCAGTCATGCAGCCAGATTCAGAACGGACTTCTTTTACCTATGAAGATTTATTGCAGCTTCAGTTTTCAACATCACTTTTTAAATTTCAATTCATCCTTACTTTTTGTGGACCAAGAAGATGGCAGACGTTGAAATGAAGGACAGTCAGACCTAAAATAGGTGTAAAGTAGTAAATGTTAGCGATATGCTAGGCTGCTGCCCAATGTCATCCTTTACTATGCAGCTCATCACAAAACCATCTCTCATTGCTTGTCATTGAAGGTAAAGCTATCTATATAATAACTTTTTAGTGAGCTAGAGTTCATTTTTTAAATCAGATTATCTTTCCAAGAACAGCAATTGTTCGTGAAGGTGTACCTTGGGCAAACAAAGGTGGCAAGTGATCTGCTGATGGCTTATTTCCCAGATCAGGGCCTACCTCACAACTCATCTTTTGCATATGCACCCTTTTGACACTCCAGCCAAATGGAGGGACACATCATCAACTATGATAGATGCCCCTCTTTCTTGCCCCTTTTTATACCAGTTATCCCACATTTCAGAGATTCAGTGCTTCTTGTTCTCTTTTGGTGTTTAGATGTGTTCCAGATAAAATAATGTATAGATACCAATTCATATTGCAGGCCTTTTTATTAAATAATCTGATCATTAAACTAAAATACAGATGACTTATGTGATTTATCACTTTTTGTGGCTAGAAACCCATTGTTGTTTATTGATGAAACATCAGCACAAAAGCGCAGTGCAATGCACATGATTATGGAAGTTTTTTTTTTTTGCTGCTTTTTTTTCTTGCTTTGAGTATGTCTTGGCAGATTGTAAAAGATCATTAGTTTACTGAGATGGAGCCCTCATGGTCTGTCCCTGTGAATACATTTGAAATTTCCTCTTTAATCCCTTTATTTTTTTGTTTGCCCTTTTTCTTCACTGTTTGTATGACGGGTCCCATTTGCACACAGTGGAAAGCGCTGCAGTGTGGGAGAGGGCTGATGCTGACATATTTGTTCCATATTAAACGCGGCTGCATTTCAGCGTAGGCTTAACGTGGTCATTTGTACAGTTTTCTCTGCTTTACGGCTCAGTGGAAGATTTTTTTCTGTGACCCTTACCATTGCCGTTAGCCTCCCACGTACCACAACGCCAACTCTGATGGTTAATGCAGAAGCCAGTATGAGTTCAGCCTCTCTCTCACTGTTGTGTTTCTTGGTCAAACATCAGCAGTCAGAAAGTAGACAGTGAATAGAAAGACAGGAAATGCCTGTGGGGAGAGCAGTGACTGTTTCTTCTCTGGCCAAATCTTTCTTTCGCCGTAGAACCTTTACAGTTTCAGTTGAAGTCTGTAAGGTATAAATCACTGGTTGAACTTGTTCAGTTTTCCTCATACGTAAAAGATTTACAGGTGTACTCACTGAATCATTAGTCCTGATATGGACATCACATTGAACTTTGCGGATACTGGCTGCTTTACTTCAGTGAAATTATACCTCTTTTGTATTAGGCTTATTATTGGCCATTGTTAAGCTTTTGGGTCTTGAGAACAGCATCGACTTCCTTAAGCCAGACTCATTTTCATTAATGTTGGTTAGAAAATCAAAATCTGCTGGAGAACATGTCACTATACACTAAAACAGACTAGACATCCCCACCAGAGACCTGTTCTTATTCTTCAGATGAAATACTAGCCACAGCTGTGAGTCCCAGTCTGTTTAAAATGCATTACTGTCAGGACTTTAGTCAAGCAAGGGCCACACCTGTATTATATAACAATTTCAGACCTGTCCGTAAGCACTTCTGCAGGCGTGTTCCGACACCTACATATGGAGAGGTTCTGACAGGGCAGAATGATGTCACCGCTGTGCTAAAGGATCTTTCCAGTATTTCCAGGATGGCTGAATCACACAGTCGCTGTTAGGCAGCTGCAGAAAACGCAGAGACCGGGCAGGAGTGGGAAGACTTCCTGTGAAACCGAGAAAGGAGTGTCTAGAGACACGGCGCATCGCCTCTGCAGGCGGAAGTGCCCGTCTGCCTCCATCTCCCTGGCGTGTGGGAGCTTTGTTCTCCCGTCATTACATCCCCCATGAAAATTTCCTGCAGGTCTAACTCACGCACAAGCCCAGGTGTTGAAAAAACCACAGGTGTCCTTCTGTAAATCAATGTTGAGAGCCACTTTCTAGAGGTGATCAGTGTATTTTTTATTTTTTATTTTTTATCCATACGTAGCTCCTTATGTGCTACACTAAAATCAAAAGCTTCTGTCGTATGTTTGAAAGCAGAGTCGGCAGTGATCTTAAAATCTTTTCAGATGATCATGGGGCAATAATGGTTTCAGTGATTTCACACGAACATGCTCAGAACTTACAAAATGTGTACCATAGTTCAGTCATCTGTCATGGAATCAAGCTCTTATGATGGTGAGATTAAGCAATGAGAGGAAGCAATTCTACCATGACTGTTATCGGTGAAATCTCTTGCATATTGTTGACATAAGGAAGGATGGAGTAGAAGTGAAGTTTGTTTCTGTCAAAGTAGCAAAAAGGTATTTGGAGATGAGTGTTGAGGAGAGAATGCCGTATATTCTAAGTATGTGGCCTGTATCAGTCTTTAGACTGGGTTTTCCGGTTTGCTCAAAGTTTGTCCGTAGAAGAAAAAAAAAACAGTTTCAATCTCAGGTTCTGCCTTTTGTATTTGTCCATGTGTTATACATTTCCTACATGTTACTGTTATGCATATATACTCAATACTCATATTTCTGTGATATTGTACATTCATAACCTGTTCTCCATTTTCTCTGTCTCTGATAGTTACAGTTTGAGTTTATGCTGTTATTTTCTATTATAATTTATTAGAAGTTTCTTGCGCTGTTTGGATGTATACACATATTGTATATGGATTTATGGGTGTACTGTATCTTTAGAGCACCAGTTCAGTTCATTAAAAATTGGGTCACTAATGCTTGAGGAACTTGGCAGATGCATGCGAAACTGAGGGTGACATCAGCTTTCACTTTGTTAAGCAAAAGCGTCCCTAGTGTTCCAGTTCTGAAAGCAGTGGGAACTTTTGTCGGCTAATTTTTGATCCATTACATTGGTATGAATAGTAATTTATTCTAATGTTGGAAATTATTTATCTGTCTGGGGTCTATTTATGTAGCTCTTCATATAGCACCTAATGTGTGTCGCTGTCACGTCCTTATTACATAGTGCCGAGGGTCACAGCCTGTCAAAGCCAGAGTATCTTTTTTTTTTTTTTGCTACCATTCCCGATCCCTAAGGGAATTTGCAGAGGAAAATACATGGAGAGAAAACGTTTCACTCTCTGTAACTCTGTACATGTGATTCCACCTCTGAATTAGTCATGGGTTACCATGCAAATGTGTCCCGGCCAAGGCAGAGATCACCTGTACTCTTGTGTGCCCTGGCTCGTGTGACTCAGTGACCTGGGTTAGCATGTGGCCCGCCCCAGCCCTGCCCAGTTTCACTTTTAGAACCGTACGCAGTAAGCGGTGACAGAGCACGTTGGGGTTTTGGCAGAGTTGAGAAAAGGGGGGGGGGAGAAAACCCCATCTGACGAAGTGGCTAAGAACAGGTTTTGTTTTGTGGCCGCCTGCTCTCATGGACTTGCAGAACATTTAGAGCTCCTAAAATCATAAAATGTCCTCTTGATGCTGAATGTCCTATACTCCCTTATACAAAATGTTCCCTCCTCACCAACAAATTGAGAGTGTTTTAACACGATGCGTTGTTAAGTTGCTTGTCATGTGCTGTTTATCATTGCTTACTTACAAGAGGGATGCAATCAATGATGTACGGAATGGTGGAGCATGTGATCAATATTCCCTGTGCGTATGGGTCAGGTCTGCCATGTTTCAAAATGACACAAGTGCATCAGAAATAATTTCAAAGGTAAGTGCTGAATGTTAAGTGGTTCGTTCTTTGTTTCAGACCCTCTGCACACCCACAGAAGGTATCACAGTGACTACAGCTCTTCCAGTGAAAGCCCATCAGTAGCCTCTTCCGATCCTGAATACAGACAAGGTATAGTATCCTCAGCAAGTCCCTGTTGCCTTTATGTAAAACCAAGCAATGTTATCTGCCATTTGTAATTAGTTTTTTCATGTTCCTTTCCATTAAAAAAAAATGATGCTTCCTTTTGGTAAATTATGATATGATCAGTCTTAAGTTACACAAAGCAAGAAATGGCAGAAGGGAAGGTTTTTTTACTAAACCTGCCCCAAGCTTGAACTTAATGCTGTAGTCCCTGTTCAACAGGTTAGAAAGATAGAATACACTGTAAAAAATAAACTCAGCCATCTTTCACTCTTCCTGCTTTGTATGTTTTGGATTTATGTTGTCAGAATGAGCTTAAGCAAGCAGTCTTTTTTTTTTTTTTGAACGAAGTGTCATTACAGTCAGAATGGCAATGCTTTCAGTATTTCCCACCAAAATGACTGGTTCCAGTAGCCCCTAAGCAAAGTTATTACAGTGTCTTCAAAGCTGTGCAGAAGATTGTGTGATTGGAGTCCATTCACACAATGTTTTGCAGTGATTTAATGCTTCATTGCTTGTCCTGGAACAACATGGCTGATGGGTAGTTATTATGATTAAATCTTGTTTTTTTGCTTTACTCAGTTGCTGGTTAATTCCTGTTTTTTTCTGCATTTTACCTGCTACCTAACAAAAGCGATTACGCAACACATCTTGTTTACTGTAACTCCTTTGCTGTAAGGGTAACTAAGAACCTTTGCCGCACACTACTGAACCACACTGTTGGCCGTTTTTTCCCTGATAAACTATTGTGTCGAAGCCAGCTGAATAAAAGCAATGGACCATTAATAAAGATTATCCCCTTTTACAATAATAACGTATAACCCGTTTTGCAGTCAAAAAGCCAGAAGATGTGAGGAGGTACGGGTCGCAGGTGGCCCTGTCAGAACACGACGCCCACTCCCTCGCCAGTCGCACCAGCCTGAGGCACAGGTAGCACCAGGGGTTATTTTGTGCTCTTCGGTTCTTGAATCAGGCTGTTTATACATTGTGCACTTCCACTGTTTCCAGAGCCCCCAGTAATCCTTTACATGCCACCGCCTAAGCCTTCATATATGACTGTTTACCAAGACCCTGGTTAAGTGGCTGTTAATGTTCAGCTGAATGAGTCTTGAGGTTAACGTTTTCCCACGCTTTCTATCTAATCTTCTTAACTCCCCGTATAATTGGGGGAACTCGAGACGTATGGAACATGTTGCTCAACCTATCATAGCATTTGCTCAGTAATACATTATGCAGTAGGATTCTTTATTTGGCTACTCTGTGCAGCATACAGACAGTGTGCTTGCTTGTTTAAAACGCTAGTCTACTGCCCAGTAAGCCCCCAGCCCTGAAATGCTATCCCCTTGATTTGGCATGTTCACTTTCTGGCTCTTCTGCTTCCTCTGGTGGCCGACGTGTGAACTGCATCTCTGACTCTGCAGTGTTGCAGTGTTGTGCACGGCAGAGTCATGACAACAGCCTGCTCCTAGCAATGGCAGGGACAGTGTTCCTAAGAGATTCCCAGTGTAGCATCTGGGCTCAGGAACGCAAACAGCAGGTCCTGCATTAGGTCAAATGTGAATTTCCAGCTTTTCACACTCAGTGTAATTCCTGTTATTATACAGAAGTCATGTGGGGGATGCAAAACTCATCCTCTCTACAACCCCCCCGCCAGCCATACATTTATGATTGTTCAGTTTGCATTGCAGTGTAGTTATTACTGTGATGAGGTATTGAAGGCAGTCCAGTGTTGCTAAGTTTCAGTGCTGCGCCGGTCTGGCTGAAGTCGTGCATTGTGGTCTCCTCTCGTCCCCTCCCCAGGTATGAGGGAGGAGGTCAGGAGGAGCTGTTGCTGCAGCGCCAGGAGGAGGAGATGCAGCTCCTGCAGGCTCACCTTGCCAATCGCCTGTCCCGCGCCAGCCTCTACCCCGGGGACGTCCCGATCCCCCTACGGACCGGCCCGCTCGACCCCACGCTCTCTGAATTCAAACTGCGCACGTCGAAGGTACTCACCTGGCCCGTAATATTGTGTAAAACAGTTCCATGAATCCCAGTAGCTCTGTTCATGAGCCAATGCAAGTGTGAATTCACTCGGCTGTATGTTTCTACATGTTATAAATATTTAGAATAATAGTTAAGGACTGCAGTGTAATTCCACAACTGATTTGTGATTCTGATTTGCACCTTGCTCTCTGTTAAATAAGCTACCTGTTCATGCTTATCTTGTGATGCTTGTCTTATTTTTGCATATCTTTTTTATGGTGTAGAATTTCTTTGGTCCTGAATTTGTTAAGATGACCAGCGAGCCATGTGTTTCCCTGAGCGTTCCATCTTCAATAATGGTGAGGCCCACCATGCTGCAGCTGTACACACAGGGTTTAGTTCCTTATTAGCCAGAGCACAACATTTGAGCAATTAAATGTATTAAGGCAGCAAATGATACAAGGATTAAAACAATAACAATTTTGCATTCCTTCAACAAAGGAGTCGCTGCACAGACCACAAAGGGCTGTTTTTGAATCGGCAGAGTGCCTATGACTCATGGCGGGCGCACAGGGGGGTGTCTGCTTGCCTCAGAAACCAATTGCAAACTGTCAGAACAACAGGGCCCCTGTGAAGCACATCAGACAGGAAACAACAGCACTCAGAGCCAGACTTTCTCCAGTGTGCACAATCTCAGTGTGACAGAATTACCCAGAGTGCAGTGTAAAGCTGTGAAAGGCTGTTCAGAGAGGGCTTATTGAGTGGTCTCTAATCTGCCTTCTCTCCAGAATAAGAAAGGGAAGGTGGAGGAGGTGCCGCGGAAGGTGGGCGTGGTTCTGCTCAATGGACAGAGGCTGGAGGTCAGCTGTGACTCCAAGGCCGTGTGCAAGGACGTGCTGGACATGGTGGTGGCTCACGTGGGCCTGGTGGAGCACCACCTGTTTGGTCTGGCCTATCTGAAAGGTGAGGGGGAGGAGTCTTTCTTATGGTAGGACCTCCTGCTGGTTCTTTTGGAAGACCTCTGATGACTGTCTCTGTCAGCGGCCTGATCTTTGTAAATGTGCATGCAAATGAGTTTGCCAACTTAGAACCACACATGGCTCCTTTGTAAAAATCCTTTGCAGAAGAAATTCTGCGAACTTGCTAAATTTAAAGCACATTCTGACAAACATTCAAATGCTACCAATGGAGAATAACAGTGTATGAAAAGGTCCTCTCTTGACATATTTTTCTTAATATTTAAAAATAAGGGAAGTCATAGTAATATTTGTTTGCAAATGTCCTGCTGAGAATATACTGACATTATATATTAAGAATTTACATATAATGTCAGTAAATTTATCAATTTCCTCTTAATGGTTTTGGTGTACTATGTGGGGTTGTTTGCTTTCCTTTAAACTGAGTCGATATGCCAGAGGCAATTTTCTGTCTAAACTTAGACAGTAAAGCTTTTTGATGGAACAAATCTACATTAATAGTGGATGCATTAAGAAAGCATCAAAATGTGTTTTTTCATTTTTGTTAAATTTTAAAATAACTTCCTAAATCTACACTGCGTCACCACATTTTCAGTTGATTTCCATTCACTTTGCAGTGGTTTAATGGACTAATTTGCTGGCTTGCTGTCTTGAATTGATTCCTTGGGAGGGCATTGTTCACTTGATTGAAACTTTCATTAGCATCAGTGACTCCCACACAGGCAGCAGACTCATAAACCTTATTGTCTGCCTGTCTTCTCTCTCACAGAGAACGAGTTCTTCTTCATTGAGTCCGATGCCAAACTGTGCAAAGTTGCCCCGGAAGGCTGGAAGGAGGATCCCAAGAAGAAGAAGCCTGAAGTCAACTTCAATCTGTTCTTTCGCATCAAATTTTTCCTGGATGATGTCAACCTCATACAGTAAGAGTCATCCAGTGTCACTCTGCCTTGTACATAAAGCTCAACCTCAAATACTAAGAACAAGAATTAACCTCATGCAGTATGACTTAACCTCATATGTTGTCACTCAGTCTAATACTTACAAGAATCACTCTCAACAACCAAAAGTGGAGCATTTTCCTCATTTGTCTGTGTCAGACATCTGTTCAACCACTTTCCTCACTGTATTGTAAACATTACATTCATCAGTTCAGTGTCTGGCTTCTATACATAACTTCCATGCAGATCATTTTTGAAAGATCTATTTCTTAGCGTGCAGGGATTGATTTATGAATTTTGCTGACTGAAAAAAGCCAAAACAAGAACACTTTCTTTCCCTCCAGGCACACAATGACCAAACATCAGTACTACTTGCAGCTGCGGAAAGATATATTGGAAGAAAGGATGCGATGTGACATGGAGAATGCCATGCTGCTGGCGTCACTGGCTCTCCAGGCTGAGTTCGGAGATTACCAGCCTGAGGTACCCCAGACTTACTGTCTATTATTACATGACATCATGCATTAAAACATCACATATTTATTTGCTAATATTTGCTAAACAGGTTGTGGCTAAGGTGATCCATTATGCTCATTCAAGTGCTGTGCTTTGCTTTTTTGAAACCAGTATGGCGGAGTTTCTGTCCGATGTTGTCATTCTGTACTTTTTCCATTTGTCATACAGAACCCCTTTCATTAGTCCACAGAATAAATAGATGTTGTGGCATGAAACCATTGAAGTAGGACTTTTAAGTGCTATTCTTGGGGAAGAACATTGCTTTGTTCACTGGTATTGTTTTTGTTTCTTTTGCCAAAGAATTATTCTGGCAGTCGCTATTCAGAGCCACTTACAAGGCCATCGTTGCAAGTACAAAAGATTTATTTTTTAAATTTGGCATATTATCACACACATTCACTGCAGCAACAACTAAAGTGTTTAAATCCTGACTTTTTTTCAGAGGGAAAAGCATCTGTGTGGGTGCATTTCAACTGATATATTTTTCAAAGTATAAGTAGACATAACAATGGACCTGTCCCTTCATAAGCAGCAAGTCTGTGTAATCATCCACATCCCTATTGACTTCCATTATTATATTAATAATTATGTGTATTTACATACACAAGCTATGTCGAATGTAACTTATAGTACCTATGTGCCATTGTTATGAAAACAATAGACACATCGAATCAAGAGATGTCAATTTCTAATTTAGATCAGATGGTTCTTGGCTGCTTTGGTTGACGATCCAGTGAGAGCTTTGACAAAATCTGTCCCTTGTGAGAGATTTCACTTTTCGTAACCCAAGAAATCTTAATATATGGAGAGACTAGCTGTGATTTTTCTTCTTTGTTGTGTTTTGTGGTTGACTATGGAATAATTCAATTCCTCACGTACATCAAGTGCGTTCTCAAGAATAACCATAGTAATGGAGTTACTAGGTGTCAATACAGTATGTTTTGTTCTAGTCCAGCTTTGCAGTGTTGCAAACTAGTGTTGCAGTGACCACATTTGTTCCGAAACTGAACACAGTGCTTGGTTCATAAAAGTGTAATTGTTATAGTATACACTTGGAAATGTGTAGTATATGCTTGAATGCTTCTCCAGCTATTAATGGGCAGTATGTCTCCTGTTTTAGCTGCATGGAAAAACATACTTCAGGCTTGAACATTACCTACCTGCGTCTGTACTGGACAAGAGAGACCAAACCTCCATTAAAGAGGATCTGCCCAAACTGCACAGCACTTACTATGGAGCATCTGAGGCAGAGACAGAGTTTGAGTTTCTGAAGGTACTGAAACATACCAAAGCTGCTTTCTCTCACCGTCTCAAGGGGGTTAAGCTCTAGTATCTCATCAATTTACTGAAAGATTGAAAGATTGTTTTCCCCCCTAGCTGAAGTTCCAGTTTATTAGAAAGCTTTAGTGCATAACATAATGAAATTAGATGTTTTTTTACATGTTGGGCGTCACGCTAAAATGAAGCACATTAAAATCAATATATAGAAAAAGCACTTGTTTCATGCACCATAGGAAAGGGTTCCAACTGAAAATAATCTTCAACATAATTGTTTGAGGAATAATCTGGTAATATTCAAATATGTACAATCTCTTGAGGCATATCTAAAGTATCTTTAAACGCACACAATAACAGGGCCATTCAGAAACACACTGAAACGGAGGTCAGAAACCCCAGAAAGTGAACTATCCTATTAAGCTTCAGTTGACCCCAGAGTACCAAGTGTGTGTAAATAACTCAATATTTTGTAGTGCAAACCTTGTATTCTATTATTTTCCTTCAGCCTCTGGTTCCTCTACTTATGTTTGTATACACATGCAATGCATCTATATGCTGAACATGTTGAATCTATAATCTACCATTTGTTAACGTAACAACTTTGGCTGGATCTGCAATTTCTTGTCTGTCCTGAAGGTGAGCCAAAAGCTGACGGAGTACGGGGTTCACTTCCACCGGGTGCTGCCGGAAAAGCGGTCCCAGACGGGCATCATGCTGGGCGTGTACTCCAAGGGCGTACTCATTTTTGAGGTTCTGAATGGAGTCCGCACCCCAGTCCTGAGATTCCCCTGGAGAGAAACCAAGAAGATCTCCTTCGTGGTAAGAAGACCATCTCTGCGTCCTCATCAGTGTGTCTGTGTATGTCATTACATGTGTGTTTGTGCATGTGCGTATGTTTGGACATGCAAAGCTGTTGGAAAAAAATAGTTAGCCTTCTGTTCAGATTATCAGGCATTTGTGTCCTCTCCCTTCATTAATGTGGGGTCCACAGGCATGGGCATCAAAGTTTCAGTCCCAGTGGTGTGCTGTGTGGGTGCGTCCGTTTTCTCAAACTTGCGTGTGCGTCCTGCAGAAGAAGAAGATCAGCCTGCAGAACACTTCAGACGGGATCAAGCACCTTTTCCAGACCGACAGCAATAAAACCTGCCAGTACCTGCTGCAGCTGTGCTCCGACCAGCACAAGTTCCACCTGCAGATGAAGGCGCGGCAGAAGAACCAGGAGCAGCAGGACATTGGTGAGGGAGACAATGGGCACTGAACACACACCTCCATGTCCACCATTCCAGTGTCAGCTTAGAGTCAGTCTGTGGAGCCTCTGGTAAAGAGGTACCTGTGGACCAGCCAGCATGACCTCACCTGTTTGACACATTTATTTCCATTAAAAAAACCAGCCAGATAAACTGTTCCTTATCTGTCTACCAGGTATTTTCCAGTTAATAATATTTCTGCAGTGTTAGACGTGAGCCGGTTCTCCCCTTAGACATGATATCACAAGCCCGCCATTATACCCGTCATTATGCCTACCAGGCAAAACATAATTGCTGTAATTGCTCACCACATGGCCTTTCATAACCCTCAGTAATGAACCTTTATGAAAGTTTTACCATGGAGGAATGCCTTCAGTACTGTGTGGATTGATGGATTATTGCACTTTTAATGAACTGGAAGTCATTTTGGATAATGAGGACAATCAAAATTTTTTTAATGTTTTGACCACATTGGAACAATGTGAATGAAAGGCTGTCCCCCTACCCTCCTACCCTACAGAGAACTCCCCCCTGGGGAGCCTGCAGTACCCTGGAGGGTCTGCCGTTGTTGGGGGGATGGGGCGGGCGGTCAGCGCCGCCACCCTCGGCCCCAGCTCCATGGGCCAGACTGAGCACCTGAAGAGGATCTCCTACTCGGAGGCGGCACTGAACAAATCCCTCCCGGGACGGCTCCAGCTCCTGATGGCGGACCCCCCCCACCCCGCCTTTGGCTCTAACCACAACCCCCGTCTGCTGAGCCGCTCCCACCACAACCTGGGCCAGGTGCCCGAGTCCCCCGAGAGCCGTGCGGTGCCCCCTGGCAGCAGCCAATCACAGAGCAGTCAGATCCGAACCCAGCTCCTGGCATCCCACCACAGAGCCAGCTCTGATACAGACTCCATCACTGCGGCCCGCAAGCAGGAGAGGTCTGTTGCACAGGATTATGCGATCTAACCTCTTCAGTTCAGCAGCTCGCTGGCCTCTTCTACTACCTCCTAACTCTCCTCACGAACTTTCTTTATTTTAATGACTACACTTTCCTAGTTTCAGCGTGCATTAGATTAGACTTGTCAAAATTGACAAGTATTACTTTTCCTGCACCTTCAGTCGGTTTGGAAAGATGCAGAGGTCAAGTACAGGAAATGTAGCTGCTAAGCAGAGCTGAGAAGGTGTAGCTGTTCAGAACAGTTGTAAAACATAGCCAAGGCAAGGTGCAGGCACTGACTTCTCTGCATGTGAACCATTTAAACGAATTGATGAATTCAGACTTAAAATGCAACCCTCTCGTTTTGGTGGTCACGTCATCCCGATGCAGTGGTTCTGCTTGGAATGACCCCCCCACCTTTGCCCTCTCTGTGTCTGTTGTGCTCTACTGATGGTAGTAATTGCTTCTCCTCCCTCCTTCTGCAGTGTTTTTGGCCCCAAAGCCCACGCTAGCCCCAGCTGGAGTTCTGACAGATTTAAGAAGGAATCCGACTCCTCCTCCTTGGATGAGACAGGCCACGCTTATGTCGTAGGTAAGGCACTGCACCACACCCGTCCTTCCATTAGATTCTGTTGCCTTCTGCTGTGCTGAGGTGGGGTGTGCTGTGTCCAAAAGTGCCAGTATGCTTAAAAAGAAACCAAACCTTTTGTTTCAAACTAAGCAGTTCACAAACAGCCCACCAGTTTGCAGTGCTCCTTTTGTCTGCGCTTGGTTCATTCAATTATCACATATTGGTTGCATCACAGTTGACCGGCCGGGGGTTCAAGCAACATCTATTTTTATAATTGTGGTTTATATCTAAATATACGTATGTGTGTATTGTGTAGCTATATATGATGACTAAATGAGTGTCTTTTAGTTATATTAGTGGCCCATGTCCTCATATAAAAAACAGTGTGATAGTGTGCACTGCAGAGACGTTGATAATGTCTTTAGCTCAGACTTAAATCAAGTAACTGCTATTCCAGAACATTCCATTGGCATCTTGCATCAAGATTCCTTTAAACACAAGAGTCCTGTCCTTTTCAGTGACAAAAGAGCTTGAAAGCAACCATACAAATATAGTTGTGATTGCCAACAACCTGGACTATAAGAAGGTTTGTCTTTTCCTTCAGACAGACAGATAGCATCATGTTGACTCATGCTGTGTTTCAGGTGTGAGCATGCACAGTTCTGGCTTGCCCTCCTCCCCTGGGTCCTTGACAGTCAATGGTAGGTTGGAGTTGGTTCATTTCCTGTTTATTCCATAGACTTGTGCTTCCTTTAAGTCTCAGCACTACGGAATATAATTTGGCTGTCCCCTGTCACTATCTCTCACTCTTCCTCTTTCTGCTATTCTTGCAGACATCTGCTTCAGGTAAAAGCATGATTCTTTGATCATTTCTCTCTTGCGCAAACACATGCATCTCTCACAAACAATTATCACATAAATACTTCTCTATTACTCTTTCTGTCTCTGTTTCAGTCTGACATGCACACACACGTGTGCATACACACACAGCAGCCTTGAATCAAAAGGTTGACGCTAAGGTAGAGCTTGTTATTTTAAGATTGGATTTGCACTGATTGCAAATTAAAGATTGACTTTAACCTTAATTAGACAATAATGCTTTACTGTTTGTGCATGAACTTTTGCATGTGTATATGAAGCATCAATAAGATCCCACCCTCCCCATCAGGCCAATTAATGAAAAGCATAAAGCAACCTTGAAGTGTGTTTATCTAGCCATACTATTTTTAACTAGTCATTCTAATAGTAATGTCATATCCATTTGTGTCTCTTTATTTACTTTCTCCCAAATATAATTTTGTCTTAACTATTTTGTTTTTGTATACTTGCAATAATATATAATCTTGTATTCTGATTCTAACAATGACAGCAGCAAGAATGATTATAGTGGTTTTAATTTGTATGTTTGTCAAACAGTCAAAAACTCTCTATCAACCTTCGGAGCTTTAAATAATTACATTTTCATTAGAAAAACCAAAAAGAGATACTCTAAGGGACTTCAAGGACATTGGAAAATTGGACTGCTGTAGAGTTTAATTATAAAATATAGATTCTATTATTCTCATAGTCAAAGTAAACAGTCCATGTTAAGAGTTACTGAATTGTTGGCACACTTTGGTAATGCTTCACCCATCTTACTGTTATAACATGCTGATGTCTGCAGGTTTGTACAGGGATGGCTTTAGCTGATGTAATGGCTTTGCGAAAGCCTTAATGTACTCACCTCCTTTTCTATATATGTGTGTTGAGTGTGGAACAAGTACAATACATCAAGTACAATAGTCGTGTTCTCAACTCAACGTTTATTTTTATTTCAACTGTATCTTTATACAATATACACATAGTTCAGGTGTCTGGTCCATAGTACTAATTCTGTGCTGTTATGCTTGGCACGTAATTCAAGCTTTCCTCTTCTCTGTGTTAGCACATGCTGTTAGATCCTATTAGCCTCTTAAATGAGATCGCATGCCTTCTAGTGGTGTTGTTTTGGTGCATGACAAAGATGTAGATATGCTAAATACTAAATCGTTTGATCCCCCGTGTAATTGATTTGACAGGCCTGGAAAGTATTCCACCCAGTTGTTGTCATCATAGCCGAGTTGTGGTTTAGTTAATGTGATAGGGGAGATATGCTGTCCATTTACACTTCGCTAGCCAATTTTCACAAGTGATCAGTTTTTCCATTTGAAGGATTCCGTATGGTGCCTTGCATGACCATAGTAGAGAAATATTCAAAAATAACAGTGCAGATATCAGTATCGCACACCCATTAAAGTATAAATTATGGCCACTGCTTAATTTCTCAGTGCTGTCTTGCCTTCACCAAAAACGGCCTACAGACATTGAAGCGGGGTTGTGCTGCTTTCCCATAGGTTGTGGAAAGCAGGTCTCTTGTTGCTGTTTGGCTTTATATCTAATGCATCCCCCCCCCCTGCATTTGAACAGATTCCCTGAAAAAGAAGCTGAATGCGCTGCCGTCTCCAGAGAGAGCGATTACGACCGTAGATCTGAAGAAGGATGTGAAGTGCGGCCTGGGTGAGTGTGCCAGTTCCTCTTGTGATGTTTGACAGCAGATGCTGCAGTGGCTCTGTGTCGTCACTGTGGAAGCACCGATAAATTCCTGAGTTTATTCAGGGGGTTATCAGCCACCAGCCAGATGGCCCTTTCAACAGTGTGGGGGCTTATTTAGAATAGTGAGGCGCCAGCCCATACAATTTAAACCATGATTAATGTCTCAGGGAAGAAGATTTTCTTGAATTTCAGATTTAGAATGGCTTGGAACTGGAAGGTATTTCATCCATACAGGGCTTGGTATTTGCAGTTGATGGCATTCCTGTCCAAATCAAGGACAATGATATTTTTGTGGCCTCTTGAAAAGCCACAGTTTGGATTGGTGATTTCTGTTTTAGGGGTGCATTGATGAATGCAGGCATGTCAGGGGGGATCTCTTGATGTGCCCTTGTAGGTTTTCAGATTGTTGGTGGAGAGAGTGCTGGACGGATGGGCCCAGGGACCTTCATCAGCTCCATTTCTCCTGGGGGGCCTGCTGACATCAACGGCTACCTGAAACCAGGTCAGTGAGCCGCTGTACTGCGGACACCAGGACAGATAGCTGGCCAAATCCCAATTATTTTCTCCCAAATTAAATCCTTATATGTCTTGTATACTTGGCTTGACTGATGGGGGGGAAACTACATTTCCCAGGTGACCGTCTAATCTCTGTGAATGACATAAGCCTGGAGGGACTCCCTCATGACTCAGCTGTCAAGATCCTGCAGAACACCCCAGATGATGTGACGCTGGTCGTCTCTCAGCCCACTGAGAGGCTGTATGAAGGTATTGCGTTACGTGACAATATTGCATTATTGTTAGAATTTTGTTGATGTATACATATACTGAGAAATGTACATGCGTTGTAATACATTGTATACAGATAGTTTTCTTCCTAAAGTTAACCAATGGTATTTGCGAGATATTGGTAAAATGAGATTGATTAAAAAATGAAGCGTTGGACTGAAAATTAAATAACTATAAATATTTAATATAATATTTGCTGCGCGCCATAAAATGTCTGTGTCTTTTAGGATCTCCCTCTGGCTCAGTCAACTACAAGGGCAGGGGTCACATGACACCTCCTGGGCAGAGGCAGGAAGTGGAATACGGGTCTTCATCAGAGGAACACGCGGCGACCCCCAGCCCTACTCCGCCAGCCTCCGTGGTCCCCCCCGCACCATCGCCCAGCCGGCGACAGGAGAGCCTGAGCTCCCAGGATTCCCGGACCGAGAGCGCCAACCTTTCTCAGACCCTCCACAATGGCTTCCCCCGCAGCGTTCCCATTGAGACCCCGCCCACGCCCCTTCCCCTCCCCTCTGACCAGGTCATCCCCTTTGACGCTGCCGCCCCCGCACTCCCGCCCAAAACCAGGAAAGCCAAAATCGTAGAGATCCCAAAAGAACCAGAGTATTCTGACAGGGGGGACTCTGATATGGATGAGGACACATACTCAAGTAGTCAGGAGATGCAAAAGCTTAAGAAGGTGAGTTTACCTCTGCTGTATGCTTCCTCTACACGCACGGTGATGTCATCAACATGCTGCACTTTTACAGAAAATTATGACCTCTTTACTAGGGCAGATGCAGCACTTTTTTCTCTTCTAATTCTTCAAAAACAGAATAAACCCAGAAATATGTGAAAAGAAGGCCATCACAGGTTTCTGTCTCTGTGGATGCCATTACAGTTTGTTACTCTCGATTTATGGTTGTGCTGTGCTGGGTGCAGTTATGTTACATTCTGAAAATTAAGGAAGAATGACTGATTCATTAAAACTACTATACCGATTGGCTCTGGTTGGCTAGGCAACATGGCCTGGCCTCGCCAGGGAATAACGGGGTAAGATGCCTAGTTCTGTTGGTCACATCGCTCTCTAGCGGGCACAGTCGCCTGCAGACGTGCAAACTGAGAATATGCTGACCTCGACCCCGACGACACGGGCAGTATGTGACTGGTGATGCCTCTGCAGTGTGAAAAGTAACAAGACTAGTCTTTAGGTCAATCAGAGGAGTCACATGTCTGTGGCTCTCCACCTAAAGTAAGCGGGAAGGGTTGCTAGGAGATCAACAAATTTGGTTGACTTCGGGTTGGGGAAAATATGGGGGATAAAATATAAATGGAAAAAAACTACTATACAATAATAGATCTGGAGCACAACCCATTATCTTAGCCTCATTCTTATTGATCGTTGAGTTATGTGAATTACCTGGATTACTGTCTCTAGCATCGTCTAATCTCTACAAAGTGTATCCCTTGGTGAGCTGCCCACAAGCATAATCACCATGTTAATTTACAGTAGGTATTTTCTTTCCAAACGCTAGAGATTTCCCTCGTATCAATTTTAAATGCAATTAACTTACTAATATCCTCCACGTAACAGCTTGTTATTTGAAAATGCTTTTTTTGTGTCCTCTGTGGTATTTAACTGCTTTGTAATTGCATTTATTAAATAAATGCAATACATACTGCATGCTGACGTTTTATGTATGCTTACTGCTTCATCACATCTTAATTGATCTCCTGACTTGTTCTCTTTCTCCTTGCATGTTGCGACTTGTTCGTAGTGAGATAACATTACTTACTCCAGTGTTTTCTGTTTACAGGAGTTATCTCCCAACTGCAACATGGGAAAATTAAGTGGTAATGCCCAAGGGGTCAATAGTCTCCACCCAGGAGATCTATTTGACGTGCAGCTGTCCAAAAAGGACAGCAGCCTGGGCATAAGTGTGACGGTACTGTTCGGCAAGGTTTCCGTGCTTTCTTTATTTCTTATTTCTCCTTAACTCGTAACTGTGTGTTTTTTGTTTGCCCCTAGTTGCACTGCTTGTGAAGCGCTCTTCGCTTGCCTTCGTGTGGCGAAAAGTAGACAAAAGAAACGTTTGCCTCTGTGCATGCAGGGTTTTGAGGCGTTTTTATGTTAACAGTCACACAATGATTGTACAGTAGGTATAAAACAATGGCATGTGCTATGCTGTGATTAAACCATATGTTATCTTGAATCTGTTTTGATAATCCTACTATCATACTAATACCTGTACATGCATAGATTGTAGTTTGCTGGAGTGTGATCAGTTTGATTTCCTTTTTTAGTTGATCTTTGCAATCTCATTGATTAAAAGCATGCTACTCTTAGCGCTCCTGCCAAGTTAGTGAATTGCTTCATTCCAATAATGGCATTTAATAGAGGATACATTTATATTTAGTCTCATGCCAGCGCATTCTGCAAATACAACATGAGACAAAATGTCCCCCTTGTCAAACTAGCTCTTTAAGATCCTGAAACAGAAATGGAATAGTGAACTCTCAAAAGCATGTACATGTTCATGGTATTTGGATCACGCTTTGGTTTGGTTACGGTTGGTTTCAATTATCACTTTTCCTTCAGCAAATTTTTTTTTTTTTTCAAATATGAGCACTGAACTGCAATTCATAGAACAGTATCACTATAACATAATCAGACATAGATTTCTAATCCAATTCTGATTAAAGACCATTTGTGGGGAAGTTCGCTGTAGTAACTGTGTTTTCCGTTTTTAGGGCGGGGTGAACACCAGTGTTAGACACGGAGGGATTTATGTCAAGGCTATCATCCCAAAAGGAGCTGCCGAATTAGATGGCCGGATACAGAAGGGTGAGCGGCTCAGTTTAGCTAGCTGTGCCCGTTTCAGTTTGGGCTTCCAGGATTTGAAGAATCCATCTCATCTGATTTTCTGTGCAGTACATCTGACAGACATATACCCAGTCTGACACATAAAACACTTTTGAAAAGAATGGGTTGACTCAGGACACAGGACTACACTTTATCCCAAACGCTTGCTGGAAAAGAAAGATACCTGCTCTGAAAGACATGCAGATCACTTACTGCTAATCCTGTTGGCCCAGTATTTTGGGGAGCAGTTTTCATAAACAGTTTCACAGATTTAGGACTAAATCATCCAGGTTGTTTGAGTTTGTTTGTACAGCACCGTGGATATTAACAGTGCTTTAAAATATAGTTCAGTGTGGCTAGAATTACACACAGATAGGAAGTAATTCTTGCATATTGGAGCATGACTGTATGAGAATCATCCACAGGTTTAGTAATGATGCATACATTACATTCCATTTTATTAAGGACTATCATTTTCTTTTTTTATAACAGACTCCGTAACTAAACGCTGCTGTAATCTATAATTAATCACTGCATTATGCGCATGTGAACTATTTTAGGTACAGTGACCATTTCTCTGTTTAGCTGAAGTCGCAAAGCCACAAAACACATGTAGCAAAGCATGTATGGGTAGTTTGAGTTTGCATGAAATTCAAGGAATGCAACGTCAGTTAAATATGAAATTGCCTTCTGAGAACAAGCAGGCAATTCTTCTGTTTAGACAAATGAGTTCAGGGGATGTGGCTGACTGCATGCCACGCACAGCGGCCTAACGTCAGGTAACCCCATACACGCAGCTGCATACAAATCCACCTCATTTACTCTGCACACAAACACTCAGCTACTCAACACTACTTTGCAATGGAATAGAGAAGTGTCTAGATGCAGAGGTTACAGTTCAAAAAATAATGACAGCAGTTACATTGCAGAATGTTTAAAAATTTTTTAAAAATTAAAAATCAAAACTAACTCACTAAATACTCTGATTCAGAAGATAAATACCCCCGTTAATACTTGAATGATACATATCATGCTTGTGCATCCACACGGATCGGATAGAAATGTTCATTTGTCAACTGTATTTCCTGCATATTAGATAACTGGTACTGTCACCTAATACTGTTTTGTGCTGATTGAGAACGAGCACATTTGATCTTCGTGCCTGTACTGTTTGTAACAACGGCCTGGCTGTTGCTAGGGGACCGTGTGGTGGCTGTCAATGGGAAGAGTCTTGAGGGAGCCACTCACAAACAGGCAGTAGAGACCCTGCGAGATACTGGCCAGGTAAAGACCCGGTTCATTTCTGCTGTTTTATTTCCTCTGAAAATAATTGGAATTATTATGTAACAAGCTGTAAAAAAAAAAATAGTTGTATAGATGTTTTATTATTTTTATTGGAATTTGTCGGTTCAATTGAGTAAAACTGAGCCTTTGTCCTCGTTGCCTTTTGCCCTACTGTACCTAGATTTGAGAGTTTTCTGGAATATGTGATATCTGACATTTGTACTAACTTCAGTGGACATGACTGTAATCTTGAAATGCTTTTTTTAGAATAATGTGGGAGTTTAAAATGTAACAGTCCCTCTGCAGCGATTCAGTCTTTTACATAACCGAGTGTGTTGCTTATCAGGTTTCCCTCAGACCATCAGTTAAAGCAGGCTGTTTCTGTATAGTGACATGATTATGGTTTCAGGTTATCACAAGGTACTGTCTGACCAGCACTCTTGCTGTACACTGACCGGTTTCTGTGTACAGTAGGGTACTGTCTGACCAGCACTCTTGCTGTACACTGACCGGTTTCTGTGTACAGTAGGGTACTGTCTGACAGCCATCCTTCTTGCTTGTACAGTAGGACTGTCGGATCTTGCTGTGTACAGGTAAGAGGGTACTGTCTGACCATCCCTCTTGCTGTACAGTAACAGGTTTCTGTGTACAGTTGGGTACGGTCTCTGACCAATCTCCTTCCTCTCCTCAGGTGGTCCATCTGCTACTGGAGAAGGGCCAGCTCCCTACTGCTAGTGTCCACGCCCCTCTCACCCCACAGTGCACCCCTCCCATTGCGTCCAGTGAGAAGGACACCCAGGAGGAGCCCCACCTAGTGTTGCCTGGAGACCACGAGTACAGCTTTGTCACTGATGGTCAGTGTGCATCTACAGATGGTCAGATTTACTGTACACTGGCAGACCTCAAATGAGCACCCTGCTCAATGTCTGTAATTTAAAATGTTTGTTTTTCATCATGGGTGAAACGCGTATGTTCAGCTGTCTGATTATTGCAAGTGTGTTAACCCCTTGTATGCAACGTCCCCATAACTAGAGATCACCTTTCATGATCTCAGAAGACATCTGATTGAACTCAGGAGAGTCTTTTTTATGTGAAATAGCTAACTCTATCAATATACTTGTGATTAAGACCATGGCGTGTCAGCTTATAAATTGGTTGCCTGAGTTCTATGTAATAAGCAAATTATTTAGCCTAATTTTGGCCCTTGCCTGAGGATATTTTTGTTTGTCTTTTCTTGTATGCTTACAGGCCAGTGCAGCACTCTATCACTAGATGGCAACAAGAGGCAAGGCTCTGCAAGCTCAGATTGAGCTGATTAACCGTAGTAAGCCTCTTCTCTGCAGTATGACCATAGGGCCTTTCCTCTTTGCTTCTCTCTTCCTCCAGACAATGTGTTTGAGGTGGGCCTGCTGAAGAACTCCTCCGGCCTGGGCTTTAGCTTCAGCCGAGAGGAGGCCCTGCCCACCGAGCCTCCTTGGGCCAGCATGGTCAGGGTCAAGAAGCTGTTTCCAGGGCAACCCGCCGCAGAGACCGGCCTGATCAACGTGGGTGACGTCATCCTCCAGGTCAACCACACGCCCCTGAAAGGCCTTTCGCAGCACGTACGTCATTTCCGTCTTTCAGCAGTGACTCTGTCCAGTGTGTGGTGATTGTCCATTCAGACTTTTTTTACATTTCAATGTGGAGAAGAATTCCATCTGAGTGAATGTTATTTTTTTACGTTTGGAACCCTCAGGAGGTAATCTCCGCACTGCGAGGCACTGGACAGGAGGTCACTCTGCTGCTCTGTAGACCCGAGCGTGGAGTATTACCTGAAATGGACATTTCGCGTTTGGTGAGAAAATTAACAATTTTGATATATTGCAAGACCTGGACCTGAGCGTTTAAGTAGTTCTGGTCCTACAGAGGTCATACATCCATTGATTTTGTGTGTGTGTGTGTTTTCCAGACTCCGATGGCCTCACCCCGGAAGGAGTCATCTGTCCCGACTGATCCCGGCCAGGTCAGGCCGCCTAGAGATAGCTCGTCTGCAGAGGGCGGTGGACAGCGGGGTTTGGGACCCGTGGAGGAAGCCCTGGAGAGACTGCTGCTGAAGACCCCCGGCCGCCGCGATAGCTACAGTGACAGCACTGACAACGAGGAGGTGGAGAAGGCCTTCAGCCCCTCGCTGGAACTCAACAGCCAAGCCTGGGACCCCAGTGTCTACCAGACCCCCGACAACAACCTGGGGCTCAGCCAGTACGAGACCCCACGCGAGCTGGACGACACCATCCGTTCTGCCTACTACTCCCCCAGCCAATCTCCCAGCAGGCCTGAGCTAACCCCAAGGTAGGAATTCAGGTGCAAACTCTCTTTTTGCCTGCGGTCTATAGCTGAGTGAAGAGAAATCCAGTGGTAAATCTATTTGTGCTTTACCGATATACTACTCTTCAATGATGGTGCTTTGGAATTATAACATTTCATCAGAGCACAACAGTCATATCTGCATAGCGCAGTTGCTATTATGTGTTCTGTGTAGAAACTCTGTCTGTTGAGCTGGTATGACCTGCAGTTTCTCTGAATAAAGAGAACAGCTGTCCAGACACCTCTCATCAGAGCTAAGTTGCCATTTCCCTGCCTGCTAATCGCTGTGTAACCTGTGACTCTGTCCCCGATTGTGTCCGTCAGGGGCTCCTCCGCCACGCGGTCCTCTGATCTGGAGCACACCCCGCGGGCCACGGCCTCCCCTCCGACACCCGCAGACCGCAGCCACCTCAGCTCCAGCCTTGGCCAGGACCCTGCACCTCCCCTGCTGCCTACGCCCTCTTCCCTGCCCTTTCCTGACAGTGGGCAGGACCTGGAGGAGTTTTTGCCTGTAAGAGCTTAGAGAGGGAAGGGATGGTCACTGTCAGAAAAATTGTTTGGGCTACGTGGAAGAACAGTTAATGCTATTACTGTCTGCTAATGACAAAACAGCTATAGAGAGAACTGAATTTACTGTTATTGTATAATGGAGCAATCTTGTGGTTAAACCTTAACTGTGTTTAGGACTAGGGCTGTGTATACGATTGAGAGTGCTTTAAAAAGGACTTTGTGAAGTTGCTTTTAACATCAATATTTACTTCAAAGCCCTGAATTGACCTTGTAAACCCTGCCCCCCTCTCCCTCAGGAAGTGGAGCTGAATGTGTCCCTTACAAAGTCAGAGAAGGGCAGCCTGGGATTTACGCTGACCAAAGGAAATGACCTTAGCTGCTACATCCATGACATCATCCAAGATCCTGCCAAGGAAGACGGCAGACTGCGGCCAGGGGACCGCCTCATAATGGTACAGAATGCTCAGCAGGACAATACACTTACATTAGCAATCACAGGTGATATAAAACTCTGGACATGGTGAAACCCTGTGTTTCACATGACCGTTTCATTTTGCGTGATGTCCTGCAATTGGCTTGTGATTTTTTTTTATACTGTGGTCAAAAGTGCAAGCCAAAATATTTCAAGAGCTCCTAGAATGGTGTGCGCATAGTACAAAGTGCACTGTACTTCTGAGTCAACAAATAACGTTGTATTTTAGAATATAACATATTGGTGTACAGTATTACGATGACTGGTTCTGCAGAACATAATGTAATCCTGTAGCATCAGGCTGGTATTGGTGTATTTATGTATTTTTTGTAAACGAAACCTGCACGTTTAGGTGTTCTGCGCTAATTGGATATATATTTCACACGGAGCGTTGTTTTCCACCAACACTGCTAAGTCCCATGTCTCCTCTCCTCCAGGTGAACAACACGGACGTGTCCAGCATGAGCCACACAGAGGTTGTGAACCTGGTTCGCGCTGCCCCCAGAGTGGTGGATCTGGTGGTGGGTCGGGTACTGGAAGTCCCCAGGCCTCCCATAGAAGCCCATCTGCTGCCAGACATCCCCTTTCAGTGCCAAGATGAAACACTCGGTAACCACTTTTATAACCTCTCACTCTTTTTAACGACAAAGTTTAAAGTGTTTTAAAGAACGCCCTAGAGTGAGCATAAGTTTCCTCCCTTTCCATTTTCACACCTCTCTTCAATCTGATATTCACAGTGTACAGGTGACCTCTTGAACATTGCTTCATCACTTATTTTTCTGGAACTGTGCACCTGCCTTCGTTTTTATGAATAGATATTTATGGAGCAGTACATTTGGTGTATGAATTTTCAAAATGTTTCAGAAATATTTTATATTCAATTTCCAGTGTTGTTCTGCAACACTGGAAATGTAATCAAGTCCTTAATTCCTGAAGCAAAGCTGGCTTTTACAGTTTTTTTTTCAGGTCTTGCTATGATTTCGGGACCTAGGCTTGTGTTGTGAGACCTGCATTAATCCAAGTCCTGTGTTCTGAAGCTGGAGTCCTCACTGTTATGTTTGTAAAGTGCTTCTTAAACTGTGGAAATGAACAACAAGCATAAAGGAACCTGCCGGTAACTCAAAAAGACGAGCATGTGGTTCCTGGAAATGAATGCTTCATGAGAGAGCGTCAGGTTACGGTTAGGGTTATGGTTAGGGTCTGCCAGTAACTTGTACTGTCAGTGAGATCAGAGTTTACTGGTCTCCGTTTAACTGTCAAACTGTGTTAGTGTGCAGGGTGTTCAGTCATAAGGTCAGGCCTTTCTGAGATGCCACGATACCGGCTAAATAGCATTTCTGAGCTGCGGTGTGTGTGGGCCATTCTCATTCTCCCTAGGGCTGGTGTTGGACGGGGGCAGCGACAGCCTGTTAGGGGTGCTTTACATTAAGGACATCGCCCCAGGGTCGGTGGCTGCAGAAGAGGGCAGTCTGAGGCAGCTGGACTTGGTGCACTTCATCAACGGGGCGCCCACGCAGGAGCTGACGTTGGCCGAAAGCCTCAGGCTGATGGAGCTGTCCCAGGGCGACCTCGTTCTCAAGGTCACCAGGTAACAAAAGGCAGAGGCCACACACAGACACCCAGACGCAATGTCTTTTCTCCTGGCCAGTTAATATGTTTTTACATGTTTTGTGTTTCATGCAGAATAAGTGCTGATTTCTCCAGTCCATAATAATTCTTCTGCCTCTCAGGGACGGAAAGCCTGTCGCTCCAATAGAGAGAAACGTGTCATGTCTTAACAACAACAACTGCCCAAAAGTGAATGCACCTGCCAATATGAATGGTACGTTTTACAGGTGCATCACCTAAGAAAGACTGCATGTATACTGTAAATAATGGGTACATTTGCATTTTAAAAATTATGGTAGGGTCTATGCAGATCAATTTTATTGTAAAATATCACAGTAAGCAGGTGAGATTTTCTTTGAGTGAGCCAGCATGTCAGTGAGTCTGATTGGGGCATGTGGGAGTGGGATTTTATCACTAAATTATGGTTTCTGTTATGATTTCTGAATGTTTTATACATATAAACAGAATTCTGCCTGCTGTTTATTGAATTATAGTGGTATATGCATGTGCACATTATATTGTGTTATATTTATGTAAAATTGAACTGGACATAAATAACTATGAAAACTTAATATCACAGCCCCCTCAAGCAGATGTACAAAGGTTCAGGTAGCATAACTGAATGTTTTTTCCCCTCTCACATTGAAGGTTATCTCAATGGAGGTGAAAGCAACCAACCAGAGCCTCTAAGTCCCACTGAGGTAACATTTCAACAAGTGTCTGTTAATACAGTTGAGCGATGTGTATGAGTTAACAGAAAATAGTCTTCTTACTCAATGAAGGGAATTCTTTTTCCATGCAGAGGAAAACCTCATAGAGCAACATTTATTTTGTTCTGTAGACTGATATTTCTGTATCTCACATGCTTATAGTTTTGATTGTGGACATTGGTTGCTTGATTTAGGTCTCTTTCTAACGCTAACAACATTCTACTTGTTTAAAGTTAAGTGACACCCGACAGTGAAAGTACTGTAAGTAGTTGTCCTCCATTTGTGGGACAAATTTAATCAAGTCAAGGATTTGCCATCTGAGAAAGAGAATACACTTCAGAGTTAATTGGATGTGTGTTTTATATTTAATTGTGTGGCTAAAAGATTAGATTACAGCACCTTGGAATTCACACTACTATTCTAGGCTAGTATGGCTAAATCCAGCCATCCTATTGTATCTGAAAATATTTTTCCATTTCTATGTGCTTTTATACAGCTGTGCACATCTTGGCGTGCAGAAATCTCTCTCTTGGTTCTAAGAATCGTAAATAGTCTATTAGTTAATCTCATGTTATTTCTGCCCTGTGTTGTCAGGAGGTCATTCACCTGGAGCTGGAAAAGCCAGTCTCTGGAGGCCTGGGCTTCTCAGTGATAGGGGGCGAGAGGGGGATTTTCGTGAAGTCCATCACCCCTGGAGGCACCGCCGATAACGTCGGGACTTTACAAGTGGGAGATAGATTACTGAAGGTACCGTCTCTCGTGAAGTCTTCAAAAACTTGTACAAGCTTGAAAAAAGTATAAGCTTCAATTATTGTCATTTTAACAGTTTCAATGGATTGAATATCAAAATTAAGAAGAAAACTTAATGGTCTGTACCTCATTTGCACAATAAATGCGTAAATTGTGCTGTGCCAACAGGTTAATGAGGAGGTGATGACTGGAGTGTCGCATGCAAAAGCGGTCACTACCATCCGCAAGACCAGAGGCCTGGTTCACCTCCTAGTGTCCCGACCCCCCGACCAGACTCCCAGCACTTATCTGGACTATCTCCCCACCAATGCCGACAAGTGCAACGGCAACACCGGTGGGTACAGTGTGACGCCGCTCTGTCGCAGTCCCACAGTGCCCTGTGTGAGTTGGGCACACACATTGAGATTTTCCCATTGACTCCCTGTACTTGCAGATGCCAGCGAAGACAGTGGGGTGAAGTCTAAGCTCTACGGTCCAACAGACGGGGAGAAATCCAGCAGAGTGAAAATCCCACCACCTTTACCCCCAATAGGTAGATGCTGTGTGTCTGCTATATACAGGGCCAGTGTGCTGGGCAGTATAGACAGCTAAAATACGTTTCCCTCTACACTTTCATTCAGGATTAATAAGAAAAGGCAACAGCAATTCGAGTGCATTTACCGCAGTGATTTGTAGCGATGTCCCAGCATAAAAGAAACCCAATACTCAAAATAAAGCAATCATTCAATAATATTAGAGAGGACAAAATTGGAGTTTATGAATATTTAAGTTTTCTTACTGACATTCTTTCTTTTTTAGACAGAATGTCCTCAGTCGCTTTTCTCAGTTTTGAAACGTGCAATTTGAATTGATGAAGATTAAATCTAGACAAAATTTTTGAAGTCCAATAAGAAAGCTTTTGAAAATCAAGGCTCATACAACAGGCTCTTTATATCCATCGCAATCAGACACATCAGTATGATCAAGGGCTATAGCAACATATGAGAAAGAATTAACCACACAGGAGAAAATATCCTGGCTTTCTACTTTGTTTGTCTTGTCATATCTGCTAATTCGTGGTGATGGCACGTTCATTTATCCGAGTCCTCACTGAACTCTTGGCGGTGCTGTTGCACACGAGGCGAGCCCAGGATGGTCAGTGGTAAAACAGAGTCCCCATCTGAGGCCAGTTCTGTATGTACCTCTTCAGACTATCGCCCAGGAGAAACAGGGAGAGAGAAGAAGAGTGAGAGCGCTGAGCTCTCTGAAGATACGGACTGTGACGGCTCCTCCCTGCCCGAGGACTCCCCAGAGGTAACCTCTTCCCGGCCAAATGCTAGGAACCGTTTACCAGCCATGTTCTGGAATATTCCTTATCAGGGTGTTGTGTCTTAAGTTCCTGAATGTTGTGAATGTGGAATTGCAGACCTCCCGAAAAGCTTTGTGGAAAGAGGAATGTGTCGATGGTTCTCCCACGGAACGGTAAGATGGGGTGTCTGAGACACGTATAAATACCTGAAACACGTGGCTTTATTTAGAGGTTGATGTAAAGGTGTTTTAACCCTACGGTTACAAGTCGTGCTAAAAACCTTTAACCAATGCCCACAGCTTCGCTCAGTCATCAGTGGGTCCTCTGGAGGAGGACGAGATCACTTGGGGAAGTGATGAACTGCCCATAGAGAACATCAACTCCAAATTCACAGAAGGTGAGCTGTCACCGTTCAGCACTTTTCAGACTTGCCAGGATCATGTCTATTGTTACTGTCTCAGGAAAATCTATTCAAATGCTTTGAACATTACAACTATCGTCTATTAAAATGCCAAGTCTTATTGATTGTGACAATGCTTAGTGAAAGATAAGAAAGCTCATAAGCTTAGAAACAGCTGACAGATACTGCTTATGAATCTTGGTGTGGGTGATTTCAGTGTTGCTGTCAAAAGTAATAATGAAAGCATCTTATGAGCATATCCACTTACAGTTTACTAAATTTTATTGGGGTTCTTTGCAGATGCACAACATAAGAGAATACTTCTATAAAGTGTTACAAAATGTGCTGTAGTGAGACTATGGCAGCACTTAGTGGGCTGTGTTCTATCTGTCTCTTCAGATGGCCTGATCATTACAGAGGATGAACTCACCTCTCTTCCCCTGGTGAAAGTGGTCCCTGATGGTCAGTACACAGGAGCCAAGCTCAACACTGTCGTCCGAATGATGCGTGGACTCCTGGAACAGAAGATCCCCCTTCAGGAATTTGAGGTACGTTGTTTCTGCTGTACTCTTAAACTGTACTCTTAATGCTGTACATTTAAACACATTTCGTGTTTAAATGTACAGTATATAGCTGAATACGATTTCAGTAGGGGTCCCTCTGGTCTTCCTCTCGAGCCATTAATAATTAAATGCAACAAAGAGAATTCAGCTTAATTTAAGCAGTACAATCCATTGCACAGCTCTGAGGTTGTTATTTAAAGGGAAATGGGACAACATAGAGTATTCCGGACAGGTATAATCTCAGATTTATACATGATGTGTTGGTCTAGAATGTATAAACTGAGTCAATAACTGTAAGACATCTTGATATATGAACACTTTCTGGTAAATCCTACTTTACTTTATCCTACTTTCTCAACAGAATCTGCAGAACTTGCAGCCGTTGGATGATTGTTTGATTGGGCAAACCAAGGAAAACAAGAAGAAGAACCGATACAAGAACATTGTCCCCTGTAAGTGGAGTTAGATTTGAGGACTTTCCTAATATTTAACTGCACATCTCTGTGTAATTTCTGTGCTTGTTTGAGACCATAGTTAATTGCATGATTAAAAAACTATGTATTTATTTATTTCCAGTTGACACCACCCGTGTAACTCTAGGAAAAGATGGGGGCTACATCAATGCCAACTTCATCAATATGCTCGTGAAAGATGAAGGCTTCATGTACATTGCTTGCCAAGGACCCCTACCCACCACCCTTGCCGATTTTTGGCAAATGGTATGGGAGCAGAAGTCCAATGTGATTGCCATGATGACTCAGGAAGTTGAAGGTGGAAAGGTTAAATGTCAGCGTTACTGGCCCGACACACCCAAGACTCCTGAAATGGTGGATGAGAGGCTCCAGCTCACGCTTATCAAGGATCAGCATCTGGACAACTTTGTCATCCGCCTCATTGAGGTCAAAGATGTCCAGGTAGCTAGCTTTAAAGAAAGGTTTTGTCAAGTTAATTTTAGTATGATACCATTATCATGTACATGCTTAGAAGGGCTAATACTATGTTTGTGTGTTTACAGACCAGTGAGGTTCAGTATGTCACTCACCTGAACTACACTGGCTGGCCAGACCATGGGACTCCCACGCAACCAGAGCAGCTGCTGACATTCATCTCCTATATGAGGCACATCCACCGCTCAGGGCCCATAATTACCCACTGCAGCGCAGGGATTGGCCGTTCAGGAACTCTTATTTGCATAGATGTGGTACTGGGCCTTATCAGCAAAGATGCCGACGTGAGTATGATTCATAGGTTTTATGAACTTATGGTTTCGATTAGGGGAGTTCCACACTTACTTCATAACAAAGTGCAGAACATGACATGACTAAAAAAAACTGTTCCTTCTTGAAATATATTATAAAGTGCCTTTTCTTTTAAGCTTGCAGTAAGTAATTACACATCCACATAATGTAGATTCAGAACCACTTCCTGTAAAACTAGGGCACAACTTCCTCTATTTGATACTAGCTGGCTTGACTACCAGCCAGAGCTTTTCATGATGGATAGAGGGAAATAAAAAGCCTTATCAGAAGCTACTTTTTGCGGATAGCTCTCTTATCACTTAAGCAGTAACAATAACAATGCAAAAATTGAGTGGGACCAATTACAATGGCAGGCTGCTGTAAGCCCACAGCATGGGCCTGTATTTTCTCTTTTAGTTTATTTTCATTCAGTTCAGTTGACTAGTTTTTCTCAATAATGTCTGTTCTATTCAATTTGTGATGTATTCAGGTGATCAAAGGGTTACCTGTTTGGCACATTGTTTCTCTCTTTAATAAAAATAATATCCAAGTAATACACATTTCTGTCTGGTAGTTGCCTCATCAGCTGGATGGTTGGTTTCTCAGAATTTAATTAGGAATTCTCCATTATGCCTTTAAGTACTTCATTCATTGAATTTATCAAATGTTTATTTTTGGGCCGCTCCCAAAATCAGCCAAAACACTTCACTTCCTTTCAGTTTTTTCAGTGTTTGCTTTTTTTCACAAAACCCTTGTTTTTTCTGTAGTTTGATATTTCAGATGTTGTGCGTTCTATGCGGCTGCAGAGACATGGCATGGTCCAAACCGAGGTAACAACACTTTATTTTGACGATAGTATTAGAAATATTAAATGAAGCAAATATTTTGAAAGAGCAGAAAAACTGCTATTTGAATTTTGAACTGGAATTTCTTTCATTGAGAATATTTTGCTATATTACCCCCTATATTCCCCCTTCCACTTTCCAAAGCCTGTTATGTAATGATAAAATGCTGAGGGGCCAACATTAAGTACTCACATTCGAGAGTATTTCATACGACTGTTAATGTTCAGTCAATTAAATGTGTGTTGTATTTGCCATTACAATATACAAACATATATGTAATTATTTATGTTCTCTTTTGTAATTACGCTCCACAGGAACAGTACATTTTCTGCTATCAAGTGATCTTGTACGTCCTGCGATGTCTACAAGCAGACGAGAAAATCTCAGGATAGCAGACGTCTGCTCACACTCACTCACTCACTCACTCACGAGTGCCAGTGAGACTCATCCGTGGGAACAGTGACACTGAGGTGTACACGAGGGTTCATTTTAGAGAAATGGGCGCTTCTGTGGCTGAGGGTTTACAAAACATTAGTGCAGATTTTATAGCTGGCTTTACGACTTTCTGCTCCATGAATTTGAAGTAAATCCTAAAGGATTCTGTATAGTTTTTTTTTTTTCCGACTTGTGTTCTTTTTCTTGGACTGCTGCTCTCTTACAAATAAAATAAAAATTGATTTTTATATGTGACATATCCAGCAGTAAAATAAATGCCTTTCTAAGTCCTTTGAAATTAAACGAGTATGACAGTTAGAATTGAATTCATATCTTATTTTGAACAAAAATCATACATGTATGTATTTTAAAGCTATAAGATGCGAAGGGTTGCCTTGACAGAATACAGTGACAGTATTTGCTATGTAAATCTTATTATTAAGTGCTGACTGCCAGTTGAAATTAAAGTGTATATATTTATCAAATGAAACTGGATAAGTTTTTAAATGTTATTTACAGGACTGTTTGCAATTTGTAAATAAAAGAGTATCATGTCTTTACTCCTTGTGTTATCTACATCAATTACAATTGAAATTTTTAGCCAACACAACTTAGAAGTACATTTCACATAGTAAGCAAACACCACTAGAGCTAGAGATCAATGTCGATGATGACATCTATTAAAATGATGATATTTGATGGAACAATTGACAACATTTATCAAAAATGTCACTGTTCCAAATGCCACCATCAAGCTGCATGCCTCACGACCTGGGAAATAAAGGGAGGGAATGAATATGCCTTTCTGACTGGGGATAGGCCAATCCCCCATCGGGGGATGAGGCCAGAGAAAAGCTGTGGTCACAAAGACCAGCTGCCAAGTGCTGGAAGACATAGGACAGGTAGCCTACAGGTAAGAGAGTCCTGAACTGAGAGCTCTGGCTGGAGTGTGTGGTATAATCAATGTGTGAAGATGGGACAGGGCAGTATATATTTTACTGTGCTGATGTTGAAGTTCAGGCATCATGTTTTAAAATGATAAAAGTGGAAAAATGCCTTTAAAAGGGACTATACTGCAATAGTTGTGTTCAGGCTGATGTTCTCTGGCCCGGCATTAAATAGTCCCAAGACCTGTAAGGAAAAGCAGTTTCCTGGGAGACAGACCAGGTAAAGTGGTGCAATTACTTTAAACGTGATTAAATCATAAACTATATAACTGGTCGCACTGATTTATGACCTTGCCAATGCTACTTGTGCCTGTAAGTCCCACTCATATAGTAGAAGACTGCTGTATTAAGGAGTTTCTGTATTAAAGCTAAACACTCCTTCAGTACAATAGCTAGTTCAGCAGGACTATTTTGGTGAGAAATAAGGAGGAAGCTGCTGCATTTCTTCAGCATTGGTAGAGATAAGAGCGCCCCCTGGTGACTGAGTAACCTGCTGCATCTACAACTGTTTATCTGATTGAGTTCGTAGGCAGTCTTGGCTTTACTCTTTCACATAGTGAGAAATGCTGAATTAGAATAAGATAGCCAAGGAAATGTAAATTCCTTTGTTTTAGAATCAGCAGTTCATGGAGGAGTTGGTATGATATTTCTCACATTGCATGCCAGTGTTCAATATTTGCTACAAACTAGGGCAGGAATTCACAACTGCAAGATCCATGAGACCTTAAACACATTTATTGTATATTAATATATAATATAAAATTGTGTGGAGAATGTAAATTGCAGTGAATAAAACTGGCACAATGGCTACTGTTTACAGGATGCTGAGTGGTACCTACTCAACATGACTGAATGAAATTCACCAAACCAATTGCAAAGCAGCCAGCACACAAACCTTTTTATTGTGTTTCTTTTTTTTAAGCTCAGGTTTCTAGCCTATGTCACTCAAGTTAAAACTGAAAGTGTGTAGTGTTTGCGCACCTAGTGTCTGTAGCATGAGTTCTTAGGGAAAAATATAGTTTAATAGTGTAACAAAATTCCCCACAAATGATTGAAATAAATTTAAATAATTTAGCTAAATTTGGCACTAAAATCATTTTTAAAACATCACCATAAAAGCATTTTGTATTGAAATAATTAGTGCAATGCATAGACATCAATAGTGTATGGGTTCTTGGGTTTTTAAATGTAAGTTTGGAGAGAGTTTGATATTTTTATGGGTGGTTTTTGATTCAAGAGTAGCATGGTCTCAGCATATAAATCCAGTCATAGGGAAGTGTCCGAAGGTTATAAATGAGATGAAACATCTGGTAGTGACAACAGTCACTCTCTCTTGATCTAAATGTATATAGCCTTGGATCATTCAAGAATAGTGTATGGGAGTGTGGTACATGGTTTAGGATCAGAGACTTGACTGAAAGAACTAGACAAAGTGCAAGCTCAAGCATTAAGATTATGCCTGGGGGCTAATAAAAACATCACCAGTATGTGCTCTACAGGTAGAAGCAGGTGAGGTGCCACTGTGTAGGAAACGGTTAAATGCAAATTACTGGGTAAACCTGCAGGGACATATGGATAATCACCCTACAAAAGCAGTTCTACAGACATGAATGGAAGATGAGTGAGAACATAATAAAAGTCTTAGGTGGATAGGGACATCATCCCCCGATGAGAAATGGCCTCCCCTAGACAGACCTTTATTTCACAGGTCTTGAGGCATATGAGGGCAGAGTGTGGACAGGCTGTGCAGCAGGAATTTCGGTTAAAACAGATTCTGGCTTTTTCCACTGGCAGTAAAGTGTCAAATTTTAATGGGCTATCTGAATGATATAGGATTGTTACATAGATTGTATGTAAAAAGAGTAGCAGAGGTCTTCAAAATAAAGAGGAGGATGAAGTGACGGAAGAGGGCGGTAAAGCAACATTTTTGGATTCACTTGCATTAAACAACGGAAGGAAGTATCACGCATTTATTTTTCACAACGCGCTTCTGTGAAGTTTGTTCCTATGTCTTATCCGTAGAGTTCTCTGCAATATGGCGTCTCTCATGTAAGCCACGCTGGTAATTTTTTATAGGCTTCTTTACTTTCCCAAATTAATTTAGACGAAAGTTAAAAAACTTTACAATGTCGGGAAGACACAACAACAAGTTACCAACAAATCTGCCACAGTTACAGAATCTTATCAAAAGAGACCCCCAGTCCTACACGGAAGAGGTAAGCGAAATGATAGGTGGCTAGCAACTCAGAGCTAAATGAAACGAGAGATAAATATTAGCTAGCTGTGTTCTGTTGCAATGTTATTAATTTAAGCTGAGTCGCCTGGACCGAACATTATTTTGTACTGGCGAGTTGGTACCTTGGTACGGCTACGTTAGGTACGTTATCAACGTTTTTTGCTTAGAGAGCATCAGCGTTAGTCAACCCTTTTAAAGTTAACTAGCTTACACTTATTATTGGTTACATTGAATGTACGGGAATGTATTCAATATCCGACATCCGTGTACTAACTAGCTAAAATGTGGAGACATATAATCTTGAGCAGTTGGTCCTTGCTTTGAGAAAAAACCGGTCCCCGGCAAATATGTTTTCTGTCTAAAAAGAATTGTGCTAAAATAATTGTTTTTTTTCCATACGTATTATCTCCGTCTCGCCCAGTTTCTGCAGCAGTATCGACACTACCAATCCAATGTCCAAGTCTTCAAACTTCAGCCTGACAAACCTAATAAGGAACTGTCAGATCTGGTTATGTTCCTCGCCCAGGTGAGATATTGAATGGTCTGGTAGCCAGTTATTGGTTGTCTGACAGCCCCGTGTCTCTGTAAAAGGGGTCTTCAGTTCCTGTAGCCATGTTGGTAATCTGTATAACTCTATTTTCATTTTTTTGAAATGTATTTATAATTTTGTTTCGCCTAACTAAAACGTTTGTACCTGAAAAGCTTATCGTGCATTATGACCTTCTGACCAATGAGAAGCAAACCCATGCATTGTTTTTCAGGTAGGACACTGCTATCAACAGCACCTGTCCAGTTTCCCTCATGAGTTGACTGATCTTCTGTTAAGTCATCATACAGTCCTTCAACCTGACCTGCGTATGGTGAGGAAAACTTGTGATTATGATTTACATAAGGGCCACTGTATATTCAAAGTAATGATGACTATTTTTGTGGCTTGTGTAATTAGTATGTGTTCTTCACCATTTTTCCATGCAAATTTCTTGTAATAATCTAAACATATCGAGTGGTTCACATCATTTAAAAGCTTTGGATTTGTTTTGTCAGTTATGAGTAATGATGCCAAATTTGTATTTGGTCATCCAGTTGTGTTGCTTCATGCTGATAAACATGTCTCAGTACTGTACTATCTACAGAATGAATGCTAAGAACGAAACCTCAAATTTTAACTGCCAGGACTTGATTTACAGAAAGTCATAGAAAGTATTATGTAGCCTAGATTCAGTGATACTGTACCGATCCCATTCACATGTCATGTTGTCTCACTCCTCTCTTTAGACATTCTGCAAGGCCCTCATCCTTCTGAGGAACAAAGACCTCATCAACCCAACAGGTCTGCTGGAGCTCTTCTTTGAGCTCTTGCGCTGTCACGACAAGCTTCTGAGAAAGGTCTGCCTCCATCACATCCACCAGTAATCACAGCTCCACCTCACAGCGTCCTCCGCTCACCGTTTTCTCTTCTGTCTCCAGACTTTGTTCATGCACATCGTGACAGACATCAAGAATATCAACGCCAAGCACAAAAACAACAAAGTGAACACAGTAAGCCCTTTTTGTTTGTTTGTTTGTTGATTGTACTTGTTGGTCGCCCTGGCTGTTAACCTGTGCATAATCTTGCTTACTCCTTTTGCAGACCTTACAGAACTTTATGTACACCATGCTGAGGGACAGCAATGCTGTGGCTGCTAAAATATCTCTGGATGTGATGGTTGACCTGTATAAGAGAAACATCTGGTGAGCGGCCTCCCACGGAGATCAGTGACCATTAAATCGATCGTTATTTTATCTTTCGTCTGACCAGATTGATGGGTTTATAATTTCAACTTTTCAGTAGCCATGGGTCATTGTCTGGGGATATATACAACATCTACGTTAGAGTACTGATAAAGAAAATTGGTGAATACTAGGTCGATAAGTAATAAGTATGGGCATTAAATTTTCCTGACTTTAACAAATTTTGTTCCTTCCACACACTTCAATACAGGACTTTCTCCAACCACTTGGGGTGAAGTGGCCAATCATATTTTTCCATCTTTTATTGCATTTCACAGATTGTGAGAAAGAGTGAGCCAATTACATTATTTTAAAAGGGAAGCATTGGTTTTTTATACACCATACTACACTGTGTAAAATAACGTATGCGTCAAGTGTGCTCCTTGGCATGAAGTCTGCTCCTTAGTAATACTTTCCAATGATAATATTTTTTTCAACTGATTTTTCTCTAGGAATGATGCCAAAACGGTAAACGTTATAACAACAGCATGTTTCTCCAAAGTCACAAAGGTATGGTTTTGTTAATGTAAATTTCGTTTCTACTTGATATGAAGCTAAGATACTGCAGATTTTTTAAATGCTGGTATGAAACAACCAGCTTTTTTTAACCAAGTTTGATGCTTTTTAAAATGTAAGTTAAAATTGGAACTCATAATTGGCAAACAGATGCTACAAAGCATCTTATCTGCCAGTGCAATATTTCATTCATGCCACATGTAAAAGTACATGTTATTGGTTCATATCAAGCATTCCTTTCAGTGTTCTATGATTCAGTCTGTTTGCCTATCCTCTTGATGGATACCAGCATCCTTGAATACTTTTCCAGTGTAAAGGGTTATATATAAAGGATAATATGCAGACTAATAATTTTGTTAATCTCCTCTCAGCTTCTTGTGGCAGGCTTAAAGTTCTTCTTGGGCAAAGATGAGGATGAGAAAAAAGACAGTGATTCAGAGTCAGAGGTAAGTGGTATTGGAAAATGAGGCGTTGGGTAAAGTGTATAGCTTATCTGTGAAAGATGACTGAGGATTTGGGTCAGCTGTGAAGTCTGTGAAAGAAGATTGCAAACATGTCAGCTGTGAAGCTTGTCTTTGCTGTTAGCGATAAAATCCATCTTCCTCTCTAGGAGGAGGGTCCTTCGGCAAGAGACATCATGGTGAGGTATTCAACAGGGAAAAAAAGCACCAAGAACAAGAAAAAGATGGAAAAAGCTATGAAAGTCCTCAAGGTAGGACCAATCAGGAGGCCTATTGCAGATGAGCTCTTATCTTTTATGAGGGAGTTACTGCATTCATTTATATCTATCGGCTTTTTTCCACACACGACAGAAACATAAGAAGAAAAAACGTGCTGAAGTCTTCAACTTCTCTGCTATTCATCTGATCCACGATCCACAAGGTAGGGGGCTGACCTAACGCAACTGCCTTAGCCCAGCTGCTTGAACCATCCATTGAGAAGACTTGTGGATGAATTTGGAAGAAAAAAAAAAGGTTTTGGATTCCATAATTTTAAAAGTGTACTTTCTCTGGCTAGATTTTTCCGAGAAGCTATTCCGGCAGCTGGAGGACTCCAAAGAACGTTTTGAGGTCAAAATAATGATGATGGAGCTGTTATCCAGGCTAGTTGGAATCCACGAGGTACACTTCACATCTTTGTCAATGCTCTTCTCTTTGTTTTAAAGAGCCTCAACCATGTAACACTGGCATTATGATGTGCCTTGTAGCGGTGTTCTTCACCTGGAATGGCCATTGAAAAGTCCACTTTTCTGAAATCTCACTTCACTGAAATTTCCATTAAAACTGTGTATTGTCCAACAGCTGTTCCTCTTCAACTTTTACCCATTTCTGCAACGCTTTCTCCAGCCCCATCAAAGAGGTAAGGACGTCTGTACCGCCCCTGTGTTAAACCAAGCATTAGACTCAGTGGGTGTGAGAAATTAGTAAGAGAGGTGCTGCAGAAGTTTAATTACATTTTTGTAATTTACAGAGGTCACCAAGATCCTCTTGTGCGCAGCACAGGCGTCGCATCAACTGGTCCCCCCAGAGGTAATGTCTTCTCTCTGACCACTCATCTCATATGTATGTGAGCCCATTGTGGGCAATGTTAAGCACTAAAGATTCATAATGAAACTCAGTAGTTTTAGTCATGCTTGTTGATGGTGAATCTTGATGTTATATTTTAAGAGCTGTAAATCCTATAAGTTGATTGTGTCTGAACAGTGTGCATTAAAGGAAAATCTTCTGTATAAGAGATGGGAAAGAAACCAGTCATTTGCAGTGTCAATAAGACCAATGAAACCTATTAGTCAGTTAGATATTGTTAGATATTGACTTGCAATTATTTGGGACAGCATATCCAAATCCAGCTGATTTTTTTCAGAAGAGTGGAAACTGCATGTGATTTAAAATACATAGGGACTTAACATCTGCTAAGAAAGTAGTTCATTTTGAGATCCTGGAAATGGAGGTTTCTCTTGTGAAATTGGCTCCCTGCTTTTAAAGATGATCAGAGCAATTTATACTTGATAAAATGTAAATGTCTCGCCGTTGGGTAATGTTCTTGTGTCACTTCTGCAGATCATTCAATCTGTGATCATGACGATAGCGAACAACTTCGTCACAGACCGAAACTCGGGAGAAGTGATGACTGTGGGGTAGGCATTGGCATTTCTAAATAGTTATTTGTAGATGACAATGATTTGCTGTGTGTATTTATTTAATGTTTCTCCAGTGTGTCCTTCACTTGTTCTCGGCAGTGATGCGTGCGTGATCCTAATTTGTCTCCATCATGATTAATTCACAGCATCAATGCCATCCGGGAAGTGGCAGCTCGTTGTCCTCTGGCAATGACAGAAGACCTGCTACAGGACCTGGCACAGTACAAGACCCACAAAGACAAGAGTGAGCCATTTTATTGTCTTTACGTGGGAAAGGGATACCTACACAATGCATTAAGTTCTCCCAAGCAATATTAATACTGTAAACATTTCAGCTTGTAAAGGTTTAAGTCACTGGCAACTATATTAGCAATTTTATAGTAGGTAGACATTAGTGTTCTGTTTTTGGGACTGATTATTTTTTTGGTTGGTTTTAGATGTGATGATGTCATCACGGGGGCTTATCCAGCTCTTCCGGAATCTCAATCCAAGCATGCTACAGAAGAAATACAGGGTGAGGATATTAGCAGTATTCACATCATACACCACAGCTCAACATGTCCTTGTTTCATATTCTTATGCCATAATTGTTTATTTCATATTACACAAAACAAAAAATGTTTCAATCTGAAATTATGAAATATCCAGAATAAAATTTTATAGAATAAAAGTTGATAAATTTTTGTCATGATTGCTGCTTTTATTTAACCAGTTTAATTCCATCCAAATACCTTCTTCAAGACATGACACAAACAATGCGAAGGTATATATTTTATACGTGTGTAAGCCCCCAAGTGGATTCAGTTGGTAACTTTCTCCTGGAAATCAAATGGTTCAAATTGTTCAATTCCGACAGTAGTACCCAACAAGAAATAATGCAAACATAGATACTTTTTAAACAAAAAAAATGTTTTCCCTCCAGCGCCTTGTACACAATGAATTCCATCAAACAACAAGTACTATAATTCTGCACATCAGCTAGGAAGTGTGCTTCCACGGCTCGCTCGCTGACTGACTGGTGTAGTGTGGAGGTTTTCTGAAGTAGGGCGGCGGTTCTGAGAAGATCAAGAACGTTGTGTTCGCTTGCCCAGTGTAACTGTTGTGCTGTTGCCAGGGGAAACCCACCGAGGCTTCAACTGAGGCTCGGATTCAGGATTATGGGGAGCTTGAGGCCAAAGACTTCATCCCTGGAGCTGAGGTTCTGGAGGTGGAGGAGGTGAAGAAAGGAGATGAAGCAGATGAAGGTTAGGGAGGAACTCTGCACTTTACACACAGAATGCGCTTTACCACAGCTCAGGTGTTTTATTTACTTACTTGTTTTTTAAATATTCTGATTGGTGTATCTGTCCCCCCCTCCCACAGAAGGCTGGGAGAGCGCCAGCATGAGTGAAGATGATGATGATGATGGAGAATGGGTTGACGTTCACCATTCCTCTGATGAAGAACAAGGAGAGGTGGTATGTGCAAATCCTGTTCCCATTTCCCTTCGCCTTCATGCACAGGATTGAGTTCACTGGAAAACACACAACACACAGTAAATAACTTTACTTTCCAGGCAGAGAAACTGCAGAGCGTGCCAGTGGAGGAGAGGAATGCCAAGGCAGCGGTGGTCAGTGCCAGCCGGCTTCTCACACAGGATGACTTCAAAAAGATCCGCATTGCCCAGATGGCAAAGGAGGTGAACTCTGCCCCCGGAAAGAGCCAGAAGAGGAAGTCTATGGATGACAGCGATGAAGAGACCAGGTATGTGGGTAACGCTGGTGCAGAGCCTGATCAGCAGCCTTACAGTGGTCATATTGCCTTACTGTATGGGTGCTTTGCTTGTGCTTTTCATACACTACCCACACCCGTCTGTCGTCATCTTTAGACCATTCAAGTGTGATGTCACAGTGTGTCTCAAGTGCTCAGAAGTGCTTCCTTTCATTCCTTTCAAAGCAGATGGCATGAGTGTCAGGTTTAAAGTACGCACACCCCAGCTGAGACCATGAGTGCAAAAGAATAATTTATTTATATATTTTAAATGGTCACTTGTTTTACTGTAGAAATCACAAAAAAGATAACGGTAATTCATAACTTGAAAGAGCTTGAAAGCAAAGTGTTCATACCAAATCCTATATAATTATAAATATCTTTTTCATATCAGGTCACCATGAGAGCCATGTTTCGTGGTCTAATTGCATTATGGATATATGCATTGGTATTAATGTGACCCAATTTTTTCAGAGGGGAGCTGCTTTCACTGAGAAATATTGAGCGTCTGCACAAGAAGCCAAAAGCTGATAAAGAAACACGACTGGCAACAGCCATGGTACGGAAAACCTCAATCAATCCTATTTAGTTTACAGTGAATTGAAATGCTGTCTATATATGATAGGTCAAATGATACAGTGTCCTGTCACACAAATTAGTTATTTTTCAGGTTTACATTTAGACTTGCTGAAGGTAAAATTGTATCAAGCCAAATACTGGTAATATTAAAAAGGGAAAAGGGTTTCCTGTATCACAAGAGGGATAGGGAGGTAAGGAGGTGGCTGCTCCTGCAGAGTGAAGGGCCTCAGATTCTGTCTCTGTTCAGTGTCCAGCCTGAAGCTAGAAATAAGGGCAACTTGCTGTATGGCCTGTTTGAGCAGGGATGGGGCCAGAAGTAAGGGCAGTGCTGGAGGAGGAGAGAAAAAGAATGAAAGGTCCTTAAAGAAATTATAATCTGAGGGCTGGTTGTCTTTTTAGAAGACAAAAGTTTTGTCAGATTCTATGAGTGTGGAGAGAAGCTGGGTGGTGGAAGACCTGGTGTGGACCATGGTGCAAGGACAGAGAGGTAGAGAGAGTAGGCTGTACAGCCGAGGACCTTGAGCCAACAGATCATCAACTTCATCTGTGAACAAGGTCCCAAAGTCATGTATTGAGATTTGAAGAATGGAGATAATATGAAAATATCTGAGTAATAAGAAGATGGAGCAAAAAATTGTGGGTTAGTAGCTCTGTCTTGGACCTTTTTTTTCATCAAAAGGGGTTTTGTAGCAGAAGCAATTGTGAAAGTGAATTTGGAGAAGCTTCATAATTTCCGCTCTCACCAAATCTTATACTGGAAGTAGAAAATACTGAGATTTTCTGTTTTTGGGGAAAAAACAAATCAGGTCTGTTGGAGTTTTCTGGACGTTTGCTGGGCAGGGAATTCTACTCTTTTGTCTGTTTTCCAGACCAGTTACTTGGGTTGTACTTGCAGTGCTTGCTTTACAGAACTGACATTACCTGACCAGTGTCTACACTGTTGTACGTAGGCTGGAAGAACAGACAGGAAAGAGTTTGTCAGGAAGAGATTCAAACTGAACCCCTACGCCAGCACCACCAACAAGGAAAAGAAGAGGACGAAGAATTTCATGATGATGAGGCATAGTCGGAACGTACGCACCAAGAACAAACGATCTTTCAGAGACAAGCAGGTACGTTTCTGAATTATACCTCACCTTTCATCACGAGACTGTGATAACAGGAGCGATTTAAACATATGCATATCAATAATAATTCAACCTAGCTCATCAAATAATAGAAGCTGATCTTCAACTGCCCTCATAGATAAGCACAAAGTTAGTGATCGTTTATCAGATATCATTAACATTGTTTGATGTGCATGGTGAAGCAGTGGGATGCCTTTGTGGTCTAGCTTTATATAATTGTGTCCCGCCCGCATTTTCCCCTTTGTGTCACCCTGTGAAGTTAGCGAGTTAGCTAATCCCAAACTGAATGCTTGTCATATTTGGAGCTGAATGTTTCGATGTCTGCCTTCAGGTGGCCCTAAGAGACGCTCTCCTGAAAAAGAAGAAACTGAAGTGAGGTTGAAGTTTAAGTAGCACCACCCCTGTTTCATGTGGTGACCTGCCTTTGCTTTTTCCATTGAGCCGTTTCTCTATATTATATCTGGTCCAATTTTGTACAGGTAATAAAGGATTCGTGTTGATCTAAGCAAACGTCTGTTTTGTTCTCAAAGTCCTTTCATTGTTTTCTTGAAATATTCATTCAAGTGAGAAAGAATATGTATTTTTCGCTGGACCGCAACGCAAATGTCTGTGACTGAGTGATGAAGTTACACCATTGGTCGGCCGAGTTATGAAGTTACGCCATTGGTCGTATTTCGCACACCCATACACGGTCCAGCCATATACTAGGTTTTGACCTGGTTTTGTTAATCTTATGTTAATCAAAGCCATGTCTGCCTGAAGTGGGGAAAAACATGATTCAAGGTAAATTGCTGTTTTAAAATGGTTGTAATTTTACCCAGGGCCTTTAATTATTTTATTAAATAAATTAGACTTCCTGAGTAGTTTAATGGATATCTCAAAATATTATCCTATGTGGATCTAGTGAGATTATTTTATAATTTTCAAGGTTTTTCTTTTTTATTTCAGCAGAATATGCCTGTCAAATATACTATGTACTGCAGTATTGCAGTATTTACAGCAATCATATATATTTTTTTATATAGTCTGTTGAAAGCACGGTCAACCACAAGGTGGAAAAGTAAAATCTATCCCAGCTGTTTGTGACTATAAAGGTTCACCAGGTTCATTATGTTGCTGAATGCAGTGAGGGACTGGGTTCAAAGAAATCCTGAAATTATAAGGTGCTTTACTGGTTCAAAAAATCAAGGATTTTAGTTCAAGACATGTTTTTTAGTTCAAAGACATCTGGATCCATGCTTCTAAGCATTGAGGATCCCACTGACTAATTATCCAGCTTTCTCTGTATACCAAAGTGAGCCTTTCACAGCTTGTGAATATACTTATTATTAGTGTGTATCTTCTCACTTCTCTGAACATTCAGGAGGCAGGGCAGGGGTCATCACTGGAAGTATGTCTACTCCATGATAAAAATGTTATGTTAAAAGTTAATCTCATTAACTGTTGCCAGTGGTAACGGGAATTCCATTGTCCACAGCTTTCCCCCTGCTAGTGTCTCAGCTGGGGGGTTGAACTGAGTGGAGGGGAGGGGGAATGACTGGAACGTGGTCATGTTGTTATAGCTGTTCCACAGTGCACCATGTCGAACTGCAGCGGCTATGCAGAGGGCTGTGTGGGTAACGAGACTGTTTCTGGGGATACTCTGGCCGATGCCGCCATGGACATGCTGCACCAGGCACTGGGCATAGTGCTCGCCAGCCTGCTGGCTATGGTGGTCTTCTCTCTGGGCTGCACCATCAAGGTTGACAAACTCTGGTCTCACCTGCGCCGGCCCTGGGCCATCCTGGTGGGCCTCCTGTGCCAGTTCGGGCTCATGCCCCTCACAGCGCACCTGCTCTCCCTGGCCTTTGCCGTCAGGCCCGTGCAGGCACTTGCCGTGCTCATTATGGGATGTTGCCCTGGTGGGACTATCTCCAACATCATCACCTACTGGCTCGATGGCGACATGGACCTCAGGTACGTGCATGCGTCACCCACAGGTCCAACACCACTGCCTACGCTGGAGTAGAAGCAAACAATAATATTTGAGTGATGTTCTCTTCTAAATGACCAGCGGTTCAGCAGTGTAGTTCTGCAAATTCTAAATCAAGACTCACTTTTAAATTCACTGTGATACTGTTTGGAGGGACAGTAATTTAATCTCCATTCTGCCAAGGAGTATTGAAAGTACTTTTAACTTTTATCTTTCTTTTAAGCAACTCCGAAGGAAGTACATTTTAATATTTTTTTTTTTTTTTTGTCTGGAGTTCCATATGTTTTTCTAAAATAAGACAGCTGTGATAATGTTTTTTTTCCACCCTGCAAGTTTGCTCCAGGCACCAACAGTCCACTACAATAGACATTGCTGATCTCTCTCACAATAAAGTACTTGCATCAAAACCTTTGGAAATCTCCCACACACTTTTTTGTCCTAATCTTGTAGAAGAAGCCTTCGGTCCTAATAAAGGGCATGTTGGTATTATTTATAATGTACTTTTGGCAGTGTGTTCACAAAATGAACTATTTTACCTTGTTGAAGGGAAAGACAGGTTACTAAATACCTTACAATCCGGGCTTTCAGATTCAAAGATATGTAACCAAATGAAATGTCACAATATAATTTTTATTTTATTTATGGGGGGGGGCAGAAGTGGTGGGTAAAAGGACAGAAGGACAGAAATGAAATAATCACAAGAACATACAAGCTATAAATAGACCACACACACATTGTATATATATATATATATATATATATATACAATCATATCAAGGATCAAGGCATAATCAAGGGCAACTTGATACAGCAAAAACAACACAAATTGCAATATATCCTATTTATATTCTACAACATAGCTATCAGTTATCTGGCTACTTTTATGATGTCTTCAGGTTATTCGTTAGAAATTCCAATCATAAATTTCCACTTTGGGGCAGCAATGAGTCATCTTCAGCATGAAACTGGATCCATTCTTTTCTTAAGCAAAGAAGTGTTTCCTTTATCTACGAGCCACGCGTACACTGTGGGATACACTTGATAGGTTTATTTCTGCAATTAGTGTCCACTGGAATGTTTAACACTGCCCAGATACTCATCGACACACCTAACAGAATACTGTGTTTACACACACTTTTGAAAGAGATCTGTTGGATAGTACCTTATAATATATTTATACTTGTAAGTGATTCATGTATCCTCTAATACATGAGTAATTATAAGATTGTGAACAGGCCATTCAGCCCAGCATGCTCACCATTTTCCTACCACTAAAGCGTACCTAGTGCTCGGTTTACCTACAAACTAGATAGTATCTAACACCGTATCCAGCCTGGTCTTGAAAACCAGTTTCTGCCACTACTACATGACCTGGAAAGCTATTTTGCACAGTCTGCTCGTCATGCTTGTACAGGTCACCCCTGTCCCAAAAAGGAGTCCCAGTGCCCCATAAACCTGTACCCCTCTTTCCTCCCAGGTTTGTAGCCATATGTTAAACCTCCAAATAAAGCTTTGTTTAGGTGCCCTGTGGCTCATCACTCCTGGCACTTTCAGGGTCAAGGGCCAGGTCCAATTCCTGCAATGGCTGGAATCAGTTGGACACCCCAACCTGTGGAGATGCCCCCTGTGTGCTATGCCTGCCCTTTTCTGCTCTTACGCCCTACTGTCACCCAGCTGTCTCTCCGTCTCTGGTGCCTCCCCTGTTCCTTAAAGGACATACTACTCAGTTCCTGTTACTGTACTAATTGTGAACTGTGGAGTCCAGCAAGCTGACCCTCGAGATCAAGGATCTTGCTCTCGAGGTGCTCAACGAGCCGGCAACGATGGCAGACAAACTCACCCTGGAAATCACTTTCCACAATTGCGATCATCCTGCAGCCCTCACACAGCTCAGGCCATGTTTTAGACCCCCTAACTATCTCCCTATCTCTCACTAAGTCTAGATAGAGCAAGTTACTGCTGAGACAGAGACACCAAGACCACAATTAAAAACATGCGTGGTGGCTCCGGGCAGCTAGCAGCAGAAACCGGAGAGGAAAAACAGGGCACTTTTAACTATCTAACATTAAGCGTTTAATGAAAAAGTATGGAATCAATTAGGTTATAATCAGCTAATGTTATCTGATCTAGCTCATACTAACATGCAACAACTGGGGGGAAAAAAACAACTCTTGCACTAGCTAGCTAATAATTTATATTTCAGGACAACGTACAACCAAAATTTATGTGGAAATTAGATTGGCTATAATAGACTACTTCTCCCTTGGTTATATTTCTGATTCTTATGTTTCCCTTTCCACTGAAGCATCACCATGACATCTTGCTCAACGGTGCTTGGTCTGGGTATGATGCCGCTCTGCCTGTACATCTACACACGCTTCTGGATGGACAAGGGCAGCATTAACGTTCCCTTCTTTAATATAGGTAATGGTCATTTACTGTGTCCTCTGTGTATGACCGCTGGAGTCCCCTGTGCTCCAGAAACAAATGCCTTCCATTCAGGGCTCCAGAGAGTGGAAATCCTCATGAATAATTACTTAACCATATATATATATATATATATATATATATGATTTGGTAACATTCCACCTACTATCACTGAATACACCTAACATCACTGTGGTGCAGGTGTCAACAAAAAAGATTAAGGAAAAAGAAGGGGAGGAGTTGGTCACATGTAAGGTTTCTATTCTGTTTGATTAGGGAGTGTCAAACTCCAGTCATGGGTGGTTGCCATGCCTGCAATCCTTAGCCTTGAGAACAAGGTGTGTGGGCTCCATAGCCAATACACTCATCAAAAACCAGCAGCCAGTGTGGCCCTCCAGGACTGTGGCATCTGTTTTATGAACAATGCCAGACACAGACATGCAATCACCAGAAATACCCCACTCGGTATTCTTTGGTCCCTGGATGAATCTGGCTAAATACACTGTGCTCCATCATGTTTGGGACAAAGACATATTTTTGGCACTGTACTCCACAATTTATAAAGTAGAAAAGTGCTGTCATTTTTACATGGTGAAACCAAAATGTATAAAAATACCTTTAAATAAAAGCTGATAATCTGCACTTTCACCACATGGAAATGATTTTGTTACGAATATTAAATTGTGGAGTACAGAGCCAGATCAAGAAAAAAAATGCCATTGCCCCAAACATTATGGAGCTCACTGTATTACTTTAGATTCAGTGTTGCTGAAAAAATGATTCATTGTCTGTGTGAGTTGAATTCATCTGATCTGTTTTATTGGTGTTTGTAGGTGTTACGCTCATCACCTTGATTGTCCCAGTTGCCTGTGGTGCCTTTGTCAATTACAAGTGGCCCAAAGCAGCCAAAACAATCTTGAAGGTAATCTTCGAGACTTCTATCTGCCACTGAGTCACAGTGCAAAACTTTCAACACTACATTACATCTCTTTACATTTTATAATTAGATTTGCATGAATTTCTTTTCCTAACCTGCAAAATCATTTCTGTACCAAAAGAGCATTACCTGTAATTGTACAAGTACCAAATAATATATTTGACCATACTTTGGAGAAAGATTCCAACCATCCCAATAATGTGAAAATCTGTGATTTGGTGAACCCCTGTACTTGTATTCACCAATTGTAAAGATTGAATATGCTGATGTGAAAACCTAATATCACAAATTACAAAAGCATTCAATATGCAGGTCTTTTGACAGGTTTACAATATTGTTAAAAACACATTATCATGATTTAATGAATTGAATGCATATGGATTGGTTACATCCAAATTGGTTTCTTTTTATATTTTTGCCCCTCAGAAAACCTTATCCTCCACACACACACACACACACACACACACACACAAGTATTTGGGAATAATTTCAGCAATATTCTCTCTTTCTCTGTAAACACCTCCCTTCCCTGTAGGTGGGCAGTGTGCTTGGTTCCCTCCTCATTCTGGTGATTGCCATTGCCAGTGTTGCCTTATATAAAGGCTCCTGGAACACTGACACCTCTATAGTGATCATTGGGGTCATTTTCCCATTGATCGGCTACGCCGCTGGATTCATCATCGCCATTATTGTAAGGCAACCATGGCACAGGTAAAACCTATAGTTTATATTAGGAAAAAGTTCCATTCCTAGTTACAACTATGTGCTCATTTACATTTATATTTATTCAATTGGTAGATGCCTTTGTCCGAATTGACTTACATGGTCAATTATGGCAAATAGCACCAGATACAAATAATATGTGTAACAGCAAGCTCCAGAGTAGAATAGACAATAATCCTAGATTTTATGTACAAAGCTGATAGACCTAAGCTACTACAGTAGTGATTGAGATTCAGTATTAATTGTTAAAACACTTTGCACAATGCAATACAGCCAAGACCACTAAGCTCAAGCTTGCTTGGTGTCTTACTACACTGGATGACTTACAATGCTGTGGGTGTGGCTTCAAGACTAATGATCATTTCAATGGTTCTGGATAAAAGCAAGAAAAAATAAAAGCTTGGGCACTGGTTTCCATCAGCTCTGCTGACAGAGCGCTTATAGGGTCTTTCATGTCGCCATTACTGCCCCATGTTCTGCTTGCAGGTGCAGGACGGTTGCCATGGAGACAGGGGCGCAGAACGTGCAGATCTGTTCTACCGTGCTGCAGCTCTCTTTCCCCCCAGAGCAGCTGGTGTTCATGTTCATCTTCCCTATGATTTATGGCGTATTCCAGCTGTCCAGTGGCCTCCTGCTGGTTGCAGGTAGGAATGCACTGCCTTTGTTCCATAGGAAAGCTGGCATACCGTACAAGTGCCATGACTGCCATTACTGCTGGAAAGCAAATGAAATGCATACATATACACTGTGTATAACTGAGACAGTCAGTTTAATTTTGTGGTATGACATTTTAAGAGATCAGAATTTAACCAAGGCACACAGGGCATGTAATAATATAACTAATAATCTGTTTTGGTCACAGTGTATCAGACATATAAAAGGGTGGCTGTACAGAAACCAGAGGACACAACTGCTCTTGGACATCTGCAGGGCAACCCCAGCCATAGCAATGGACAAGGCGAAGTTAATGTGACATTTGAAAATGACCAGTCTGTCATCCCAGTTAAGGAAGATGCATCTGAGTCTTTCCGAATTTAATCAATTAAACCACAGAACATAGCAAAAGTGCAAATACGTAAGTGCCTTGTGTTCGTATGACTGTACTAGTCTTCAAATATTGAACTGCTGTATTAAAATTGAAGGAATAAGTTCTGTGGAGGTTATTTCCTGAGTGAGTATTTAGTTATAAAAATACATAATTTTACTTTTTTGTAGATTTCTTTTGCATAATTCCCTGCCATTAGAATTTATTAAAAGACTGCCTTTCTAAACAACCTTTCCAGTGCAGAGTGAGCTTTTTCTCTAGTGTCAGTCTTTTTCTACAGAATCTTTGCATATACAATCTGTGTTATGCCACGTTTCCTTTTTTACAGATGACTCTAAACTTTAAGAACTGTTCATCACTGATAAGTGTGTCTACAAGTTATGCCTTAATCAACCCAGTGTTAACCCAATAAAAGACACACAGGTTATTTTACCACCGTAAAGAAAGAAAATTGTTTTGTACTGAACAGCAGCTGGGATACAGCTGTCATATCATGTCATGTTGTAGAGAATTGCATCAAAGACAATTTAAAAAGCACAAGGTAATCACAGTGACAGCTACAATACTTGATGCAAATTAGTACAAACGCTGTAGGCACAGAACAAGGGAGAAAACCAGTAAAGCAGCAGGTTACTGTATTAAATGAAATGAAAGAATGAAGGAGCAATGCTAATGCAACTGCACAAGGTATAGAGAAGGAGCCATCTCAGAAATTCTTCGAATTTACAAAAGCTGTGGGCAGAGTGGGCCAATATAGTTAATGTATAATATGTTTTGTATCTTTAATGGCTGATGCAGTTAACCCAAATGACTCTCATCATGTGATTCTAAACAGTTGTAAATGCACAGCACTGCACATTACTACTTTACGGTGCTCATTCGTAGTAAAACATTTACAAATCAAAATGCCTCTCATTTTCAGCTGATATAAAGCAATTGGAGGCCAAAAGGTAGAAAGCCTGGTAACCTTTTTTTTTTTAACTGGATGTATTTAGTTTTGTTCTTTCATATGCCATAAATGAAACTTACTTTTTAACACTTGATATCTTTGTGCAGTTGTAGCATTTTTCATCAAGGTACCAACATATTTTCATCACCACTATTTTCATTATTTTATGAGTACATAGCTATAAAGCCATCTTGTAAAAAGAAATGTGACTCTTGGAGGGTAGCACTATTGCCTCACAGAAAGAATCGAATCCCGGACCTGGTCTTTCTGTGTGGAGTTTGCATGTTCTCCCCGTGTCTATGTGGGTTTTCTCCGGGTACTCCTCCCATACTCCGACAGTCCGAAGACATGCAGGTTAGATGAATTGGAGAGTCTAAATTACCCCTCGGTATGAGTGTGCATGCGAATGAATGGTGTAGACTGGCAAACTGTCCAGGGTGTATTCTTGCCTCTCGCTCAATGCATGCTGGGATAGGCTCCAGCGCCTTCTGTGACCCTGACCAGGAATAAGCAGGTATAGATAATGGATAGATGTCATAATGGACTCTTACCAAGAGTAACTTAAAATTTAATGTAGATGATACAACATTATCTGGAAATTAGAATGAAACATTGCACAAATAACAATGCACAATCTAGTCATTTTAAATTATTTGTGTTGTGTGTATGGTCTTGGGTTTTATGTATGACATGCATGTCAGGAGTTGCACCGCTCAAATGTGATCCAGTTTTTCCAGTGGGGTGTGGGAGGGGGTGCTAAATCTAATGCCACACACCCTGTGGGTATCTACAACTGATTGCTCATCAAGGGCTTCACCTCTCTTGGGCTGTGTGTCATTGGCTTTGGCAGCTCCCTCATTCCAGTCAAGAAAACAAACACAGGAGACAGTAAACCTCATGTGCACTTTTATATATGCTATAATAATAATAATAATAATAATAATAATAATAATAATAATATTTCATTTTCTTTGCAAAATAAAGAACAAAACACATTGTCAACAGCTTGAATGTCCCATTTCATTTTCCTATGAGAATGAGATGAAAATGTTTTCATATCTTGGGAATAGTCAGGTGCTAGGTCAGTATTTTATTGTGTAAAGAATTAATTGATGTTACTTGACATCAATTGATATTTTTGTCTAATTCCAGATGTCTTCTAACTCATGGCTCATGTGATGTGTGTATACAGTAAGAGCTGAACTGTTCATGCACTGTGGGTTCAAGTTTATTCTGACTCCACTGTGCTTTATTCTTCAGTTTCCATTACAAAATTAAACTAATATTATTATTCTTATGACCCTGGTAGTGAATTGCATCATAAAACAGGTTTTACATTTTATTATTGCCAACAAAACATGATGTCATCATTATTTAAAAACATTTTCAAAAATCAAGCCTCCCAATTTATTATTTAGATTTAAAAAGATCAAAGAGCATTGCTGTCAGATTGAACCTGGGCCATTGCCCTGTGCCTGTTTAAACATGAAATCGTTGAGCTCCAGACCTGTTCTTTCAGTGGGTGTTCTGTAGTTCCATATGGCAGGCCTCCTTCCTGGTTCATGTCCACCTTGGCTGCCCACGTTTCTGGCCTCTCGACGTGCTCAGGGGTCTTCTGTGGAGCACTGGTGAGAGAATGGGCTCAGAGTTTGGGGCCACATCAGATCTTGGGAGAGGTTCTGTAAATGGGATAAATGAGTTGTGATTCCATTATGAATAGAAAATGTACACTAATTCTGTTGTGAGCCAGCACTCTTACACTGATAATGTGTTATGCAGAAAATCTGACCACTATCGCCATCCTGTATACTGTGGATCTTGGGTTAAGATACTTGATTTTGTCAACATCCTACCTTCTCATGGGGTGGTCAAGTGCTAGGTTGGAGACAAATTGTGTGAAGTTAATTTGGATGAAGTATTTTGAGAAATAATCACAAATTCTATTACCATTAGATTGGCACTGCCAAGTCCTGCGTGTAATAAAGTATAACTAAGTTAAGGGACAGATGTGTTAAATATTATGTGTCATATACACTTGATATATGTATAGTACTTCTTTTACTTTTTCGTATTTGGATGGTTTAGACTGGATCAGCAAGATGTTGCAAGTCCAACCTTAAATTGCATTGGAAATGCTTTAGCAACTGTAAGATCAAAACCATGGTTCATATATATATATATATATATATATATATATATATAAACAATTGTGTTTGTGCACATTATTTAATATGGCAATTCTGCTTTAACAACTTTGTAACATTGTAATTTGTACTGCTTTAAATATTTCATTGGGCTACAAATATTCACCCATAACATCGAATAATAACATGCGGGAAAAAATAAAGCAGAATTTCAGAAATAATGAAAAAAGTAAATTGTTGAGTTTTGTGGTTCACTCATCCCATTTCCTGCTCATGTGCATTCATTTACATTTAACATTTTTTTCTGTTTTGAGGTATTCTTATCACTATTTTTATTAATAGCCTAGATATTCTACATTTCAAACAAGCGCGTTTTGGGAAAATAAACGATAAATTCAGCTTGGCATATTTTATTATTTTTCAGTTTGTTTGGAACTTGAGACTGAAACCAACCTTTGAGTTTATATGCACGGTTTAGGTGAACAACTACATTTCCCATATGCCTATGCGGTTTGCAAAGTACGTGCAAAGCGTGGTGACGTATTGAGTTATTTTGTGCAGGCACAAGTCGGATGGAAGGAAAAAAAAGTGGGATGGAAAGAGTAGCGAGATTGGAACCTTTAAAACGATGAGGTAACTTGGTGAATTAATTTATTTTGTAATAATATAACGTTAGTTATAAAGCTAACTTGGCGTGTAGTAAGAATGTCTGAAACGCATTTGAATCTTTCAGCTAAACAGGACTATTGTTATAAATCCACTTTCTTCAGCTCTGCTGACTGAGCTGCTAGCTAGCTAGCTAGCGATAATGTTTTCCTGAATGGAGTTTGGAGGGAGACACATTCAGTACAAGTTTTCTGCAAACGAGATTGGGACATTTCGCAGCAAATATCCAGATAACAGGCGAGAAATGTTTCACATTACCATACGGTGAATCTAGAATGTTTTTTTTTTTTCCAGCTGAGTTAGCTAGCCAGATGTATCAAGGTATGCTAACGTTCATTTTGCAAGTCGACTAGCTGGCGCTAGCTAATATGGCTAGGTAGCTTGCTCGCTTAGGTCGAGAAAAGAAAAAAAATTGTAAATGGATGTGAATATTGACTGACTTGCGTGTCCAGCTGTCGTTGTCGTAAAAGGACGTTCCCTCTTGGTAACGTTAACAAGCTGTTTAAGTTGTTAGTTACCACTGAGATCATAGATGGGCGCATTTCACTGTTGGAGCTCTTCTGAACAGGGACATGTACAACGACGCATAAAGATTAAGGAGCATGTTACCGTGAGCTACAGACGAGAAGAAAAAAAAACATTCCTTCAAATTACTTATCTGCTGTGGGAGTGGTCTCAACGGCAAGGTTAGGATGTTAGACTAGCCTTGCAGTCCCATCTATATTTAATATACAACTTAATACGACATAACGAACTATGTTGTTTTCTTATATCGGATTACCTTTAGATGTTTCACTTTAAGCTAAATGTGGTGCCGAATTACGGTGGTGTAAACTTGCATGTGCAACTGTAAAACGGACCAGCTTATTTACATTTCTAAATGAAAAGGTAGTACTGAGAGAACGGCGACTTGCCTGTCTCAGCACGTTTGTGTTGCAAGAGCTAATTAATCCAGTGCCTTGACGGCATCCAAGAGTGACATGTCACCTAAAACTGATGAAATGATTGTTCTGTCCTGAGGGAATTGGATAAAGCAATTAGGCATAACAAAGATAGGTTGCCATGGCCACACACCAGTCAGTGGTACATCTCTTGATCACTAATGCGCCATGACATTCATGCTGCGGAAGTCCCTGATACTCTGTTGGCAGTGTAGGGAAGGTCTGGCCCAAGTCCAATGTACAACCTCAAAAGGCAGTTCAATGCATACGGCAGGCTGTTTGAATTTTAATTACTCTCTGGTTGCTGTTGTTTTGAACTTTACTCCAATGACCGTACATAATATATACACGAAGTTAGTATTGACATTTTACAAAATGTATCCTTTATTTACCCACAAACCTTAATTTTAAGTTGTTGATTCATCATTTGGCTGTTGCTCACGTAATACCGTAAACAATTTTGTCTGTTCACTGCTTATTTGGAAAACAGATATTGTGGTATTTTTCTGTTGTCTGATTTTATGCATAAAAGAGAAAAAACCAGTTAAGGCACTGTAGCGAGCTGCAAGAAATTGGCATGAAAATAAGGGGTCTTTCACAATGTTGAATATGAAATGTGCGGATTATGCCTACAAGGCTGAAGAGAATGCTAATGAGGCTGCCAGATCACATTGAGGCCATTCAGAGGTAGAGACCAGGCCAAGGAATGGGACAATAAAGTATTAACTGTGTGGACTCGTGGTTTCCAATGTATGGCACTTGTTTTCATGCTGTGCCATGCCGCGTTGGCAAACTTCAAATGGGTCTCTTGCTGTTGTCAGTCCTGAGTGGTGACATCATACATGTTGCAGCCCCACAGTAAATCTTTCCAGTGACTGACTGGCTGTGAGCACGGCGGAGGGACTGACCCCAGCTGAGTTTCGGAGGGCGTTTGTTGATGGTTGACGGCTCGTACTCTGCCCTCTCACGGCTGTAGCACACTGGAGCATCGCCGCGGCGGACTGGTTCTCATAACGGCGCCTCTCTCCCGCCTCGGCGTAGGTTCCAGTCTCTGTGAGCGGGAATGGCCCCGGGCGACATGGTGCCGGAGCACGCCAGGCAGCTCAAACCCCGGGAGAAGCCGCTGCCACAGCCCCGGCCCTCGGAGTGCGATAGTGAGGTGGACGGCACCTTCGTTTTCGAGGCGCACGAGGCCTGGAAGGAGTTCCATAATTCCCTGCGGCAGTTCTACGAGGCGGGCGAGCTCTGTGACGTCACGCTTAAGGTGGGCTGAGGAGGGCGGCCCGCGGAGCACAGACGGCGCTTCGCTTCGGCGCACGCACGGTGAAATGCTAAATCAGAGTTTTTTCCTGTCTCCCCTTACCAGGTGGGCAGCAGGCTGATACCATGCCACAAGCTCGTGCTGGCATGCGTCATCCCCTACTTCAGGGCCATGTTCCTGTCGGAGATGTCTGAGGCCAAGCAGGAGCTGATCGAAATCCGCGACTTCGACGGGGACGCCATCCAGGACCTGGTGACCTTTGCCTACTCCTCGCGCCTGACGCTGACGGTGGACAACGTGCAGCCTCTGCTGTACGCGGCTTGCATCCTGCAGGTGGAGCTGGTGGCGCGGGCCTGCTGCGAGTACATGAAGGCCCACTTCCACCCGTCCAACTGCCTGGCGGTGCGCACCTTCGCCGAGAGCCACAACCGCGTGGACCTGATGGACATGGCCGACCGCTACGCCTGCGAGCACTTCCGCGAGGTGGTGGAGTGCGAGGACTTCCCCTGCGTGTCGCCGCAGCACCTGTGCACCCTGCTGTCGTCCAGCGACCTCAACATCCTGTCCGAGACGCAGGTGTACAGCGCCGCCGTCAAGTGGCTGAAGGCCAACCCGCAGCACCACGCGGCCTGGCTGGACCGGATCATGTGCCAGGTGAGCGGGCCCGTCCCCTGCAGGGTGGGCGGAGTGCCTCATTGCTCTAACGTAGACTCACGGTGTTCCGAACACCAGGTTTGCTCACGATGTTCCAAACTGTGTGCCTTTAATTACGACTGAGTAAATATTTACATCCCGATCCCAGACTTTATGTGTGTGTGAAGATTGAGAGAGAAGAATTCGATCCGTCTCAGCATACAGTGAGGAGGCATTGTCGGTCCCCTGTGACAGCGTGGGCGGGGTGATGGTGATGAGAGTACTAAATGGGCTTATTATGGTGATAAAATGCTCAAAATTGTAAATTGCTTGTTATAAAATGACACACAACACTAAGAGTTGAATTCCCCACTTTTGATTTATGAGAATGTATTAAATGAATTTGGTGATGTTTCAACTTCAGCCAAATTTTAATAGTTTTAATATACAGAATTTTATTAACACAATAGTTTTAATATACTTCACTTTGTTCACCTCTGAAATTAATTTCATGATCATTGAATTAGAAAATATTTTCTGAACATTTTATATGCATTTCCTGATCGTACTAATAACATTAATTTCTAAGCTATTAACCTATGATCACATTTATTTGCAACTGATATAAACTGCTATAAAATAATCCTATTAACACTGGATAATGTTAATTTGATATGTATTTAAGAAAGGAATTAACCAAATAATGATTGATTAATGATTTGCCTGCATAACCAAATGTGAAACTGCAGTTTCTCCATAATTATTGGTCCTATTCACATCAATCAATGGGTTTTAGTATCTTGGAGAGCCAATAAGCAGCCACAATCATAAACCTCATTCATCAGGAGAAAAACTGCCGTTGAATTATCGTCAGATTTCTCAGGAATGGCAGTCTCCCAAAGCTTTGTTCGGAGCACCGTAAGTCTACGTTGCGCTTTCTGGAAGAGAGCTTCTGAACTTCCAGCATGAAATCCGTTTCCTGTAATCCACCAGATTAGACCTAATTGAGATGCTTACAGTGCATGCATTGATATTTGTAATTTTAAATATGGAATTTTTTGGTGCTTAGATAAGACCTTTCTTATTAAGGGAGGGATTCCTTCTTGGGCATGTGGTGTCCCGTATTGCTGCTTTATAACGTAAAATACACACAGCTGCTGAGCTGTGCTTCTTTCATACATCCATCTCTGTGTTTGTGCTTCACTGTGTTTGTGTATGTGTTTGTACGTGTATGTGTTTTTGTATATGTTTGTGCATCTCTGTGTTTGTGCGTCACTGTGTTTGTGCGTACATGGGATTATACGTACATGTGTTTGTGCGTATGTGTGTTTGTGCATATATGTGTTTGTGTATCTCTGCTTGTGCGTACATGTGTTTGTGCCTCTCTGTGTTTATATGCATATATCTTTGTGCGTATACCGTATGTGTTTATGCGTACATGTGTTTGTGCGTCTCTGTGTTTGTGTGTATATCTTCGTGCGTATACTGTATGTGTTTGTGCGTCTCTGTGTTTGTGTGTATATCTTCGTGCGTATACTGTATGTGTTTGTGCGTCTCTGTGTTTGTGTGTATATCTTCGTGCGTATACTGTATGTGTTTGTGCGTCTCTGTGTTTATGTGTGTATATCTTCGTGCGTATACTGTATGTGTTTGTGCGTCTCTGTGTTTGTGTGTATATCTCTGTGCGTATACTGTATGTGTTTGTGCGTGTATGTGTTTGTGCGTCTCTGTGTTTGTGTGTATATCTTCGTGCGTATACTGTATGTGTTTGTGCGTCTCTGTGTTTGTGTGTATATCTTTGTGCGTATACTGTATGTGTTTGTACGTGTATGTGTTTGTGCGTCTCTGTGTTTGTGTGTATATCTCTGTGCGTATACTGTATGTGTTTGTACGTGTATGTGTTTGTGCGTATCGGTGCGTGTGCCTGTGCTGCTCTTAGGTGCGTCTCCCCCTGCTGCCCGTGGACTTCCTCACGGGGACGGTGGCCAAAGAAGAGATGATCAAGGGCAACCTGAGCTGCCGTGACCTGCTGGACGAGGCCAGGAACTACCACCTGCACCTCAGCAACAAGGTGGTCCCAGACTTTGAGTATTCCATCCGCACCACGCACAGGAAGTACACGGCAGGTGAGAGCTCACAGGACGAGGGACGATCGAAACGCGCGTGCACAGAGTGCAGAACATGTCAACAGGGTCACGGGTTTGAGGCTACTAGGAGTTTACTGTATGAACTGCCAGAGCACACAAAAGGCCTGGATCAGTTTGTGTGGATTTGAAGTGAATATGAATTATTAAATGCATCATGAATGCCAATTAATCTTCCTCATTTCATTGTCTCTAACAAATCGGTATTTTAGTTTTCTCAGGGTGCTATTTACTTTAGTTTTTAATCAAACGGACAATGGGATGTCTTAAAGACGACATGAGTGAGCATATTTGTACTGTGAGTCTGGTTTTCATAGCATCTGTGCAGCAGAGTCTAACAGGCTCAATGAGGGTGGCAGCACTGCGGAGTGGGCTTTTCCCACTGGGCCTTTTGTATGATTGACACGCCTGTCGGCCATTCCCCAGGCGTGCTGTTCTGCGTGGGCGGGCGTGGCGGGTCCGGGGACCCGTTCCGCAGCATCGAGTGCTACTCCATCAGCAAGAACAGCTGGTTCTTCGGGCCCGAGATGAACAGCCGCCGCAGGCACGTGGGAGTCATCTCTGTGGGAGGTGAGCAGACAGGAGTGAAGCAGGGAAAGAAAGGAGAGGTGAGAAGAGGAGAGCAAAGCAGGGAAAGAAAGGAGAGATGGAGCACGTTGGGCAGACGCTGGCCACTAGACTGCATTACGACTGCGTAGCCTGAGTCCCAGAACACTGCCCACTGACAATTCAGATTCAGTGAACAGTTTCGGAATGCTCCGTATGTTTGATTTAGCAACAGACTTTGATTTTTAGAATAAATGTGTTTTGCGTACATGTCCTACTAGGCCAGTGCCTCCAAACCCTGTTCCCGGAGATCTATGGCCGTGTAGGTTTTTATTCCAACCCTTATAAAACACAGCTCATTCAACAGCTAGAGATCTCCTTGAGCTGCTAATTAGTAGAACAAGGTGTGCAAAATTATGGTTGAAATGAAAACCTTCAGAATGGCAGATCTCAAGGAACACGGTTGGGAACCACTGTGCAAGACAAAAAACAAGATACAGCTGAATTGATTATATCATTGCGTGTGTTTTAGTCGATGGCAGTGTTGTTTATGGGAGGGGAGAAGCGACCTTTGCCCCCACAAATACTGCTGTAAAAAAAGTCCAGTGACGTAACAATTCACAAAGCGTCTTTGCCGACTGCCAAGTGGGCTGAATGCTTTCTCCAGGAATTAGATCAATTGTGCTTTTTCCTCTCAGGAAAAGATGAGTTCCTTCCACAAATATTCACTTTCAGCTCAGCCCTCAATTCACTGCACGACATTATTTATACTTGGACGTTTATGTTCATATTGCACGGAAACGTTGTATAGATGGAGCAGGAGGTGCCAGTTCATGCTAGGTGTGGTGTGAGTGGTGTTTTTCCCTGAAAATAAGTTCTCGTTAATATCTTTTATAAGCCTTTCACATATACACAGGGAAATCGATAAAATTTCACTTCCAGTTCTGAAAATCGCACTCTCCTGGACATAACACACCTGGAAAGTAATTAGAACTCTAAAAGTAGCGCCTACAAGATTTAAATAAACATATACATTAATTGAAAGTTGCTTGATGTAGTGATTTATATTAATTGCCCATTGTAGCTCTATCCAGTTCATTCAGCCAGCTATGTAACTGAATGCATGAGATCTGGTTACTGGTGTCTCATCGGGGTTGCTCTTTCTACAGTCTCTCGCCGGGATTGCTCTTTTCGTTGGGAAAGTCTCTCACTGGGATTTCTCTTTCCGTAGGGAAAGCCTCTGACTGGAATTTTTCTTTCCGTAGGGAAAGTTTATGCAGTTGGAGGACACGATGGAAGTGAACACTTGGGAAACATGGAAATGTTTGACCCTCTAACTAATAAATGGATGATGAAGGCATCCATGAACACCAAAAGGTGAGCCAAAAAGTAATTCTCTACATGTTGTAGTATGTTGTAAATGGAAGCCTTTGTAAATCATTATACTGAAAATGTTATTTCAATTAAATTCCCTTTTCTATAAGCAATTTTTGCTATAAGAATAATCATCTTTGGCTGTCTAACTCAAATTGTTTTTTATTTTTTTATTTTGAGAAAGTGTGGTAAAATTCTCATTGAGGCAACACTAAAAGTAAATAAATGGCATGGAGTTTACAGATAATGTTGGTGAAAATGGTGTGTGTGTCTGTTATCAGCACTCCTGTGAAAACCTGTAATGTTGGTACAGTAAGCACTGCTGTGTGTCGTGTCTGAAGGAGGGGGATTGCCCTGGCTGCGCTCGGAGGCCCTATATACGCTATCGGGGGACTGGACGATAACTCCTGCTTCAACGACGTGGAGCGCTATGACATCGAGTCGGACCGCTGGAGCGCTGTGGCCCCCATGAACACGCCCCGTGGGGGGGTCGGCTCCGTGGCCCTGGGGGTATGTACAGTGTCACGGTTCATGGGGTTGTTTGCTTGCATTGCTCCTAAACTGCGCACAGTTTTCCGTATGAAAGATATTTCTCTGCAACTAGTTTTTTTGTTTAAAAGTACCTAATTTTTCTGTATATTTCAACTAATTTTCATCTGTGCAAATTAAGTGTGTGGAGATTAACTATAAGCGTTATTTTGTTGTGGATTTCATTATTTACTCATCACAGTATCAAAGATGCACACCTGTGGCTTAATTGATTTAAATCATTTGAGGAAACGGTGTTTAGAGCTTGGCGGAATTATGGCACTCAGGTACTGTTTTGTGGTTGTGGAACTGCACTCGCATGGCTGATTTGTGTTATGTAATGTAGGTGGTACATACAAGACTTGTGTGTGTATATATAGCGTATACAGTTATGATTATAATTATGTAAATGCATGATATAGTACATATTTAAACATTACTGGGATTAAAAATCAGAAACACATGCATTACTTGGGTGGAGATAGTTTTGGTTGGTGTTCCTACTGTATGACCGAGATGGAGACTGATGGTGTTTGTTGTGTCCTGTGACCCGTCAGAGCCATGTGTACGCTGTGGGGGGTAACGATGGCATAGCGTCGCTCTCCAGCGTGGAGAGGTTCGACCCCCACCTCAACAAGTGGACGGAGGTGAAGGAGATGGGGCAGCGGCGGGCCGGGAACGGCGTCAGCGAGCTCAACGGCTGCCTCTACGTCGTGGGTGAGAGGCGTTCCCCAGGGGCCAACGCTCGGTCAATGTTTACCAGGCTCCGCAGCTCTGGTGTGCTCTTTGATACGTATAACAACGGGATCACATGATTGCTTTCTTTTACACGGTTATGTACAATGTGTTGGGTCATGCATGCAGGGAAAAGGTTTACATTTAGTGAGTTAGCGATTGCTAGCTATAAACTAGGTGGGTTTTATTGCACTGACTGAAAGTGTCATTTGAGGCTGTGCAGAGGCAGAATATTGGTTTGAATTAATTGGCATATTGTGCCAAATATTGCAAGGCAAGTATATGAAGAACTTCTTAAGTATGTAGTTTGATATTGTTTGCCTAATGCATAGGCTACAAGTGAATGTGAAGAAGTAATTTGCTTCAGACACATGCTCAAAATAGCGCAGACATTTCAGGAAGAGGAAGTGCACTGCCTTGAACCAATGTGTGAAATAAAATGAGTCTGCAAAGTCCAAACACATTACTTTTTTTTGGAGTGTTTTACTCACACTTAATGATAGTCTGTATCATTGCTCATGAGTGTGTTAAATCATATGCATATCCTGCTATACTTTCTCAAGCTTGTCATGTTGTAAATACTGTTTAATGAAATGCTTTTTCAACAGGTACCTTGCTCTGCCCATTAAAGTTTGTGCTGTGAAAGTCAGTGCTGGACAGAGCCTTGCCAGCTTGGTCTCCAGTATCTTACTGCATTTAATTTATTCTCTCTGCTCTTTCCTCTTGTCCCATCCCGTCACCTCAGGGGGCTTCGATGACAACTCTCCGCTGAGCTCCGTGGAGCGCTTTGACCCCCGCTCACACCGCTGGGAGTACGTGGCGGAGTTGACCACGCCCAGAGGGGGCGTGGGCGTGGCCACTGTCATGGGCCGCGTCTTTGCCGTGGGCGGGCACAACGGTAACATCTACCTAAACACGGTGGAGGCCTTCGACCCACGCATGAACAGGTAGGGTGGGGTGGTGAAGGGCGGTTGGGGGTTAGCAGTAGTTCATGACCAGGTTAAAAATTTTCGACATTATCACTCCAATAAAACTCTGATGTTGCTGTGCTAGTGTGAAGTTTCAGTACTGAGAAAGCCTGTTATGACTGAACAATATGATTTTGAGTTTTTATGATTTTGTGTTTGTATATTATGTTGTCGTGAAATGTATTGTTGCTGTATACAGGTATTAAGACTGCAGTCTAGTGTGTGTCTATGCTGACACAGGTGTGAGTTTTAGCTAGTTTTAGCCTAGCTGTGATAGTGTGCCTCTATACAGATTTAGCCTATCTGTGACAGTGTGCCTGTATACAGGTTTAGCCTAGCTATGACAGTGTGCCTGTATACAGGTTCAGCCTAGCTGTGACAGTGTGCCTGTATATAGGTTTAGCCTAGCTGTGACAGTGTGCCTGTATACAGGTTTAGCCTAGCTGTGACAGTGTGCCTGTATACAGGTTTAGCCTAGCTGTGACAGTGTGCCTGTATACAGGTTTAGCCTAGCTGTGACAGTGTGCCTGTATACAGGTTTAGCCTAGCTGTGACAGTGTGCCTGTATACAGGTTTAGCCTAGCTGTGACAGTGTGCCTGTATACAGGTTTAGCCTAGCTGTGACAGTGTGCCTGTATACAGGTTTAGCCTAGCTGTGACAGTGTGCCTGTATACAGGTTTAGCCTAGCTGTGACAGTGTGCCTGTATACAGGTTTAGCCTAGCTGTGACAGCGTTCCTGTTCCTGACGGGCGTGTCCCTCTCCTCAGGTGGGAGCTGGTGGGGTCGGTGTCTCACTGCCGGGCCGGTGCCGGGGTGGCCGTCTGCGCCTCCCACATCAGCCAGATCAGGGACGTGGGCCAGGGCTCCAGCAACGTGGTGGACTGCATGTGACCCGCGGGGCAAGCCTGCTGTGACATCACAGTACGAGACGCCATGTTGGTGCTCGTGCACACACACACACAGACTCGCTCACTCAGATACACCCACACACACACACACATCCACGCACATGCACTCACCTACACACACACACACACTAGCGCATGCGCACACACACTCACTCATCCACTCACATACACACACATGCACGCACGCACATGGGGCCAAGTTGCACACATTAAAGGCGTTAACTTTCAACTCGCGCCTGAGCAGGAAGGCTTTATCCGAAGTGCTTCTTGCAGTCAAATGTGCCCTACTTCTGTCTGTTGGGACAATGCTTGACGGGAGAATTCAGAAAATGTACCGCCAGTGTATTTTTCACATTCCCGCTCCACGTCTACTCTTGATGATTGTTCGTTGTTGTGAACCAGTTGATGCTGTATGCCGCTTTTAAGAAGCATTTAATTCAAAAGCCACTGTGGGGAAGGGAGTCTTTGTTAATGGCAGAGCTTAAGGAGGTTCTGTTCTTCACTTCTGACCCAAAGCAATTAGGCAGATTTTAATAGCTGTACTAGCCCACTGCTGCATAGTCCCTCTTGCCCACAGCTTTTCAGAAGATAGTTTTAAAGGCATATTTCACTTCGGTAAAACACTAGTAATTTTGTGGATTTGGGAACCGGAAAACCAAGAGGAACGGTGCTGCCGTCAGCGGTCATCAGGGACATCTGATGTTGCTAGTATTCACACTATGCAAATACAACGGGGTTAGCTCAGCAAAATGACTTGTGTTACACCAAAGTGAAATGTCCCTTTAAGGTGGTTAAGGCCTAATGCAGGGCTGCCGAACCCTGTTCCTAGAGATCCGGTTTCCTGTATGTTTTCACTTTAAACCTAACAAAGCACACCTCGTTCAACAGCTAGAGATCTTGTCTTGCTGCTATTTCGTAGAATCAGGTGTGCAAAATTAGGGTTGAAATAAAAAAACCTCAGGATGGTTGGAATGCAGGAACAAAGTTGGACAGCGGGTCTAAGACAGCTCCTAGAACCTTCTGAACTCTTGAGCCTCAGTGCTGAACTCGATAAAGGCAGAGGTTCATTCATCTCAGATTACTGCGATGTTCTTATTGATCATCTTCTGTGAGACGTGAAAACGCCATTAGAAAAGTTCTTTGGTTAATAGTCTAGCCAATCCTAATTAAGCTCTCATCTGTCTGGATAGCAGTAGGCCCAGTGAAACAGTCGATTTTTTAAAAGAACATGTTGACTCGTGTCAGTGTGTTCTTGCGAGCAAACAATCATTCCCAAACCTTGGGTAGCCATGAGACAGGTAAGACTGGGGACCTACATGAAATGTGTACCAGACAGTGTTTGCGCTTTTAGTTGTGCTAAAGCATGAACTGTTTTTCTGCCAAAACCCTACACTGAGACTGCAGGGAAAAAATGGTTCATTAGAGATTTGTAGAGTTTTCTATAAGTAATCCAATATACTGTATGTGTAAAGTGATATTCTTTACATTTCGTTGAATATATATATATATATAGTTTACATTTATATAATAGATAATTGTGCACTATTTTCTTAGAGTCAAGGTTGAAGTATATTTTTGTCTTTTTTGGGGATAAAATGTTTGAAGTGAAGTTGATATGGATTATCGATGTGTTGATAGTGTCTACACTTTAATAGCTCATTTGAAACTTCACTAGCTGCTTTTTTATCCATTGGCCATCACTGGTGCATGTGCTGGGGTCTAGTTATTGGTTATGAATGCAGATATCTGAAGAATTAGGATATTATGTTATTGTATATTTATAAGTTGAACTTGGTTTTGTATATAGGCTGAAAGAGAATGGGGATTGCACAGGATAGAAGGTGTGTCACTTATATTTGCATAACCAAAACATATTTTTGTACCCATGTGTCCTTAAGGGAGACATCCAATCACTCCATTTTGTACTGTACCTATTTGTTTAATTAACAATATTTTAATGTAATACTGTTGCAGGTGATTGTGATTGTCAGGTATATTTTGTGTATTTGTATAGTGATGGATATTCTTGACTTTTTAGAAAATTGCACTGTTTTGTGCCAGGCTGTGCATGACAGCACACGTGTACATGTATAATATTGATGCACTGTTCTGTCACAACAAGGAGCTTGCTACTTGAGAATAGGACATTTTCTGAAATGGCCATGTGTGTGTATTTATTGAGGGGTTGGCAATTGTACTTCACTGGCAAAGCATTACCAATCACCATCCATCTTGCCCTTTCTCTGACCTGTGGGTAGTACTCAGAAGGATTTGAAGAGGATCTAACACCATAATTCCTTGGCTGAATTATTTTTTGAAATGTCTGGATCTCCCTGGCTCCAAGAAATACTGTAATAGCATAATTATCATTTTTTGTGTTCTCCTGACAGTAAAGGTGACTTACTCAGTAGTCTAATGTGTGCTGTTGGTGTTTCTGAAATGGACATAAGCACTACTCAGTCCACTGGTTTCAGTTTTTCCATATATAAGCCATGCAAACTATGTGTTGTCGCAGTTACAGTGGACATTAGGTGTACTGCATCTTTTCATATTCAGCGGTATATTTAAATAAGGATATGAAAGAAAAAGGTGTCAGAAGGCTTTAACATTGCGGTTGTCTTGTAAAACAGTTCCCAGGGACTTTCACAAAAAAGCTTTTTTAATTTTTTTGTGAAAAAATATATGCCTTGTCATTTCTTTCCCTTTTTACTGACAGACTGTTGCTTAAATCATGGGTATAGTTTGTATTCTTAAAAAATAAAATTCTCAATGTACAATTTACACTTGTTTTGTGTCTGTGTCTGTGTTGTTAGAAACTTAATTTGCCCGACTTGATTAATAATGGCGTTATTAAATGTATAATGCAATAATGCAGGGATGTCAAAGTCAGTTCTTGGAGTGCTGTAGTATCTGTTGCTTTTTTCTGGTGTGCTCAGTGTTTAATTTAAGTATTTATTTTGGTAACAAGTCATTATTGCACATAATTCTCTTTCCAAGGTTGAAATTAGCTGCTTTTAAAGTTTGATGTATTAAGATAAACCTCTTTGCATGTATCATTCCTTCTCCAATTGCAAAAGTACCATTTGTGAGGTTTTGGGTGAGAGTATAACCAAAAGAGCAATGACATTTTGTGCATTAAGTGGTAATTTTGTTTTCCTTTTTCCTCTTTATGTCGTAAGTTATTTACCTAGGACTGTGTGCAGCTTCATAAATACTGTATTTTATTTCCTTTATTGTTTTGTTGATGGTTTTGTAACAGTAAAATCTCACCCTAAACCAGGTTAAAAAGTAACAGTGCACAGTAGAGTATTATACAAAGTTTACAACTTCAAAACTTTTGAGAAGGGATATAAAATTAAATAAAATGACTAACTTTGTAGATTTTAGTTTTTTTTTTTTTTCACTTTTTCCTTTTGACAACTTTGTAATTTGAGCCTGCTTGTCTTGCTGAAGAACTAGCAGTGTTCACTGTCTGCATGTTACAGTATATGAATGGTCCTCAGATTTTTATTCATATGGTTCATTAATAGTTCAGTTTTCCTGTTAAGGATCATACAAATTAAAGCATTTGTGTTCTGAACTAACATTCCTCCAAATCCTAAAAAAAGTATGGATTAACTGATCACAGAATCAGGACAACGGCCCAGTCCCCAGACCTGAACCTCACTGTAAACCTGAGGTGACTCTGATGGATCTGGAGATCCCTTGTTATGTGTTCTCCCACCTCATCAAGCATTAAAGGAGAAGACTCGGTGCTGTTATCTTGGCAAAGGGAGGATGCAAAAAAAATCTTGCCAGTAATTTTGACACACATCATAATTAGTGTGCACTAGAGTGTTTACAACAACTACTGTAAAATGATGCATCAACATTAAACAGTTTCAAGTGACTTTGAACCTAATGCTTGGATACTTACACAACATCTTATGTAATAAACTTAAAGTTTGGTTTTAAGCTTGGAATCACTGTTAAGATTCAGATATGTTGATCTAATCTTGCCGCTGAAATAAAACAAATGTATAATGGTAATATTTTTGTCTTAAAAGAGTTATGCAGATTTTTATAGATTCCCAATCTAGTATATTATGTTACTCTTAGTAGTGCAACATATTCACATGGTCAAACTTTTTGGGGAATACACTTCATGAGAATTAAATCTAAGTTGATGTAAAACAGGACATTAGGTCTATGCCACATGTTGACCTGATTTTGAATGTTCTTGTTTGCACCTGCTTGCATATTGTTGATGGAGGCTCTTGACTCCGCTCATGGTGCCTTTTGGTTTTTACTGCCCTCAATCTTTGGACCTTGGTTTGTTCAAGAAAAGTTGGTGATTCACTCTGGGATTCTCAGAGCTGTACTGATTGACAGCTGGGACAAACAGAGGGTTGTGCTCTGGGAATTCAAGCAACAGTTACTGGAGGATGTGTACAACTCGCTCCTGAGCAGGAAGGCTTTATCTGAAGTGCAGAAGACCCAGTATGTTGCTCATTCTTGTCGTCTTGTCTGGGCTCTTAAGTTGTGGTAAGTCCTCTAATAGCATGGATCTGGCTTGGGCTGCTTGATGGGAAGGTTTGGATCTATGAGATTTACTTTATTTTATAATTTTGACTGTCCTTCGTTTTGTTACAACTGGGTTGTAAGATGCAGGATAAACCGATTTTAAGATGTTTCTTTTCTCTAATGCAGTCCTCTTTTTCAGTCCGTTAAATGCAATTCTTAAAAAAGCGTCTATTTTTTTATTCCAATACATCCAAGTGTGCAGAATTCTTTTGTAGAATACGAGAAATTGATGTCCTTTTTTTCTTCTATCACCTTGTGCTTGCTGTAAGAAATCATATTGTAATACAAAATATGCTGGATCCATTTAGGTATAATGTCTGTAGATCAGGACACAAATTGATTGTTTATAAATTTACACACACCCACATTGCATATTTACATTTAGATAAACGTGATGGTTTTTGAAAAGTTTTCCTTCTAATCCAGGTAAAACAGCACTTTATCTTTACTGCTGGAAAAGCAGGGGTTTTTACAGTGTTGTCATGAGGTTTGGGAATCTCATGACAACACTGGGAATCGTGGGAAATCTATCTTGACACAATGTTTATTTTGGTATGCATCATATTAATTTCCTTTTACCTTGCAGTCAGCACACACAAGTAATAGTTGATAAGATTGTGAATTTCTCCAGGGATTTAGATATACTTATAGATCTGGACATAGGTCTCAAAATTTACAGGGCCTTCTATATGTATGTGGAGTCTTGATTCGCAGGACACACTGAATTAAATGCATACAAGTCTCCACTCTCAAATAGATGGAGAATGCTGGAGTGATAGTATGGGCCTAGAGAAATCATTTCAAATTGTGAAAACATAATATATTTTTCTATGAAAAAGGAAAATGAGTAATAAAATGGGTTTCAAAACAAAATCCCAGCACACCTGGGACAATATGTATTATCACATACAATGGACTACACCAAATGGTCCACATGGGCCTCCAATCTGATTGACCTGCAGACCCAAATCTCATAATAATCCTGCTTTATTATGTAATCCTGCTTTATTATGACCCAAGGTCCCTTTCTCATAATATAAAATATTTACAGTACACCCACAAATAATTGTTTCAGAAAAAACCTCTGCAGTAAAAAGGATGAAAATAAGGTATATTGGCATGATGGATTATGCTCTTTTCTCTCCATTCTCTCTTCCTCCCCTGTGTTTAGCATTTGGCCAGTGTGAGTCAGGATGGAGAGAGTATGAAAACAAATGCTATCTATTCTCCTCGGACCTTAAGTCCTGGCATGACGCCCTCACTGAATGTCAGAGTCTGGGCAGCAGCCTCATGAGCATCCTGGACATTCATGAGAGGGTAAGAGGAAGCCCAGCTCTCTTTTCCTTATCTTAGTAAATAGAAGTCAAACTTTAGGTCTGCACAGACATATCTGTTTTGGAAAGTGTCATAATATTTTCTGGAATACATACATACACATAAATTCTAGGTAATGTGTTACATATTATATTTGGGCTATTATGGGCCTCATGTCTTTGGCTCTGTAGACATGGGTGTGGACTCAGATTGGTACAGAGATTTTCTGGATTGGGCTGAACGACATTGCTGCTGAGGGTACCTGGGAGTGGTCGGATGGGAGTGTATACTACCCCTACCTTGAGTAAGTACTGGAGAACCTCAAAGGTAGATTACAAAAGTAGAGACAAGACTCCTAATGGTGCACTGGGGTGTCTGGTCTGATTAAGTGGTGTGCATTCATAGACACTCCAATGTCCCCTTTCTTGTGTGTTGTTCTTTGGCAGCGGCCATTATTTTCTTATTTGAATTTCTCAGATACTGGAGGCCAGGCCAGCCTGACAACTGGGGTGACAATGAGGACTGTGGACAAGTCGTAGGAAGCTCTCATGCACAGTGGAACGATGAAACATGCACTGTCAGTCGCCGGTACATCTGCAAGCGACCCAACCGTAGGTTCAACTTGTCCCCAGAGGACAGACCTTTGATCAGGAGAGTGCATACGCGCGTATAACGGATCAGCAAAATGGATGAAAGGAGATGATTGGGTTCATGTTCTCTCTGTTTATTCTACCCAAGTCTGCACTCACTCAGAATCCTCCTCTTTCAGCAAACCCGCCCATAACATGTGATGTGGCCAATGAGTGGCAGCAGTTCGGCTCAAACTGTTACAAGTTGAAATCAGACACACGAAAGAGCTGGGCATCGGCGAGGATCGACTGTGTGAGGGAGGGAGGGGACCTGGTGTCCATCACGTCTGCCGAGGAGGAACAATATGTGACAGGTCGTCTTGATGCCTCACTCTATGACCTCTGGATTGGCTTTTCCACCCTGGTAACAGTCTTGCTATAAACCAGTGTATTCCCCCAGCAAAGTTACCTCAGTCTTAGACCTGCACTAGCGCATGCTGAATGTATTTTGTCAACACCGTGAATAAACCCGTTTGGTGTGCCCTTCTTATATAAAATTGTACCTACAGCTATCTTGAACCTACTTTCACTGTTTCAACGTTTAAGTAATGTTAAACTATAAAACTGGATGATCTATACCTGAACAAAGGAAACCGTACCTGTGAAACGGAAAGTAAATAAACAATCTCTTGTTCAACTTCTTTGCTCGGGTGACAAGTCGCAAATGAAAACTTTTGTGTTGGTTTCACAGAGCTGCACAAAACTTTCCTGCCAAGTTCAAGTTGACAGTACACAGTTTCAGTGGTCAGATGCCTCATCCTCATCCTACACCAACTGGGGAACGGGACAGCCTGACCTAACGTAAGGCTGAGTCTATTCCGCTATGGAAGCTGATGAAAAAAATAACTTTTTGGCTGAGGTGAGAAAAGACAGGTGGTCAAGGCCTGCCTCTTTGTCCACAGGGATAAGATGAATGGAGTCTGTTCTGCAGTGATCAAAGACCCAGATGAACAATTTGGGAAGTGGAGGTCCCACCTCTGTCGTCACGAGCGCCCTTACATGTGCAAGCGAGGAATGGAAAGTAAGACATTAACAGCAGTAGGAGCCCCATAGTGACAAACCTGGAAGTTTTTTTCCCCAAATATACTAATACACAAACACCATTTACAGTTTTTTTTTAATGAAATGTAATATTCATTTGTATTCAAGGACTTTATATCCACAAGGGCTGACATCATATGATTTTGTTCTCTTGAGGGGCAATTTGCAATGTAATATACTTATTGCACTCAGTCATCAAAGCAAAAACTCATAAAACAGGTTAATTTTTCCTTTGAGGAATCTAGATTGTTGGGCAGGAAAGTGAACTTCAGCTCTGCCTTAATGATTTCAGCAATCTGTCCCCCGGGTTGGCTCAGCTTCAGTGGGAGCTGCTATTGGGTCGTCAGTAACCTCAACCTTCTGACCAGTTGGCACGAGGCTCTCACCAGATGTTCAGGCATGAGCGCAAGCCTGGTAACAATCAAAAGGCAAGCCAGATCTCACTGCGCACGAAAACACACAGCTGTACGCCTTTCTGTAACTTTGCTGTTCGACGTTTCCTTAGTGTGGGCCTTTTCACAGTCATTTCACCAATTGCTGCATGTGTGTATGACCTTTGTTCTAACTACATATTTTTGGTCTATTGTCCCGTAAGTGAGGAAGAGCAGTTCTTCATCAATGCACAACTGCCTGATCTGCATCAAGTTGATGTTCCTGATGTCTGGATTGGTATCTCAGGTAGGGATATTGGAGCTTTGTTCAGACATTCTGAGAGGATAAGGTTTTCGAATATTAAGTATTCATGCATTTTTTTCCTTTTGTTCCAATCATGTGATAGTGTATAATGTTTTTGCCATGCTCCTGGTCAATCCATTCTCTGGCACTTCTGTTCTTAAAGTCTGCGTGGGAATTTCTTATTTCTCTGTCCTATTCGTAGATAAGAACCAGGATGGCACTTTCCAGTGGGCGGACAACGATGCTATTTCTTACACAAACTGGAACCTTAATTTTCCCCGAAACACACAAAATGTCTGGGACTGTGGCCAAATTTACACAGGTGAGGATGTGTGGGTGCTCTATTCAGGACTGTGAGGAATACACGGGCCTAATCCAGGACTGTGGGGAACACACAGGACCTGATTCAGGACTGTCGGGTGCACACAGGGCCTAATTCAGGACTGTAAGATACACACAGCATAAAGCAGGTCTGTGAGTTCAGAAGAAGAGAAGGTCAATAATATATTTGATTTCTCCTCCTCATTCCATCATTCCCATATTTTACAGGAAATTACAATGGAAAATGGGAAACTACCAACTGCTTCAAAAACCAGGGATACATTTGTAAAATGGTTGGCGGCCAAAACGTGGTACCAACTAAACCTCCAGGTTAGAGGGCGGCACTGGTGAACATCTATGAACAATAATATATATATATATAGGCCTGTAATGTAATATATATATATATATATATGTGTGTGTGTATATGTATGTGTGCATGTCATTTATTTAATTATTGTATGTATTGCATATATAATATAACACCTTTTTCCCCGGTGGTTCTGGGTCAGACTCACACTGTGATGCAGGATACATACTATATAGAGACAACTGTTATCACTTTGAGAGTGAGTCACTGAAAAACTGGCAGGATGCAGATGCCTATTGCATAACCCAAAATGGACACCTGGCTAGCTTCAGTAGTCAAGAAGAGTTAAGTTTCCTGACTGGTGAGTCATTAAGTCTTGATCTTATGCTCTTTAAAATAAAAGTATACTCCAGAGACATCCAATAAATTGAGAGAACTAATATAAGAACAATTTAATTTTTTGGAGATCAACTATGTGCGAGAATTGTTCTTGGTGACAAAGCATTTGGGGTATGGTGACATGGTATGGCAATATTCTGACAATGTTTTGGCTGCTCATTGCTGCATATTATGCATGGGTCTGTGTTTTCTGGCGTCTAATGATAAATGTGTCTATAGCTCATATGACACACTCATCGTGGATTGGTCTGAATGACATTGCCGTGGAAGGGCAGTATGTTTGGTCTGATGGGACAACAGTGCTACCGGTGAGTGTGGGATTTTAATCCACATAATGCTGTCTGCAGACATTTTCACATTTTGTGGATTATGCGTAACCATAATGGACCACACACTGATACAGTATCAATACACTAATACAGTTAGGAAAGTTTAGTTTGAGATTTCATTATGTGGAGAGAGAATGTTATCACATATTCAATTGACTGCATTATATTAACCTAAGTATGTTGATAAGATTTCTTTTCCACAGCTATGAAATTGCTTCCGTAAGGCTGTTGAATTTTGGATTTGTTAGATTGGTTTGGCATGTTAGGTGGAATTTTAGTGACGTGCTACCATTATTGTGTATTTTACACCTGCACCTTCAGTTAGATAAGAATAAACAAAAACCCAATCCATTCGTGTCAATGTAATACAGCACAAATACAAAATATTAATGCTAATGAAAAGGCCTAAAGATCAGATCAGCGAATTAAATGCAGCCACGGCTTTGTCAAATTGTCTGGCCACTTAAATACTGTCAAGGACATTCTGAAAAAAGCATGTTCAGAACAAAGGGTTCTGTTCTGAAGAAGAAAGGGTGCATTGTTGTTAGCAATTTTTTTTCATCTCTGTCCAGGAGCTGCTTTTCTGGGATGACAATCAGCCAGACAACTGGCAGGGCAATGAGGACTGCATACAGGTTCGAGGAGTGGACCACATCAACCCCGGACATCTCAATGACCTCTTCTGTACCACCAATGCCCCTTTCATCTGCAAAAAAGGTTTCAATTTGCTTAATCCTAGCAAGGCACTCTGTGCTGTGTAAAAAAAATTTTTAAACCAAAAACGGTAAAATTATATTGCGCATGTTTGCTATTATTTGCTCTGTTTCCTGCAAGCCACATGGCTGATTGTTTTTCTAGTGGGATGGAAACAGGAAATTCCCCCTTTTCAGTTACATGAAATATTTGCAGTATCTCAAGTCCTAACAAGTAGATTATTTTTTGAAACGTTTGTTCAAATTAATGGAATGATAAAATTTATGTGAAGTAAATGTATTGATAAATGACAGCTGTGTTTTTATTAGCATATTATCACCAAGCAAGTACGTGTTACCTGTTATTTTTGTTTGTTTCTGTTTTTTAAGGAATTTAAGTTATGCTATATTGACAACTTATCAAAATGCACTAGTCAACTTTTGAAACAATTTCATCCACATCAATTTGCAGTGTGTAAGCGTTCATAGTCACATTAGTATTCCTTTTATGATAAACCTTTTTAATGTTTCACGTGCCATTACACTGTTGGCCACATTGTTAACTTCCTTCTGGACTCGATTGCGGATTAAAATCACTGAATCCTCTGTTCAATAAGTTGACTGTTGTTTTAATTTTCATCCCTCACGTGAGTCAAGTATGGGTCTATTACCTCTTCATCCTCATCATAATCATCATTAGAGCGATGGTTTCAGGTTTCGGACTGCAAAAAAAAAAATTTCTGATCTCATCCATTGGCTCCTTGTCCTTCACTTGTTGTCCTTGTTTCTCTTCAGGAAAAGGACAAGGCCCCCCACCCCCTCCAACATCTGGACCAGGTAATCAGGATATTTCCTCTTTGTTAGCACACTCTGAAAATGAAAACTGCTACAAATACCATCTTTGAGTTTTCCTCCTTTTCCCATTGGCGTATTTATTAGTGCGTGTCCCCCTACAGGATGGAATGAGAAGTGCGGCTCCTGGGTGCCTGATCCCTTCAATGACTTCTGCTACCTGTTCAACTCCCTGTCAATGAGAAATTGGGCGGACGCTCGGGCTGACTGCATCAACCAGGGTGGTGATCTAATTAGCATCACTGAGCCCTTTGAGCAGAGCTTTATTCAAGGTCAGGCCTCAGAAAAACAATCATGAATTGCATAAATGTAGCACTGTATCTCAAAGTGCTTTACACAGATGAGGGGAAACACATCTCATACATGGCTGCTATTTTGAGTCAAAATATTCACCATACGTTAGCTGAGGTGGAGAGGTTATTTAAGTCAGGTAAACTGGTAGGTGATGGCTAGGACATGGGGAAACCCCTCATGCCTTCAGTAAGTACCATGGGCTTTTAAAGAAGGCAATGATTCAGGGCCATGCTTTAACACCTCACATGAAAGATGTAATCTCCTACAGCACAGTCCAATCATTGCAATAGCATTCGGGACACGGTGCACTGGTATTGGTTTTACACTTGGTCTGGGGTGAAGACTGCCCCCTACAGGTCTACCAACACCCCTTAAAGCCTCAGGGTCAACAACCTGCTTCTCTTATTGAATTATTGTCTTGCACAGAGCATAGATTCAACTGAGACAATACACACAACTTTGACGCAGCATTTTCCGTGTCTGTTCTTGTCTCAAAGCTCAAGTCCAACAGATTCCTACTGGTGTGGCAATGTGGATGGGCGGCCATGACTCTATTGCAGAGGGAGGCTGGGAGTGGACTGACGCCTCTCCCTTTCGCTACATCAACTGGGCAGCAGGTGAAGACAGAAAACCCATATTATATAATTCATGTGCAATAAAATCCTGCTACATGTTACCATTGAAACTATTCTACTGTGAGCCTAAAGGACCTGAAAAAACATACAGAAAATAAAAAGTCATTGTATAATGTCCAGCCATTATATATAATCATTGATGCATACATCAGTTTGTAAGAATCAACCTATTTTATATGGTGAAGCCATGACATTATCTGATGGATGTCTGAATTGAACGATTTTCCTGAAATTTCCCTCGTTTTTTTTGTAATTACCTGCTTTCTTTTCTCAGGTCAGCCGGATAACTACTACGGGGAAGACTGTCTCTCCATGCTGATCAACTCAGGCTACTGGAACGATGATAATTGTGCTTATCAAAGGGGTTATATCTGCAAAAGACGAGGTACGCTCAGCCAGTGGGCTTTTACAACTGGTGTATGCAACCTAATGAAAGATCATCATAGAGTGCAAACATTGCTGTTGCTTCCCCATAAGTAAACAACTGCTTTCATTTGTTTATGTCACAGGAAATCAACCAGTACCCCCTCCTCCCCATGACGGTACTGTTGCCTTCACTATCCATAAAATATGCTTTATACAGAGACCAGATCATGTACTTTCTTCTTTTCTCTAAAGCCACCACTACTTGAGATGATGATGACCTTCATGTCCACAGGATTCCTCACCTCTTACACCTGTGAGCTATCTACCACAGCCCTTCACTGTCCCCACAACAGCGTCATCAACATCCAGTCGGCCTTCTTCGGACGCAGGAATGACAAGATCTGCCCCTATGAGAATGGAGCCTCAGGTGTGTTGGACAGGCGACTCGAGTTCCCAACAGTAGTCTGAGCTTCTGCTTTCACACAGGTTCCTTTCCATTACACCCATATCAACTTCCATGCTGAGTTAAAAGGCAATGCTTTCATTCCAAAAGACAGGTACTTCTTGATTGCATCCGTAGTTATGCTAAAAGTATGCTGAATGATCACAATCGTTTTTTTTCCCTTTTTTATTTCATTGTTAATACTTCTGCCTTTGCCTCACTAGGATCGTGCTCAGTGGAGGGTATTTTGCCATTGGTGCGAAAGTTGTGCGACAATCGCCCTTTCTGCTTTCTGTATGCTCATGTTGATGAGGACACCTGTTCCCACGTCACCAAATACCTGGAGGTGGTATACAGCTGTGAACAAAACGGTATGTCTGCACTCATGAACGATGAATGATGTATCACGGAGTGATCGAAAGACGATCATGGAGTCTTGGGCTTGATGTCATTTTTAATCACTGTATGGAAAAGAGCACTTTTCTGGACGTATACTGTTAGTCGCTTTTGGTTTGCCCTTTCAGTGTGCGTGAGAGGTCTGGGGGTGGAGGACGGCAACGTCACAGACGCACAGCTCTCCGCGTCCTCGTCCCGCAGCGGGATGGGCCCTCAGAAGGCCCGTCTAAACGGAAACTCTTGCTGGATGCCATCTGAACCAAGTACGCGCCCCCCAGTGGCCAGTCCCCCCCTCTGAATCATTACTGCATTCAGCGTGTCTTTTTATCATCCCTGCCATTCTGGGATCAGTTGTCTCTTGTGCCCTCTACAGAATGGTGCTGCATCAATTTCCTTACTAAAGATGACAAGCAAAACTGAATTTGATTGGTTTACTTGTCCTTTTCAATACAGTGTGTCTGCACTCCCAGAGTCACATTAAATTACTGATGCACCAAAATGAATAATTATCCCACCAAAATGTTGAAAAATAAAAAATATCATATGCATGACAGGTACCAAAATATTGAAAAATAATAAATGTTGGTTTTGTAATTAAATTACAACCTCTCCAGAGCTCTTTCATTCAGTGCTATCATTGTTCACTTTAACAATGACCCAAAACTTAAGTTTCTCTGCAGGACCTCTCAATCAATGTCATTCATGATAAACTAAAATATTTTGTATCACCTGAAAAATCTTAACTCAAGAATGTGGTAAAATAATATTTTAATGATTTTACATGTCAAAACTACTATAACAACTTTGAGTCCTTTTGTGGGCAATGCTGTGATATAATATGTGTAAGAGCACTTATCAGAGGAAAGAGAACCTTTTAACTAGCACGAGGAAGAGTAATCCTTCACACAACTGACCGAAACCGACTCTTTTCCCCACTCAAGGAAACTCCTGGATTCAGGTGGACCTGGGAGAGGCTAAGAAGGTCACAGGCATTACTATCCAAGGATGTCCTGGAGCAGATAATTGGGTGACAACCTTCAAAATCCAGAGCAGCATGGACGGGATTCAGTGGACTGATTACAATGCGGATGGAGGGGTAAGTGTGAAAATTTAAGGACGTAACAATCTTAGTCTCATAATAACATAGTTCTAGTGTATGTCAGCTAATTATAGGGACTCTTGCTTAAAGGGCATAAGCTTTGCAGGGGACTGATCCCATATCGGGGATGAAATGTATTTTTATAGCTATTTATTAGATTTTGATGAAATATAAATCTAGTTTTTATCCATTAAATCCAACCGTTGGGAAAATTTGTTGTATATATATTTGAATGTAATTGTTAGTGGAAAAATAATTAAAATTGAAGTTTTCTTTAAGGAAAAGGTTTAAATGACCATCAAAACTATATCATATTAGCTGATATTAGGTTTTCCATGTAAAACAGTGTTCATGAGAAAATGTAACTTTTTCCCTCTCGCAGACGTTTCCTGGAAGCGCAGACAGAAACACTCCAGAGATGCAGCTGTTTGGCACCCCTTTCTCTGGGAAGCACATCCGAGTTTGGCCTCAGCAGGCCCAGGGTCAGGCCGGACTCCGCCTGGACATCCTGGGGTGCAAGCCCGACTGTAAGCCCACCGCACTACGACCGTTAAAGCAAAGCAAGTAACTCAGTTTAGTCACACTCCCACGGACTTTTTTGGCACAAATGTTCACGATGTTTTTATCTACAGATGCTGTCTCCTGTAGCGCCGAGCCCTCCTTTAACGTCTTTAATGATCAAATGATGTAAGTAAAACTAAATCTGAAATTATTCATCTTTTCCTGTATCGAAAAGGAATTCCTTCTTTTACAATGTTATCAATGATTATTTCTTGACAAACCAATTATGGTTTATTGCAAACCTTTTCCAATATTTTTGTGTTCATCAATTGTTAGTTGTTTAAAAATTCTAAACAGTTAAGGACTGAAACGTTCACAATTTGCACAATCTAAAGATTAGTGTAGCATTGTTGTCACAGAGTTAGGTATACTGAAGACAATAAACTGACATCAATTTTTTTTTTTAATTAAATTTTTAAATTTTGTTTACATATAGATATTTTGCACAATTTCAAAGTCGGCTGATTATAGTAATACACAATAGCAAATTGTTCCAGGTCAAACCTACAGTACTGTGGTACAGGCATCTGTGCAGGATCATGGGTTTTGGGGTTTTGCTCATAATTTTAATAACATTTGTGCGTATATTTCAGGGTTCACTGCCCAGCTGGCTGTGCATCTGAACCATACACAGTTTATGGATCCCAAACTTACAGAGGGGTAAGCAAACAGATCAGATGCACGTTATGATTATTACACATCTAATTATTCTTTTGTATTTACTTGAGAAATGTGGCATCCGTGTGTGTTTTCACAGGACTCTACCATCTGCGCAGCTGCGATCCACGCCGGGGTGGTGCTGAATGAAATTGGGGGCGACTGCACGCTGATGAAGTGGCCAGGGCAGTCCTTCTATCCAGGCTCGACCAAGAACGGCATTATCTCCAGGCAGTGCGTACCACGAGAAGCTCCTGTTCGTTCACACTTCACGGGACCTTGAAGCATGCAGCCCATTTGAATATATAGGATTACCAATCTCCTTATCATTGTTACTGTTTTTGACAAAAAGATCACGCTTCATTTTCTGTTCACTTTTTAATATTGATGGATGGAATTTATACTGCCTTTTTCACATATCCAGTACTCCGGTACCCACTAAACACTGTATTCCTGATTTTTCCTTCTCACCCTCCACAGATACAACGCAAATTTTCCAACATCATACCAGTTTGCAGACGGAGGTACAGTATGTAGGATAGCGCTACACTGACTCACATGTCAAAGCAACAACACTTATATAATTTAACTGGTCTTTTTCATTTCAATTTCATCCAATAGGTTATAGAGAATCAGTAGTGATATTGGGACGTATGTCAGTAATGCTTTCATGGTCTGCGTGCAGAGAGCACTCACTGGCTAATACTGCTCTATTACAGAGATGAGGTGCTCAGGTCCTGACTGGTATGAATTTGGTGACTTCTGCTACAAGGCCTCCAGTGACCTGAAAACGTGGCACAATGCTCGGATGGAGTGCAAGAAGCTGGGCGCCGACCTTGTGTGGATTCTGTCCCTGGCAGAGCAAAGCTGGCTCCAGAGCTACCTCTACATGGGTGATCATGTGACCTGTGCCTCATGAGTCTCTAGCTACACAATGTCCTTGAAAACTTCATTGGAGCCCTAAGAACAATTGACCAGCAGTTCTAAATTGCTTTGTTGGGAGGAAGTGAAATCACGTCATTTGAGTTAGGGCTGGTGTACATTATATGAGCTGCTGTTTTTTTTTCAGATTGGGACCAAATCATAAGAAAAACGTTTGGACTTAATGTCGCAACTCACAAGCTTTGAGATACCATTCCAAACTGTTCCATCTTGTTTTACTTGTTTTTACATGTCAAAAAAATTTGGGCACTGTTGGCTTGAATTTATCTGGTGTGAGAGGTCATGTGAGTGGATTCTGTGTTTTGATTCCCGTTGACCAATCAGAATACTATAATCCGATCAGTTGTCACAATCTGAACCTCATGTGTGAGTGTGAGAAGGCATCCAAACTCCGGATGACATAACCCGTGAGAAAATCATATAATGCACACCTGCCCCTTAGCCTGACAATTAGAAAAATGATGGGCTCATTGTGAATATAGCCATGGTTTCCATTGGGAGTAATAGATAATTAGACCTCTTATTCACAGTGTTGTGTTTGTAAAAATGTTATGGTCAAGTGTTTTCATTGAGTCAAATAACGTATTATTCCCACGGTGCCCTAGCTTCATTACGAAATTAGCACAAATATTGAGTCAATGTTCTATGGATACACAAACACAAATGGAAATGTGACTAACCTGACTTGAATGAGCATAGTCTCAAGCAGTGATTTTCAATGCCCATGGGTTGGACTGATGGGTTTAATGTGATCCTTTTCTAGCCACCAGTGATGTATGGACTGGGCTGAATGACATGGCCTTCCAGGGCTTCTTTAGCTGGGCTGACCACCATATGGTCCATTTTACCTACTGGGCCCCTGGAGAACCCAACAACCATGCCGGGTTTAGTGAGGACTGTGTGGAGATGTTACACCAGGTATAAACTCGGCTTCCTTCGTTGAGTCTGAAGCGTTGTAGTGCTAACACCTTCAAACCTATACTTGCATTGTCTTAAAAAAGTGTGTTTGAGCTAAATGCAGCACCATCTTTGTTTTTTCATAGACTGGCAGGTGGAATGATGTGCCATGCACAGAACTGAACACATATATTTGCAAGAAGCCCAAAGCCCACTATCCAGCACCATCGGTTCCTCCAACTGTCTACGGCTGCCCAGAGGTGAGTTCAACACAGCTGACAGTACATCAGTGTCTATAGCCAATTGTAGTACTGTACTAAAATTGTTTAGATAAAAGTAAAGCATGTAGGCTGTCATTCTGTGCCTGTTATATTGCCCATACTGCAGGGTTGGGATGCCTATACCTACGCCTGCTACTGGATAGAAGAGACACCAAAGACATGGTCCGAGGCCAAGGCCTTCTGTGAACAGAGAGACAGCAAACTGCTGCACATCATGGATATGTGAGTGCACCTTGCTTCACAGACATTGTTTTCCGAGCCACACTAATCACAAGGGGAAGTGTGAGTTGGGAAAGGGGGGTACCATTCGCAAATAGAGCAGAGCAGAGAGTTCTTTCTGGTATATGGTGGGATCACTGCATGTCAGTTCTAATCCCTACCCTCACCTGGTTTATTCTCAATTCCTGTGGGTTATTGTGAAAAAATTGGGGTTGGCTTGTTGCTGAGAATATTGTTCACAGAGCTTTCACCACCAAGAAATGTCAGACAGTCCACGGCCCGTGTGCTTTCTTTTGTGATGGGGTTCCAGATATGAACAGTCCCACTTCACTGTGAAGCTGGCAGGCTACACTGGTTTCTGGTGGATTGGGTTACGGGCCAAAGGGAGTGACTTTGGAGGAGTGGATTACATCTGGGATAACGAAGCGCCGCTCACCTTCACACATTGGGACCGGAACCAGCCAGGTACAAGCTGATGGATCTGTCTGCCTTTTCTTTAGCATGAACAAGATGCAGTCTTTTATATTTGAACTGTAGCCAAGGAAGGGAAGGGAAGCCTGCAGTTTACCCAGGACACTAAACTTAACTCCTCTCTGTCTCTGGTTTCTCTAGACAGTGGAGACGGATCCTGTGTTGCTATGACAACAGGTCCCACTGGTGGATTCTGGGATGACAAGGCCTGTCAGGAGTCCTTCCCTTTCATATGTGAAGGACAGCGGGATGGTCTTTCTCCCCCCACCCGTGCCCCCACCCCAGAACCGACACAAGATTGCGACCCAGGCTGGATATCTAAACGACATTTCAGGAACTGCTACAAGGTGTGTGAGCTGCAGCTCACCCCCACCGCTCAGGTGGAAGGGGCTGTTATGTATTTCATCTCAGAACCGGTGGCTGATATCCAAACTACCCAACCCGCACCTGGCTATGCATGTGTCTTGAGGAGAAGACCAAAGGTCACAAGGCTCAATTTCAAACTGTATTACTGTATATCCAGTGAGCAAAAAGGGCCGGTGTGGGTGCAGGTTTTGTTTTTTCCCAGCACCAAGACACCTGATTCTACTTAACAAGGTCTTGATTGAAGACCATGATTCATTAATAAGCTGAATCAGTTATTGTAGTACTGAGCTAAAACAAAAACCTGTACCCACACTGGCCCTTTTTGAGATACGGACACCCCTGGTATAACTGCACAGATCAATGGTTGTCATCATAATTGCTACCTCTAAATCTGATTTTAATGATTTCTGAAATAGTTAAAACAACAAAGCAATATGAAGAATTGAAAAGAAAAGAAAAAAAGGAAAAAACTAAATTGCAGCTTGCTGTTCAATATAAGTGTCTTATGTGACTGCAACAGAAATGGAATCCTACCATCCTACAAAACAGCAAATTCGCAAACAAAGTGGAAATATCTGTATGACCTTTCAAATCAGGGCTGCTGGATAAAAATACATTTTGAATTTGAATCAGAGACTTGACTCTGTCAACTTGATCTTGTCTCCCTGTCACTGGTTCCATATGATTTTGAATTAACCTGGCTGTGTGTGTTCTCCTGTAGATCTTTATGGTGGACTACTCTAAGAAGAAGAGCTGGAATGCGGCAGGAGAGGACTGCAGATCCAGGGGGGCAGAGCTTGTCAGCATCCACAATTTTGAGGAGGAAATCTTCCTGTCCAACTACTCCAAGGGCAGGACCAAATGGATTGGTCTGCAGCACAATGCCATAGAGGGAGGCATGTACAGCAGGAGCATGATTGCCCTTTTCAAATAAATATGAAGCGAATATAGGAGTCATATAAACGTCAGAAATATATTTTGCATTATTCTATATGAGTAGCTCCTGCACAGACCTGGGTCAAATATCTATTTATTTTGGATTCAAATACTTTTCTGTGCTCGATTGATCTTGTCTGGTGTAATTGAGCCTGCCAATAATGACCAGAAGGCGGGGTTCGCACTTTTTGAGAGTATTTCATTGGTTCCAATACAGGTCTGCTTGTGCATCACACTTCTTTTCTACCTTTCGAACATGATTGATTCAAGTTGATTACATTGACTATGTTCATGATTAATGCCTGCAATTTGGCAATCTGAATAAAGCTTTATTTACATGTTGGGTTCAGGTTACCAGTGGAGTGACGGTTCAGCTCTCAGCCATACCAACTGGGGTTTTGGGGAGCCCAACAACCACCAGGGTCGAGAGAACTGTGTGGAGATGGTGAGCACGGTCAATGGCTCGTCCTGGTGGAATGACCTCAACTGTGATGCCCATCAGGACTGGATCTGCGAGATCTCCAAGGGGAAGAAGCCCATCATCCCCCCGGTGCCTCCTCCACCTTTACCAGGTGACCTACACTCTCTTCTTAGCCGTACTGTTCCCCCTTTACTGATATTATCAGTTGTCTCAGCTGTCGGTTAGCCAACGAGTGCTGATTGAATACCGAGGCAAGAAACTGACACATAGTGTAAGTATAACCAATCCAAGCTTCGCAATCATATTGGCAATTGTCTCACATTACAAAGATAAGCCAGATGTTCTTGTCTGATTAGTTGATGACAAAAAACATGAACAGTAAATGTGTTTAGGAAGGTAGTAACATGGACGTGACAGACTCACTTACCTGGACCATTATTTGTTCATAGCACCTGAATGTGGCTCCAACCCGGGCTGGCGGAAGTACAAAAATACCTGTTACTATTACAATGACACTGATGTCGTGGACTTCTACACCGCTATGCTCAGATGCTACGCGGAGAAAGCAAGGCTAGTGTCAATCACTGACAAGGAGGAGCAGGCATTTGTCAACAGTATGGTAAGCACAATTCTGCAAACATGCTATTATACAGATAGTTCCATAATTATTGGAACACTTGATAATGATGCACAATAAAGACTGTACAGAACAAATAACATTATGAAATTATTATAAAGTTATTAAATTATGATTTGTTGTAATTTCCTCCTATGTTGAAAATATTGTACAGTATTTAAGGATTCATTGGAATCAAAGTAAAAAAAAAAACTTTACCAATTATAATTTCCCCAAAAAATATTTTTTCCATCCCTGTGATTAATAGTTGGTGTACCCTCCCCTGGCAGGGATGATGGCATTAAGCCTTTTTCTCTGTAATTGGTCTTCAAGAACACTGGACTTGAACACTGGAAAACAGATACAAATTACTTTAAATCATTTTTGAACAAAAAGATATCAACAATTTATTCTACAATATTTTGGAATCCCATAAATACAAATTCTTATAATAGAACTATTACATTTATACCTGTGGAATGTATGAACATGGTCTTCAGGAATGCAATGGAGTTTGAAGAAAACATTTGGAAGTTGTATTTTGAAGAAAACAAAATTGAAAAGAAGGATATATAATCTAATTGGTAATACAATATATTTTGGACTGTGTACTTGGTCTGCAAGCATGTCCTTGGGCTTGGTGAATATTTTTAAGGAATTTGACATTTCACAATAGTAAGTAAAGTAATAGTAAGTAAAAACCTATGAAATTGGTACCAGTAGTGGTTGTTCATTTTGACTTTAAGTATATGCTGCACTTTGAAGAGCACAGGTGGCCTAATACAACAGAAAACAGAAAATGTGATTGCAATTGCATTGCTTAAAATACAAATACTGCTCAGTGGGTTTGACTGGCAGATATAAGTGCAGGTGCTGATTCACTGACCTGTCTTGCCTGTTTATTGCAGGTGGGGACAGGGCAGCTCAGCGCAGGATGGATTGGAATGGTGATGGCAGGGATCGCAGGAGCAGAATATATGTATGCAGTCGCTCGTTTCCATGCTGATAAGCAGTGACAGTTTGGTAATAGGTTAGGCTACAGTGCTGTAGGCCTTAACCACTAATTTTATTACTCCCCTTCCATAGCTGGGTGGACCATTCCCCAGTGACATACGTAAACTGGGCAAAAGGGGAGCCAAATAATGCCAACGGAGAGGAACAGTGTGTGCAGATAAGCCAATATCCAGGTACTTTTTCCACACAGCTATCCACGGACATTTACATACTACTGTACATTTGGACATTATTTATGGTTCAGTTAATGGGCGGATTTAAGTTAGCTAGGATATCTTTTGGATGACAGCATTTGCTCATCCCAAACATGAGGTATGTGCCCACAGGCTACCCGCCATTAGTGGGATATACCATGTGCCACTTCTCCTGCAGCACTGTGTGGCCTGGTATGAGAAAAAAATAGTACTGGATTGCAGGCGTGTGTGCCAGAGAAGTGTGTACACTTACACTTCAGCTGCAGTGCTCCTGGTGTAGGGTCACATGGCAGAAGAGGCACAATTGGACAGCCGAGACTGAACAGAAAAAAGGGGAAACCTTTTCAGAACAAAGTATTGGTGTCAGGATTTTAATCAATAAAATGTTAATGATACACAGACCTAGCACTTGCGTTGGTGGCCTAGGTGAGTTGTCGGTGAAAGTAAACCAGCAGTAAACCAACAAAGCAGCAGAAACATTAAAAATGCGATGCTAATATTGTAACACTGTATGAATTACTGTACACAACTACTTTCTTCATGCAGTAAATGGACCCTTACTGCATAGAATATGTAATCCAGTCTTGTTTTGCAGGCACTTGGAATGATGTGAACTGTGGTAGGGATACTGCAGGTTATGTGTGCAAAAAATACCCTGGAGATAATCATACTCCACCCCCGCCTACACAGCCTTGGCCAGGAAACTGCCCAGAAGGTGACAAAACTTCACTGTATGCGACATAGATGTCACCTGAATGAATAAACAATGCACTTTATAAAGAACAGAGACTCCTTCATAGATTCTACAGTACATCAAATGCAGCACTCATAAAAAACATGGCTCAATTGATTAATTTTCCCTAGGATGGAAGATCTTCGGAAATAAGTGCTACTTATTCAAAGGAGATCACCACAATCAGAACGAATTTAAAGCTAACTGGACCTTCGCAAAAGACTGGTGCCAAAACAAACTGGAGCCTAAAGCAGACTTGGTTGTCATTGACAGTCAGTACGAGAATGGTAAGACTGGATGCAGTGAGCTCCTTGTAACTTATCCAAGAATTAGTTAAGGCTGCCCAACCCTGTTCCTGGAGATCTCTCGTCCTGTAGGTTCTCATTATAGCCCCAATTTTTCACACCTGGTTCAACTAGGTTAGCAGCCGAATCTCTAGCTGTTGAATGAGGTGTGCTTTGTTAGGGCCTACAAGAGGGTACATTTTCAAGGAACAGGGTTGGGCAGCCCTGAATTAGCTAAACCTTTCGCATGAGTCCAGTCCAGTAGCTGTGCACATTCAGCTCATTGTTCACGTCCCGTTTACAGATTTTGTGGCCAGCTACCTTAAGGACCTGGTCATGCCCGTTTGGATCGGTCTGTCTGATATTCTTCATGAGGGGAAGTTCGCTTGGAGCGATGGGAGTCCAGTCAAGTACACCAACTGGGCTGAGAAAGAGCCAAACAACAACGGAGAGATAGGGGTGAGACAGTCGCATTCTCCTTAAACTGCACCTTCCCTCTGAGATGGGCACAGTGGGTGCACGCATTACAAATGTAATAGAGACGGAGAAAGACAAAAGCAACCACACAATTGCACATTTGAAAGACCAAAAAGGCTTGAAAAAAATGTCTACAATGTCAAAAAAAGAAGAAAGAAATGAAGGACTTTTTTCTCCTCCCTCTAGGAACACTGTGCATCCATGAGTCACAGCATCCTGGTCACTGGCCGCTGGAACGACGAAAAATGTCACGAGAACAGAGGCTGGGTCTGTTACGTAAAGAAATGTGAGTCTGGCCCTCGGGACACCATCCGACAAACACCTTGCTGTCCAGCGGATTCACACTTTCCACTGTTTGGGTTACACTGTAGTTTCCACTTTGTCTGTCATAATGGCACGGGGCTTCCTTCCAAAACAGCCTTGAGCGCACCTGAGCAAGGTATACCATAGAATGCGTGCTGCTCTTCGTGCACGATATCCCATTACGGTTTGACTTTTTATCATTGAAGAAGATTTTGCTTTCTTGTTGCGTCATTAAGAACACAGAAGCAGTCCACATACATCAGACACTTTTAATTTGATGAACCAACAGCATAAATATTGAACCTAAGTTAAATATTCAGTTATGAGTAGAGACACGGAGCAGTACCCTAAAAAAATGTTTTTTTTGAGAGAATTGCTTATTTGCAATAATGTTACGATCAAATAATGTGGTTGATTACTGTACATTATAAAGTATATGTAAGAAAGGTTTGCACATGAACTCATGCAAGCTATTTACTGTCTGTCTGGAGTGTTCACTGTGGTCCCTCGTGCCTCACACAGCGAGCAGCATACCTGCGCCACCGCCCACCAGCAGCCCCTGCCCCTCAGGGTACATTTCCTGGAAAAAGAACTGCTACAAGCTGGCGGAGGAGCCCAAGACATGGGAGGCGGCCCAGGAGGCGTGCGAACAGGAGAAAGGCAACCTGGCTAGCATCGACCAGAGCTACGACCAGGCCTTCGTGGCCGGGGTTGTGCTTCAGGGAAAGTCAGACGCCTGGATTGGACTCAGGCGACAGGTACAGCTAATTATTCCTGGTTAGCAACCTCCGCTGTTGTAGTAATAATAATTGTTGTAACAAAAACATTGCTAGCAATAAAATTTGTAATGAAATATCAAGTATGCCCAGAGCACTGATGGACATGATCTTAGAAATCGTATTTTTAAAATGTTTTGAGGCGAGACTCAAATCAGCTGCTACCACTGATCTGTCGCACCCACCTGTATCCAGGGGTAGGAGCGCCCCCTGCTGGTGCAAATCGTTAACCATTTCAAATGTAACCAGACCAGGAAATAGTCTCTAAGTACTAAGCAGTAATCTGACTCTGCGGTATTTAATTAAGTTAGAGAGAAAGCTGTGCTGTAATAGTCCGACCTTTTCATTTTTTCTTTTTTTCTCCAATTCACTAGTTCCCCCACACCCTTTTTTCTTCTCTTCCTTTTTTTCTTTCTGTTGTTTCACAGTCTTGGTGTTCAAGAAGGGCGTGTGGAATAGCGGCATTCTCTTCCCTTATATGTATAATTAATAAATAGAAAGATGTGAAAACAAGACGCCTGGAGCATGCAGAATGGTGTTTAACAGTATGGCCAGGGCGAAGATGGTAGAGCGAGTGCAGCTCTCTGAATGTGACTTTGAACGTGCCGTTTGTAGGAGAACGGCGACTCGTACTCCTGGACGGATGGCTGGCCCGTGTACTTCACGCACTGGGGGCCTGGTGAGCCCAGCAACCACGCGGGCGAAGGTTGCGTGAGCATGCACGCCTCGCTCCACCTACACGGCCTGTGGAACGACACGGACTGCCGCTCCGCCAAGCGCTACCTCTGCAAAATCACCTCAGGTACCCACCTCCCTCTCCAGCATGAGAGAGAGGATCCCTGCTCTATTCAAATAATGTTAGGGCTTTTGGTAGGTGTGTAAGAGTGAATCAAGCAGATTAGTAATATGTAATTGCGTTATGTACGAGAGAACTCACTTTAGTACACTGTATGTTTTACAGTATGGTACAAGTTCAAAAACTATCACCATACCTGATGAAAGGCTTAATTCTAACACTCTTTTAACATGTCATTGAATGATGGTGTTACAGTTAGGGTTGTGTTATTAGTACTGCGGTTCAAAGGCCCACGTTTATAGAAAATAATTTTAGACCATCACGCCGATTCCTCAAACCACAGAGAAACCTCCGCCAACTCCGGCACCTGGAGACGGGAAGTGCCGTCGAGGCTGGTGGCGCTTTGGGCAACACTGCTACTTCGTCTACAATGAGAAGAATGGCTACTCCTGGCCAGAGTCCAGATACAAGTGCCAGCAGCTGCACGGAGACCTGGTGTCTCTCCATAGCCAAGCTGAGGTGGACTTCCTCAGGAACATCAACTACACCAAGTACCACAACGTCTGGATTGGACTCACCAGGGACCGATCCTGTAGGTTTTCCCCTTCGGTATCCGGCAATGATGCACTGTGTTTGCAGAATGGCCCTTACAGGGGATATTAGGGTGCTGCCATTCATTCTGATTGAACCAGATGCTCTGCCCAGTACACCCAGTTAATGTACTGTAAAATTCTTAATGGATGGACTGGAATAATGAGCCAGTTACAGACCCTGCACACACAGGATAACGTCAGCCAAAGTGTTTTTCTTCCAGAAGCTGGGTGACATGAAGATACGAAGGTTCTTCATTTATGACTTAAAATGGCCAACAGACAGCGCAGTACTGCTGTCGGTATATAGCAGTAAAATTGAAAAACGGCGTGAAATCAGCAAAAATTACAACTGACTTTAAATTATAAAAATAATTTAACCATTAAAAAACGAGTGAACAGCTGCACTTTTCTTGCAGTTGGCTGGGGGTGGACTGACATGACGAGCCTTGGTTATGTGAACTGGGCTCCGGGGGAACCGAACGAGGCCTTCCACCCGGGCGACGCAGGAAGCGAGAACTGTGTGGAGATGTATCCGGACGGGAAATGGAACGACAACAACTGCCTGCAGAAGAGAGGCTTCGCCTGCCGTCACCGCCAATGTGAGGCCCGTTCCCCACCAACAGAGCCGAGCACGAGAACCTCCAATAAACCAAGAGCTTCAAAATGTACAAGGCTATGGCTGATCATCACCATGTGCAGAAAATAACATCTGCATTATCACTCTACTTTTCTCCAACAGACTATAACACTGATGAAAATGGTAATCCAGTTATCCCTACAGATGCACCAAGACATAGTAAGTAGTTCATTTTTACACACAATCTCTCATTTAAACATTTTAACAGAAACGTAATAACAAATACAAAAAGGATGAAATTTCCTGTTGTACTACAAATTTCCAAAAGCTAAAATTCAGATTACAATCATTATAGAACTAGAAAATAATTAAATTAATGGCTAGTTTGTATAATATAAACACTTCACAAAACATTACTGTATCATGATAATTCATTTTATTTTTGCACAATATTCAGACCCTAACCTATAAAAGCAACATATAATTAGGTTAGTCCAGCTACATCCTTGGTTGGCCCAGATTAAAATGAAATCCAACTGAAATATACTTTGTTCATAAATTTGTATACCATATGTAAGCTGGCTTTTCACAAAAATTCTCACTTATATGAACATAGAACATTTGCCTAAATTAAGATGGATGTATTGTACTGTTGCAAAATGGATTCTGGGTCTCTGAATTTGCCCATATTTTTCTTAAGACGGTGGAGCAATTGCTGGAGGCATCATTGGGGCTGTGGTTATTTGTGCTTTGCTGTTGGGACTGAGTTACTACATAATCAAAATTTGGAGACCAGCCAGGTTTCTGAAGAACACTGATGTGGTAAGTAGAATTTATTTTAATTACATTTATAAGGTAAAAAAAAGCTTAAATTTTTTCTTAAAATAGAATGGGAACTTGCATTAAGTTCAGTTCTTTATTGGTGACCATTATTATCTTATAGACTTTCATTTGTTTTTGATTTGATTTGCAGGCTAATTTCTCCAACGCCAACTACGGAGAAAATATGCAATCTTAAGACCTGGGATTCCAGGACCGTTGCTTCTGTTAATCTAACCATTAAATGCACCGCTGGTGAAAAATCTCTATAGCTAATTTCTTGTAAGATGAATGTCTTTTAAAGTTCTTGGTGTCTCAGAGAATGTCATGAATAAACATGAACCAAATTTCATTACTCAGTATCTCAGAAATGCATTTATTAATATTGTAATTTATTCTGAGATAAATTCTGACACAGGTACCAATAAATTTAGAAAGACATCTGCATGTCATTTAATTATGTTGTCTGAAAGGCAGAATTCAGTGTTCATGTAAAAAAAAAAGCTTCAGATATTTTGGTTTCCCTGCTACATAGTTTTGTGTACAAAATAAAACAGAGACTGCATGGTTTCCCAACTTTATTGCTTCCTTTCAAATATTTTATATTACAGTTTACTGGTCAAGAGGGTGGAAATTCACTGGTGAGCCATTTTTCTAACTGTTGAACAGTTTTTCCCTCATACCAGTTCATGATCTGTAGCAACCTAGCTACTAAACTTCAGAAAAATGCCTTCTTTAGAAAGGAAAACAAATGCAGAGGCATCTTCAACCAAAATCTATTTTCTATCTACCAGTCTTTACACATCCCTGTATAATGCAGCACAAAGTATTTACATCTTAAAGGAAAAAAACTGAAGATGACAACATAATTCAGCACACTTGCCCCATAATTGAATAGGTACATGTGACTTTTGTCCTTTTTGTGCCTAGACCTGTAATTCAATTTTTTTTTTTTTGCACATGAAGAGCATACTCCCTTTGCATACAGGAGTATAGCCACATTTTGCACATAAATTTCACTCTAAAACCTTAAAAAACAAAATAATACAGGAAAAGCTGTGATTTTCATGTTGGTGGAAACAGAATGCTCTGACACAGGTTTCTCTTAACTTCTGATGTGCAGCAGTGACATTTTATATGCAGTGGAGAAAACACAAAAATAAATATAATAAAAAAAATAAAAAAAGACCACAGAGTATGCTTGAAATACACTGTAATCCACACATTTTACTTGGGGAGAACTGTAAAAATTGGAACCTAAAATCCATAGTACCTGTGTACTCATTTCATACCTTCCAAAGTTGTACAGTAAAATGGACAAATACAAGAAATACCATATTTTGTGCTTCAGTGCAGCCTCTGCATCTTCACATTTAATATCAAATGTCTTTTCCAGTAGACCCCAATCGTTTTTTTTGTGCCATACCGTTTAGCTAGCCAGACAGAGTCTGGGCTCTTATTTAACTATCTGTTACACCAGCTCAACACTGCTGTCAAAACCATTCTTGGTTCCGTTGTCAGTGAACAACAACAGCACAAATCTTCCTTAAGCCACAAAAATGCATAAGAAATCTGATTTTTTAAATTAATTTATTTTTTGTTCACCAAAAAATTATTGCTGTGCACCCATGTTTAATCCATAGCTACAAGAAACATACATCAGTCGCACTTCATTTTTTGTGACATTCGGGTTTGTGCAATTTTTTTAAAAAGAAATTCCACAAGAAATTAGAAAATTTTAATTCACTCAACCAAAAAAGTGCAACTGCAGCAATTGATATTGGCCAGATCCAGTGTAGACTAACAGTCCTATCCAGATACGCACACAGGCTGAACAGTAACAAACCAAGGAGCACACAGAAATAAAATGTAAGAATATTGATAATATAAATAAAGAAAATTTCCATTTGGTCATAAAAATAAACTGCATTACAATCTGGTTCAAGCTATTACTAATGCAATCGTTTGCACATCTATACAATACCTTCAGAATCCCAACATAACTAAGTCATGTGGCCAGTATGAGCCAGTATCACTGATGCCGATTTCCTCTTTTTTGATCCTTGACTTTGCAACCATTCAGTCTGATAACCGATATGAACTGCAATGTCATATTGTTTTAAATGTTCCTGACAAAACAGCAGGTTATTTAGCACAGCTGTTTAGTTGTCCACAGGGTAAACAGACACTCGTAAGAAATCAGAGGTAAGAATCAGATGCAGGAGTCGGCTAACCGGCATTGTGAATTCAGTGAAACCACCATCTGATTCCTCAATTTCTGCTTTCATTATTTAAGTAGTTTTAAGCCCCACTGAAACAGCCACAGTATTTTAATTCAAATTGAAAGGTTAAGACTCTCAGTTTGATTACACTTCACGTGGGGAGGAAAAAAAAAAATCTTGACTTCAAAATGTTCTCCTGGAAGTTTATTTTAAAAAAGCTACCAGCAAGGTGGGAGGGGACAGTCAGGAGTAGTGTTGAATGCATTAATCTCATGACTTCTTGTCAATACTTGCTGGGGGGGGGGGAGAAATTAACGCCAGTAAATATATATATTAAAGGGTATTCATAACAAAAAGGGAAGGTAATGAATTTGATCAAATAAAATAGATATATATATATATATATATACATACACATTTCCAAGCTTTATGTCTGTGCTTTAATACATAAAATGTCTAAATGATAATGTTCTGGGAAAAATAGTGTTTTTGCAATTCTATATACAACATAAGGACAAGCAGAAAATTCCTGGTTGTTGCCTTGACATTTTCCTTAAAAAAAAAATCAAACAGGTTGCTGCATTTAATCCCCTTCCCCCTCCTTCCAATCAGGTGATCGTGTTGGGAATGATTTCATACCTGAATTACAGTGGTTGCCAAATATGTATTAAGTATTGTCTGGGTGACGGGGAAGGGCTTTAACAGTTCATTAATCTAAGGCACACATTTAATTTTCAGGAGAATGCAAATGTCTGGCTATATATAAAAAAGGGAAATCTACAGTTAATTGCACACTCATAATAACGGGTCTAAACTGATTGTACTCTGAAAGCTACAGCATTTTTTTTTTTTTTTACATTTTCCAAATTAATGGTCAGGGTTAAGATTATGGCTAGGTAAGCAGATGTTGCTGTTGAAGGCTGAACGTAACAGGCGCAGATTTAAGTGTGTTTATAATCACAGAAGCACCATCCACGTCATCAAAACTACAAAGAACCAACATTCAGATCGGTCTTGGTGTGCAGAACAGATGAGGTAGAGTTGCTCCTGCCTGAACAGTGGGTCCCGGACAAGGCCTCTGTGTTACGCTACCTAATTTGTACGATATTTTACAAAATGTTAAACCTCCCACCCGCAGCCTACTCCAATGTACTGGGGTTTGAATAAGCAAAGTATAACAGTTCATTAATGAAACCAATTATGACTGAAAATGGCATAATGGGCCCAGGTTCCTGCAGCATGGTTTAATTCTTTAGAAAGGGTTTAATTCTCAAAAGAAGCCACCAAAACGCATTCCAAAATCAGTTGTATTACGGCCTAAATCCATTTGGCCATAAATTAAATATGCCAATTAAAAATACTTTAGTAAACATCAAATATACTTAAAGTCCATGGATCCACTTTAACAGTGATGCATCTCATATTCCTTAATAAAATTCAAACTTATTGACTCACCAGTGCATATTTGGTTTATTACTTTGTTTTTGCTCGCAAACAGATGCACGGCAGAATTCATCACCTGATCACTGGGTTCCAACATTTTAATGCAAAACCTACAGTTCACCAAGCTAAGGATTTCATTAAATAATAATCACAGTATAACAATAGTAATAATAAAAAATAATGATAATAAATAACCGCAGGAGGAAACATTGGCACCCAGAGTAAGTTTCAATGGGGATGTGACAAGAAGCTACCCAGCGCACGCCAATCTGACGCCGCCACCATTTCCCACACCATATCCCACATACCCATTCAGCCCATAGAAAAGCTCAGACACTGCTGACATCACCGGCCCCGCCCTGCACGGAGCCGGGTGGAGAACCCTTTAATACGGGGGGGGGCGCTTGTACAGAAGCTGCTCCATTTTGGGATGAGGACAGACGTCTGCACACAGGGAAGGCAGCCCCGTGCCACGTACGGGTCAGCCTGCAACCCCAGAACCCTCTCAGGGCCCATTCCTCTCTGGACCAATCAGAACCATGTTCCCACTGAAGGGAGGGTGCAAAGGGAGAGTGCTGTATCTAAGGGAGAACGTGGGGATGGAACAAAACTACACAAGGACCGTGGCATTGTAGTGGACCCTGCGTTTTCTTTTTGGCACAGACACACCGAATCCCTTTTACTCTGTAGGAAAGTTAAAACAAAAGGGGAGGAGGGTGGGCTTGTTTTCCATATGGACAAAGTGCATAGGGGTCAGGTCGCATGCTATCTCGTGGTGGCCGGGAAGCTAATAATTAAACAGAAAAAGAAAGGTTACCAAGGGGCTGCATAGAGCTGTGAGCAGGGCTTTCAGCAGGGCTGTCTGCAGGCCGGGCGCTACGCTACACTGGAGTCCAGTCTCAGCCACTGCAGGCCCTGGCGGGTGTGACGGACCAGCAGGCTCATGCTGGAGGTCAGGCTCAAAGGGCCTAGTGCAAAGTCCAGCTCCGGCAGCAAGCCTAGCACAGACAAACACAAACGGACACATTGGTCAGTCGCCTCAGCTTTCACTTTTACCCACCCCCAGCAGACTAAGCAGCACGCCTGATATGTGGTAAATTACAAATGTGATTAACGATCAGTAGTGTTTAAAACTGCTGCTTCACTAAGCCTATGCTAAGTGACAAAAAATTACAATTATAGGCAAAATGAAAATAGATGCATAGAAAGCACATTTTTCAACATTATCCTGGGTGAGGCCAAATCTAAATTCAATTCCATTTTAATGTTTTACCCACAAAAACATTAACAATTATAAAAATAACACTGGAACTACAGCTCACTTCCTGCCTCTGTGCGTTACATGTAAACATGTTTTACGCCCTCTGGTGGTAATAAAACGAGCTGCAGCTTTAAGCCTGGGAAATGCGCTGTGACTGTGCTGCCTGGCACACGGCGTGTCCTCACCGCTGGCTCCCTGGGCGAGCGCCTCGGCCTGCTCCCAGGTGTCGTGTGCGCTCAGAAAGAGGGCGGTGATGTTGACGTAGGACGAGGCCATCTGCTGGATCACCTGGGGGATAACCACGGTGGTGCCGCCGCCGCCGCTACCGAGGCTGGAGCCCGGCCCAGAGCTGGCCGAGCTGGCCGGGGACGGCATCGGGGACATCGGGGAGGGCGTGCCCGTACTTCTGAGAGTAGGAGGGAGGGAGGGAGGGAGAGGAACAGAGAGAGACAGACAGACAGGCAGGCAGACAGAGAGAGAGAGAGAGAGAAACAGGGGAGGGGTATAGGTAGAGTATGAAAAAGGTGGGGAGTGAGGGAACGAGGCAGAAGGTAAGTACACGTGAGAGAAAGCTGGTGCACTAAATCATGTGTGGGTACTCCTGTGGCTCGGTTTATCTGCACCGATATCACATTTCAGCATTTCCAGTTTTTTTAATTTATTATTTATTTTTCAACACTGAGCTCCCAGAAGAAGTGCTGAACCCTGTACAAATGCTCCAGGTATTAATCATGCAGACGGGCGGGGCCTGCGGTTTCATGCCATGGTAGCTAACAGTACAGAGTTAAGCAAACGCATTACAGTGCACTCTGTAGACACAAGGAACAGCACTTACTTTGAGACGCAGGGCGAAGGAGCTCGCACTGACCTTGAGGAATTCTAGGGAAAAAATTGCCCTTAATTAACTTCCATGTTGATGCAGGCATGCATAGATTTTTACAAAACTGTCACGTGTTAAAGAAGCAGCAAGAGCATATTTTTATGGAGACCAAAATATAACTATCACAATTTTTTTTTTTTTTTTACATTAATGTAAAAAAACTAAATCTCAGAATTTTTAACCTGAACTAAACCGAATGAGCTGAAATGCATAAAAAAAGCTTTCATTCTTATTCCATTTTGTAATGAAACAATTCGGTAAACTTGGATCCTGTCTCCATTTTTTGAACAGAACATTCAGAATGCCAGCAGGTTTCTTTTCATCAGACATTAACATGGGATATCCCGGTCTGAATAAAGAACACCTGTCTTCAGACTGCTGATATTCCAGTGCAATAAAACCAGACTTAACTTTGATGAAACTTACCTTGAAATGTTCTGATAACGTTCTGGAGTATTTCAGTGCTGCTTCTCGTTTGTAGCGAAACATGGCCATCTGCAACAGGGACTGGCATCGCATACTGAGGACAGGACAGAGGGCATAACGAGTTACGTTTCACTGCACTATACTGCAACTACGGCAAGCGATGGAACCGATTTACAGTATCAAAGACGCATTCAAATTCACATTTACTGACAAACCTTTCTTTGAAAATTGACCTCATATGAAGCCTAGAATTCTCCTCGGTTATCACGTACCATAACACCACAAAGGCTTTTTCAGTTGATGGGGCTGACGGATCTAGAGAGTTCTTCAGCTTCAGAATGAATCTATATGAGAAAACAAACAAATATTAAGGTGGTTGTCTTTAAAATGGGGTCACAGTCATTTCTGTTCAAAATCATTACCATTGTAATGAATCAGAGAAGTAATCACCGTTCTGTTAAAAAGAAAAGCTTTCTTGAATGCCAAAATTGCAGGGGTTATCTGACGATGGGAGTAGTATTTATAAACTTGAGAAGAAAGATAAATACTGACAGGAGGGAAGCAGGGGGCATATTAAATAACTCCCATGACTCACATGGGGGACAGTGATGTTGGAGAGAGTAAAGCATGTCCTAGCTGGTACGATGTTATCGCCCCATTGCTCAAGGTATTTCACATGAGGTAGAGAGCGGGTGGTATAAATGTGTAATGGACTATATCATGGTCTCCCTCCCCAAGCTTGCACAATATTTATGTATGTTCATCTTGCACAATATTTATGCAAGATACCTTATTTTTATTGCACTAGCCTACACGCCTGCGTAACTGCAGTCAGTCTGGCACCCTCCATTTTTGACATTTGCGGTAGCTGTGATCCATGTCAAAACCAAAATCTTATCACACCCTGTCTTAAAGGGCATACAGGTAGAAACTGACCGTCATCAAAACTATTTTCACCGAGCCGAGTGTAGGCAGTGGCAGTGGGCCAGTGTGGAGGACTCCACTGATAAGGGGAAGGCCACAACGACTTCAAACCCTGTGGGTATGTGGTGCATGATGGCTCCTCCACTTTCGACCGCTGACCTGATCAGGTCCATAGTCTCGGAGAACATGGTATATGCCGACTTTGGCGTCTGAGGGTCAGCTTCCATGGCGATCCCGCTCTCAACGAAGGACATGGCGGCATCCAGGTAGTCGAAAGCTTTGCCAACCTTATCGGACTGTAGAGGGGGAGAGAGAGAGAGCAAACGGGTCGCCCGGTCATGTTACAGCTCTTCGGTCTGGTCCGTGCAGGGGAGAGCAGTGTAGGAGCGGGGACACTTACGGTGGCATCTGCTCTGTGCTTCAGCTTTTTGGCTTCCTTCATGTGATACTCCACAGGATACTGCCTGTGAGAGAGATCGGACAGCCTTAGGACCCCGCACGCTGACGCCGCGATGCTGAAACACCTCACAATCCATCGTTCTGTATTCCCCCGTCTTTTTCCAGTGGTACTCTTAGATACTTTGTTCCCCTTACCTGTCTTCAAATTTGAGGAGGGGACGAGATGGAGCGGAGGCTCCGGTGGGCAGGGCAGGAACAGGAAAGGCAAAGCCACCCTTCGGAGCTTTCTGTTGGGAGGCGCACACAGGACAGGGATGCTAAAGGCACATACTGAGGACACATCAGAAGGGTTTAACATGCTCTGACACCTTTAACACGCACCAGTGAGACCACCTGAACTACAGACTGCTCAGGGGAAAGGTTAACAAATACCTTTACCCTTGTATTACAGAGAGTAGTCACAGTTGGCTAAGACTACAACCCCTCCCCCCAGAGGACGCACCTTGCCAGTTTTGGGGTGGTCGGAGCGTTTGGCTGTGCTCTTTTTGTGCTTGGCCGTCTGCCCGCTGTCCCGGGACTTGCTGGCCTCTCTGGTTTCAGCGGTGCGCCGCTTGTGTCCCGTCACCTTGGGGGGGTCCTGAGTGACCGGCTGGCTCTTATTCTCCTTCCTCTTGTCCCGCTCCTTCCCTGTGCTGCTGGGTACCCTGGAGCAGACGGGACGGGCGCAGGAAGGGCGTTACTGGGCTGAGTTCCAGCCAGTCAGCCCTCAGCTAGAGCCCTGACAGACACGCTACACAGAATCTACTTTACCATCATTAACATATAACATTACACCATCATAATTAATAGCAGCAGGGGTAGAAGACCCAAATTCATCCTCAGGCCTACCTTGTCTCCCTACTTAAAATGGTGCAGACTGCAACTTAAGGATTTAACTGCTCTTAACCTATACACAAAAAGACAGCTTCACAGGTTGGCTCATCCAGTTTCAAGCCAAGAAGCCTGCCTCTTTGCAATAAGTTTGACTCACTTGTTTTTTCTGGAACTCTGGTTGGAGCTGGAAGGCTTGGCTTCTTTGTCCAGTTTTGGACACTTTCGAGGCAAAGTTTGTCCCTCCTTCTCAGCCTGTTAAAGCCACAAACCCGACATCCCCCCCGTTAATGTTTGGTGAAGATCACCTAACTGCCTTTTAGACAGTTTGCCATGCAGCTGTTAGAAAACACCACTTACGATGGATTTAGGGAGCAGACACACGCAAACATTACCTTCAGGGTTAACACCTTGTTGAGAGGCATTCGTTCACAGCACAAAAACAGCCCTAGCTGATAAGTGTTAGAAATATCGAGAGCAGACTGTTTTCATTCCTGTGCTCTTAGAGTAACGCAAAGCAGCTATGTGTTTCTCTGTAGAGTGGATGAAACCTTAAATGAAGCCAAACCTTAAATGAACAGCAGGCTCCTTCAATTTTACAAAGCAGATTAATCTACCACAATGCCATGTACTTGACTCAGTTCCGTGGGTAGTTACATAATTGTCACTGAATCACTAAGTTGTCGACCGTCACCACCAAGAAGTGACAGGGACAGCTGGGGAACTACCCCCTGGAGTATCTGCGCATATCCCACAAGCTGTCCAACTTCAAAAGTCCATCACTGAAGATTGAACTGGTTTTAGCTTAATGCTGGCAAGATTTATACACAGTTAATCAAACTGGGCAAGGAAAGATAGAAGAGCAAAAACAAAAAGATATATAAACAAAACAAAGGGCATAGCCATGAATACAGGTTAAAAAATTCTTAGGGACAGCAGAAGTATAAAGGAAAAATCTGGCTTCACAGAGACAAAGAGCATCACTTCTCAGAGCAGAAGACGAGCGGACCCACTTCTCTCTTTCGGCTTCCTTGGGAGGGAGCCTTGACGCCATCGTTCTTCTCCGGCTCCGGCCTCTTCCCGTCGGCTGGCTCCGGCACCCTGCTGGTTGGGGGAGCTGCTTTGGGCTGGGTCTGCGGGACCCTGGAGAGCAGGCTGAGTTTGATCTTCACCACCAGGGCGCCGGCCCGGCCCTGCTCCGCCTTCCTGGACGCTTTGCGCTTCCTCTCGTCTGCGGGTGACCGCCCCCGGGGCTTTTTCTGCCTCTTCTCAGCCGACTTCTCTGACCGGACGGCAGTAACGCTTGCCGGGGGTGATGGCTGCCGGACGTGCGGTGGGCTGGCCAACACACCGGCTTCCGTCTTGCTCCTGCCGATAGGTGCCGACTCGTCCTTGGGTGCCAGTTCTTTCGGCTTTTTCTGTTCCGAGGAGCCACGCTTGGCCGACTTCCTGCTCTCGGCCTTTGAGCTGCTCTTCTCTCGCCCAGGTTTCGTTTTGACCTTTGGCCTCTCTGTGAAAGTATGGTCTGTGTCGTGGGCAACCACCTCCACACTCTCCACCTTTAACCCCGGCTTGGTCTCCTCGGGCCGAGGCGCCATGGTGGCTTTCGAGGGATGCTTGCTACCCACTGTCTTTCTTTGGCCCCGGCTATCAGTGCGAGAGGGGGACTTGTGGCAGCCCAGCTGGCTGTGAGAACCTTCCTGCACTGGCTTGACCACATTGTCACTGAACTTGGGTGGAAGTGTGAGGTTCTGGGATTTGTAGTTCTTTGCAGGACTGGCTTGCCCTTCCTCCTCCTGTGGCTGCTTGGGAACAGGGCTCAGAGCCTGTGCCCTGTCACCCTGGCCGTCTCCACTCGAGTTCTGCTGGTTTATTTTTATCCAGTTATGCAGGTGCCATTTATCTTCTGTTGGGGCATCATCAGTCTGGATAAAGAAATAGACACAATAATCAAAAATCGATTATAATTGCTATTCTCTGGCAAAACGTCATTTTTACCACTTGCGTTCACACTATAAATAGTCAATGTTTTGCTTTGAATGAGGAAAAACAAAGGAGAATGAAAAGGAACAATCATAGTGAGGGAATTAAATGACTACAAAGGGTCAGCGAGGCAAGGACGACACCGTGAAGAAGCAAACTTTGGGCACTCAACTGACCAGAGAGGGTATCCTTGGTGTGCAACAGAACACAGTGCAGTTAACAGAAATCCATCTCTGGGCACCACTATAGCAAATATGCACTGCCCTCCTGAATTTCAACCAGCCAAGGACCGGCAGGGTCTAGATTTGTTACTAGACCATGGAGCCCACCCACATACTACAACAGTACAGGGTGAGTCACCAGCAAGGTGTCATCTTACTCGGAGACAAACGCAATGAGGACTAACTTGCTTCTCTCTGTTCTTTAAAACACAACTCTTTCACCCTGTAGTATTCATTTGCTTTTCAAGCCTTTTTTAAGCTCCGCTTCTACCTTCTTCTACATTAAAAAAAACTTAAGACATCAGTGTCAATGTTACAAGATGAATCTATTCTACACCTCTGAATGATGCAAGAGATTCAGTGACGCTTAGACAAGGAATCATTTGAATAGCCTGCAGCGTCGTCTGAAGGGACGTGAGGTGGTTTCAGTAAATGTCCTGTAACTGCGGAGGGTGCGTGGGGGGTGGATGGGAAAGGGGTGGATGTACCTTGGGCACGGCTGGGTTGCTCCCGTGAGGAGGGGGAACTTCCTCTTTGGCGCTCTGGCTGCTCTCGCTGTCGGACTCGGACCCGGAAGTGCTCTCCGAATCGCTAGAGCTGCCGGACTCCCCCCCGCTGGAATGTGCCGACACCACGCTGGTGCTCTGGACCGTCCTGCGGGGGGGGGGGTTGGCACAGACATCACAGAGGAGGGAGATAAAACAGCAGGATGACCAGCAGGTAAGAACACAATAATCCAGGTGTGTAAACACAACATGTTGATTCTTTGCCAAAAATATGCCTTTAGTGAAGGCACTCCTACTGCCACCAACATTTAAACAGCAGTTATGCAAAATACCCATAAGCCTCAAGTTACAAAATAATTACTACGCACATCTTGCTTAAGGCTCATTCAGGCTCCACTGTGAGATCACAAATATGTGATTAGAGTGTCTTTAACTCAACACTCTAATGCTGATGTAACAAACATTACTAGTAATTGAAAGAAATTGAGTTCTAGAACATTGACTGAGAATTATGTGGGAAAAAACATTCCAAAGAACCTACTCTTCAAAGGGTTAATCATATTTTCTTCCTTTTACTCTTGAGTGGAGGAGGCAGAATCGTGAAACTTTTAAAGTCCAAGGTCTGAACACTCTGGTTCATGCCAGAGCAAACAGGTGTAAACACACTGGCCTTGACATGAGCCATTTATCTGAGAGTGAATTCAGGCATCGACTGGATGTTACACGGCTGAGAAAAATGCCACCGGTAGAATAACAGCTACCATGGCCTATAAACAAAATATGATAGGAGAACTATACTGCCACTTGTCAGTCACAAAAATAAATGAATAAAAAACTATGGAGCTAATCTCTTTTACTGAATACATGATATACCGGCAATAATAATTTATTCCTACAGAAATCTAAATTGCTTTAAAACAGGGCTTTTGAAAACGATGGGTTAATTAATAGTTCTGCATGGATTAGTCTGTCCAAGCTGTGAAACGTTTTTGCTATCTATTTAGTGCATTAGCCTGTGAACATGTAACGCACAAACCTGATATTTTCCACATGATTTATGCTGCCTTTAAAATACGCTTTTGTTCCACGGGCTCAGGCACTTTATTGTTAATGCTCCAGTCATATGAATGCGCAAGAATCTACGGTAGGGTTACAGCATGGCCAATTGAATGGCTTCGCCAATGTCAACAATGCAAACCACCATTACAGTCATTGTTACAGTCATCTGCGATCAGTGTATTTCTTAAATTGTCTTACCTTTACATAATTCAAGAAAGACTAGCATGATTATTTGTGTGTGTGTGTATCACAGGGGTGGTGATTTATATAAAAAACTAAAATTAAATTAAAAAAATAATTCCCCCTAACCCCCAGTTTCCCCAATGACTTAACCCCTTGCCAGGCACAGATTCATCCAGCACAGGCAAATCCAGGAACACAACCCCACAGCATGCAAGGGGCCACTGTACTATATCACCAATGACTTTAGTCCTGTAACTGGGAGCTATAGGAGATGACTGCACTTGGACATGCAGAACAGGTATTTAATAGCCCAGCTTTACTTAATAGTCTCTTCAAGAGAGGTATGGCTGCGAAGTAAAACGTCATATCTACAGGGCTATCTTCCAACACAAACAAAAAATGCTTGATCTAGGCGTTGCCTACTGAAACATTTATCCTGACTTGCACCGACTCCTATCTGTTCACCTCCCTCCGAGCAGTCCAGCGCTGAAATATGAACGATGAAGACCAAACTGTGCCAACAAAAGTTGGTGAAAAACCGGTTTAGTGCTACAATAAGCAACATCACCAGGATTCTTAAGCGTAGCCAACAAAGGTCATTTTTTAATTTTTTAATTTTAATTCCCATAGTGGCTTAATTCAGATACCACTGCAGAGAAGCTTAACATACATACGTTTCTTGCACATGCCTTGAGATTGTAGACTGCGTTTACTTCCAATTTACAGACAAGCAGCCATACTTGTGTGGGTACCTCCTCTATGTAGGTGTTTTTGTGCAAACCAGTCTTCCTGTATGGTATATTCAATGTGACAAATGTTGCTAGGAACAACCCTTTACAATTTTTTTTTCTAGGAAGGACAGAGAATTTTCTAAATTTTAAAATGTATCCATAAATATGCATACAAGTATAACAAAATGAATATAAAAATTATGCAAGAATGCATCCAGAAGTTTCCAACATGTATGGAAACAATTTTACAAAATGGTACATAATTCCTAAAATTTGTATTTCACAGGTTCAGGTGTTAAACCACTCTTTTGCACACACTTAACTCAAAGGTTGTCACTGGTTCCACAGACTTTAGCTGAAAATAGGACTGAGACATAGATGGTGACAGAGATACTGTGAATTTTAACAATGTGGCAGGAAGGCAGGTCTGAGAAAAACAGTTGAGCCACATCGCAGTCAATAAAAACTCTAGAAGTATTAAAGTGGTCAGTGCTAGTTGGAGGCCCTGGAGAGGTAGCATCTGAGAACCTGGGCATTTTAGTAATAGCTGAAATACTCTAAACTGGTTTTTCCATTGCTGAACGTCAGTCCGAAACAAATGAGTACTGCCAAGAAGAACCTTTGTTAAAAAAAATCCAAAAGGGAAATCCAATGAGTCTGAGCATAAGTTCTTTGCCAAAATCAAAGGGACTAGGTTTTTGTTATTTAACTACCATATTATAATTACGCACATTCTATCAACTGTTATTATTAGTATTATTATTTTCTGCAGAACAATAAGATGGTGCTTGCCTCCCTTATAATGTGAGGAAGACTGTGTAAGCAGTTAAGGGACAGGGTCTCTGGAGGTGTGAGCCTAATATAACAGGAAGCCTCCAGGGGGAGATTCCCATCTTTACCTGTCTGGCCTTGCTAAAAATAAACTGGGTACTCCCAGTGCCCCTATAGTCAAAAGAAACCTTGAAGGCTTTTTCCAGGAACTCTGGCAATTACAGAATGCAGATGAGTCAATGTACTGCTGCACTGATTTCCAAGAGTTTCACTTCTTGAATGTTGTCATGGCAAAGCTCTAATGATTGAAAACCTACACATCTCAAACCCTTCTCCTCCTCATCCCTTCAAACAGCATATCATTTTTTCAGTGAAAATATAATTATTTTCACACTAATTCATAACAACCTGAAACAGGCACTGGGTAGTTTGAAACAAACGCATCACACAGAACGCACAAACGGTCACTTGACAAGCCTTTGCTGGAGTCTGTGTGAAAGAGAACACATCTACCACCACAGAACTGCCATCGCTACTCTACAGTCTGAGCTTGCACCTCCACTTTAAGACATGACCTTGAACTACTGGGTTCACACTGCATCTGCTGCAGCCTGGCACGGTTCATGAGGAGGAGCAAGCGAGCCCCTTGTGACCGCTGTGGGCTGTAAGGGTTTCCTGTCACTTCTCAGTCTGTAGTCTCCCCAAAGAGCCTTGGAGAGAGGTAACCTAATCGCTTTGGCACTGGGGCTTGGCTCCAGGTTTGGAGGCCAAGGAGCAGCCACTTCCTCCCTCCTCACAACAAAGCCACACAGGCCCCCCTGACCTTTTCAGAAGCGATGGACACGGACGTGGGGTTGTACTCACGATGATCCCTGCTGACAGATGGATGATGGAGCCTTTGGAGACAATCCATAGCTTCCTTGAGGAGAGGAGAGAGAGAAATGAAGCCAACAAGCTAAAGTATGCAATTGCTTCCAGTTTATCAGGGCTGACACCCCATCTCCTAAAATCTTAGGCTAGCTGTTTAATGCATGCAAGACGTGCAATAAGGTATTGATCGATGCAGCTTTAACTACTGGGAGCTAAGAAACAAAGATAAATAAAAGGTAATTGCTAGCATGTAACTGTCCAAGCTCTGGGGTTACTTTGATGTTAAAAGCCCGCAGGAGTGTTTTCAAGTCTGACCATGACCACTGAGTATGATGTGAAATGACACCAGTGGGGTCTTTGTGAGCTCTGCTCTGTAGCAAATTAGGCAGACAGAGACACAAACCGGCATATACAGCCCACCAGCAAAAACAAGCAAACAAAAAACAGCTAGGGAGAAGCTCCCACCAACCGCCAAGTGCGCCGATGAAGAAGGGTATGTTTGCTTTCAAGAGAATGTTGCTGGGGCAGATCTTACATAAAACCTAAAGTATAATACATCCATTGTACACACCAAATCCTTGGATTTCACTTACTTTGTCCTGAAAAACCAGAATGAACATGCTGCGTTTCCTGAAGGAAAAATAAAAGAAATATGAGGCTTCACACTCAGTTTGGATTGTTAGGTGTAATTCAAGACTAATGCTAAAAAGTATTTTATAATAATTTAAGAGTGCGTTTAAATAAAAATAGTAAAAACACAAGTTCAGTGCCAGGAAGAAGAAAAAAAAAGTGAAATCGTCAGTGAATATATCTTTGTAGAAAGGGGAATATAACACTGATAACAATGAATGAATTTATGCACACTCCAGTCAAACAATTAATTTTATACAAGCACAATATTCATTTGTATACATGCACAGTATGCATGTAGAATTCTTTTGCCTATTAGGATGATAATGGATTGTGATTTAAAGATATGAGCTGTGCTGTTCAGGAGACTTTGCTTGTGGACCACAGGGTTTTCCGATAAAAGAAAAGTAATTAACTATCACAGGAGAGGAACTGAAAGTGAAAGGAGAAAGAAAATGACAATGTGAGCAAATGACAACAAGACAATGTCACCGCAAACAGGCCTAAATGTCATATAAATTGTGAAACAGCTTTCTGCTCACTTACGTCAGTAGTTTCCAGCCCAAGCAGACTATACTTTACTGTAATTCATTTTTTTGTTGAACAGGTTCCCATTGCGTTACACCATTAACCACCTTAGGAGCAATGGGGTATTCTTGAATATTCCTCCAAAATGATCAATAAAGACCTTTTTGGTAATTGTTTTTTTTAATTAATTTTTTAAGGGGACTGAAGGGGACTGAATAACACAATCTGATGCCATTTGAAGCTCTTCCCTGTCTTGTTCATTGCCAGCGTGCACACTGAGGATCAGTTCCCTCTTCGGTTCCACGAGATGCCACTCGCGTGGCACGTGCTAGCTAATCAGGGGGTCCCATCCAGCCTCTGCTCCACATTTTACTGAATTTAATTTCCAGATAGGGATCACTTTTTATTGACTTTTTTAAGACTATAGTTCAGTCCTTCAATCCCAAGGGGTCCATACATGAAACATTTGAAGTCACTTCATGCACTGCTGCACCTTGCTTATTCAGTAAGTACAAACGAAGAGTGTGTTGCAGTGTAATGGGGCAGTCAGTAGTGCAAGGCACACGCACATAAGCATGTGGACTGGTTCTGAAGTTGACACTAATGCAGGCTCTATCATACCAGTTCTGGAGCAGAAAGTATGATTAATATGATTAATTAAAATGTGGATAATGACTTGGCTTATACTGTAAACTGAACTAACTAATAAAAGTAGTTTACATGAAATTAAAAGTTTTTTTGGTAAATCACAGAATAAGAAAATATGAAAAAAATCTTTTTAATAGGAAACAGGTTTTGTCTTGTGAAGTGATAATAGTTTATTTTCATTGAATTGAATCATTCTTATTTGGTTTACCATTTCGTCTTTCATGGACAGTGGTGGTTTACACCAATCAGGGGATGAGTAGGCCAGTCGTATGTCAACAAACCGCCAGTTGCCATGGCAAACCCAAAGCCAGAGCTGAATCCTTTGTATAAAATACTAAATGTGCATAGTTTGAAGAAAATTAGTTGATTAATTTCTTCTGCTTTCACAACAGGTCCACAAGGGGCTCCATGCTGTTGTGCTTTGTGCCACAGACATGTACGGAAGTGAACAACCCACCTCCCTACTGGCAGTAAAATAGGGCAGCCTTGATGCAAGGCTGTTTCATAACATAAATGCTTACGTAAAATAAAACAACAGTCACCTCTTTATTATCACAACACAGGGCCTGATGAGAAGACGGAGGGGGTTGGGGGTGGGAAAGGGGTGTTCACCTTTGTGGGGAAGGAGAATTTGGAGGGCTCAGAGGTACTAGGCGTGTGAATGGCCGTCAACGGTGGCGGCCAAGAGTGGGTCATTTCCTGGAAAAGAAGCAACCGGTAGGGAAGTCGACATCAGCACCGCAGAACGTGACATTAAGACATCAGGTCAGTACTGCCCTTCTCCCATCATCTCTTCTGTTGCGCAACCAGAATTCATTAATGACCTTTTCCCTCAGCGTCCAGGGACCAGAACTTTATGGCCTCATACAGTTCTCCAAGCAGTGTCATGAGGACACAGGCAAAGAACAAAAACTGATTTCCTTTTGCCATAATCGTTCTTAAACCCCCAAAAAGATATTCAGTAATGTATTGGGAATATGCATGTATCATTACTTTCCAAAGTAGTGATGAAAAATGATTTACTAAAACCAAGACCAAAGAAATCCCAAGGACACGGTCACGGTCCCGCTTTCTTAAATTATGTTAAAATCAAAATAGCCGACTTACCCTCAGAATCTCTTCAACACAGTGAGTTTCATTTGATAAAGCCTGGAAATGAGAAGCAAAACACAGTGTAAGTTTATGGACAGTCGGCCAGCAGAATACAGATAGCAGAGCCACTGAACTGATCTGCCAGTTAGGTACGTACTCAGTGCATGTTAGCATTGCAAAACAGCTCCCCGCATGAGACACCCGCAAGCGTACCTGGAGCCACAGCAAGTGCCACAGACAGAACCAACCAGTTCAGGTGCAGCGACACCACAGTGACACCACAGACAGCTAAATCAGCTGTGGAGCGGATGCGTCTGGCTTCTGCATCGGTGGGGGATGAGTGCGGACCATCCATAAAGGCAGCATCAAATGCCCACTGCAGCTTCAGCCTTGCAGCATTGAGACAACTGCACTTTCAATAATACCCACAAGAATGGATCTGGGGACTCTGTCTTCAAAGTTTTTAAAGTCACAAAGTTTTTCTCTGGGAGAAAACCCCCAAAAAAATTTTAAAAATAAGAGAGAACGCATTGCTTGGACAAACTGTTGATTATTGAAGTGAGAAGATTGCCCTTTTCCAGATAACCTAAAAACACAGTAGAGGCTCAAGCACTCATGCATGTGTCGGCTGTTGAACTTTGATGCACTGTATACAACAATCCCGTGTTCACACTGATAATTGACATGTGCTCTATTGCCGGTCATACTTCAATTCACCTGCAGCAGACCGGCCACCATAAACTCAGGCCGTTTTAAAATACTAAATGTCGAGTCACCTAAATGCTAAATGAACTAAATGGCATACAGATTTAGGGCCGTTTCCACTATTTCAATATCAGCCGCAGTTTAATTGCCTCCTGCTGCTAGTAGTAAAACAATATAATCTGGAGCCAGGAGAACAGCCATCCCCAGAGTATATTTGCACAGTATCTCATTTGCCTTTCAAATACAGATAGCGCTTAACACAGGAAAGGACCACCTCTTTGCACACAAACGCCTCTCACACTGAAAAATCGCGCACAGGCTGTTCTGGCGTTTGGCCTGCCACACCTGAAAATATATTTTAAAATATTCACAATGCCAAAGCATCAAAGTTCTAGATTCAGTAGCCAACATTTCTAGACAAGACAAATAACAGGTATGTAGAGAGCATGAGTGGCGTCTGCTTTCAGCTGGATGTAAGTGGAGAGTAAGCTCAAAATCTCTATCTGATAACCTGATCACAGTTTCATTATTTGTTTTTTGCCACAAAAGTTCAAATTAGATCTTTTATTCAGTGATATCAGGCCCTGGTTTTTGCTGATCATTTTACAAACAACAACAAACAAACTGTACCAACAACTGCCCTAGATCACAATCTGTCTAATCCTGGCTGCTGAATTATCAGTGTAAATTATTGTTGATAAAACAATACTGGAAATATAAAATGTTGAGCATTACTGTGATACTGCACACACGGTTGTGTTTATTTTAACTGCAGGTTAAAGTGGTCAAAAACAGAATGTGACAGCCATACATGCCCCACACACCCACTCAGTTTTGGAAAAGAACTGTTGATACACAAATCTCAACACAAGCTGGTCCCCACGTCAGGCTTTTCCTACTACAATTTCAGGCCCTGCCCTGAAATTGCCGTCATGGCTTCAACAACAGCAAGTTAACTGCTACTATAATTTAAAATGAAACACCATTTCGTTTTTATTTGGTCCCACTTGCGAGTCTTACGCCTTAACAGTTCCCAGATGCTATTGAGAGGAACATTAAGGCAGAAAAGTTCTGGAGTGCAGCCACAGTTTAAATTATACTATTCAAACCAATTATTTGCTTACCAATCTGTAGGCCTCTGCCAATGTAAGCCACGGTAAGTTAGCTTTGCAAATGCAAAAGGGTGACAGATGGGAAAACCTAAGCAAGTCTGATATGTGGGGATATTTGGTGGTGAAAAGCTAAGCCTCAGATCTAAGCAGACTGCACAATTCCTTGAGCTTATGCATACTGACAGTAGAGCTCGGTGTCCTGGCTGTTAGCTGAAGCCACACTCCATTAGTCACCCTAATATTCACTGCTGGGGGATTGCAGTGCACTGCTGCAGAGGCCAAAAGGGAAGCTCCTGCTTTTAAAGTACAGGCAGTCCCCAGGTTACGGATGAGATCCATTCCTAAGTCTGTCTTTTAGTCAAATTTGTAGGTAAGTCGGAACAGGTACATACAGTTCTTATTTAGAGTCAGGTAGTCAAATGTTTGTCTTAGTATATAGTATATATTTTACATTTCTATGCATATAAAACACTTAAGAAACACTTCCAAATACACTAAAACACCTTAAACACAATAATACAGTACATAATAATAATAATACAGTAATAATAAAAGTAACTACATACGGTACTGCACTGAAGAGAGAGAGAGAGAATTTCTTTTATATTAGGCTTAATGGCAGTCCGTTCATAAGCACGACTTGTCCGTAAGTCGGACGTCCGTAACCCGACTGCCTGTACAGTCTTCAGAGCCACCAAGCGGCACCGGCGCGACTGGGCCACCTGAAACACAGCGCTAAAGGCTAGCACTACAGCCTGACAGAAGGCTGCTATGGCATTCCAGTTTGAGGCCCTGCAGTGTCAGGGGACTGCGTGTCAGAGCCCATACTCTCCCCTCCTTTGGGAATAACTTGTCCCTTTGAGCTTTCACCTGTGCCGACCCGGCAGCATACGGCAACGGGGCAAGGTACAACGTGGGGGAGAGCACCGTTTCCTGCGTCCACACGGCCCCCTGACCCACTGTCCCCTTTAAATGCCGCTGTGGTAGTGAATCAGGGGAATCCAATCGATTTTCGCTAGAACTGAAAGATGCAGTCAAAGCCAGGGGCGGGCAGCATGGGCTGCAGACCCCTGGCAGTGCCAGGGCCACAGAGGAGCAGACATGGGGGCATCTTCTGACCGGGCACGCCCTGAGCCGCCAGCCTGTTCAGCAGAGTGGACAGTTTTCTGGGGGGGAAACTTGGCTGCCAATACTGAATTTAAAAACATTTGCTATGTCAACTCTATTACAGGATGTTAAACTGGCATTTCCCCACTACTGGCAGACAATGCAGCGAAAGAGCACAAAGAGAAAGTCATGTCAAGAGCGCAGTCTGACCCCTCCACTGAACCCAGTGAATGTCATTTCTCTGAACAAGGGTATGAATAAATTCACATTAAAATAAAACATAGGCTACCAGACTCAGTTACACAGCAATAGCAACATTACATTTAGTGCACATGTGCTAGTTTTTACTTGGACCAAAACCAGTACCCAAGAGTGATGAGCTGAAAACTGATCTCTGCTCTGGATTAGCCATTTATAATGATCTGCGCTCACAGACAACACTCACAAAATGAGAAACAAGGGCCAATAGGGAAAGCATCCAATGTTTTTTTTCTTCTTAAAAAATTAGGACTTACTAATCAACTGGATCGGTTCTCAGACAAGCACTGCGCTCATTTAGGTAATGCATTCTCCAGAAATGCTTTCGAGGAGGGGATGGAGAAAATGACAGGGCACAACAGGATTCATTTATCGACAAGAGGGTTGCACTTTTGAAAGTTTGACACTGTGGTCATGGCTTCCGGAAGACAGAGGTCAACCATGCGCCCGGTTAATCTGTTAAATGAAAAAATCACGGGTGCACTTATCCATTACCTTAACTGGTTAAAAGACTGGCTGGGGGAAAAAACCCTACTCACAAGTCTGAGAAGCTCTGGGACACAGGACTCATTTAGGTAGCAGTGAGCTCCGCACATGTTCAGACACACCAAGCTTAGAGACCCAGATTACTATTATACCCTCTCGGTAGCCAATCACCTTCAAGCCTTCGTGACACACCCTTTGGTGAAAGCTGATAGCAAAAACAAGAACACTGTTAAAGAACTTCAAGGCAACATTCCACATGAAGTAACCCATCCCTGAGGCTCTAGTGTAAATGACAGAGTATGCAGCTTTATCAGGTAGTGTCATTTTAAAAGGGCATGAGGCATATAAAAACAGTACCTGCACTTCATTACTTCAACCTTTACAGGTAGCTTCTTTTCGTTCGCCCAACTTCACCGTAAAAATTTAGACCCCTTAAGTGTCCCTTTACGAGCCAAACAGAATGAATGCAAGCCAGCGAAAAATGACTGCAATACAATCCAGCGGCAGTAAAAATCCTTAAGCACCACTGGAAATGGACTGCTTGAAAACTGTGCTGACAGGCACCACGCTCCACATTATGGGCGTTTACCTGAGCTGTGAAGCAACACAAGCACACACACGTGTCCGTATGCACGCACACCCATTTCAGAGAAGCTGAGGCTGTGTTCCCTATCGATGCCGGCTCCAGGTGGGCCACAGCACTGGGCCAAACCCAGGCCCACAGACCTTCTGACCTCCTTACTGAAGTGCCAGAGACCCATAAAAACACAAACACTCTGACAGAGACTTTTGTTGTGGCTATGGTGCATTCTAACAGAGCAGCCTTCACTCATTTAATAAATAAAAACCTGAACGTCTAACAAAATCCGAGTACACATCTTACCCAATACCGAAGCATTTTAGGGAACGCATACTGAACCCTGCTCCCAGAAGGCCACAGTGTCCTGCCAGCTCTCTCATTTGCCGTTGCCATGGAGACGACACAAATATAACTAAAGTGCCATTTTGTGAGGCGCAGGCCTCTGCCATAGCGCAAACGCAGCGATGCAGAGGGGCGAGTCACTGCGCAGCTATCCCAGCCCGGATTAGGCCGCCCCGCTGGGGAAATGCCCGCCTATGCAGCACTGCAGACCGGGCCTCACAGCACGGCCTACAACGGGCTCAACATCTCACAGGTGCAGAGAGCGCACAAGCATTTTACGAACAACGTCATGTAGATCAGGACTCAGTGTTCAACCCTTTCTGCCCCCAGCTGTGCTCCGTCTGCACATCTGCAGACTGGGAAACATTGCTGCTGATAAAAAAAAGTCTGATAAATGCAGTTAAGATAATTTTGCTTCACAAAATAAAGTATTAGAATTAAAAAAGTAAAGAATCCTCCCGATCAGGGAGCAATGAAAGTTCATTTTCTTAATCCAAAATTTGAATTGAACTTGAACGGAATACAATAAATAGGCATTTAGCTGCCCATTTTAATAGTGACAAGGAATGCAGAAAAACAAAAAATGTAGCTGGTGGCCAAAACATTGTTACACAAGCAAGTTAGGTTAGTAGTGACATTGGCATGGGCATGGACGCCTTCTGATATAGAGCTTCTGTGCATTCTCTGTGTGCACTGACAAATCCCGTGCATCAAGTATCAAATGACAGATGCTTTGGTTGCCTTTACACAAATCCCATCCCTCATTCCAGAAGGAAAATTCTGGCTCCTGACATCACAGTAGATCAACTCTATTATGCACAACAGAAATTTGCTGTAATGACAAAACTGCAACAGCATTCTTCTGGACGGTTTCCTCATACAGTTGAATATCACATTAGAACTCTGCAGATCCCAAATAACTGTCTAGCCATTTAGCCAATCAGCACGTACTGTTCATGACTATCCTGGATTACACGCCTGGGAATAGGCATATCTCAAGGGTCAAATAAAAATAAAATTCATTAAAAATTCTTAAAATTAACAAACCTCCATTAAGGTATAATAAGCTGGTAACATTCACAGCTGGCTAGAAAGGTTTATAAACTAGCCTATATTTAAAGTTGCAGTCAACATAAACAGACTGTTCAGCTTTCATTTATTCAGTGTCATGCTCTATGCTCTATAGCATTCACACAACATTTGCAGCAAGGTTCAATCTGTCTCAAGTGCAAAAGCTGCAGATCTGATTTGAATTCCGCCTTCAACACGGTTCATAAACACTGAACAGAACAAGGGCATAGTGGCAGAACCCAGACTCAAGAATGCAACAGGACCAAGTAGATCAGATGGGGTTAAACATACTACTGCCTAACTGTGAAGGAATGTGTATTGTGCACAACGCATATGGTAAACACAGAGCACAGAACGTATAGCTGAAAGATTGTCCAAGGCAGGACTGTATAAGGATAATCTCTTACATAATCTTATTTGCTGGCCCACTCTCCTTACCCTGAACTCAAAGTCCACTTTCTCCTGAAACTGAGTTCAAGGCTGTTCAATCCAGTTTATTCAGTGTCTCTTTTCCACTCGCTTTGATTTTAGGCCTGCAAATGAGGAGTGGAACACAAATAACTCTCCAGTGAGGACCCAGCAGAGCGCTTACCTCAATGGGCTGTGGAGGGATCTTCAGTTTGGACAGACTGGGCTTGGTGGTGTTCTTCAGGTCAGGCAGGTTTTCGTAAGACTGTCCGTGGAAGTCCTCAGGAGAGGGCTTGAGGTCCGGGGACTCGCTGGGCACCTGGTCCTGACCGTCCATGGGCCGGACGTAGGCGGTGGGCTTCTGGGGCATGACCAGGTTGGGCTTGGAGAGAAGGGGGGGTGGGAAGGTCTGTGAGGGGAGCGGGGCACCCTCATTGGCCTGAGAGGGAATGTCCTGAGCCCCCGGGGGTGACGCTTCTCCCTCGCCGCGCGAAGTGTCCTTGCTGTCGGGTTCCTGGGGCTCAGAATCGCTGTTATTGCTGGAATGTAGGGGGGACAGGGGTTCGGTTGGGGGTGAGAGGGTGGGCAGGATGGCTGGGGGGCTGCTGCCCTCCTCCATATCCGGCCACGCCTGGCTCTGCTCCTGGCGGGGGTCGGGGCTCCGCGGCCGCTGGTCGCAGGGGGAGGCGCAGTAGCTGGCTGGCCGCTGGCCGTACTCCAGGTCCGACGGCTTCTTTGGGGCCTGGGCGGAGCTGCTGCAGGACGGGCCGGCCCGGGGAGGCCCACACTGAGGAGAGTTCTGGAATGGGGCTTGCGTACTGTCCGTGTGAGATGGTCTACTGGACCTGCTGTACGAACCGGGAGGAGGGACGCTGTTTAGCCGGCTGAACAGAGTCTGGTGTGGATTGTTCCCAATCAGTTCCTTCACCTCCTCGTAATTACCCAGCATCCTCTGGATGCGACTGGACAGCTCATCCCCTTTATTTGTCTGAAAACACAAAAAGACAATATTAATGGCAAATCCCATCAGATCAGATTCCTAATGGTCAATTTATTCTACTTGGCATCTAGTTACAGTTTAAACATATTTTGTGTTAAGAATGTTAAACAGATTAATTTTCAGCACTTAACACATTTAAAATGAAGATTGTTCTTTGTCTTACATACTGTCTTAGTACACCTTTAAATTTGAATGTGAAAAGCCTACAAAACTACTCACGTTCATCATTTGAAGGAGATAACATTGTCACCTCATTGTCCATTACTGGCTATTCATCAACTAGGTCCATTTAAACAAACAAAAAGGTTGAGTAGTTTCAGAAAGTTATTTACAATTTGTCAAAATATAGAACCCCCTGGGAGCAGTCAGTATTTACTTATCTAGCCAACTGCCTTACAGGAGTTTTGGGTGCCCAGTTGTTGTTCCCAATAATAATGTAGTCCTTATTAATCACTCACTAAAAACTAACTTATTTCTAAATGAACCTTATTTCCATTCCAGATCAGATGTCCTCCAAAATGTGAGAATAGTAGTGCTTTAAGTTTGCAGGCATTTGTATTAAACGCAATGCAAGTGCTGAATATGTCCCGAAAGGGGGTTGCAAAATGCAGCTGCATTAAAATGGCAAATTCGATACGGTCACAAGTACCTCACATGACACCCAGATTTACATGGACGGATCAGTCATGCACAACCCTTTACAAAACTCACCAGCCCCATCAAACCCAAGTACACACATTTGAATAAAGTAAACAAAAATATACATAACCAGCATTAGGGAAAGTGAATTTGAACTGACATTACAATAAGAATGAACAATAACACTGGTACACTGCATATGACCCGAGCAGCACTCATACTTACTGAAAATGTGGATAACCCAAATTGTGCATTTTTAAGAAGCATGTGGTAACCGCAGTAAAATATTGTTTGAGCAGGAAAATAAGGTACACAGAACAAGTGAGAGACGCAATCACACGATTGCTCTACTGATAAGACTAATTCCTGGGCCAAGCATAACAACCTCTGCATTCTGCTGCAGGTCATCATCCAAAATAAACCATGTTTTATTCGAGGTCTGTGGAGATAGAGGTGGACATTATATGCATTAAAGCAATTTAGCGAAACAGGTTCCCAGCAGACAGAACTATAAACCGTCAACATACATACAACATTCAAGGTAATGTGAAATGGTTAATGATCTGGCTAAGAAGGCTTGGCAGAAGACCTCTGCTAAGTAGCTCAATCTTAGTAAAAACTCCAGCCTTGGTCAATACTCAATGCTTAGCATGACACTAAAATTCTAAAATTCAAATTCAAAATGTGTAACGAAACTATTTCGCAAAATTACACTCCGCTTTTTAAGCCGAACTATGGAAAGACTGACCAACAAGTACAACAGGGAAAGCCCAACTGCATCTGTAGAGCCATCTCACTGTGGCAACAGCTAGTACCGATTCAGAGCATAGATGAGCAGGGGCTCCATTCTGAAGATGCCCCATAGCAAAATGGCAGACATATCCACACCACACACAGGCACCCAGTGCCACACCAGCATTATTCACCCAGCAGCTGTAATGTGATGTGGGTGTGATTGTGGGATATACTTAACAGCATATTACACATCAGGGACTTCATGCTTTGCTGGAGAGACATTTCTCCAAAGGTCATGGTGCAATTTAGTATTTTTATGACAACAATCAAATATGATAACTTGCAAACATGACCTTTAAGTAGTGGAGAACAGAGGAGAGACTAGACTAATAGTGCAGTTTTAGGAATTGGCTTCTGAGCATCTGAAGTCAGGTATTATGCCAGCAATAATTACTTTAAAAACTTTTTAAAATACTATGGGGAGGGGGCCGTCTGCAGTTATAATGGTAGTGTTCCACAGCCACAGAGAAGTTGCTATAAATAAAGACACACTGCTAGGAGTACCTGAGGACAAGAACCTCATCAGCTTCTCTGTGATGGCAGCAGTTCAACTTCAAATATTGCCAAATATTACAGGGAATATTATTATGCACTTGTGAGAAATCAGGCAAGTTTATCCAACCCTGCTTTACTGCGGACAGCTTATTTATTTACCCAGACGCTTCATCTCAAAATGTGGGCACTGTTAAACCTTCTAGCTGACAAGAGAAACCTGGCAGAACAAGCCTTACTAGACTTGAAGCACAAAGATGGCTTTCAAGTGCCTTCACACTTGGATGACACCACTACTTTAAACAAACCTCTTACAACGATAAGAAGCATGCGAGTGACAACAACAGACTAATAGGCTGCATTTTCCCCCCATCCCCGCAGTGAAAGCAACTACTAGCCACTGTCCAAACAGCACGTCTTCATGACTGAATAAAAGAGTAAGATAAACGTAACACGAGATAAGAGACTGAGCCAGCTTTCGGTTGGCTCTGGTTCCCCAAGGTGCTGTCCTCATTTGCCATTTATCTTTCCAAAGAAAAGGAGGACCCGGGTAGGGCAGCTATAAGACTGCAGGCGCAGGAGGTAACCTCAGGGGAGATGGAGGGGGCTGGGCTGGCTGTAATATGCACAACACACAATCTGTACAGCACTGAAAGGCCTGTCCAAGACCACTCACCTCCAACTCCACATCCACCTCCGCCTCCCCTAGAGGCCCAGAGGACACGGCTCTTCCCATGACCCACCGGGCGGCTCATGGCTACTTTTCAGCCATCACAGCAGCCGTGGAAATGAAATGGTATCAATGCAGATTATTTAAGCTTCCATCGAGCCTAATTATCCGCTGATCAGGAATAACAAGCTGCGGGAAATTACGGGCTCTGATGGGAGTGCGAGAGGAAGGGTTTCGGGGTTCCTGTGGGGATCCCCCTGCGACAGGGGCTCCAGGAGGCCTCATTAAAACCCAGACAGCTCCCCGCGCGCCAGCCAGGGCGCGTCTTCATCCGAGCAACAGCAAAGGAATCCAGATCCCCCTCCGAAAGCTAGCGCCCGACCAACCGTCCTTAGCGCTGTTCCCGCGGCGCTTTTACACGCAGGTCATCACAACAGGTTCGAAAAAAATAAGAAGAGCCTCTTATAACACGCAAAGCAATTACTTCCAGTCTAAAAGCCATGAGAAAATGGCGTGCTTTTACACAAAGCGAATACATGCTTTCATAAATTTTAAAAACACACACACAAATAGGGCCCAAAAGTACATTTTAATGAATAATGAGGAGTATGGATATACTCGCATGTAACTTCACCCGTACGTGATTTTATGATGCTAAAATGGCTGTTAAAAAAAAAAAAAAAACATGACTGAATGGTGATTGAATATCAGTGGAGTACCAACAGTTAAACAGCAGACCTGACATTGTTTCAGCCATTTATCTCATATATGAATTCATTTTGAGACTTGTAAGGAGTCGTCTCTTTCGCAGCCACACCCTGACCACAGTTGGAGTGCAACACAATCCCTTCCAAACATCGGTGGTAAAGGAAATACGAGACCAAGCATAACTTTCCACCACGGGGAACGCGGAAGCCATTCGGTGTACAATTGCTTATCGCCTGACCCAAAACTTCAGTACCTGCACATTTTAAATGGTAGCCCTCTTCTTCAGGGTTGATGAACACTGGACAATCAAGAGTAAAAATACATTCATTGCAGTAGAGTCAGCACTTGGATTTCGGTTCTGATGGTCATACGCTCAGGAGATGGATGAGGGAACCCCACCCCCACCCACTCCAATGAAAATGGCCGGGGCTCACCTTGTAGGGCTCCCCAAAAAGGGGTGTGATCTTCAGGTAGAACTCCTTCTCCTGGTGGGCCTCCTGGTTCCTTCTCTCACGCTCCCTGATGCGCAGCAGATTTCTGTCTTCATAGTAGCTGGAGAGGGGACACGCAGATAGAAACTTCAAGCAGCTACACGCAAACCGTGATCTGGGCCCCGTTTCACAAAGCAAGACTACAGAGTTAGCTGGATAACTGTGCAGAGTAAAACCAGGAACCCTGCCAATGTTTTAGCACCAACACCTCTACTATACATATTATTTAATGGCTATAGACTGATGAAACTGATTAAAAAAAAAAAAATTTCAAATATTTCAAAACCTCTGTATGGATGATAATTTGTGTTAAGGAACAAAAACTACACCCTCCACATGCACTTACTTTACACCAGTAGGAATTTTCACCAAAAACAAAAGTCTTTTTTAATCAATCCACAAACATTCCTGCCCACTTGTGCTGCTGCTGTAGAACTGTGTTTACCCTTGATAGGGGCCCAACTGGTTATAGTAGCAGATAGAGACATACTCATAGTTTCAGGTCATAAAATGTAGGCTACTTGCAATGTACGACAATATACGTAAGGGAACAAAAAATGTTCAACATCTCATTAAGGAATGTGTCTCTAATTAAATGTAATAGAACTGCACTCTGTTAAGTGAGTTTTGAAATCATTTCAACAAGTCATTCTGAAAGTAGATGAATGCTTCTATTGTATATAATGAATGCCAACTGAAGCAGTTACCATTGAAATCCAGGGTTCATATAAAGTGCAGCTCACTCAGGCTCCAATCTGGCAATTCACATTTTTGGAATTCTTACATATTTTCAACACTTGTTGCGTAAATATAATCTGTACTGAGCATATGAAACCAGGCAAAGTCCCAAACATACAGACAAATAATTTAACAGTAGTGCAAATGGATACTAAATTAGCATCTGATTAACTCGGATTCACAAAACAAATCTCGTGACTCAAGGAAGTTAAGAACTTCCATTTTCAGCCTAGAAATCAAACCGTGCTCACACATGTTGACAAAGTTGCTACCGAACCAGTCATCATCTGAGTGCGGTTACTCTGGAACTGGCTCTGTGAAAGCTCACTAAAGGAATCTCACGACTGCTCCTTAAGACCTCCCATTCTCTGGTCTTGACCCAGGCCATTTATGTCATTAGACGCAAATCAACTCTGACACAAAATGGGAAAATGATATCCATTTTGTTTGGGTGGAAAAACAAAACAAAATGAGCTGGCTTCAGTCTTTCCAGTAGTTTAAAAACGGGAAAGCCGAGATGAGTCACCATCACAACAGCAGTGTCTCCGCATCATTTTTCCACCCTTCTCCATACATAAGGTCAGGACATGATCTTTTCCGTGTCTGAATAGAGGACTGTCATGATCTGAATCCATGGCAACATATCTCTGAAGGCTTGTCCATTTATATAGCAGGGTATGGGCACCCAACAAGGCAGAAGACAGGTAGGCTAATTATAGCTGGCTTCCTCAGAGGCTGCCACCCAGCACCACACACAGCCACTGGTTCCAAACATGCCTGCTGGTATCAAAATGGATAGTGATCATCTACAAAACAACACTCACAGCCACACAGCATTCTACATACAGCACCACTGCCTACCCTTAGCCAATAGGCCTACATGTTAGCCTATAGCAAAACACTGCCAAACTAATTGAATGGCAAATTCCCCCCTGGAACCACCCCAAATCAGCACTGCTATTAATAAAAAAATGGCCCCTTTTACCACAATCCTGTGCAATCATTTAAAATGGGCACTTCTTATGTGAATTTAAACAAGGCTAACAAATGGACCACAACAAACCCATAAACAGGAAATGTAGCCTAAAGAGTTAAAGAAAGTTTCAGTTCATCTTTAGTTCAGATTTTCCCAACACTGACTGTGGACATAAAAATAACTGAAATAGATTATCCACATTGGAGCACGGCTTGTGGAAATAAACCCAACTGAAGACAATGCCTTCTGTTCAACATACTGTATAACTTTAAGCTACTCCAAGTATCAACAAATTCAGATTATGTATAGTAAAACGCAAGCAGGGATAGGACTACATTTTCAATGCAGTGAAATTGCAACTAAATTAGGAAAATTTGAAGACAGAAAATTTGACAAAGAACTTCTGCACACTTTAAAAAATATTCCGTGTGAGAACGGAAATGCATTTGTGGACATGCGGAAAAGAAGCCTACTCTGCAATGATTTTTGGTAGCAAACGTAATGCAGGAGACAGTACAACATCAGCAGTGACCCTGCTAGGCAATCAACCAATAAAATAAGAAGCTGAATGCATTTCATTTCCTCAAATTTCCTCAATTTCTAAATGTAGCCTAATATTTCCGTTTTCAAGATTTTCAAGGACGGTGAAATAACTAGTCACTTTCGAAGACAGTAGTTTTCCAAGTTGTCCTTGTCCCACCAGATTCAGCTTTTAATGGAGTATGCACAGCTAGATTGAAAAATACCTTACGCATCACAGGTATTATTGGACTATTCTGATGGCACAAATAGCCTGATGCTTGTGCAAAACTGCAGGTGGAAGCTTGGGAGTGGGGCAAGAGCAAAATAAGGACATTTGCTCTGATGCTGTTTTTCTTTTCCCAAATTCACTTTCAAACAATATTATTTCGAGATCGGTTTCCAAATACTAATGGGATCAATACTGGAATATCAAATCAAATATTTTCTCCAGTTGAGAACATACCTTCTATTATTCGGGAGAGGATTGTATTCACGAATAAAATATCAAATAAATATATTCTGGCACAGGTTTGCTCATGGCCTATCAAACATGTTCCATGCTGTACTCGTGTAGATGACACAATTTCAACAGTGTTAAATCAATGGGTGCCATTGTCAGTGTTATTCAACTACATTTTAAATGCATAAAATATGTTCCAGAGGTATGAACTGTAAGTAGTACACTGGATTATAGCACTAATTATAAAGTGCACAATCACTTTTAAGGAATTAAATGAATTTAAAAGCACACACAAAGGCTTCATGAAGAGAGCACCATTTAAATAATGAAAAGAAATAGAAGTAATGGCAGCCGCTAAAATTATTAAAAATTATGAGACCTATCATTGTACAAAACTGGAGGGTTTCAAAATCCAGAGAGAGAAAAAAATAATAGTAAGCTAATAGTAGCTAATGCATTGAAATTGTCCTCACCGTTGGTTACTGTTCAACACCATACTGATTAATATCTTACTGTTAATCCTCACATGCAGGCCTCCCTTCCAGAGGCAGAACTGCTGGGCTCAGCTCCATAAGATTACTGTGCATTATCACAAAAATGCCCCCCCGACACTTCCATGGTAACAACGGAGTTGGCCTAGATTGCAGACAATATGCAGTGAAACTGAGTGTTCATTAATCACATAATACTCAAGTCCCAAAGCCAAGGAAAAAGTTTGGAAAATTACAAGTCATCTTTTCACTTCCCAGCAGAAAAAAAAAGATGCGTGTGGTCTTTCCAGGAATAGGCCAGGTAATGAAATGCATTTTAAAGGTTCTGCTTTTAACCACAGTGGATATGTTCTCAATTTACAGAATCTGGGCTGGAAAAAGGCTTATGCAACACAGCAGAATTACACTGCATACTCTTTCTAGATCCTTTGATTTGCATCCAGTGACTCGCACAGGTATTCTTTTTTTCGTCGTTTTATTTTTTGCATTGAGCAATACATGCGTTAAGACTGACCCTTTATTCTGCATAGACAGAAATGTTATATCAACATACAATGAGAGATGAGATTATATTTTCTTAAAATTATTTGCGTAGCTTAATATTTACTTATTTAAAATTTATGTATTAATATTCAGTCACCTCAAAATGCAACCTAATTTTCCATTATGGTGTTTAATATTTCTACACATTCTCTCCTGTGACTATCACTTTGGTGTGGTCCCAAAACCATTTTCCCCAGGCAGCCCCAGTCAGTCACATTTTATAGAACCATCAAAATGCAAACTGGTAGATCAGACGTGCAGGAGATTCGCCCCCCCCCCCCCCCCCCCCCCCCCCCCCCACCCCCCACCCCCACCCAATTCTTAAGGTAAAGTTGCATTCGCTTCTTTTGAGGGCTGAGACTGGGGAAAGAGGCCCTAAGCCCTAGGCACTGCTTGGGAAACGCTGCATCAGTAACTAGGCGAAGCCTACATTATGAAAAATGCCTTCCTCCCTATGAGCTATGGATAAGAACAAAGGCAGAGTCAGCTCCTTATGCAGTACAAAGACTGAGGGAAAGAATGACTCAAAAGCACAGCAGGCAGAAAAAGAAAAAAAAAACAGGCTCCTCTGCCATAAAAATGACTCCAGCATAATGATCCCACAGAAACATCCAAGCACACAATGAATTAAGTCATGATGAAAGTGGACAGATCAAAGTTCTGGACTGGTCATCTCAATCTCCAGCCTGAGCCTCTTCACTCATCATGAAATGGCTCATTTGTCTTGGCTTTGTGAATGTAAATTGTATTAATACAAACAAATTAGGCTTAACATCGTCATCATCTGAGCTCGGCGTGCTAATTAACAGTCCCTAATCAGACATCATTCACTACACACGACTAAGCATTCAGTGACACATCTAACATACCAATGAAGCACACAACTCAAAACATGAAGGCACTGCCAAGGTGTGGGCCCGGCTCAACTAGAACGTAACTCCAGGGTTATCATGGAGATGGAATAATAATAATTTACTGCTCAGACATTTCCACCGAATGTCGAGCCCTCTCTGGGTAATGCAGAATCTGCTGACTGCGGCCGCCACTGACAGACACACCCCGTCTGACGGTTCCCACTGAGACTGGCTTTTCAATCCCATTTGCATTCGTTTCATAACCATTTTAACTAACAACAAAAAAAAAAAACAACTACCAAAGGACGCATTTGTAATTAGTAAAGTTGCCATTTTCTCATTGCAAATCCTTGCCTTCAAACTATTGCCGCTTAATCAGGAAGTTAGTATGCCTATGTTATGAAAACAATGCTGATGTCATTAAATTCATGACCATCTGCTTTGTGTTTCACAGGACATGCGGGCTGTAACTGCAAAACAGTTTCATAAAATAAATCAAGAAGCTTGTACCCACACACCTGGGAAAATCCTTCACATTTGCTTTTTAAATTTTCACAGGACCTGTGAAAACCAAGCAAAAATGTTTTATAATATTTTAGAGGTTCAATGAACCTTGTGTACATCCTTTAGTAATGAACGTCACTGTACTGTGCCTAGACTGATGTTGTACTGGCCTCATCTTTCCCATTTCAAACGTGTTGCTCATCTAAATTGTGACCACTGCTTATGTCTCACTTACACAATGGAAGAAGAATCTATGCTTGACAGGTACGAAAACGTTTCCCTACATTCACCTTGCCATACTTTCATGCAGCCAGTGTTAGAGAAGAGAAAGGAGAGAGGCCATTTTGTTTAAAAATTAAGAGATTTTCATTACATCACTTTTGGCCCACTGGTTATTGCAAAGCAGGGAACAAACTCAAATGATAACCAATACCCTGTGCACAAACAGAGCCAACAAAGCCAATGTTCCAAATGCATTCATTTTTCTTTTGGGGGGAGGGGGCAGTGTAGTGAAACCTTTACAGAACTGGACTTGTAACTCAAAGGTTGTGGGTTCAATTTCCAGGGGAGCTACTGCAGAACCCTTCAGTAAGGTGCTTTACCTGAAGTCCAGCTGCATAAATGGACTGTACATAAAACATTTAGGCTAATCCATGTAAACTGGTCTGGGTAAAAACACCTTCTAAAGGCTAAAATGTTCCCATTTCATTGCTTGCCTTTGTCTGTTGCATTCTGCATAGGCAGTTTAATTGTATATGAGGTATCTGCACTGACAAGGCATGCATATCACACTGACACACTCAATTTTATTTAGCAGACTTAAAACTGACTCACTACACATTCCATTTAAACTGACGCACCGAAGCTGAAGGTTAGCTGAACTGAGAAGAGGCCAGAGGCATTTCTACAGAAAGCTGATCCTCGCCCGACCGTCAGCCAATCGCAGGTACAAAACAGGTTAGTGTTGCTTTCTACAGTCTCAGCAGAAGCAGTGAGGAGACGTGGAAGACAAGCTGCTTTGTCATGTGGCATCAGCTGCCATGATTCAACAAGCACACCTGGTAAGAGTGTACTCAGCGATCCAGTCATTTACTCACTCTAATAAAGGCAATGGCATCAACTAGCACAGCCCGAGGGTCTTCAACAATGTCAACTCCTAGCACGACAGCATGGCTTTGAACTTTTTATCTCAAGTGTCAAATGCTATGCAAGTTTTTACAAAACACAGACTTGTTACAGCAGGAAAGACGAGAAGAATCAGGACCACTTCACCTATCGTAAGCGAGTAAGAAAACACACACAGGGCCAGTTTCACAGACACAGATTAAGCACAGTCCTGGACTAAATTGAGTCTTGTACGGAGAATTGAATTTAGTCTAGGACCAAGCTTAACGTTTGTCAGCGAAACTGGCCCTGAGAAAAAGACAACACACGCAGGCGCAGGCAGTACCAAGAGTGCACACTCAAGTGCCCGAGGGTTAGCAGCACTTCAGCAGTAGAGCCGAAACCCAATTAAAACTGCCATAATGGGTCACATCAGCATAGCATAGAAACACACAGGGCAGGCTGTAAGGACCATGAAGACTGCCTTCTCCATGGGGGGGGGACCCCCCTGCCTCCAGTGCTAGTGTCAAACAATCACATTTTACCCATTTCAGAATGCATAATAATGACCCAACTCTGCAGAGTGATCAGTTTCCTCTAGCACATTACATTTTATTTGGCAGATGGTTTTATGCAAAGCAGAGCACAATAGGTGCACACCAACGGTCATTGAAACAACTACAGAACACAGGTCCGACAAGGTACATTTCTCATTAAGTATCAGATATCCATAGGCATAGACATGCACGTTTCGGAAAATGCGTCCAGAGTAGGCCTAATTATATTTTTTCAGTGTACTGTTCTAATGCACACTTAAAAGGACACAGATTCTATAAAACTGGCATTTCAGTGAGATGAAATGTCTTTGAAAATTGATCAGGCAATCAATAGCCATTTTGGGGTAGAATATTTGGAAAATTGACATCTTAATCTCTCATACTCAATTACTTTCCAATCATCATGGAAAACCATATAGGGTTGTTAATCAGCATCATTCCAGACTTACTTGGATGCTTGAAATTGTGGTTAGTCTCCTGCGTTCACATGTAGTCCTCACTTTGCTTCAAATGAAAACTCATCCTTACAACCAAGACAGTGCGCACCTCTAGGTAGAAATCTTGCTTTTGAGCATGTTACAGCTCAGATTAACCTGCTGAAGTTGGAACAGCAGCTGACTAATCACACTCTGTTCATGGGGGGGGGGGTTTAAACAAGACAGTGGATTCTTCCTGGCAGCAGTCAAAGGTCACCGTGTAGGTCGCCGAAAGAATTACTCACAGACTGCTGCTCCTACAAAATGAACCAATCATAAGCCAGCCTTCTCCTCTTTTTCCTGTTTGCTCTTACGTAGTCATGTTCAGTAAATCACTATGAAAGGGAAAGACATTTGAGTAGCAGGGTGGAAAATAGCATGAATTTTAATTTAAGCGTGTGCACACACAGAGCACAATGCTCCTTCAAAAGGACGATCATAATTTCCAAAGCACCACTGACTTTTAGACACTTGGATGGATTTAGCATAATTGCCTATTATTAGACACATACACTGAATGCAAAAGTATTGGGATGGTTGTGTTAAATTGGTTGTTTTTCCTCTGTACTAATTAAACTAGTATTTCAAATCAAACAATGAGTATGAGGCAAAATTCACAATGTCTGCATTTAATTAATTTAGGTTTGTTAAACAAAAATTTAACTATTACAACAATGCCATTCAATGAGTCAAGTCCCCCTATTTCAAAGGTTTTGGGACAAATGACTGTCAGCTGGTTCAAAAAAGTTGACAGGTTTACCATATTATTCCATTTATAAAAGAAAAGTTGAGGGTTTCAGGGCATAGGTTATATCCTTTAAAAGTAGACTCTACAAATGCCTTCAAAGTTAAAAAATACAGGACAAGATGATGATATAAAGGGTCTGCCAAAGCCTGAATACTGAAGACTCAAAACGAGATCCACATGGGTTCGGTGAAAGTCTCCAAACACTCTGACCTGCCACAGCAGCTGCCCACGCCCACTCATTCAATGAGAGGAGCTTGTACATGCGCCAGTCACAACAGAGCAATGTCTGATGGGTTTCCAGTCTGTTTCAGTCCAGCTCCAGGAGGCACTGGGTTCATCACAGACCAGTCAAAGAGTTCGGAGTTGTTGAGTTTTGTCTGTTTCGGTAAGATATTTTTGAACTCGTAAAGACCACCACTTCTCAGCCCTCTGTCGCTTGTGTCATACTGGGTTACTACGGTAGTGTCCAGCCTGATAACACATCCAGTAGCATCTCGGTTTCTAAACAGAGATGGCGTGCGCATGAAAGCAGGAACATTCAAAGAAGAGGGTGTTTCGACTGCTAAATCAGTTCAAAGGAGGCCTTCCCTGTTACATAAAGCACAAGTGGGTACTCCTCAGTGTGGTGTGTGCGCATTCCTCAGTTACATGTCATCATGTGTGCAAGTCCACAACAACAATGGAGGACTGACACAGCTGGCAAAGACACTGCATTAGGCTACGAGCTTGCCTTATCCTGCACATTTTCTCAGTTGCAGATCTTGGAAACGGCTCATTTTCCTAAATGGAAAACTATCCCCAACTAGTTTGCAAGAAAGGGGAGGTCTACTAAACCTTCAAATTGGACCACAGCCTGTTGCAGTTTTCCCTCTAGACTGCTTGAGTAGTAGTATTCCCTCTATACTTCAGTCGCTCATTGGTTTTTATGCCACCATCAGAAAATATTGCAAGCTGGTACCATTTTGGCAGTAAGACATGTAGCTAATAACAGCTTTATTTAGTTTACTAAATGGCTGAAAGATTGCTCATAGAATAATTACTAATGAATCATCAAATTCCTACTGTACCATAAATACTACATAACAAATTTAATCGAAGGTTTTGGAAAAAATCAAAACAACAGTACTATTAAATTTACTCAAAATACATTCTGCTTATTTTACAGTAAGGAAAAATGTGCTGGATCAGAAAAAGCTGGCTTTATTGTGCTTTAGTGTAGGCAAACAAGACAAAAACTTTGTTCTGTGGGGGGTGCATAATATTCTCACCTACAAACATGGGGAGCTCCACCAGCTGGCATTTTTCTACCCAGAGAAGGCCCAACTAAAGAAGACTTCCTCCCTTCCTTCTAGTTGGTGGAAGTCAGCTCGATAAACTTGAACGGGGGAAAGAAATGCTGCAGAACCATCATTGCTGCATGGCTCACTCACTTCTGCAATAGCACTGAAAGTGTCCTTCACTTTCATTAAAATAACCGAAACCACCTGACCGAAATCCAGCGCAGACAGCACTGCAAACCATGTGCGCACCTACACAGGTTCTGTTAGTTTCAAATTTGCACTCTTCCTGTGCATTTTTCAAAAAGCTACATTATTTTGAGAGTTGTATTTTGATTCACTTTAGAATGGGACAACTTAATCAGCATCAAATGAATTTGCATTATGACATTTTATCACAAAATTACTTCCAAAACAGCCTAATAGCCATGGCACGGCATTCCAAGTAGCAGTTCAAAAAAATTGAATAAAAAATTATTCGGACACAAAATTAAACAACTTTAAGTTTCTCTGTCGATGAAGCACTTGAGCTTCTCCCTCCATCTCTGTGCTCAGCCTTCTGCACAGTGGCAGTCTTCACTCCCCGTCCATTAGTCACGCTCAGCTGAAGTTCAATCTTCCCCAAAACTCATGTGTTTATGCTGTGTATTTGTATGCCATTAAAACAACCCCACCCCCATCCAAAACGACAGTTCAGCAAGCACATGGCTGCTATATAAAATATAGAATATAAAATTATTCAATGGAAAAATACATTTCAATATTTATATTTAAATACTATCCATGTGGCCAGAAAAACATGCAAGATTTGGCTGCTCTGCATTGTTCTCAGTATGTTCACTTATTCTGCTTGATTAACATCACACAATGTTTGAACTAGATGTGCGATGAAGGCTTGTGGAAAAGTCCATACATTAAGCTGGTGAACTGCAGAACTCACCTCTACATTGCAATGATCCCTTGTTGCAAGGGTGAAGAACAAAAATCAAACAGGTTGAGAGCAACAGGCTTCTTTAAAGGAGACTTATACCTCATTTTATCAAGCGTTTCTGTAGACTGTCAATGTCACTTAATTGTACTGCACAGCAGGAAAATGTAATAAATAATGAATGTTAAAATGGAGACCAGAAATGTAAAACTAGTGTGCTTTTGCTGCAGCAGGTATTGTTTCATTCACTTCCAGTTTAACACGAGAATTTTGGCTGTACTTCACTTTCGGGATGAAGGATGTGCAAGGTTAGCAAATAGCCACAGTTTAGCCCTGCCTAAAGTCTGCAATAAAATCTGTTTCAGCACACTGTCAACTGCAAGCACTTCTGATATCATGTAAAAAAAAAAAAGCAAAGTATTCGTTCCATAAACGTAAAACCCATAACTGAAATTATTTTTTCAGTATTCTGTTGTGTCAAGCATTCCAATTCATCGGTTTGTTTTTCGATATTTACACCTAAAAAAAAAAAAGAATGAATTTCAAATCCATTATGAAATTACACCACTCTAGGGGTTGGCTTTCATGCCAGGTTTAGCCTATTTCGTTGTCTGTTACCAGCTGAAGCGGGCCGAGGCTAGCCAGACGGCTTTCAGTCTGATTAAAGCCATGTAAATTCACCTCATTTTGTTAAATGCACGATGCGACTTACAGAATTTGATACAGAATCAATGCTGTCCACTTCTGTCATCGTTTCAGCCTCAAGGTATTAGGGGTGGAGGGAGATACCATTATTTATATTTGTATCTGTATTTGTTCAACCAACAAAATTATTTGTATTTGGATAAAAACCGGAAGTGGGCATGGCATAAACTGGAAGTGGGTGGAGTTTAGCACAGAAGTTGCATAAAATGACAAAAATCCCAGATTTTTACCATTATAATCACTGGCACAGATATTGTTCAGATATTAAAGCATTAAAGTCATGGTTTTACAATGACATCAATAATAATCCAGTTTAAAAACAGGTAATTAGCTTTTTAAAGCTGCATTTAACAAACAATGACCTATAAGTTTTATAGCCATAAAAGGCTTATAACACTGAGGTGAATAAACAGTCAAATCAAGTTTCAAATATTGACAAAATGTTTTTATAAATCAAAACAGAGTTACTCATCCTTACTCTGAACTGCATGAACCCCACCAACACCCTTACCTGAGTGACATTGAAGTCAATTATAAACTGAAAAAAATGCTTTTAAAATAAAAAACAATAGTTACTCATCTTCATTATGAACTACTGTATGCAATGAATCCATAATAAAACTATAGAATGTAAGGCTAAAATGTTTTGTTGATACTTTATCTTCCCTCTTTGTTGAAGCCCCACTTTTCCAGTCTGTTTGATTTGCATAAGCTTGGGCAACTTCAAAGAAAAATTAAAGCCGCAAGCGGCGTTGGGAGGGGTCCAAGCATTGGCACAATTGCTCCCCCTATGGAGCGATTTTTAATCCTCCTATTGTGTTCAAATTTACTAACAACTTTTATGTTTGGGGTCAATTTCACCCCAGCAATATAAATCTGCAGAAAATGACTGAAAGTGTTACCCATGTTTCTCCCTCAGCTACTTTAGGCCTTTCTACTGACCATCTTAATAGCCCAGTAAATAAAACATGACTCCCCCCATCCTTCCCTTATACATCAAGTATTGATTTTATATGACTATTGCGAAATATGCAAATGACTGTACAATCTCATTCATTGACCTAAAATTGAAAACGAAGTATGTTTTGGTGTTTGCAGGGCCTTATGTTGGTATTAAGTACTCATTAAAGAAGAAAAATAACATTTGGAAAGAAACACACTTTTTATTATCAAGCATAGTAACATTTTATGTTCGGGGTCAATTTGACCCCAGGAAAAAATATAAGAAATGTCAAACATTTCAAATGTTTAGGTTCAGAAAACACTTCAGAACATCAATAAGTAACATATAACCAGTGGTGCAGGTTTTGTTTGAACACTGTGGGGGACACATTACGTGGGGGTCTGGGGGTCCTCCCCCAGGAAATTTTGAGCGTCAAACACTTCATTTCCTGCATTCCGGTGAATTTTTATGCACCAATTTGTGCCTTTTCTGCATCAATTTATGGTGGAAATGTAAAGGAAAACACAAAATCCAGGGGGACAAATGCTCATGTTCTAAATATTGGGGAGCTAACGTTAAAAAGAGATATTGATAGCTAAAACAAACTTTTGTGATTTTACAAGACGTGTCCATAACGCTACACAAAACTAACTAACACTGCAACATGGGGAGTCACGTTAATTCCCTGCTTAGCAACCGAGTGCAGCTCTTGCCAGGTAGTTTTCTAGGTTCAGACAGTGTACAGACAGTATGATACGTAGCTAGCTAGTTAATAGCTATCAGATATCATAGTTCATTCATTGACAACTAGCTAGCTAACATTGACGTTAGCTGGCATATTGATAGGTAACGTTACAAATATAAGATTACCGTTACCGTTCTTTCCAACTGCTGTGAGTAACTGACTTTAGCTGACGTTGTCATAAAAGTTTTCCCGACCATGAAAACCATAGACATGTAGGCTATATATGTCTATGGTGAAAACTGCCTGGCTTGTTTACATTTTGGACAGATGCTAGTGGGTAAATCTATTGCTGTTTCCGTCGCAGAACTTTCGACACAAGCAAAATCGGAAGCGCTATCCTAAAATTTCTTCTTACCATTTTTATTTCTATAAGGGTTATGGGAAGTGAGTCCATAGTATGATCGGCTTGAGCAATCACCTCTAACTGTTGACTACACATCCCATTTGTGCTTTCGTAAGCTCAAACTTCTCGTGGCCATGGGGGTAAGCCATTGCTACTGTGTGAAGAGGGGGGTCAATAATTCACGTTATGTTTACAGGTGTTACAGACCTTTCCGCATAATTTTGAAGTCATTTTTTATTGCTGTTGAAGCCTTTATTGTATGAAAGCTTTACATGGGAGAGGGATCAGTCATGGTTGGGGGGGGACAATTCGATTCTTTACAAATATTGGGGGGGACACATCCCACCCGTCCCCCCGGTTCCTACACCAATGCATATAACAGTTATTCAATAATGAAGAAACACCAATAAAAAGTAAATTAGTCACCAGAATGGAGTTTTGATAAAAAAAATGAACATGATTGCTCAACTAGGTACCCGTGGGTATCAATTCTTCATTCAAACGAGATAGGAGCGTCACCTACTTGCACCTGTCAACCCTGCCTTATTCCCTGTCGTCAAAGCGTATAATGTGGGAGAAAACATGAAATGCCTCCAGAGACCATGTAGCTGGAAAAATTGCCCTACCAGTGTCAGCATTCCAAAGGCTTGCTGTTGCTTCACCTTTTGACTTGTACACTCCTGCCAAAATAAGCAACCCAATATAGCATTGCTAGTGGGTCACATCCAGCTCTTTCCAATTGAAAAGCTTGTCATCTCAAGAATATCCTTTTGCATTGATGGTGTTATGAAGAGTTCAAATGCAGACTTTATGTCTTGTGCATGGTTGCTAGCATATCTGGTGGGGCCAGGAACCATTTTGATGACATTAGCAGCACTAAGTCTACCCAGTCTTTCAACTGGGGATCCAGACCATGGTAGTTCTCCATTTTTGGAAGTAAACATGTCAGTTCTTGGTGGTTGAGAGATGACAGGAGGGTTTGTTGGTGGTTGAGAGGCGACAGGAAGGTTTCTTGGTGGTTGAGAGATGACAGGGGGGTTTCTTGGGGGTTGAGAGATGACAGAATGGTTTCTTGGTGGTTGAGAGATAACAGGAGGGTCTTTTGGTGGTTGAGACATGACAGGATGGTTTAGTGGTGGTTGAGAAACAAAAGGAGGGGCAGAATGTGGTATCTCAAAGGCTTCATTCTCATCATCAGAGGAGGATGCCACACAGTCAGGGTCCTCCTCAACATTATCCTCAGTCTCAGACATATCCTCATCTAAATCACTTTCACCCTCCAAGATCTGTGACAGAACCTCAGTGGCAGAAAATATACGCCTCTGTCTGGTGGTCATTTTCAAAATCTTTAGTTGAAGCATAAATGTAAAGAGAAATGGTTTAGAGGGCTGTGTGTGCAGCCCTTATTATAAGTTTGCCCCTGCCCCCATGTTGCGAGAATGATCAGAGATCTCGTGGCAACTGTTTTCTCCTCACACACACACACTCACACACACACACACCACCACACACACACACACACCACACACAACACACACACCACACCCACAAACCACACCACAACAACACCACACACACACACACACACACACCACACACACACACACACACATTAACGTGAAAGTGCCCTCAGCCAACAACAAAAACAAGATCAAAATAATGGTTTTATATAACAATAGAGCTTGGGATCAAATTGACCCCAACAACACCGATGCATACAACATGTGTACAGGACATCGAAAATATTTTTTTCAGTTAATTTCATGTTTGCCATGTTTTCCCCATAAAGTTAGGAAAAGTCATGAAATATCTAGCTGAAAAAAGTATGGTAACAATATTTTTAGAGACAGTAAACATTGAATGGGGTCAAATTGACCCCAAACATAAGAGGAGGGTTAGGCTAAATGGTTTTGTCCCCATGATCATATACCTTCACCCAACATCGCCATGGATTCCATCAGGTGTGATCAATTTGTCAAATTAGTAGCCTCGCTAATAACAATGTCAGCTTAATTTAAAGTTACAATCTCGAAGATTTCCGTTTCGTTCTCTTTGGCGAAAAGCGGTAATTGCAGGTGTGTTTTTGGACCTCACTTCCCAGAGATCCAACCGGATCCAACCAGTGTCGCCTGTGTGACGTCAGTCAACTATAGCACATACTATTTACTGAATAAAAAATGGTTGTTATAAAAGTAACATTATGTACATACTCATTCATTGTCTAACATTAGGCTAACTTAAGCTGTCTTTACACTGCCGAGCCGGGTTAAAATTCTGTAGCAGACCTGGGGTAGAATTAGTGATGATCAATTTCCACAGATGTTCTTTATCCACCTTTTGCCCGGTATGAACATCTTTACACTACAGAGAAGAATCCGCGGGGTTCGCTGTGGCTCGTGCAATTATGTATCTCTATTTTTTTTATTTAGTTTTCTTCAACTTAACATCTTTACACTGAAATCAGACCGGCTCTGCTCCACCTATCCCCCGGGTTAATGCTCTGTGTAAAGACGGCTTTATTCCGATCATTTTAATATACTGATGAACTGATGATGTAAATAACGGTAACGTTAAGACCAGTTCAGATCAATGATTCGCAACGAGACTAAACTGTTTTAGAATGTTGCAGAGAAAATTGCTGCGGTGTTAACTGGTTATCTGCACAGCATCTGAAGCCTTTGCCTGGGGTTTCAAAAGAGCCAGCTTGTCAAATCGCCAAGTGCAGTTAGAACATTTACAATCAGACATCTTGGAATTTTGCAAGTTGCATCCGTCTTGTTGCGAATCATTGATCTGAACTGACCTTTAGTTAGCTACATTGCAACGTTGCAACAAGGTAGCATTGCATTCGAGAGTCGGTAGCATTTAGCGTTTTTTCTAATTGTTAGCTGACATTAGATTGTGTTAATTACATTAGCAAGCTAGCTAGCTAATGCAACGTTACCTGCTATGAGAGATGGTTACTGTGCGCAACTTCGTCTAAACTAATGTTGCCTTTCTTGATATGGTCCGGTAGCTAGCGTTAGCTGTGCAAATAGCTAGGCCATGTAATTTAGTAACGTTATATTGTCGTCAAATGTAATACGAAATCTACATCAACAAATAATATGACCTCTCATGTTACACAAAAACCTTTTAGGGTTCCATAAACCCCCCCTTCCTCTGTTATTGTAATGCTAGCAGACACCGGAAAAAACAGTACGCCGCTCACACACAAGTGAGTTGAAGAGCGAGCCTGTTGCGTTAGCTCCGTCTACTCTCTCTGGTGGACCAACCACTGATGGGTGATGGAAAACGCGTCGCTAACTATGCGCCACTTGTTATTTTTTCCCGGGAATGTCGCCACAGACACCCAGTTCTTTAATCATAAATTATAATTATAATAATAATATAAATTAATATAATAATAGGCTCAATCATCATTGTGTTACCTAATTCGGCGATAGATAGTGACTTAACAGGCATTTATCTTAATGAAAATCTTTGAGAATATTACTTTAATGAAAAACCTCTAGGCTAGAAATAACTGGTCTGATCGTTGGGGGAATGCAGTTATGTGGTGCTAACAGAACATTTTGGGAGCACTATCTTAGCTCAAGGTGTTTGTATCATCACTTACTGACAGTCAAAATACCATTCTGTAGTTTCAGCAACATTTACAGTAGCAATGGGAAGAAGTGGTACCCCAAGGCAGGCCTAAAACAAAATTTCAAAAAATAAAAACAACCTGCCGAAAAATGCATTCTTTCAAAGTAATATTCAAGGGGCAGACTTGGGATACATAAGCCCAAGAACTACATAAATCAAGATTTTGATTACTAAAATTGTCCTGACGCAGTTGCCAACTAATATGGATACATGAAATGACTAACAGAAGACAATATATTAAACCAACCCGCATTATGTTATGTCCTCTGCAAGGCTATTGGGTTGTGAAGATGCATCTTTGACCTGAAGTCTGCCGTGGCTAAACAGCATCGTGTGGTATTCTAATGATTGTTCTGCAAATGATAAACGAAGCCATTTCACAATAACTTTGCATTGGCGTGAATGGTAGCCCATTATGCGCCCCAAAAATACAACTTTTTTCTAGTATACTGCTCTAAATTAAGGATATCAATTTATTTTCCGATCAACACTTTCAGAACCAAAACTATTTGATAGTTTTAAATCGTAGATGACGTGATCAGTATGTATGCAGGGAGTGGAAGATCAAATTGCGAAAGATCAAATGTGCGATTCGAATGTTGTCAACGGAACATTCTAAAGGTGACAACAATCACTACTAATAATTGAAAGCAAGAGAGTTTTAGAACAGATTTAGAATTTTGATGTAGTTAACTTACCACTCCACTGCAAGAAAAAGGCAGCCACATAGCTGTAGTTAGTTATACACCCACTGTCATCATGGAATTATAGCATAATTATAATAGCAGCTTAACATTGGATATGGAGTAACGCTAAACAGTTAGCAAACATTACTGGAAAGAAGAAAAAACGTTCATAGATACGCAAAAGCGTTATATTTCTGTTGCTCACCCTTACGTAATTTTACAGACGAAACTATTTAAACGTTAGTCAACTTGACATATTCCGTAATACAAAACAACAAACTTGCCAATTGTTTTCTCCTGTTACATAAACGCAGCATAAGAATCTCAATTTTAAGTTAAATTGGTTCAATATGTCACTGAAAATTAGTCATTTTGCAATTACAATACAAACATGCATGCAACGTCATTTTTGCACCAATTTAATATGCTTTCAAACGGCTTAGAAGCTGCTTTTGATATAATCGACCAAGTACATAAACCAATCCAGATATTTTACGTTTGCGTACAGTTCTCTAACTAAATCAAACCGCGGCACAGCTGGAAGTGTAGCTAAAAAGCTAGCCAACTGCCTAGTAGGCTTCCAGGTGCTTCTATGTCCAAGCTAACTAGCTTGCTAGCCAAGAAGCCACTCAAACGATTCGTTTCAACAATATTTGTATATCCACAATAGCTTAGGGTTGTCACCGACTTATAAAATATTTTGACCACTTTGTACGAAAATAAAACATAGGAACGCATGTTTGTTTCTGCAAACAAAACTTCATGGATGTAATCAATTAGCTAGTTGCTTGCTGAATTGATTTATTAGCCAGCTAGCTGGCTACTTACCTTGATCGAGCAGCCATGGTACGCTTCATAAACCAAATTTAAAGCTGCTTGCCATGGGCTTCTGACAGTCCGTTTAATGATGACCCGTGCTGTTTTCACATTGTTTCCGAGACGAATATCAAATGAAATAAGTACCTCCTCATTGCAAACTATTTTTGATCTCACATAGGTCGCTACTTTTTGTAGGATCTTGATCTCAATCCTAGGACAGAGAGGGGTGTTCTATTCAGACAGCCATACGGGGTTCCGGCTGTTTCTAATCTGCTGCCTATATCAGCTATAAAAACAGACTGCTGGCCAGCACTAAACAAATAGCAAAGGCTAAACAGAATGGGAAATCGTATTCCGCCAGCACAAAACGTATTTTTTCGGTATAATTTCTCATGTAAGTGTCCGGGGACGTCAAATTAATAGGCCTATAATAAGTTTGAAAACAAAGTTTTGTCCTGTAACACCCCTCCAAGTAAAAATGGTATACGCTCACTCCATTCCTATTATGGACATGTTATTCTGTCTAAGCAAGCAAAACTATTGCCGGGGACAGGGAGTCGGTGCAATAGAGTCGTCTGCAAATCCACTGACTTAAGGAGCCTTGAGTTTGAGAACTCATTTACCCTTTCTGGTAAAAAAACAAAACCAAAAAAAAGATGCCAAAACGGAGGCCAATTTCCCTTGTAATGCATAATTAGTTTATATTGGGTATACTGGCCGTCAACAGCGACACATCATTAAATTACGCCGTCAGAATAGCCTCGATGCAGATAATTTTCACACATCTGTCGAATTGGATTACACCTAATGTGTTAGAGCGGTGTCGATGGACGTATATGGACCTAAACCTGGGCCTACGCATTTGTTAAATTTAGACTGACAATTTTATTTTGCATATGCCATTTAGCTTTGATAATCATCTGTCCAGCTATTATTTTAATAATTTCTATTGTATTCTCACAGAGTGGTCTTACTGCTTTATAGGCTACTGCTTTTAAGTCTATCTAAACATTCAGCAAATCAATACTGCATGGGTTGTTTTAGATTAAAGCTAGAATAAAATGTACGATATTGCTTTTTTGAAACAAAATTTTGAATCTGCACAACATCTAACAGATTCCAAAATTGGCAGCCACATATTTTCACCATATGTGGAAGTGTGGGTTTCTTATGTCATTTGTAGTATTTATCTAGCTGGTCAACCACCAAGTTTGAAGCTTTCCTACAGCATTCATGTGACATAACTTTTCCTTTGCTCATTTTAGTCAGCTGGCCGCCAAATGCATGCTGTAATATTTCAATCGCCAATCCAGTCCTACAGCAGTGTGTGGTAAAACAATTTTGAAACGTTATTTGATAATCAAGAATAATCAACATGAGCAAAAATGTTTATCCTATTTAAGTTATTGCCTGATGGTTGTAGACAGTTCATACATGCTAGTGGCCTTTTTCTGCCATGAGCCCCTCCCCTTTGAAAGTTCTGGTCAGGGCCCTACATGGGAAAAATATGTAAGTCAATGATAACTAACCAAACATTCCTGCAAAGAAAGCAAGTGTTTGATCCCTTTCCCAGTATACAGTACTGCATATGAGACATTAATGAGTGATGCCATTTCCAGTGACCATTTGGGGGAGGGGTCTAGTGGCCTATATGTGGTATAGGGGTGAGTACCATCTATGTGTATTATTAGATGCAATGGAATGAAAAAAACAGGTCCTCACACTCATCTTTGAAAATTGATATCTTCCATTTCGCCAACAAACTAAAGAACTTAAAGTATCAGCCAATACTGAAGAGAAATTGCTTCAACATTCACAGTAAACATTTAATACAAACCGAAATGTGTTTAATTCATTGATGTTTATACACCTACAGTATGCTTCATGTAGTGGTGTGTCACAACCACGCATGAGACAATGGTAACACTGTACACTAGGTGAGTTACATGCTCACTGTAAATATTCAAAGATCCCTGGGTGAACAGTGTTGTTACAGATGCATTTTATCACATTATATTGTTTCCAAACAGTATTTTTAAAAGTGCAATAAGCTTTTTAATGACAATGTAAGCTTAGTTTTCAGCTTATAAATTCTCACCTCACCTAATGTTTCGATATTAACAGTTATAAACGAGATTAACATTTCAGTTCAGGTTCAAGGGTCCGAATATGAACTGTTTTTTTTTTTTAACATTATTTATATATTATTATATTTATATTCAACAGTGAGGATATTTTCATGATTAGGTTCCATACACAGCCTATGTACTGTACTTATTTCTATGTTATATAATATTGCAATAGTCTCGTCTAAACAGCAATGGCTTCTGAGTTGACAAATTGTTGTCGGTATTATGTTTGTGGAGAAAGTGTGCACATCTCACAGTTTATGCAGACAGCCTGTTTCCCCTTTTAATGTTGAGTAAGTTGTCCACAACTCTGTGTGCTAGATTTTATTTTAAATGTATCCTGCTATTTTCTGGTGTTTTTATTCCATAATACAAAAGTATATTGTTTGTAGATCAGTAGTTGTGAAGTCAACAACACCCTCACCATGCCAAATTCCCTTTTCAATTTTAACTTTGAAGTACCAACAGGACATCTCAAGTTAATGGATTGACTATCAGCCTTCACCCACCACCAGCAGAGTTGAATTAACACTGGACGTTTTACTGTGTATTGTCAGTGGCCTGTTAAGTACATTGCATGCTGCTACATCAACACTGAAATCCCAGTGTCTCTGGAGTTGTTGCCAACCGCAGGTGTGGCAGAAAAGACACGGCACCACATGACAGCAGTAGCAGCAGGTAACCTTCAGAGACAGAGGCAACACTTACCCCCACCCACCTCGCACATGTACACGCATGCACACACACACACACATACAGACACACACACGCACACACGCATGCATTTCAGACAGACAAAATAGCCATCGATGGACACTATATTTCATGCAACCTCTCACCTTTATAATTATCTGGAAATATCCAATTACACCGCATATGTTATTACACTTAGAATATAATCAGGATTTTTTTCTTTCTTTGCTCTTTTTTTTTTAAACAAATGACATCTTAGTTTAGAGTTAATGGTTTGTGGAGGATAGATCTGACTGTTTACACCTGCTTTAAATCCAACACAACAAAATCCTTAGTGTAAAATCACCTGGAATAGAATACTTTCTACTGTAATAGAATGTAGATGTTTTTTATTAGACTGACTTGACTTTTGACGTGCAGGATAGCTGCACATATTTATAGGAAGCAAATATCTGTCAGGGAGGGGGGACATTAGTGCAAACACATATATTTGTCATATTGTGTGTCCATACTCATCTGTGTGCCCCTATCTCCCAGTCCTTTGTGTTTTTATTGAGGCACAGATGCAGCAGTGTTCCCCTTGTTACACTGGCCTACATCCTTTTTCACAACACCTGCTCAGATAGGACACCATCCCTAGCAAGCTTATAATCACAGTACTGGAATACTTATTATCCAGCAGTACAGTAATGCACTACATCCATGGCGGTGGAATCCATTGGCACTTACTCCAAAATGGTCCAAGGGTTTGTTTAACAAGTGAGGATGTCCCTGTTTTTCCAACTGTGAATGTCACCTCTCCATGGTTATTGAGATTATTTTATTGTAATGCATGATAACCTAAGAGTTGAGTTTAGTTACATTTTAAAAATTCACCTGTTGGTTTTATTTCCACCCAGTAAAGGTTATTCTCATTTTAGTAAATATCTATCAAATGTGTATGCCCAAATTAAGAAGTTCATCATTTGCTTGTGGACTGAATTTCTGAATTATGGGAGTGGTGGGCAAATATGGCACTATTCAGTGTTTGTTTTTTTTCATAATGAACAATTGGTTTCTGTCTCTCCTGATATGTGTGGGACAAATATGTAAAACAAGCCTACTGGGCAAACGTGGCAGAAACGTGGCATAAGTAATACCCAAGGAGAAAAGTAAGACACTAGATAAGGGTCCTTCGTGGCCTTTCTGCTGGAGTTGTGTCGTGAATAGAAGTTCTGTAAGCCTAACTTTGCCAGTGTAGCAGGGAGTAGGGTTGCGACGTTTAGAGTTCGGCCTCCATCTAACTCCGTATACTCCCTGATTTATATTTCCATCCAGGGCTTTTGTAGTGGGGGGAAAAGTGGTACTGACTACCCAGGGCCTGAATGAGGGGAGGGCCCTCGTAAAGCCTGAAATTATGCATGAGAGACATGGATCAAGAGAGGAAGGGGGCCCACAGAGACTGCTTATGTATAGGGCCCAGAATTTACACCCCTGCTACACCCCTGTTGCCATCTCACTTTGGCATTTTGTTTCATGAGGGAGAGGCTTTTGTGTCTATCAGAAGAACCCGAGCCCTTGCCCTTAGCAATGATTTAATGTTATTGTCTTTAATATAAAACTTATGGCTCCTCACCTCAGAGGACGACCTGCTGCTTACCTGTTTAACCTACACGGTCCTATAAAAACTGGACAAATTAAATGAAAGATTTTTTCTTTTTGGTATGAACATAAAATAAAATAAAAAACTTGAAAGAACATAATTAGAGCCTCCATGCTATTTTTCTGGCACTCCCCAGAAGCAATGTTAGTTCAGAAGCATACGCTTTCAGCTGGTCCTTAATTATATACTTGTTTGCATTGCTTTCACTGATTACTACTAATTACTGCAATTCCACTGCCTTCAGTGTCACCCTGAAGATAAAGACTGAATACAGGTTAAATGTTTCCCTGGTCTAATGTTAAGGTGAAGTCCATGGCCTTAATAATAATATCATGAAGCGCCATTAAAAAGCTCAGATTTCAGTGAATGTCTCTGTTAACATGTGCCAATGAAAAATGAATTAATCTGCTTAAATTTATTTGCACAAATGTACATCTAAGAGCCTGTGCAGATGTGTAATACTCACACTCAACGAATAAATATGGCATCTGAGCAAATATCAATTTCTTATTCCTTATTTCACACATACACACTCATAGTTTGGCATGGCAACGAAAAGACAACATGTATTATGGCACATAACAGGAAACATGGCCATATATCGCCATCTTGTGTATAGTAATAAAATAACCCTTGTGGTTGCAAATTTTTGAGATGGAGTTCACAAGAGGGATCCACAGTCCACTTTAGAGTGTTTTTGAAGTTTTGTCTAATGTATATGAAATTGAAATATCATCCTGCACATCAAATTAACATTTTAATTAGAGTAAACAATGCAATTTTAAGGATAACTCAAAAAGACATATAAGGTTGTTTTTTTATTTAAAAAAAAACATTTAAATGTAACAAAGCCAAGTTACTTCTCCAAGGATATAATCCATACATCTGTAAAAAATAAAAATAAAAATAAAAATAGGCCTGCATGCATTTTATATATCAAGTCATTGATATATAAAAGATTAAGTTGAAAAATAAATAGTGAGAACTAAATTTTCAGTATGTTTTACACAAACTAAGTAGGCATTACTCCTAATCAATGCTACCCTTGTTTTCCTATATTTGTTCATGTAACTTGGCCCTTGGTTTCTTGCTGGCCAGTAGTTCAGCCTCTGGAGTAAAACAACCTGCATTATTGAAAAACACCACATACAGGTTTGTGGGATCTAGAGGGAGTCGCAAGAAGACTTCCATATTTTTGAAAAACCATTTATGACTTGCTACATTTGGAAATGTAACAGAAGAAAGTGTGAAAGCTTTAGCCCTACTATCTTTGTCAGTTTCACCTTTTCGTTGAATCAGTATAACTGAACATTTACTCTCCTGTACACTGTAAAACAAAAAACTTTTCTGAAGATTAAATTGTTCAAGTTAACTCAAATCCTTTGTTAAACTAAAGGGATATATTCTTTAAAGGTAGTTAGCACACACACACGCACACGCACACGCACAGGTGACTGGTTATCTGTGTGTGTGTGTGGCTGAGTGAGTGTGTGCGTGCGTGCATGCGTGCGTGAGTGAGTGAATGAGTGAGTATGTGTGTATGTGTATGTTTTAGTAGACAGCCTGGTTGGGCAGCATCCACGTATCCATCATGATACACCGGCCTACATCCTAAGGATTCATCTGACTAAGCATAAAAAGGAACGTTCAGTGACTCTGAATTTTTAATATCCTTCTTCTGATGTGTATCTTAAAATAATTTATTGCTTCAGTTGTTTTGGACAACTGCCAAAATTGAAAAGTATAAAACAAAAATATTTATTTAAAGAATATGCTTTCATTATACTGATATCAATTGCTAAAAATTATAGACATAAAAATGCATTTCCATTGTTTCTTGCTATTTAGAATCTATGCTTTGTATCTGTGTCCTACACAGTAAAATGTTCAGTGTTAATCAAAATCTTAGATAAAAATAGATAACATTTGACTCTACCAGAATGTAGAGTTCAAATAACACTGGACAATTTACTGTGCAGTGATCCAAATTATATTACAGGCTTCATAATATTTGTCATTTTCCTCTCAAGGCGGTTTTAAATGTGAAGGAAGCAACTTCATCACTTGTAGGCCTACTAGTTCTATTCATGATGTATTTTTACAAATGTGAAAAAATGAAATATACATTGAGAACTCCATATGGAGAGGTCCAAGTGGTGATAAAGGTGGTAATAATTCAAAGGGCAACAAGTGGGGGTTAGAATGTGTGGGGGGGGGCAGGGGTTGGAGGAAAAATGATTTGCAATATGCTTAATGCCCACTAAGGGGCCCATTGCATTATTCTTTCAGGGGGAATTATGTATTCCGAACAAAACCTCTACTGCCCTGTATTGTAGATTGCATTGCAATATTCTAAATAGAATCGGGAAAAAATTCCTACAGAACATTTTAAGCTTTGAAATGTTTTTTTTTTTTTTTTTGGTTTAGATAGTGGAGTCACACTATATTCTGTCTACATTAGCATTAATGAACATTAACAAACAATCTTTAAAAAGATTACTCATTGTTTTGCAACATAACAATTTCTATTGTATTTTTTTAAATATAAATCAGTAATGCACATATGTAAGCTATATTAAAAGGACATACTGTAGCTAATGCTTAAACATAACCGTAATCGAAGCCTTGCACCGTACACTATGAGAAATATAAGATTCTACTATCGTTCAATTATTCATAATTATTTTACGCAGAAAACATTGGTATTTTAGCAGAAATAAATTTTCCTCCAACAGGTTTTCTTCCGTCCGTGTGCTGTGATTGCTAAGCAGTTACACTCAAAATCGATGTTCCTTGAGCCTTTAAACATCTTGATTTTCTCCATGTCCATGTCACGTTTTCTGATGGCGATGTAGGCAAAATGTTGCTTCTATCAGACTGTCCAGCTTCACAAAGCAACATGATACACTATTTCTGTTCATTTCAGGGCCAGCAGCAATTTGTACTATCGTCCATCACCAGTGACGAAGAATAGGCAACATGTCTGTTATCACATCAATATGTGCGGTAGAATTTAAAATGGAATCTCTGGGAATTTTCCCATAGTAGCCTAGCCTACAAGTTACACTTTTGAATGTTTTTTGGTTTAGATAGTGGAGTCACACTATAATATATCTCTATTAGATGTTTTATAGAATGCCTCACAAAAATATAACGTAACCAAACTGAATTCCAGAATATAGACTGCATATCTCACCGTATCTACAAAA